>NC_134276.1:91494290-92094290 GCF_949628215.1 Phalacrocorax aristotelis | reverse complement strand
TAATTATTTGTTATCTCTTAATGCCGGCACATCTGCATCAGTGAGTAATTAAGGATTGAAAGGAAGCTAAAATTTTACAAACTGATTAAGGTCTTCGCAGTTTTTCAGAACTACGTTTTGTTTGGGGTATTTTTTTTATTTTGTTTTGAAGAAATATAGGGGTTGTACTCAAAGAAGTTAAAACAACCTAATTTACCCAGTAATCTACACCTGGAATAGAGACTAAGAAAAAATGAAATCACAGCAGTTATTCCTCTGTTGGGAATCTGCTTAAAAAAAGAAAAAATTCTGATCTCATGTCTTCTCTGTTACTACAGACTTAATAATGTCCTGCACCAGTGCCATTGGTGTCACACTTCTTTGGTGTTCTGTCTTGGCATCACCCAAATCAAAATGACAAATGTGTAACTTTAGGTACCTATACACTAAAAACTGTCGCCCTCCATTCTTCAGGTACCTACTTCAGTAAAGAAGCCCAGTCATTCTGCATTTCCTTTACCAGCTTGCCCCTGTTGCTTTTTGTTAGAACTGTGTCCCTGCTACTTTTGTCCTTGAACTTTCTGGCACAAGGCACAGACTGAGAGCAAAAGGAGGGTCTTGGAAGTAAACTGGTATAGTGGCATCAGTGCCACCACTACACTGACTAGAAATGATCAGCCAGTGTCACCTGCATAGCCTTTATGAGCCTTGCTGAGAAAGTAGCTGATACAAAGTACTAGGACATGCTGAGGCATAGCTCCTAAACTTGTCAGTGCTTCAGAGTTTTGTTTTAGTTTTAACCAGAATATATTATGGTGTCATGTATAAATAAACTGATGTTGCTTTTAGCTGGTTCATCAGGACAAAAAGATAATGGCATCTGTTCTGTCTGATGTGTAATATTTCTCTTTTATTTCTTGGCGCAGTTGTTTATTCCTGTTTTTATGATCCTCAGCCCATGTTTCTAGAGAGTTTTGCAAATCCCTTGGACAATGGCTACAATTTACATCTTTGCATTTTCTAATGCTGGGAGTGAAGGTACTTAGAAGGGTACTCTGGAGGGATAAAGTAAAAGCAACAGAAATACTCGCTTCCTAAACTCAGTTTTCTTTTGTTAATAATTAATAGCTGACAAAAAAAATTTGGTTGCCTACAAATGTAGCTGTCAAGAAAAAGAAATCTTACTTTTTTGTCTGGTGGAAAAAGCCACTGGTCTGCATGTGTGTATGTAATAATCTTCAAGAGAAAAGAAGGAGTAAGGTCAGAAAGATGAATAAGAAAAAATTGCCAAGATAGATATATTTTTCAGCAGCATAGACTGGTAAAATACCTCCCAGTTTTGCAGGCTGGTATTTGCAAAAAGCCAGTGACCTCAGTCTGGAGTCCTTCCAGGATTTAGCTCTTGAAGAACTGCTTGTCACAATCTAGCTATACTCTCATTTCCATAGGGAGATACAAATCATTAATTTTTAAAAATGTAACACATTTGGAAGCTCTTGTTTCCACCTCCCAATATGGCCTTTCTGTTGAACTGACTTTGTTATGGTAACAGGGAGGGGGAGAGCGGGAGGCAGGGTCCAGAGGCATCTCAACAGCCTCCTAGTTAATTTGGGTTCTCCGCCCCTGGAGAGCTGACTGCATCAGTCCTTAGCTTATACTCTATATGGTATGACATTTTTTTGTACCTCACTGGTTTAGTGAGTAAAAAGTGAAAATATCACAGGTCAGATAAGGCCAAATTTTCAGATATGTCAAACTTGAAAATTATTATTCCAGAATTTTATGTGTATCTCTGTATTGTGCTTCATGTCAAATGGTGTGTCAATGCTAGTAAGATGTAGAAATACCTTATTGGCATGGAAAAAGTTAATGATCAATGAAAAGCTGAAAATCAAGTTGGATTAATTGATAAAGATGAACATTTTTAAATAGTGAGTTGTTAGTAGCCAGTGCCGTAAGCCCTTGGGTTTAGGAACTGTGGTTGGGGGGTGACGGTGGTGTGGGGCAGTGGGGGAAGGGAGAAATTACTTCTCATGTTAAGAAATAGCACTGTAAAAATAGATGATATACATTCACCTAATCTTCAGTTATTTTTCAGCCATGACTGACACAGTTATGGAACTGCATGTAGTGAACTTCTGAATATGGTCAGAATTTTAATGCAAAGCAATGTATAATATAGTTTGTTATTCAGTTAAAGCCCATCTGTTGTAGTACAAGGGAGAGCAAGTATATGAGAACAGTCTAGCTAAAACCTGGAGACAAGCTTATTTCTTTCTGGAATCGTGGAAGTACTTTGCCTATAAAATGTTCCTATATGACAAAATGGAACAGGAACTAAATATAAATAAAAATATACTGGAAGAGGCAGTTTTATACCCATTTCCATTCTTTTGTCCCAGGAGAAGTCAAGTGGCTAAAAACCAAGTTCTGTTTCTCTAAAGCAAGGGAAATACAGCAACAAAACAATATTTTGCAATGTACAGAAAATCTTGTCTGTGGAAATATGTCAATATTTCAAAACTACTTTACAAAGATAACTTAAAGGAGGATATTTTCTTTTTGACTTTGAATGGTGAAGTTTATTCTAATGCTGTTTTCATTTTGCCAGCAACGTTTATTATATTTGTGAGTGTGTTGTAATAGTATCCCAAGAAGTCCTCCTCATCCTTCTTGGCTGTTTCGATCAGGCTGCAATGCTCAAGCTCATTGCCCCTCAGGCCTCCATTACTCTTCAGTTACAGAACAGAAAACAGAGGAAGGCCATTAATTTTGAAATTTATTTTCCTTGGGTTCCATCTTTGTTATTGTGAAGGCTGACTGCAAAAATCAGTATCTCTATCTACATATACTTACATATAGCCATGTGTGTATATACATAAATACACATATAAAGCAAATTATTTGTTCCTCCTTTTATTATAGTAGTGTCATTTGACTTTGCCAGTGATACTTTTTTCTATTTATATCAGATATATTTCTGAAACTGTCATTCAGATAATAAAACTGTATTTTCTGAAAAAGAAAAATGCTAATTTTTCTTCCACTGAAGTAGAATTCTGTGGCTCCTCTGCAAGCTACTAATCAACGTCTGCACCTTCTGCCTCAAGCAATGGTTACAGATGAAATGCATTAACTGTTCATAGTAAGAGTTCCCCTCGTCTGAACAGGAAATAGCTCCAGTGTTATGCTTAACTTTATGCTTAAACACCATTCTCAGTCAGAAATTGATTAAATATATTTAAATTACATTATAACTGTCTGAGGGAAGGGGAACCAAGTAGGTTTGATACTGATTCAAGGAAACAGGTGTTGAAAATTCATCTCAGAAAAGCTGGCATTATAGATGACTTGAAATACAATTAAAAATGTATTTTTAATTTCTCATAGATTAAGTCCTTTCTGACCTTGAAATCTATGAAATGATCATATACTCTTTATGATACCACAATCCATGCAATTTTACATTGGGATTCCTTTTCCTGCTCTTCAAAATTTTGCCTATCTATTAAAAATAATCACATGATCTTGATTTAAACAATTCTATTCATTAAGAACATCTTGTATTCAGTAGTCATCCGCTCTGATTTTTAAATGGACTTATGACTAAGAATTTACATCTTTTCTGTTTGAACTTTGCGGTCTTCAATTTCCAGCCTATATACCTTTTCAACGCTATTGCTTTCCTGTTAATGGCTTAACATAGCATGAGCAAATTTACCCTCTGCACCAAGCTGTATTGACCAAGGGGTGGCACCATAAAATGACAGGAAAGCCTAAAATGAGTCATAATTGCATAACACAGGTGCCTGTCTCCCAGCCCTGACAACCCTACCCAGCTCTGCTGGTGCTCAGCTCTACAGTAGTGCCATTTGCTGTGCTCCTTCAGTTTGGATTTTGCCTGTGATTAGAAGTCCTTCCAGCCTGCTCTGCAGAAATTGAAAATCCAGTGCTCATCTTCAGAGTAAGCCCTCCTCCACCTGGCTCCCATGAATACGTGCTTTAATCTGCCAGGTGTTCTTCATCAGCATCTTGAAAGGGTATTCACTGGAAATGCAGGAGGAAGAGCCACTGCCTTTTTTCTTTTCTTTTGTACATTTTCTAGTGGATAAGGCATCCATCCAGGCAGTGAGTCACCTGCTTTCAGTGTGTTTCTTATCTCCCACTTTTCAGAAATGTCCCTTACTCCAGGCTGTTGTGGTCGGTGTTAGTTTGTGCCTCTTCTGTTGAATTGGCACCATTGCTCAGAAAAGAGTTGAGGAGTCCCAGGATAGGAAAGAGAAAGCAAGGACCCAGCCTTTGTCACCAGGACACCCATCACCTGTGATAAGATAAGGAGTGCTTGTGTATTTTTGCTAGTTATGCAGTGGCTCGGCATCTTTCCACACAACCTACGTGTGGCTGAGTTCCCTCCTGAGGCATCTACTCTCCACCCACTTTTCACACTAAAAGTAACTGGGGGACCGAACTCAGCTACAGCTCCTACTTTAGCTATGTGTAGTGATGCTCAAGTGTGCAGCACTTATATCTGTTTCCCAGCCTACCCCATACCTTCTTACACTGTGAAGGGCAAATTATGGTTTTTGAGTATTAAATATGGTATTTTCAAAAGACTGTTGTCTCTGTGACACTACTGAGACAAGATGGTATTAATAATTTACTAACTCCTGCTGGCAATTGAGAACTTGAGATTTCCCTTTGAAATTAGTTATAAAGGTAAGTCTTGCCCAGTCCAAACTTTTAATAACCCATTTTTACAGTACACCACTGTTTTGTCTTCATAATCTCCACAGACTTTTAAATGAAATATTTTTCCTGGACTTGCAATATCCACATTATATAAACTTCCTTCTTTCCTTCACTGTTAATAAAATATGAACAACATCAGAATTTTTCTATGTTCAACCTTCACCTTCTGTGTTATTATTGGCCTTAATTAAGTACATAGTTACAGAAATATGGGAAAATAAAAACTAGAAGTAAAACAAACAAACAAGCACAACAAAGCAACAAAAATTAAAACAAAAATGAAAGGCAGAAGTATTGTACTAGGAGTAAAACCTTTCTGAAAATACCAGAAATGCTTAGGTACCAAAACCAGGCTTGTTACTTTGTATGGTTCTCATCTTTCAGAATGTCAATGAGATATAAATAAAGATAAGGGCCCAAGTTACTAGATTTGGACTAAAGTTATTTCAGAGTTATTCCAACTTTTCTTATCAGACGTGGTAAGTAAGAAATAACTTCCCCGCCCCCTACGCACACACAGAGAGCTAATTAATATTAAGTTCACTGTAAGAAACAACCGGTATAACAATTATTTTTCAAAAGCAAACCCAAACAAACCAGAATGAAATCTTACTTCTTTATTTGTTCTTATTCTTGAGAAAAATATCTAGTGTCATAAGGTACTAAAGAAAAACTTATCTGGCAAATGAAGCTGTGCCAATCCATTTTATTATTCTTAATTGTTATTCACTTGCTATTACTGGAGAAAACTTCCAGTAAAAGTAATCAAAGATTTCCATAAGCTCTAGCAGAAGCTAAGGAAGTAATTCTGTGTTTTTTTCAGAGCATAAAATTGATTCAGGCTAATCTTTTCCCTATAAAATCGGATAATTTGCGGAGCATCTTTAGTCAAGCTGTTAGCTTTCCTTCTCCATGAAAAAATGTTAACTCTTTTCTTAAATTTTTAAAAAAGGATAGCTTAAAATACCTGATTATTTTGCTCATATTCATAATATAATATATCTACTCACTACTGTTTTATACACGCTAAACATATCTTCTGTTTAAAAATGTGAAAAGGTAAAAAGCCTATAACTTTGCTTTTGGAGTGCATTGACAAGGACATTTTTCACTGATTCAGTCTCAGATAAAAGTTGTTCACTACCACTATTACAAAAAAAAAAACACAAACCCAGTAAAGAAAAGACTAAAGCTGCAGCTCTGAGAAAGAGCACAGCTGTCCCCAGTTTTCTTGGTAATAGACATTTGTAAGCACAGTGGAAAAATCCTTAATCTGAAACCCATTAGTTATATAGGAGAAATAAAATACTAAATTTCACAAATTCGCATTCCACAAATGGTAGCTATGTGCTTAGAGATTGTGATTCTGCTGACTAACGTAGAAACTGGGGTGCTCTGTAGCTCCTAACAATGATTCCCATCCATTAAGTTATTTAGTGTGATTGCCTGAAAGGACATAAGATACCCTGGAATAGTTTTGCCTTATGGTTTAGATGCTCTTACTTTATTGCAAACAAAAGTACTGTTGAACAGCAACATTGTGTGGGGGCAAAAGGTTGTAATTTCATACACAGTTTGTTAAAGGAGAAGCTGCTGCCCAAGCGTTCACACACCATTCAGGGAGTTGCACACGCACCACCCAAGACTGTAACTGCTAGGACCAGAATGCCTTTGCAGCAGGCAGCTCCTCTGAGCCAGCAGCTGCCCCTTTCCAACTCCTGGCTCATACACATACTTACTCACCAGCGCTTTCTTTCCCCTCAGGCTCGACCCTGGGTTTCCTTGAAGCAGGGTCTCTGATATGACGTATGCCAGGTGAATTTATTAAGCGGTACAGCAGTAAAAGACAGCTCGAGCTGGTTGTCTCCAGAGAGAGACCGCAAACAAAGAAATCCCTGGGCAATTATGCCCTTATAATTTAAGCTCCCCTCCTCTCATGCGATGGTTTGGTCCAATAGCAATATTTGGGTCTGGGGTCTTCATGTTCCTCATTGGATCTTTTCTCTGTCTTCACGTAGGCCATACCTTTTCTTACCTCAGTACATGCAGTTTCTGCTGATGGTTGTGGCTCTTATCTTTCTGGTTTGCACCAGTTTTGAGGCCTTCCTTCATGTACTTCAGTAAAAGTTCTGTATACAGTCAGTGTATCTAGGTGAAGGTTCACAGTTGCAGCCTAAGGCTTTAGCAAGCCTTGCTACTAATGCTATCCACTGGATTCTGTTTGAGCTAGAAAGTGACTTCTATAACAAGTTAATGTATACTCAGATTTAGTCTTAGAGCTCTAATCCTGTTTCAGTCTTGAGTTCTTACAAGTGATTTATCACTGTGTTCTTCTAGTTGAATGGATGTCGTCATAGCCAAACACCCAAATCTTTTAAAGTTGTTCCACTTGTTACAAATACATCTTTAGATTTATTGTCTTTTTTTCTGGCAATGACTATAATAGTGTTAATTTCTTTTATCTGAGAATGATTCATTCACTAACCATGTTAAGCTGCAATCTTTTCCCGGTCTTGTCTCCATCTTCTCTTTATCCTGTCCACTGGATGGACTCCAGCACAGTTAGAGTGATCAAGCTGCTGATGGTTTGACCCTCTTCCTGGATAAGTACCATATGTGCAAAAGAGAATAGACAGCACGCTTCCTATATACTGTCCCTCTGTTTAATGCTTGTTTTCCTGTAGACGGTGTCTGAGATAGTTGCCAGTGTTCATCAATTTTGACCATGTTGCTATGTATTATTGTAAAAATGACAGTCTCTCAAAAAAAAAAATGTTATATGGGGACCTTATTTAGCAGATATTAGCTAAGTTTCCCAAACTACTCATCATTCCTGAAGACTCTGGATTTTTGTTTACCAATTATCCAGGAAAAGTTGGACATTCCACCACTTCTGCTACAGTCCTGCCTCATTCCATATATTGTAGTGTAAGGTGCCATAGTAGTTGTTAAGAACAAGTTACATTCATTTATTAGTGGCTTATTTTTAGTATAGCATTCTTGCAACTCCTTGTGATATTGCAGGTTCCTTGGACCATATGGACAACTTGCATACTTTCTATATCTTAAACGTATCTTTTCTGGGATGCCAGCATAAAGGGGATGTCCCCAGTTAGAGGTTAACTCAGCAAAAACATGCTATTGCAAATGGCATTGTAAATGGCACTAAGTACACAGACAAACTGCAAAGATTTTGGAAATCTTTGCCATTTTTTACATATTATTTTTCTCCTGAGAAAGAGTGGCTTCATAAAGTCCAAGTTTAGCAAGGCAAAACTTCTCTTGTCTCATCAAGCTTCTTTGGACACTTCCTTCACCTTTATTTGGTATAAACTGGTCTCCTTGTGAGAGAATTTTTTCTCTTTCTTTTTTTTTTTTCATTTTTGGCAGCAATTAATGGATAGTGTGAATGTTTTAAGTGACTGTTAAACATCTACAGCATTATTAGTTCATATCGCATATCCAAATTTAGTCTTACTTAACTTCACAACTGGGTAGCTGTCTCTAATATGCATTAATTTTTAAGATCCCCCTACAAAAGAACTAGTGTGTTGCATCCTTACATCTCTGGAGCTTATTGTTGTAGTCTGAAAATATTTTCAGCTGCAGGCTGAGTTTTTGTTTGCTTCCGCCTTTTTATTTCTAAGGCTAGGGCACATTCTGCCTTAGTGGACCTCCTTTAAATCCTATTACCTTTCTCTTGCAACCTATGTATATGCTACCTTTTTCCTAGTGTCAGTACCCAATTTGGAGGACTATGAGAATGGTAAAAAACATTTCATGGGGCCTTGGCTGACTTTTAGCCTCTCAGGAAGTGTCATTCTTGTACCTTGCTTGTGACTTTGATCCATGCTGCATGTACTTTTCTTTGCTGACTACCCCATTAGTGGATGAGTAGAAGGGTGTCTGCCTCCTGCAGTTCTGAGGCAGTATAGTTGATTTCTCTTTGAACTCAGATTTTTAGTCTTTTTTTCTCTTCTATAGTTCAGAGACCTTTCCTCAGAGACCTTGCAATATCCACTCCCAAAGTCCTTTTTCATACACAAATGGGAAGCAGGAGTGGAAGAGAGAGGGTGAGAGTTATCCTAGCTCCAGCCATCACCATCACCTTATATTGTTGGTCAAATTACAGAGATCCAAATTAAGCACTCCCCATTTTGTTTGGTTTGGTTAGTGTACATTGACAGCATGTTGCACCTTTCTCTGTCATAACCTCTTATTATGAACCAGGATTCATAAGTTGTTAAGGAGCAGTCCTCAGACATCTACAATGCCACCAACATAATTTGTTGAGTGACTGTCACAAAAAGCATACAAAAGTTCTATGATACTTTTTCATGCACCTAGTGAGACACCTGATAGGTTGTCACTTGTGGCTTTCCCACGGCATCATTGACGGAGCTGATATATTCACTAAGACAGTGGTGAGAGCTACTTAGGCAGTTCTTGAGTGGGCCCTGACTGGGAATAAAAATATGTGGTTATGGAAACTTAAGCTGTGTAAATCACTCAGGCAAAATCAAAACATAGTGTCCAGTCTGTTCATGTTTTGATTTCACTGACAGGTACCAATCAGCTAGCAACACTGCTAAATGATAACGCTAGATCTTCTTATTTTCTTAAAATTATATGTGCTTTGTAGGGAAAACACAAAACAGCTAATAGCCAAAACAAAAGTTGTTTAAAAAACCACAAACCTCCATTGCATTATATTACTTTCATTATTTCATAATTTTATGTTTCAATGTAAAGAGTGTATAAATGATCATTTCCTCTCATATTCTCTTCCTCCTTAGTGACAAGAAAACAAACTCCAATTGTGCTTGGGAGGAATAACTTAACAAAGCCAATTTTATTATGCAGATGAATTGTAGGTGTTGCATATCTGCATTTTTTGAAATTGTTAACACGCTTTTTCCAAAGCTTTCTCTCTTTCTAGGTGTGTATATAACACATTATATTTAAAGAACCAACCAGCCTTATGAAACTCAGCTGTTCTAGGTAAAAGTTATCACAGCTATACATTTTGCTCAGGAAGCAATTTCTTCATTTTTTGTTTAAATTTAAGGTTTAGATTCTAAAGTTTTTCAAAAGATGAATAAATAATTTTCTCAAAAACTGTTTAGTGGAATATGCTTTTTCTAAGAATATAATGATGAGTTGGGAGGAGTGAATAGGTTCATAAGAAGAAAAATACAGCTTCCTTCTCTCTTACATTCTCATATTAATCATTCTATTGTGCTTCTGTGGACCACTGAATCGTTTCATTAAACAAGGCTGGGCGTGGACCAAAACAAACCTTCCCAAACAGTTGGGAAGTTTTAATCTTCAGCCTTGGCTTGCTTATGACAAAATGGTGCTTCCAGTTTGCTCTTGATAGGAAAGGCCTTCTCTAAATCTCCTTTTTGACTATATGTGATTTTTTGGATCACTCCCTGTTAGTGCTCTTACTTAGTAAAAAAAAAGTATAAAATGGATAGTAAACTGTATTCAACGGGTAGCACGTAAATACACAGAAAAACTGTGAAGATATGGTAGTCATTAGCACTACAGAAGACTCCTCAGTTAAACACTAAAAAGGAATTGTGAGACGTTTCACTCAATAATCTTTCATTTTTTTCTTATTTTTTATTCTTTAATGTCTTTGTTTCCAGAAACTTTTTTAACCTAAGAATGTAAAATGGTTACAAAGTAGATGCAGAGCCTTTTTAAAGGAGCAGGAAGACTGAGGCACAATCATCTATAATGTTGCAGAACAACAATCTTAGCGCTCTTTTATACATTTGAAGGTGAGCAATAGGAGACGAAAAGTCCTGGCTCTGGTGTGAGAAAAGTTGCTTCTGGTATTGAAGAGCAAACACCCATAGCCAGTACTAGTGAATGATTAGTTAAACGTTTAAGACTTGCACCATCCTGGAATTCAGATATTCTAGTTTAATAACACTTTCCATAAAGTCAGAAAAAAAAAGATTGGATAGATTTTAAAGATCATATCTTTTATATAAACTACTACACACATGGCTAGAGTGACAAGTATGCAGGCTGTAGCATGCTGTACATTATAAAGCTAGAGAATGTTTTAATTCTCAGCCTCAAACCTTGCAGTCCCACAAAGAATTTGTCACACTTCACCTGCTTCAGTTTTTCAGTTTACTTTTTAGCAATTTTTATACAAGTTATTTCAGTTGCTGACTTAAACAATTTGTTCCATATCTCAACCTCCATTTTTGTGTAAAAAAATCATAAAAGTTAGGAACCTGAAAATTGGATTTTTCTTTTGAGCAGCAGCTGTCCACAAATGTGGAAAGATTGTTAAAAGTGAATAGCATCACTTTCTAACAAACTGTAGGCAGGTTTGATGACTGAATCTCATCTTTCCATTACTGTGCTGTCACCAAGCATTATTATGTTGGCACTGATAGATATATAGAAGAAATAAAAAAGCTCTTTGGGGGTTTAAAGATGTGTTTGTACAACCATGAATGTCAACGGTCCTTCTTCATTGTTGACCTACTTATGTTGAATTATATTTATTATTAAACACAAATTTCTTGATTAAAATGTGGACTATAAAGTTTTGCAGGATACATTATTGTACCTTCACAGAGCAGTAGGTAAATGAGAGCAAAGGGAAATTATATGCGCAAGAACACAAGTGTTTATTAAAAAAAAAAACCCTTTTAGCGTAGTTGACTCCCTAAGTCTTTGTGCTTGTGCTTTTGGTGACCTGATGGGGACTAGATAGATTTCTGTTTAATTTATTTTGAAAATCCTTTCATAATACTTTTATTTCTGTATTACCCGTTTTTATATAGCACATTTATTTCAGCGTGCTGACATTCCAAATCAGAGGCATCTGGTCTGTTGCATCTGCTGTGCCTCCACCAGGGTGCCACTATTAACGAGTTTTTCTTCCCGTGGCTGTTATAACATATTCTAATAGTTTCCACTTAGTTTTCTGTTGAGGATCCAGTTTTACAACATTAAATATTTGGCTGAATTAGTAAAGTTTTAAAAAGTATCTCCATATATGGATTGGTTCTGATTTTGGTGTGGGTTTGGGGGGGGTTTATTGGTTTATTTGTTTTAGGACATTTCAGATAATAGTTCAAAACTATTCAGTCTTTTTTTTCCCCAAAATCATATTTAGTGCTCTTTTAATTTGTATTCATCAAAGCACTTCTCTTCCTAGCATAATTATTTGTATTATTGTTACCCACAGAATCAATTTGTATGATTCATTTATCTAATCACGGAATATTCTTCTGAATTTTATAATACTTTAAGTGGAGCCCAAGTGTTGCTGTTTACTTTCATGCTACAGGATCACGTGAAGGCTCAGGAATTATGTGGTTTAGTAGCTACTTTTATCCAAGTTTCCATCAGGGTTTGTATGTGTACGTGCAATGTAGGTTCCATACGGAACAAATATTTACTAAGTCTTTAAGATTGTACCAATTGGTAAAATTGTACCAATAAATGTTGCAATAATTCTACAACAATTTTAATTTATACAATTTTCCAAATAAAATAGAACACGGTTTGGGTAAGGTTTTCAGGCACTTTGTAGTAAATCAAAGAAAGAATATATTAATTGGAAGAATGTTGTTTTTTCCTTATTCTGAATGGTTACCTTTCTAAGACTAAGGAAAAAGATGTCTGTTCTATAATTATATATTATTGTTTCCTGACAGGTCCATGGATCTTCAGATCTGTTCATAGCATTAAGTTATCAAGATGTCCTTCTCGACCTTTCAAAAATACACTTTAGTACATGCAGCAGAAAGTAATTTTATTCACATTATATGGCAGAGGGAAGGATGTCCTCTCAGCCCATATAGGGATGAGATTGTTGTGTCCCCAGGGAAACAGCAGAGCTAGGAAGACTCACGTTAAAGAGGCATTGCTAGTTCTCCTGAGTGTCCAGTTCAGGAATTGCAGATGGGTCTTTTGGGTAAATCACTCCGTACAGCACTGCGGCATATGTCAGTTCCATTCTCTCATTTTGGTACTTAGCAAATCCTTACTGAGCAGTCTTTACCTATTGCTTTGTTTCTTACTAGATTTCATAGAGCAGAAGCTTTCTTTTACGGTACAAACATAGCCTTTAATGTCTGGTTGGAGACTCAGGCTGGATCAGATAAATCATTCTCCTATTCAGAATATCAAAATAACAATTATATTTAGGAAACTTTAGGGAACAGTTTAGAGTCACTGTTGGTTTAAGACCTTAGAATCACTTCATTTGCTTTTCCTTTTCTATACACTTTCTAGGTAGGGGAAGCAGAGAGAAAGGGAAATATTACTTTGGAGGCAACTCAACTATCTGAGCATACTGTACATGTTTTAATATTGCTTCTGCACAGTCCATTTTGGTGTTATGTATAATGCAGATGTTGTTAGGCTGCAATGGGAACTGTTTTTCTATTGTAAAATCATGTCACTCATTACCTTGTCTTCCTATAAAAGGGAGTTTTGAAGGCACATACATATCTAGAGCTAGTAACTACCTCAGTATATTTTATTTCTTTTTCTTGAGTGCTTTCACTTAGGAGAGACTTCTAATGAGAAATTTGTTCTTTGCTTAATTATGCAAGCTGCTGCTTTAAGTGCGTGTCTCTGTATGCAATCAAATCAGTATGCAAGTGAAGAAATATCACCCAAACTTTTGGGTATGGGTTTAGAAAGCCAGTTATAATAGATTTTCAAAGAATTTCTGATACAGAAGTTAAAGGCAAGATTTTCACAGAGTGTAGCTAGATGTGTATCTTGAAAATTACCTTTTTTCTAAAGACTTTGTAACTGAACAAAAATGAAACTCTGTGGAGCTTTTAGCTTCCTTTTGATGATGCATTCTGTAGTTACTGGAAGTGATATTCTCATTCGCTTTTGTTAATCTCATTTAACAGAAAATTATATTAGGCCTTTACCTGTCCCCTTCAAACTGGTGAAACTATGTAACTCTATTCTCAGGTTGGGAACCCAAATTTAAGATCAGACTCTGCAGGTCTTTTCCATCCAGTACAGTCAGTGATTAACAGCTTGTTAAAATAAAATATTATTATTCAGAATAAAAGCATTTTAAGCTCTGTGTGTGAGAGACTTTCCAGACAATAAAATACTCAAGAAACATAATCAACAGCCAGGTTAGCATGCTCACAGATTGTCTAACCGTTGTCCCCATAAAAAGCCTGAAAAATAAAAATCCTCCACTGACCTTTGTTGTCAGCTTGATAGCTGATATACTGTACCTACTAGCTATCTGGCAGCATACCGTTCTGTTCTGGTGACTCAAAATTGTGGGTGGAATAAAGTAATTTGTTCATAATTTGGTAATAAATATGGCTACTTCCAACTCCTAAGACTGGGAAATCTAACAAGCATCTTTTCTGGAAGCTACACGATAAGGACTTGAAGTTGCTAGATTTGGTCAATGTCTTTTAAATAAATGCTTGGATGTTTCTTATCTGGGAAACCATTGAACCGATTCCTTGTTTGCTCTGCCCTAAACCTTCAAAATAATTTAAGCTAATATATACATAAATCTTATATGCCTTACTTTCCTTGAGTGTTCATTTTCGTTATATCTAAAGCTATCTTATTTTAGCATTTATTGCCTCCTAAAGACCATGAGTCATTATTCTGAAGCCTATCTTTTTCCCTGTGAGAAACTCTAGATCTACTTCTTACTTTCTCAGTCAGATTGCCTGGGCTTTATGTATCTACTTGACTAACATATAAATTACTGTGAATGTTGACTACTTTTCTGCTAGGTAAGGTGACAGGACAAAAAAAAAAAAAAGCAGCAAATTAACTATCTTACATTGGCTTTAAACCAATAGATACTAATTAAACAGTCTTAAAATATTCAGAAACAAACATTATAAACTAGACTTCATGAGTTGCTGGAAAATCCTACCTAATCTGATAAGAATGTAAACCCCTGTGTCTTTTTTAAAATACACTGTGAAATCTGAGATAATATAGAATAGTATCCTTCTATAACTTTACAGAGGAAAAGAGCTTACTCCTGCACAATTTGATGGGTTAAAAATGAAGAATGATTGTAATTTTATATCTAGTTTTATAGGTTCTCTTAAAATTAATATTACAAGTTATACTTCGTATTTTAATGTTAAGAATAAAAATATTTGGAAGATCTAGACCAAATTCTTCATATTATTTGAAACAGCAATCAATCTTTCTGCCTTAAATCAAGCTGGCACACAAAAAAGTCTCTATACATGGTCTTCTCTACAGCTCTACATGCTTTTTTCTTTGTTTTATTTTTGTATTTTTGTGTAACTAGGCAATACTACAGGATCTGGAGCAAAGACGTCCCCAGCTGGATGAACTAATAACTGCAGCACAAAATCTAAAAAACAAGACGAGTAATCAAGAGGCCAGAACAATAATTACTGACCGCAGTAAGTGGTGATTCTGCTATCATACGATGTTTCAGCAAATATGGAAAATGTTGTAATAACTGATAAGCATAGCATTTTTCAGATACTTTATGCACTTGCCATGAGAGGGGGAGTTCCATCAGGAGCCAGTTTTCACACGGATCTTCCAAATTACATATAGAAGACATGTAAATGAAAGTCAGTGATCATACTTTTCAAATTTTTCACCTTATTTTTGTGGTGCCTGTCTTCACAGTGGAAGCACATCATAGGAAATATAAAATGTGATCACTACAGATAACGAAATACATTTATTCTTAAACAAGGAAGAAGAAGAAAGAGTTCACAGAATACAGCTGTAGGCTTATAAGAAGCTTTCCATTCCATCCTCTGTAGTACAGCTGCAGCCTCTTCTTTCATCTCCCCTCAGTTGATGCACAAGTCTGATGATGCTCTGTATTAGTCTGTATCAGTTCTTCAGTTCTTGTTTCCTTTTCCAGAATTAACCAACTAGCTGTGTCTAAGGTGGAAAAATTATTAGATTAAGTTTTAGAAGAAATCTATAGAAGAAGACCCTTCGATGCTTGCATGTCCTTATGCCCTTCACTGTAGGATGAAACACCCTCTAAAGGTCATGATATAAAAGGTGGACTGTTATATATCTTCAGTTATTATTTTGAGTACATAGGACTAAAAACTGTGAAAAAAAAAAATTTCTTATGGTCCTAGAAGTCCCCTGTGGAGCTTAGAGAAGATCCAGGCCAAATGCTTTGCATGTGGACACAGCCATTCACTTTAGGTGGATGCAAACTGCTCTGTACATCTTGGCCTGGAGACCAGGGATTGCTCCCTGAAACTGCAAAGGTGTATACGTAGGCTAAACTGCTCTACCACCATAGTTTTTATATATGTATATATATACACACACACACAAAAATTGTCTCTTTTTATTCCATCAGGTAAATACTTTCCATAATATATCATAATATAATATATCATGCATGTGATGCAGTGTAGCAGATATAGGAACTATAAGCTATGTGAAATAACATTGTTTCACTGCTATCCTCTTCCTAGCCTTGAACCGTATTACTGAGAGAGAGAGAAACTGTGTTTGTCTTATTTGAAGTTTGAGAAGAAATGGGTAGGGCTTTTATATTACATAAGTACTTGTTCCTGTTTGACATGCAAATTAATTGTAGAATCACATATTCAGTTTAATTCAGATGAAGTGCCTACATATACCCTAACTTTAAAGCACTTCTTAAAAGCCTACATATGTAGTACTCTCAACAGTATTTTCTAGTATGTTTTAATTTTTAATTCTTAGACAAGTCTTCTGAAGATAAGAATTGTAGACTTTACATGAAATACAAAGGCTTGTATGCTGTCATGTGAACTGTATGCATAACTAAATTTTGTTGTGTTGGAAAACTGCAATTTACTTTAAGTGAAATTGCCTTCTAAGATAGATTAAATGCTGCTTTCTCATACAGCAAAAGAAGCAAAGCAAGTTATCAGACTGTAAATCGTGAGTGAGTATGTGGTAACCCAACTATTTTAAAGATTGCATCTGTAGCTAGCAGTGTGGTGAATATATTTTACATTATGATTTCTTAGTTTTTATCTATAAGAATTCCCTAAATGATAAGCTGGTTTTGAACTTAAAGCGTACAAGATTAATTTTTGCTGTAAGTTAGCAATGTTTTATGCTGAAGCTGTCAATAACCTTGACTGCAAAAGTGTAACTTATAATGTAGTAGATACCGGTCATGTCCCTTTCAGTTCTTTCAAGTACATCTTGCTGTAGTATAACATCTTCTAACATCATCCAGTTGTTGCTAATGAAATAATTTTAAAGTAAACAAATTACTTATTGTCAGTAATATACAGGGTCTGCATTTCTGCAATGGAGGGCGATAAAATAAGATCAGGCCATTTTTGATCCAGCCTTCTGAGGCAGCAAACTAGATTCATGAAGGTTTTTTCATGCTTAGTTAATATATATTTGTATAATTGTAGGTAGTACTAAACACTATTCATGAGGTATTTATTATTTTTTAATTTTAAGGAGGCCACAATATATCTAGGGGAAGCAAAATGCTAGGATTTTACAGTAGGTAAACAGGTAGGTGACACATAAGGTTTTTCTGAATATAAACCAAGTGTGGCATACTTCCACCTAAAGTATTTCTTTAAAAGAACAATAGTAATTTTTATATTTTTTATGATATGGGTTTTTTTCCCCTGTATGTTGTATGAAGGGGATAGAAATTGCTCTGTTTCATTTGAATTAGGCCTGTTAAATACCTGTATAGGCAGGACCCACTTGTTCTTGCTGCAGCTACCGGGGGGTGGGGTAGTTCACCCCTCCCACCCCCTCACAGTGCTTTGCTGCCCTGAACATATGAAGGCTCTCCTTATCCCCAGCACAGCTGGGGGACTCTCTAACTGTGTGCTCTCTAACACAGCTCCTTTCAAGCCTGCTGTGCTGTACAGTGCTCCCACCTAGTGCAGTTGTTTTGCCTTGCAGTCCGGCACATACTGAGCCCAGCCTACTGCACCCAGTGTGTTTCCCCAAGTCCATCCCTGGGAATCTTGCTCACAGCCATATCCAAACCCTGGGCCAGAGAACATGCTCCAGTTGCTAAGGCCTGCACATTCCCCACAGGCCTAGAGAGGGTACCCTCCGTTATACTTGGACCTTGCACCAGCATCCCACTGCAAGTCCTCCCTGACTACTGCACCCACAAGGCTGTTTCCCTTTTCCTGTGTTTTTTCCCCTCGTCGTGAATACAAAGAGGTTACCATGGTTACATCTTAGCAGTTGTAAGTACTGATGCAAATCTATCCAGTTTCATGACCTGAGCATAAGCACTGTGCCATTCATGGTCCTCTGCAGCAGCTATGTACCACTCTCACGTGCAGCCTTCTGTAATGTCACACTATCAGGTGCCAAGTCCATTGGATCCCACCAAGAAGGAAAGGGAGTGCAGGGCCGTGATGCACTGGTCTGTCACGTAGGAGTTGATAGACTCGACTATATCTAGTGTACTACCTCTTCCTGGGCTGACGCACGAGGTCTCACACTTTGAGAAGTCTAAAGCTGACAAGAGCTAATTTGTATGAATACGTTTTTCATTGCCTTTTGCTATTAAGGTGCCAGTAAAAAATCCCAACACAGTCATCTGGCTATCATCACTGAACAGGTATATTATAACTACTAAATGAGCCTAGTAGCTACTGTATGAGATAGCTGCATTCTTGGTCACAGGACATGTCAGCGTGCCATCAACTGGAATGAAAACCCTGCAGGTTCTGGCTTCTGTGCTAACAGAACTCTTAAGATCAACTCTTAAGTCATTCAGCTTGCAGAAATATGTATATTATGTTGTTTAAAGTCTAACTTTGAACGATATTTAGAAGCCATTGTTGCCTTTGAAAGTATTTATAAAAACAAGGTAAACATTTTGTACAAAATCAAGCAAAACAAAAGATGTTTATTAGAGAATCTCTATGAAGAACTGCAAAAAAGTGAACGATCATGAGAATATTTTTCAACAGAATTGTCATAGTAGTCCATAGGTTTAGTCTTTCTTTATGAAATGAAAACAGAAATTAAATACAACTGAATTTTTTCATTTGAACTCTTTTTCCCCACCCTTACTTCATTATCTGTATGAAATTGCAGGAGCTATACTGCTTTAAAAGAGCTTGACTCCATAAAGTAGAACTTGTGTTTTGTTTGCATAATGTTATACTCAAATCTCTGTTCCATGTAAATCATAGTCTGTTTACAACTTATACATTAAGGAATATATAAGAATAACAGTTACATTTAGTCTTGAGGAAAAGTTGTGGGAAAAAGCAAGATATCTCTCTGCTTTTTTAATGCCCTTGATAAACCCTTCTATTCTAACAGAACCATATGCTGTACAATAATGTTTTTCTCTACATAATGCATCACAGCTCCAAAACACTTTGCTTTAGTGCTGATGAAAATGTTGTTTCTTTAAATTGAATGATTTTATGATCAACTTTGAATATAATAAAGTAATTAAACTTTGAAAATCACTTTTATTTTCCACCAGTTCCTATGTATAGAATACATAAAGCTGGTAACAAGTCAATATAGAAGTATACTGAGAGATAATAAAACCAAATATGCAGTCTTAGAATCAAAAATACCGAAGTAATTACAAAGGCTTTGTTAGATCTTGCTAGATCCTGGAAATGTAGGAAATTTTAAATAGCAGGCCTTCGGTCTTGTTTTCACACACATGCAAAAGATAATGGTAAATAACCTTTCTGCAGTTTTACTTTGCTAGTAATTTACATCCCAACTTTGTAACGTGGCTTCTGGCTCTGTAAGTGATAGAGAAGGTATGAAAATGAATATTTATAGAACTCTATGAAGAAATAATCTCTTACTGACCAAAGAATCTCCCTTTCAAGATTATAAGAAGCCAAAGAAATACACATCTTTCTTCAGTAATTGTGTGAAATACAGTCAACTCTCACAATATCACTTGAGAGGTTAATTAAGTTCTATTATGCTAAATACAGAAATAATAGCAATAAATACAACCATTTCAGTGAAGACTATTTTGATCAAGAATTACACATTGGGGACAAATGATTCTGTTTGAAACTTTATTTCGCAGTTTTAAAAGCAAGTCCACAAACATATGAATAATTTATAGAGGATGTTTTCAGAAGAGTTATTTTTGTTTTGTGGTTTGTTTTTTGTTTGGCTGGTTTGTTTTTTGGTTTTTTTTGCTTTTAAATGCTATATGTTATAATTGGTTGTTAGGAGAGCTGCACTTGAACTAATCTGAAAAGTCTGAGTGTCTCTGTACTACTTCATAAAAATGCCTTTATTGAATAGTTTGCTGGTTTTGACAGTTTTATGGCAAAATCATCAACTTGTCATCACTTTCACAGCAAAATATATGGAAACTCTACAGTGAATTACAGCTGTACTGTTGTTCTCGACATCCTAATAAAATAGCCATCTCCTTTGTAGTGCCATCCATGTGGTTTTCTCTTAGAGCTATTGAATATAAATAGAGTTTATCACTTGAAAAAACCAAATTCATACAATCTGGAATTTGTCATCCAGTAGTAAAACTCCTAGTTACCAAGACTGTAAAAGAAAAGTGTAAGAGAAAACTGTACTTGTATACAGTTTGTCCAGTTATCTTGTTGATATTTTTAAGCTGAATTATTGAATAAACCCCAGTATTCTATTCTCTGGATTCCATGTATATCAAGAACTTCTCAAGACCTGAGTAATAGCTTTCCTATGTCATAGAGATGCAAAGTTTATTAATCATCCTGATGTACTTCTTTACAGCTGAAACATTGTTTCTCCATATGAAAACTCTGTGTCATGGAAATGAAGGAAGGGAGAAACCATTTGTTATTAAAGAAACATCAATAACAAGATAAAACTTTGAAAGGGATAGCATGTTACTGAGAAGAGTATCTCATTTGAAACCACTTCCTTGATGCAGATTTGCTGCTACAGGATTTGTAAGAAAGTTATGGGACATTTTAAGAAGGAGTAAGAAGTTATATTGGAACACCGGAGGGAGTTGTCCTTTAAGAATGGGAAATTACATGCCCCAGAAATGTCTGAGTGATCAGGGAATTACAGTTTTATATAATTTCTTAGGCTATATATACTAGAAGCATATGGCTTAGTGGACAAAGAGCAAGATCTAACTGTCTACTTCAGGTGTTGCAGTGCTCCCAAAAAGAATGTGAAACTACAAGATGACCTTCCTCCATTTCTGATTATATTCTTGAGTAAAAGTGGCATGGCTTTTCTGATTGCCCCACACCTGCTAAGTAGGCAATGTCAGAGCTGGTGGCTGTGTTAGTCTTGCTCAGAGCTCACTTACCTTGCCAAGCCTGTGGACAGAGTTAGATAGTTACTAAACTGTGTGTTGCATGGTAATTCAAGTGGAATATAGATGGCTAGTTCTAGACCAGGTACTTCTAAATACATAGGAATGTTCTCCTAAGTTTTATGTTCCTAGAAATCAGTCTGGGTTGGAGAACAGGCACCCTGGATTACTGTGTTGGATAGAGCCACTTAATTTTGCCCAAATTGTGTTAGTAAAATTTTGTCATCTCTCCTCCAAAAAAGCTAGGAGAGCAGAATTGTTGACTAAATCTCCCATCAGAAAAATATGACCACAAAGGAAGTTTAATTTAATATTCTGCAATTTACTCTGCTGTTCTTAAATTGTTTGGAGACTGAGGTGATAAAGGTGATTTTTTAGTAAAAGGGCCAAAGCATGTAAAATATTAGCCCCCACCAGCTTTCAACTTACCCAGTCACCAATTAGATCAAAGGAACTGTTGCCCAGAACCATAAGCAGACACGAAATGACAGTCTGCAGGCTGTCAGCAGGTAATTCCTTTCCCCAAGTACTGTTGTCTGCTCTCCTACTAAGTCCTATTATTAATGCTGTTAGGGGCATCTTCTCCTTTTATGCTCAAGGGGAGTCGTATTTTAACAGATTGGTTTTATGTAATTACCTGCCTTTGTTCTTAACATCTTTGTGAAAATCTTTAACACTCATAGAAATATGCATGCATTTATCAGTTTGAAGGAGCTTTCTTTTTTTTAGGTTAACGAGACCAGTGTCTCAGTAGCTGCAGAAAGAAGCAGATTTTACTTGCAAAACTGTTACAAGCAAAATGTAAAAGGAAGGTAAGGGACTGCAACACAGGATGAGATTTCAAGTCCTCCTAATTTGCTCTGTTTTTTCTGTAGTAGCATGTCCTTCTGAAGAATATTTAAAAACTAAATAGATGCAAATGTGAAGTAAATTGAGAATACTTCTCAGGATGCAAGTCTTTCGTATGTTAAACAATTAGAGAAGTGTTAACATAATTTTTTGAAATATTTAACTGACTAAAACAGCCAAAAATTTGTAGTTCTTTCAGAAAGCAAGCTCTGGGATATTTTAGAGTTTTCAACATATTTAAGAGTATCTAATGTGAGACTTCCTAGTCACAGTGTTACAGAAAGAAGTCTGGTTTTAATTACATTGAATTTCAAAATTTAATTCAATCTCATTTTACAAATGTTAATTAACATTTGTGTAAAATACTTTAAAATCTGAAAATAAGAAATGCTGAAGAGGTTTGACCTCTATCTTGTCAGTGTTAGAAGAATGTTTCATTGACTTGTGCAGTGGCCAGATAATCAGAAAGGAATTGTTTTTCTTTTTGACCGATGCTGGAAAGAGTCGGTCAGTTTTCTGTGTTAAAATGAGTAGTGTTAATAATTTGCCATTGAAAATATTTATACCACTTATACCATACTTGTGGCCCATCTCCATTGCAAGTAAATATCAGAAATTATCAAGCTCCAAAAGTGAGAAAGAAACAACAACTGCTTATTATTTATAACTGTATTAATATTCTACACTTAAAGAATTATTTTTAAAAGTTAAAGACCCTTTTTATAGGCAATTTAAATTTCCTACCTACTGCTGAAATTTCATCACTGTGTTTATACAAGGTCCACTTGGGCAATCAATAGTTACTGTCTAGCTTTAAAATCTGTGAGCGTGTAGTTGCTCAAGATCATGGAAAATTATTTTCTTTTCAGATAGTGGATTTCTATTTCTTGCTGAATGCTAATACTATTCCATATGTTTGAAGTCTGAAAGTCTCAAAAGTATTGTATCATATGGCTTGGATGCAATTCCCTTTTTTTCTTCAAGGGAATTAGAAAGCTCTGTTTTTAACAAAAGCATCCCATTTACCCCAAAAAGCCTCATTATCTTCCTCTTTTCACTCTCTTTATATAGAGTTTTCATATTTTAATTAATGATTGTAATTAATAATTCTATTTTAAAGGAAAGTTTAAAAGTTGAAATTCAGTCAGTTTATACAAACATCAAAGAATTACTTGTTTTTTAATATTAAATTGCCTGGATTTAGCAATCTTTTTATTTTTCAGTGGGATTGCTTATTTGGGTTTCCTTTTTGCAGTTCTCTTTGTGAATGTTGACATTGCAAATCTGACTCTCTTTATTACTTGACCTGATGTTATCACATATCTGAATATCTTCCGTCGAAAGAGGTGTCAGCAATTAATTAGAAAGTAATTGGGATTATGCATTTGCTTTTAGATTTGGGCACAATGACAGAATTTAATGAGCAGCTAAGACTTTTGGGAATCAGGAGATTTTCATAGATGTTTTATATGGTGGAAAACCTCTGAAGTACAGAAGTTGCCAAGAATTGTGCTGTTGGACATCTGCTGCCATCTGTATCAAAGCCATTTCATCGTTTACATGTTTGTACATAGTTTACGTGTTTGTACATAGTTCTTTGTATTTTACAGGTGATTTTAATAACACTGAAAACCTAAACTTTCATATTTACAAACATGAAAACTGTTTAAAAGATGCGATGCAGCTTTGTGAAAAGAAGAAAGCTGTCTAGGCCCTTGGCTGAGAGGGTTTGCTTGGGACGGCAGGGGCAGAGCCCTCCATCAGAGCACATAGAGATCCCAGGACAAAATATCAGGGAGCATATGAGCATCCTGACGCAATGCTGTACCAGAGCAAGGCTGTAGGTCTTGACACAATGGTGCACTGTGGAAGTATGCTGGTAAAAACAAGGAATATATCCTCTAGTAGAAACTCTCATATTTCTCAGGGACCGAGACCTGTTTGTTAGGTGACATTACATGTCATTCCAATCTATACACAAGAATTGGTGTGCACCTCACTGTTTCCCCAGCATGGCATGTAGACAGGGGTGGGATGGGTCTGGTGAATTACTGATTCAGAGACTGGGACACTAAAGAGACATAAACAACAGAAGAGCTAAGGAAGCACCTTTCCTCTTTTTCCTCAGGCTCAGCTTCAGCCCAACACCTCTCCCTCCCACCTTCCTAGTCTCAACTGCCCTCTTTTTTGCTGCACATTGTGCTTTGTCCCCCCCTACTCCCTTTGGCACAGTGACAGGCGGCACAGGAGGCAGGGATCAGTGCACCATGGCTTCTCTCTGTGCTGCTGGCTTCTTACTCAGCTGCAATCCCTCATAGGTCCCTTCTTGGACATGGTGTGAGAGCCTCCTCCAAGTGTGTGCCTCCAGCTGTGCTCTCAACACTATCCCATTCCATACGTCTCCTCCATTTTGTTTCTCCAAACGCTTCTCTTCATGCTCACCTCTCTCCTTTTGTGTTTCCTTGCTAGCCTCCTGCCCCCACCTGTTGCTGCCTTGTCTGCAATGTGTTTGGGCAGAGACGCCACTGGTTTCTATCTTTGGTGGGAGCTCCAGTGGGTGCCAGCTGCCCCTGCAGGTCTCAGAGCCAGCTGGAGCTCAGTGCGACCGGCACAGGGTGGATCATGGCCTCCTCCCACCTGGATGCTCCACAGGCCCCAGCTGGCCCCACTGCCCCACGGAGGCAGCCGGGGGGCATGCTGCTGGTGTTGTCCTGCTGCCCAAGCTGGGGCAGGGGGTCAGGAAGCTGCAACAGGCAGCGTGCAACAGAAGCAGAGCTTGCAGGATGTTTCCTGAAAATTACTTGACTCTTAGAGGTGTATTTTCATCTGCCTTCATGTACTTCCTCTCCTTCCTGTTCTCCTCTCTCTGTCCCCGTGTGAAAAATGCTGTTTTATGTAATCAGTTTAACTCATTTCTGTGTTGTTCCTTCCCTTGTTCTGTTTGCACCATGTCACTGCATTCATCTTTCACTCTGACTATGCCCTCCTACTTACCTCCTCTTTCTATTACCTGGCTTGTAAAAATTGCTGTTGTAGCTCTGACCAGAGCTCTGTCTGTACTGCAGGTAATGCAGGAAAACTGTATCAGATTTTGAGATGTTTGCGCAGACCTATTCAGAAATGTTGTTTGTGTTTTTATGACTTTGTACAGGAAGTCCACCATTACTTTTCGGGGCTTAATGTGGGAGATCCATGAAGAAAAAAAGCCAAATAATATCATTTATTTATACATGTTAACTTCTTCTCTTAGACTTGATCTTATCAGCTTCTCAGATACCATTTAAGATATCTCTGAATTCTTAAGTTTAATAAATCCCCAGAAGCTTGCGGCAGCAGAAACAGAGCAGATCTGTGCCTCTGCCCAGCTGCTTTCTGCTTGGAAACACTGCCTGTGCTTCCAGCACCACATGCCAGAAACATGTCAGAGAGAACGGAGAGCAATGAAGGAGCTGTACTCTGATAGCTACCCACAGGGTGACTTTTGTCAGAGAGAAGTCACAAATTACTTTGAACATAATGGAAATGCTGACCACCTTCCTTGGAGACTAAATAGGGGAAGGAGTAATCATGTTTTCATTTAGCTGGAACAGAGCCTGGCACCCAAATGCTAATATAAACACTTGGACTAGGGATTAATTTGGTTGCAGCTGTAATTTTAATTGGTGAAAGAAGAGGCAAGGTAAGGCTGACAAAAAATTCCAGGATATCAAGAGAAACCCTCATACCATGATGGCAAGCAGAGAGAGAAATCTTGCAAAGGCTGAGGCGACCTACTGGTAAGGCAAAGTGGAGTTTTTTATTCCATCCTTGCAAATATATGATTGCATCTGAGCAATATTTGCCATTCTTCGTTTTTCTTCCTTGTGGAAGCCCCCTGCCAAACACTAAGCACTGTCTTACTCCTTATGCCCAAGGTCAGTTGTATGATAGCCTATGGATTTGTTTTTGCCTTTAGGGATCAGTGAAAATGCAGTAAAAGCAAGCATCCTGTATCTTCAGAGGTGAGGATGACCTTGATTTAATTTCCAGAGCTGCTGCAGAATTTCTTTGTCATTCCAGAGAAACCTTTTAATTTCATACGTTCAGTTCTTTACTTAGATAAGGCCGGATAATATATCTTATCTCCCAGCCTTTGTCCATCATATGTGTTCAAAAGACTAGGTTTTTTGACTTTTTTTTTTTTAATATGACAAACCTAAGCCTGTGTTGTTTTGGCCAGTGTTTTAAGGTAGTACTGTGTTAGAAATAGTAGCAGACTAGTCTAGAAGCAGACATATAAACAGTAAAAAATTCCATTTTGTTTTATTTTTATCCATGATGATACAAAAAGAAGTGCTATGCTAGTGGTGTTGCAACAAAATAGTCAAAATGAAAATAAATGGAAATAACAAAAAAAGAATTGTTCAGAAATTGAGTTTTCAAAATGTGATCAAATTATTCATCCACTGACCAGAGTTTGATAGGCAATATTTAATACCCACAGCAATTTAAAAATCTGTCAGAACAGTATATATTCATTTATGCCAGACCATAATTTTCTGTAATAATTACAGAGCAAACAGGAAACAAAGGTCCTGCTCTGCAGAGATTACAAGCTAAATTTAGATTCCACATAATCAGTGATATCAGGCAAATGCAGATTTTGGTGTACATTGTGTCCCATCTTTCTTTCTAAAATGAATGCAATACACAAAGAACATATATTGGAACCCGCAGTTGTTCTCAGACAGTCTAGTTAAGCACCCTGGAGTACATTTGGCCTCCAGATTTTACTTTGGCTATCCTCAATATAAATTCATCATGGGTTTAGTTTTGCTTGAGTTGGGAATAAACCAATAACAAAAAGAATGTTTTGCACAGTCCCAAAGCTCTTTTCCAAGTCCTAACTGAGTAAATACTGGCTTAGCTGTGTGAGAGAGGTCTTAAGACTTTGGGGGGTGCTTGCACCAGCTGGTGGTTTCATTTTGTTATGTATAGCAAATCATCATTATGGTGACTTATGAAACATTGTAGATAACTCAAAAAATTTAATTTTATTACTGTTTTCAGGACCATAAGCATATGAAAACAGTGTCTCTGAGGCTTTTCAATATCTGTTTAGTGGACAGCAATGCTCACAGCCTGTGTCAGCCTTTATCAGGCCAAAAAGGGAGGGAAGGAGAAATAGCATAAAAATTCTGGAGATCAGCTGCTCATATTTCATCTTTCTTGTCAGCAGGCCTATTGCATGATAGGTGAGCCAGAGACCCATCAAAGAGCGATCTGGAGAATCCCTATCTGAGTAACAGCAAAAGAGAGTAGATGTTGAACAGTGTGATATATTGTGAGAAAGGGGTGCTATCTGGGTTTGGCGGAACTTAGAACCCGAAACAGAATATTTAGAAAAGTTTTTATTTCTTTCTGTTTTAATTGGATGGGAACCTGTGTACAGTAGAGGAAACACCTATGCCATGGAAGTTTTTCCTGGAAGTGTCAGACTGTGTTTACATCTGCTTTATCTGACTAAATGGAGAAATAAGTGCAGTATTCCAGATGAAGAGATATGATAATTTTGCAGAATATTCATTACATTTCCATTATTATTATTCTTTCTGAATTTTTCCACTTTTAACACTTGGCTTTCTTCACCGCAGTGTTATATTAGGATACCTTTTCTTACTCCACTTTATGTGTTGTCTTGCAAGCAGGATGTTGATCTCTGTAGTAAAATATAGAATAAAAGCATTTTAATTGGAAGAGTCCTACAAGGATCATCTAGTCCAACTGCCTGACCACTTCAGGGCTGACCAAAAGGTAAAGCATGTTAGTAAGGACATTATCCAAATGCCTTTTAAACACTGACAGACATGGGGCATCAACCAGCTCTCCAGGAAGCCTGTTCCAGTGTTTGACCACCCTCTCAGTAAAGAAATGTTTCCTAATGTCCAGTCTAAACCGATGTAGTGTGTTAGGTTCAAAATTTGCTGAGTTTCAGCCATATCAGAATAGTGACTATGAAGTGTGTTGGTGTGTCTAAAGTTGGTTAAGTTTAGTGCATTTAATGTCTCAAGAGTCTCATGAATGTTATGATCTGTGTTGGAGTACCAAAGAGAACATGAGCAAAGAAGCACAGACATCTGATTAAAGCAAAACAAAACAAAACACCCCAAAACAAACCCAACCCCTTCTCAAACTAAAAACACAGTAAAAGGCAAATTATTGTGCCTCTCGTTTTCTCAAGATTGGTGTAATTGGCACATTATGTATTTCTTTCTTTTATTAGTCAGCTAAAATATTGGATTAAGATGACAAATATTGTATGTCATTGTTTTGGGTTTTGTTTGTTTGTTTGTTCTTTTTTTTGTTTTGGTTTCTTTTCAATTTATATATTACTTTGCAATTAAGAAACAAATACATGCCAGGCTCCATAGCTTGGGACCCTGTTTGTGTGACCTTGAGGACTAGTCATGTGAATTAAAAATAGGAAAAAAATGTTACTTTTTTTCTTACTTACGTGCTCTTATGCTTACAGAGCTGTGCTTCTTTAATAGTTCAAGTATCAGCATATTTATGATAGGGCCTTCATCATTTTCCAATCAGTAATTAGTTAAAAAATTGTGGAGCAGGATAGCTGCACAGAGAATGCTCAAAATGTCTAAACGTTTTGGAAGTTTCAGAAGAAATATTTCTTCTTCAATGTATGTTACTTCCTTAGTTGAATCTGTTGGATATTTACTTTGAAATGTATAAGGTCATTTTAAGTGTGAAATTTAACTGTTTCTTTGCTTTTTATTTCAACAAAGTCTCAATACTACTTGGCCATGTAAGTGGAGAGTGGTCATTAAAAAAAGAAGGAAAAAGAATTTCATAACAACCTGCTCACAAAAGACTGTCTGGGCCATTTTTCAGCCTATTTTTAAGTCCTGGAGTATTACATTTCAGGCCATTAAGGATTTCAAGTGTTGGGCAGCTAAGATTGTCTTTCTCTGCATAAGAAAGAGTATGGATTAAGCAGTATCAGACTGATAGCATCTTCTGGAGTATGTAGAAAATAGGTACAAATGTGAGAGGGAAGACAGAATCAGGTGTAAGGCACGTGGAAATGTCATCTGGTGTAGAAGCAAAAGCCCGGAGGAATTAACTCACCTTTGGAAATAGTTCAATATTACTGTAATTTTTCTAAAATATTACAGTAGTCCTAAGATACTCTAATTGTAAATATATAGTAAAAAAAAAAAATATTTGTTTTTGTCTTGGCCAGGAATAGTCTTTAATTTACAGTCTTGAGATATCTTATGCTTTTATCCTCTTAGGAAGATTATTGTAAGAGAAGTAACTATTTTACCTAAGTCACAATTACAATACATAATCTGTTGTGTAAATATTACTTTGTTTTCAGTCTATAAGCTTCTGTCTGTGCTGGAATTTCTAGTCAGCTGCCCCTGAAAAAATATCATGGAGGAAGCGATATACCTGATATTTCACTACATTATTGGGTACTGCACCCAGCTCTGAGTTCCCCAGTACAAGATATACGTGGACCTGCTAAAGTGCATCCAGAGGAGGGCCATGAGGGCTGGAACACCTCTCCTGTGAAGAAAGGCTGCGAGGGCTGGAGTTTTTCAGCCTGGAGAAGAGAAGGCTCTGGGGAGACCTCATTGCATCCTCTCAGTATAGAAAGGGGACTTATAAGAAGGACAGAGAGAGACATTTTATGAAGGCCTGTAGTCACAGGACAAGGGGCAACAGTCTTAAACTGCAAGAGGGTAGGTTTAGATTAGATATAAGGAAGAAACTCATTACGATGAGGGTGGTGAGGCACTGGAACAGGTTGCCCAGAAAAGCTGTAGCTGCTCCATCCCTGGAAGTGTTCAAGGTCAGGTTAGACGGGGATTTGAGCAACCTGATCTAGTGAAAGATGTCCCTGTTCATGGCAGGGGGTTGGACTAGAAGATCTTTAAAGGCCCCTTGCAATGCAAACTATTTTATGATTCTGTGATTATGAAATTGATAATTAGTAAAGAAAACAAATTTACAAAGTTTTCTGTTTCTGTTGTGAAATAACAAATTTATTAAGGTAACTCCGTTTCAATACAAAATGCCTGAAATTTATGCTTAAAGTTGAATATAGAAATATTTTTAAAAGAAACATTTCTACTTCTTTGCTTTGAAGTAAATTCTTGCTCATTTGGAAATTTGCTTTCAAAGGTAAAAATAGAAGTCAAAGCTATGATGTTTTGATTTGGTGCATTGTTTTTTTCTGATGTATGCATGGCATTTTGGGTTCATCCACTGAGCTAAGCTCAGTGTCATTGCCAGCACGCCACTTTCTGTGACTGTTGGGTAGGTGAATGAAGCTCTAGAGTCATCTGCCAGCTGACCTCCGGTGTGAGGTGCATGCCGTGGAGGTACTGCAGTCGAATCACTGTGCAGATTTTGCACTGTCAGAAGAGGCGCAGCAAAAGATTCATGATAGTCTGTACTCATAATTCCCAGTCACGGAATACTGTAGAGAGCCCCTGTAGCCCAGCACTTGGTCTCAGCATTAAGACCAACAAATGGGAGCTACCGTGTTGCTTACTGACCATTGCGCAAAGTGTGCCAGTTTATCCTTGCTGATCCAGCTTAAGTAGTAAGCGTTACAGTGGTAATCATTCCCAATTTCAGCGACAGTAAGGATTTGGACCTTGAGAGTTATAGAAAACAAAAGCTTAGATTTTGGATGATGTTATTCTGACAGCTTATATAATATTTAATGTCAAATAAGAGAAGGAAGAGATTTGCTGTTTATCCATTGCAAAATGAATCAAAGTCAGTTGCAGCCTTTGATTTTTGAATTTTGGATTTATGGCTTTTGTGGGGAGTGGAGCTTCTCCTGAGGAAATTGTTTTGCTTCTTGAAGAAGAAAATAGAGATATAAACAGTATGCAAAACTTCACTTCAGTAACCTGGAGCTGATATTCACACATTTGCAGAATTCCTAAGTCTATTTTAATTTTCTAGATATTGTGGTGGTCTAGGATTTCCCAGTCTTGCCCATACAGTTAGAGCTGGATCTATTAAATCAAAACCAAAGCAAATCAGTGAACATATTAACAAATGTAGATATATTTGAAAAACAAGTCTCTGCCTAAACTCAGTAGGAGTTAGTAGGTTGATGACATTAAAAATATATGTTGTAAATATGAATGTATGATGGCAACACAAAGTTATGTGGTTGTAAGAATTCTGAAACTCATTGCCTGTACGCTTCATTAGGTAGGTAATGAATTTCACGCATTTCAGTACTTAAACTGCCAGACCTACTATTATGTGTTTGCATCAGTTAATATGGAAGTCTGTGAAAGCATTAGTGTATGAAAGATGATGTACTTCAATAATCTAATAGCATTCTTGTTTATGTTCAGAGAAAGTAGAATATCATTTCACTAATTTAATGTCCCAGTTTTAAATACAGGCCCATAGAAGTCATATTTCTTCTGAAAAAAGTTTTCTTAAATGTTCTGTAGGTATGTTGATTATTACAAATGCTATCATCCATGAACAGAAATTAGATTCATCATTATAAATTGCTTTCCCTTTAACAGCTTAAGAAGCCAAAGTTCTAGAAAAAGTAGTAACTGATATTTGGGCAAAGATAAATACTAAAATACCTAGTAACTTCTAATTAATAATTACATTCCTAAGAAAATAAAGAAATTAATTCTTTTTTCCTATTAAGTTCTTTGAAAACTTTTCTGTAAATTTAAAATTGAAATGATTGGATTACTTACATATTCACTCATCTAGTTAATCAGATTAGTCATAGTCCTGTGGCTTCAGTTTAGGTACTTTCCATGAGTCTAAATATCATTTCTAAATCTAATGTAAGTCTTCATAATTATAGGATGAGTATTTAAGAAAGTAGCTAAATTCAATAATGCAGGAGCTATTTTCTACATACAGCAAAGGAAATTGAATAAAACCAAGATTTTGAAAGATTATTATATCATTACAGCAATGAAATCCTCTGACTTTTCTGTTAGTGCGTTACTAAAAGTTTAATTTTTTGTATCATCCAAATAAGTTAATTAACTTCTAGTGTTTGTCTGTATGCATCTTGCTGCTGGGGTCGCAGAAGAATCACTGCTGCCTCTGCATCCTGCCTGAGCAGTGGGACTGACTGTGGCAGTCCATTTTGCCATAAACGTCCTGCTCTACTTCTTAAGGCTCTGGTGGCCACAGAGAGGTATCAGAAGTTCATTCCCTAATCTGTCTATCCATCTCCCTAGACATATGTACATATGCATATGCATATTTTTATTTGTTTTTGTAGGTTCCTAGCCAAATTATACTTAGGTTTGTTACCTATTTCATACTAAATCCCGCAGAATCTTACTTTTCTTTAGGGTAACTGTTTATTTCTCACATAAAAAGTTTCCAGATTGTGTAACGTTTTAAAATGCAAGGCAAATGCTCTGCCACATCATGCATACCATGATCTGTTCCCTCTTTCATTTAGTGATAAAATGATCATGAAACTTCATCTGAGAGGTGATAAATGTTACATCCATAAATATTTTTACAAAAACTTGGCAAACTAGTGAATGCTTTCTGAAGGACGTGTTTTCCAAACAATAAGCTCCTGCACGCCCTTCTTAGTGTTCAGTCACGGAAGTTGCTTTTTGCTTGTTACAAGAAACTGATTTCTTTAGATGTGCTACCAGCTTAGTCTGGTCTCTAACTCCCACTCCATATAGCAAGGTATAAAGCATGCTTCACAGTGCTGAAGAATTATTCACTTGATGCTTGGCGGAAACCGCTTGACAGTTTTCAGTTCATGCTGTTTGATCTGACACTTCCAAAGGAACAGAGTGACCTTCATTAGTTTGATGATATGGAAGTGATTTTTAGATAAAAGGAAAATAGGCTTAAATTAAATCATAGACTTGCAATAGTTAGAAAATTAATTACTCCCCAAAATTATCAGACTACAAAATGAGATTATGTCTGTGCATGTTTAAAAAAAACTCAAACAAACCCAAAACCTTTACACCCGTGGAATCAAATCTCCCTTATTGCCGATCTTTCTTAGCCTTTGAGAAGCCAAGGAAGGTAAAATTCTTCTTCCCACAGCTTTCATGCCTTGACAGGTCTTTCAGGTACATTTTCTCTTCATCATCCCAGAAAGACAACTGAAGGCTCTGAGCGCTTCTTCTTCCTGGTTTCCCTTGTAATACCTTTTATCTGTTCTTAGAAATGAGAATTTGCACAATAGTATAAAGAATTACAGTTTCTTCCTTCTTCCCAGATATTATTCATTCACCTTTTTTATATGCAGCTTAATTTGAATATATACTTTCTGTTTTACCTGATTTTTTGTAAGCCATAGGTTGTTTTTTTTTTTAAATCTGTCATATACACGTTATGATACTTATATGATAAGGAATAATCTTTCTATAAATACTTCAATAGATTAATGGTGCATGAAATCCACATCTGACACTTTCCTGTCATAAATGACAGACTTCACATTAAGCTAGTTGCCACCCCACCATTAATTTTGGGTTGTCGGTTAAATCTTCTCATCACAGTACTGACCATCTAAGGGATGCATAAAATTTCTTAGATGACACAGTATTAGTGTTTTTCCATGTTTAGTTAAAGTATTGCCCTTAAGGTCATTGTTTAAGAAGTATGACTTTTATAAGCCTCTGAAAAAGGTTAAGAGAAATACTGCTTTACAAGAAAAGATAAAGAAGGACAGATGAAGCATAAACTACTGACTGAGCGGGCTGCATCCAACTGTTCTCTACTGTGTGCTCTGTCCTATCCAGCTCTGCTCCATAATGATAGCCTACAGGCAGAAACTTAGTAGATGTTATAACTGTTCCCATAATTCCTTAAGTACTTCAGCATTTAAAAAAGAAATGTTTTAAACTTATCCTCATTTGACTCTGTTTCTATTATCCAAGTGGTCTCCCTAGACCCGTCTCTCACAGACTCATGATTGTTCTTAAGAACAGAGCCGACATCCTTTTGTCAAGGGATGTTGTATGATAGACTTAATTAACGTGATTCTTCCTTGAAGAATAAGACTCAGGTCAGACACCTCCTGTTCTGGAAGGCAACAGAAGAGAAGGTAAAGCACCTTCAGCAAGAAATAATTGACAAATGGAGTACTTTAACTCAATCCTTTTCCTAGGGAAAAAATAATATATTGGTTTTTCCTTAGAACAATACAACATTGGAAAACATCAGGAAGCCTTACATGTAGTGCATGGTTATTGTCCCTTCAGAATGGTCTTGTAGCCCTATGAAAAACATCTCTTTTTCCTCCTAATTTGGTTATCTGTGTTATGTGGGAAATTATACTGTTTAGCAGAAGAAAAGGAAAAGTATAAAAAAAGGTGCAGTAGCCTGGTATGTTTCTGTTTAAATCCATATTTTCTTGTTTCTCCATCATGCCTCTCAGAAAACCTGCTCACTGTTTAGTAAGACACATTTAATATTTTTAGGATTGGAAAAACTAGTGTTCTACACAGTCACTAAAGTTTAACTAAACTAAATTTTGTATGGATAAATGTATAGATTATTTAAAAGCATATGAAGTAAGATCAAATACAGAACAGTTAGCTATGCAGAACACTCAAAGAAAAGTATATTACAGGGCTGCAACTCCAACAGAATTAATCCAACCTGACAGATGATTCAAAGATGAAGCTTAAAATGCATGCTTGTCTTTGTAAACAACTTCGTAAAGGACTTAAACTCTATAGGGAGATGTAGGGGTAATCTCTAGGGAGACGTAGGACTAATTTTCAGGATTGCATGTGATTGAAAAAAATCTTGTATTGACGACTTAGAAGCTGTGGTAGTATGCTTCCAGCGCAACCCATGGCAATGCTGGTCTTGGGCTGTTTTTAACCTGTCCCTCCCAAAAAACTACAGTTTTATGTTTTCAGCATTTTCAAATATTACAATGTCTAGGTACTCAGCTGAGCTCTGCATACAACCGTGTCTTGCTGTTTTCTACTTGTTGTGCTGGCTGGGGCATGCACTGTCATATAAAATGGTGTGCTTGCGGTTCTATGACTCTGCAAACCACATTCAGATCAGGGCTGCGTCCAGTTCTGTAGCAAGATTTTCAACCAACCCAACAATTTCTTAACCTGTTATACTTGACATTGACAACCAAAGTTGTTACAATTGGCAGAGGATGTAAAATGTTTTCTTCTTTATGCTTTCATTCTATTTACCAGTGACAGTCATTCTGTACAGCTGTAGTGTTCAAAGGCTACTCATTACCCTAAGAATGAAGATCTCGGTTACCCTTTTTTCTTTCAATGCATTGGGTGTTTCATATTGCTACAAAGGATGGGGGGGGGGGGGGGGGAACCCTTATGATTTGAGAGATTATGACAAGAATACAAAACTATTCATAAGTCACTTTCCAGAATTGGCTAGATTTCAAGCTTAGTGTGTCTTTTCATCATGATCATTGTTGCAAGGTATAAGTAAATTGAAACACTCAAAGATGCATATAAAACAATTTTCATTTTTCAGTTAAGGAATATCAGTGCATCAGTAGCTTCTTTTGGTAACATGAATTATAACTGTCCATAGTTCTGCTGTTCTCCAGTTATATTCTGCAGCAGGTCAGATTGCATTAGTCCCTCTAGTCTTCAAATCTATGAACCTGCAGTGAAAAAATTACTTTTATAGGAAAATGTCAATTTATTGACAGTAATGCTTTTGAAAAGCACTCTCTTAGAGAGCAAAATGAGTGCAGTTTAGGTAATTTGTTGGACAAGGAAAGTGGAGGTTTTCTACCTTGCAAATTTTGTTGTTATTCATTTACTTGTCCACTTTTTTTTTTGGAGTGTGTACTGGATTCAATGGACTTATCAAACTGGCATGGAATGATTGCTTTTTTCATCTTTGCATAAGCTAAACCTAACTTATAGTAATGAACATTATTGTTCCTGTTTACTGACAGGTTCTTCTACGACTCCTTTTCTGTTGTTTCCACTGTTGTTATATTATAAACAGCAGAGAGTAAACTCTCTCATTGAAGAGAGTTATATTTGTCTTATCAATGGTATGAATTCCTAATGGAGACAGAGAGATTTATTTTTATTTGTTGTTTCTCTATTATACCTAGGGTATGAAAAAAACAATTTAATAATTCTTGTTAATAAAACTGAATCTTAAGCCAGCAGCCTTCTTCACTGAGATTGTTCTTTCCTCAATGTACTAAATCAATGTTAACCAGATTGAAAAATATTTATATTGTGTTTGATTGCTTTAAATGCAGATTTCTGCTTTGTTATTGCTTCTAAAGATACTAAATCTTTGGTCAGTTCAGCAGAATTTCTTTTGTTCATCTTAGTGCTATAATCACTGTTGAACAACTAATGAATAGTAATGATGAAAAGAGAAAATGAATAGCAACCTTGACATTACATACTGGTGGAATTTCACCATGTTCCAAAATTCATTTGAGAGAGTTTAGTGTTGAACTGGGAGCAGTTGGAGCCATGCTGGGACATTTTCCAGTAAGCAAGTGCAAAATTTGTATAAGTGAAGCACTGTGAGGACTTCTGCCTGGAGCACTGTGATTAGGAAACGGATGGGGTCTGGGTTTCACTTCAGGAAATAACCTGTTGTATGTATTTTTTCTTTCTGACACTTGGTTTAGATTTGTTAATTGTCAAATATTTTTAGTATTATCTTCAAACATATTTAGTTATTGGCCAAATGGATTGATAAAATTATTTTAAATTATTTCTTTTCCTTAAGTCTACAAAGAAAATGTTCTTTACTTCCAGATTGCCCCTTTGCAGATTGGTTGGTAAATAAATTCTATACTGAATAATTAAGAATCCTTTTGAGATAATTTCAAATACTGATTCTTACAATAAAGATATTGCGCTGTTGCCAAATTTGGGGCGGGGGGATGGGAAAGGAAGAAAATTAGATACAAAGGGGGAGTGCCACACTAAAAAAGACATTAGGCTTGAAAATGGAGAAGGCACAGAATTTAGCTGTAATGACCAATGTAAGCTGCAGTGCTTCAGAAACTATTGAAGTCTGGGGGGGAAAGGCTTTTGTCATCATTACTAATTATTTAAAATTCCTGTGCTTCAATGATATTAATAGTGCACATGGAGCCACATTTGTTCTGTCAATCTAGGCATTTTCAATGTGTAGTCGTCACAGTATGTAGGTGCAATGATATATAGAAGATAAAGATCGGAGTCTGATCTCAGTAATATGCTATTATAATCCAGAGTGCAGTAAGGATAATTATACTACTTTTTCCTGGAAAAGCTTACCTTTTTAGCCATATTAAATGTTCTTTCTTAGGTTTCAGGATATTTTATAATCTTTGCAAAATCTTTTGTCTGGTTTTGGCTTATCACTTTTTTTTTAATTTATTGAATATTGAAGGCCTTCAATTCAAGGTAGGAAGCAGTGAAAAATTTTTTTTTAGTTCTCCAAAACTTGAGCAAAACCTTTTCTGGAACAATTGCTTCACATGCCATTGATTCTTCTATTTTTCTGGTTTTGGAACTCTTAATTCTTATTTCTCGGGTTGTCTTCCTGGTTCCAGGTAAGGGTTATTGGAAGAAATTCACTTTCCCTCTGCTGAATCCCATATGTTCATTGTAGCCTTAAGGATTTTATAAACTCCTGACAGCAGAAATAACCCTTCCAAGGGTATAGGCAGAGTGTTAGCCTGAAAAAGCTTAGTACTGAGATTCCTCATTGCTGTCTTATAAAACACTCTTAAATATTTTCGTAAACCTCTTCCTGTCAGTGCCCCGTCAGAGAAAGACTTTTATATGTTCCAGCGCCCTTGCACAATACCTCCCATGATGGTCAGAATACTTTAAAAATTGTTTTCTACTGTCAAACAACATTATCTAATAACAATTCTCTGACCCTTCTCATCTGCAGTCAGTGACTCATCAGCTGCAGGTGAGAGGTTCGTGAGTTGCTGGGACCAGTTCTAACGTAATATACATTCAAATTGGATTTTCTGAATTTTTTTGTTTGGCATAAATCTATAGGTGGTATTCACCTTTCCTTCTGTGGGAAACATCCCACTAAAGAGCATTCACAGGAGCAAAATATGTCCTGACAAGACGCTGATTTACATGGTGATTTTCAGTATATTTTGGAAGTGAATTTAAGCTTTAGAGGCTTGGGTTTTTTTGTTATTCAAAAACTAATCAATAGTCTGCATTCAGATGGGAACATCATTTAGAAGACGTAAACTTAATGATTTTTACGTTACCTTAAACTAAATACTGTTGTCATAATCATAAAGGCCTCTTCATAAATTACCTCTACCTATTTTGTCTTATATAGTACTGCACTGTTCGGTGTATTCCAGCTCAGAGAGGCCAGATTAATTATGTACATGTCATGGTGTGTTTATACTCAGATAAAGTACTTTATTAAGTGGGTCTTGTCACTCACTGGTTCAAGAAAACAACGTGGGTTTTTGGTTTTGTTTTTTTTTTAAGTTCAGATTACCTAGTAACTTCTTGAACTCTTCAACTCCAACCTGTAATAAAGCAAAATTATTACACGTTACATTTCTTATCCCTATTTGAGGGAGATAACCCAAGTGTTTTCATGAGGAAATGTGTATCTCAGATCTGGAGCTTGTGTATTCATAGTCACTTGTGTAAATGGGCTCCTGAGATGTACTGAATACAGCTTTCACTGTGCAGCCTCATTCCCCTCTTGGGTGGGAGGATAGGTCATCACGAATCCCAGGACTGTGGTATGTGATGAAAAAAGTCTGGCTGAGAAAAGCACAGTCCCTAGAGAAGGACTGCTAATATGTCTTAGATACAAACCTCATGAGACATTATAGAACAGATCCATCTATAAATATTTTGATTTTTGTTGATAAGAAATATCAGCATTTGTTATTAAAAGCAGCTACTATGAAGAATTAATATAGCTGTAGGCCCAGTTTTCTTTCGAAGCAGTTCTCCAACAGTTTTCATTAACTCTTAATCCCTCCCCCAAAAAAAATTCCCACACCAACAAACAAAGAAACTTATAATAAAACAAAAATAGGTGGGATTTTTGTAGGTTTTTTCATGGGCAGCTGACATAAACAAGCTTTCATACTTGTGTCAGCTACGTACCAAAATATTCAGGTTGCCAGGAATCAAAAGATAACACACCGAACTTCTCATGGTTAAGGGGGAAGAGCTCAAATAGTTATTTGCAAGAAATAGGTGGCAGCAATTGCCCATAGGCCAGCAGCATTGTGGAAAGTGTTTGGGCAGTCTTTGTCCCTTAGACCTCCAGCACAACCCCTGAGCCACATGCTGAAGCCATAGCACAGAGATTTTACTTGAGCAGTTCAAGAACATTTGTTATTCACCCTTCCTGTAGACCACGGTCTCTTTGTTGTTTCAAGTATACCCTAAAGCTTATATCAGAAATCCACCCAGACAGGGCACAGAAATGAGTTGTCGTTTTGTGACCTTTGTATACAGCTTTCTAAAATGAAGGGTTAGATGTGCTTCAGATTAAATTTAAGTATTTGGGCCTTAGGCTATCCTTGCTTTGCTCTGATTGTACTTTGTGTTTTCTAGTTCTGTTTCTTTAGTTCCTTTTGCATTTTCTTTGACTTGAACATGCTGCTATGTGTGTTTACTCACAGTTTTTCTCCCTAGGCTTGAGCAGGGGATGCTGAAAGCTTTTATCCTCTTTTTTTAAACCTCAGCTGAGTCCTTGGAAAGATCTTTATCCCTTCTTCTGGAAGAAGGAAGAACACTGCTAGGCAGAAGTCTCCTTTCCCTGCTGAAGCATTTCTCATCCCTTTAGTCTTTAGTCTGCACCATTCTGGAATCAACCCTGCAGTGAGAGATGCCATGTTGGAACTACCACTCAATGATAATTTCAGTTGCTTTCTGAGTACCTAGAGGGCCTGTGAATTTTCAGTGTAGTCAGGCAGTCTTCAAAAAAATATTGAGAATGTAGCTTGTTCTAACACCAAGAAATTAAGAAAAAGTATTTAAAAATGCCTATTTCTTCATGTAGTGCACAAATTTTGTTGTTTGTGGAATTTTGGGGGGTTTTGTTTGGTTTCAGGGGTTTTTGTCAAACTTCAACAGCTTGGATGACTAGGTCTCCTGATGTTTTTATGCTACTAAGGACGGGTCTGATGCTGGATGTTAGCCTACACTTATTATCAGTGATCTTAGTGATTATTATATTCCCACAAATCATATTTCTTTCAAATAATGGATAAAGCTAATCTTTAGTTTATCATTAACATGAACATACAAGAAAGTTTTTTAGATAGCCTTTGCAGTCTGATAACATTTGCCTTAATAAAATAAGAAAGTATAGCCATTAATTATATCTTGCAATAAATCTTTAACGAATATTACTGAAGTCCCTAAAGGACTTGTTCTTCAGAAAATATTAAACCTTGTGATGGCTTGGTAAGAATGACAGATTATCACTGATGATTTTTCTCAAATCTGATCATGTTTCATAATGCTTTTTGAGGCATGAACCTGGCATTTCTGGCTGCGTATGCATCAAAACACATGCTGTGTACGATAATGTCATACTGTCTGACCCAGAACAGTTTATCTGTTCCTCTGTGTTAAACTAAACTTAGTTGCAGTTGTGGCTTAAAAGTACAAAGGCTCTCCAATATGGTCAGTTCTAGAAAGATTTAAATATTATTGTTGACTCCCTCAAAAAAAAAAAAAAAAAGCTTTTAAGTGACTCAGCTTTTGTTTTTCCTTTGTGTTTCACCAGTTGAAAAGATACAGAGCCAGTGGGATGAAGTGCATGGACACCTCCAAAGCCGGAGACAGCAGCTTCATGAGATGTTAAAGGATTCAACACAGTGGCTAGAAGCTAAACAAGAAGCTGAGCAGGTTCTTGAACAAGCAAAAGCTAAGCTTGAGTCATGGAAAGAAATTTGCTACACCGTGGAAGCTCTGAAAAAGCAGAACAATGAGCTTAAGGTCACTACTGAGAATTAAAATATTTCCACTTGAGTTAATTAGATTATTAAAGAAAATGTCCTCTAACTGTTGAACAGTCAACATTAAGAACAACCTCTTTATCCCTTGTTTCCCATAAAAATAAGAAAGAAATTAACTTTCAAAGTCTAAAATGTGCATCACAATCCTTGAATGAAATTGGTCTTAATTTATCAGTCATAACAAATAGCTGGCTGACCTTGCAGAAAGAATACCTACCTTTTCAGCACAAGTATTTCTCATCTTTTCTGTACAACACCATCAGCTGAGGCAATGGTACTGCAGAATGGAAAATCCTGTAGTATTGGTGTGTCTGTCTTTACTGATAATGAGGCTGTATAGGTTGTCTGGAATTAGTTAAAGAAAACAGGGAAAGGCCCCCAACATAACAAGCTATATTGAGATATATTGAAAATCAAGCATTTTAGATTTGCCACAAGATAATCTCACTGGCTTCAACCTTGGCAGGGTTATTAACTGCAAAAATTCTGAAATGGCTGTTCTTGTGATTTTAGCATGCATGTTGTCATATTCTAGGTGCTAAAATGTACACCTCAGCTAACTTAAGTAGCTGAGCTATACCTCAAGTAGCAATGCAAATATGCCCTACATCAGTTGCATCAGTTTTTAAGTTTCTTGTTATGGAAATAGTCATACTTTGGTGACGTTCTTCATGAATAAATTTTGAGAACAGCTGTTTCAGATTAATAATAACTCATTTTCTGGTTGGGGAAAAACAAGATTGAAATGAACCAGTTGATCAGCCTCTTAAAGTGAGTCCTGCCTCCATGTTAATGGAACGTTACATTTTAGTTATTTGGGAGAGTAGTTACACAAATATTTTCTGATATTTCTGTTCTCCTCTCCTGCCCACCAGATTTTTTTTTTATTAACTCCTACCACTCAGCTGCTTTGTTAAAGTTTGCAAACTTAGAACAATCTTATTTGCACAGCTGAATGTTAATGAACTGCTGTGAAGAATAGTGGGATGAAGTCCTCATCAACTGGTTTTTGCAACCAGGGAAAGTATGTGTAGAACTGCATGATTGGTCTTCAGCTATCTCCGTCATCAGCTAGCCTCTGCTTTTTCAATATTTAGAAGTAGATACAAAATCTGTTGGGGTTTTTGCTTGAGTGTTTTGGTTTGGTGTTTTTTTGGTGGTGTTTTTATTTTACTTATGCCTGTAAGAAGCATAATAACATTCATCATCCCATTGTTTTAGGACTGAGAAGTGGTTAAGGCTTCTCATTTAGGATTATACCACAAGGGACATTGCTTGGGAAGGGTGGATTATGGTAAACAAGGGAAATTGCTCACTAATGTATTGGAAAGAGTTATAAATTATGTATACTACTGTCATTCAGCATAGAGGATTCTCATTTGTCACTGTCTTTCTGCAGAGATAGAGTTCTGGCTTCCACCCAGTGTTAGGGTTAAAAGAAAAATAAAGGCTTCAACAAAGTCAATGTCCCAGCTCTGCAAAGACTCAATTAACAAAAATACAGTTCTGTGCGTACACAGTCTTACGTCATTGTGTTGGAGTGTCTTATGTCTTGAACATAAATTACTTAACTAGGAAAATAATTGAAAATATAGTTTAAGAAATTGATTTTATGTGCACTTTTTACAAGAATATATGGGCTTTAAATGACATTCATCAAACAGTGTATGCTTTTTGAAGAAATTATGGGGGTTTTGGATCAACATTCTCTAAGGAGAGAAATAAGAATATGTCATTCTTCTCCTCCACCCCCAAGTTATAGAGGAAGTAGACTATCATACTTATTCATAGAATGAATGTCTATGTAGAAACAGAGTTTTTGAAAGGATACTTGCAGATTCTTTTCACTTCTTTAAAAGAGATGAAACACTTGGGCTATCAGTATCTTCAACCATTCCCATCCCAGTCTGGATTTGATGTGATGTGTTGTGTCAAGTTGCAGACATTAGTCTATAATTATAGTTTCAATGTCACAGCTAGTCCATCTTAATTTGCTGTGTGGTCCTGATGATATGAACATCAATAAGCTCTACTCTTCCAGGGCTGTTTACTTGCATTTGTTTTGTTTTGCCTAGCCTTTCTCCCACAAGTCTGGAAGAAATTCACCTCTGTCTTAGAAAATGGGGTGGGGGTGGGGGGGTGTTCTTTTCTTTTTTCCTTCTGTTTTTTTTTTTTTCCTCTCTTTCATTTGTGCCAGCCTTCCTAGAGGAATTATCTTTGTCTGCCAGTAATTCCTATTGTGTCAAATCCCTCATGAAAGCTTCTCAAATGTGACAGCATCAGCTGTTGTTTTCATGCTTGAGATAAGGGGTCATGAATGCTAAGTAAAATGGAAGTCTTTTTTTGAGTTTAGCAGCTTTATATTTCTTCTGCATAGTATTATCTAAACTGAAGGACTGTCGTGGTTTAGCCCCAGCCAGAAACTAAGCCCCACACAGCCGCTCACTCACTCCGCCCCAGCGGGATAGGGGAGAGAATTGGAAGGGTAAAAGTGAGAAAGCTCATGGGTTGAGGTAAAGCCATTTTAATAGGTAAAGCAGAACAGTAATAGTAATAATAATAATAACAATAATAATATAATGAAAAGGCAAAGCACAAGCCGTGCACACAAGCAAAGCAAAACAAGGAATTAATTCACTGCTTCCCATGGGCAGGCAGGTGTTCAGCCATCTCAAGGAAAGCAGGGCTCCATCGTGTGTAACGGTTACTTGGGAAGACAAATGCCATCACTCCAAATGTCCCCCCTTTCCTTCTTCTTCCCCCAGCTTTATACACTGAGCATGACATCATATGGTGTGGGATATCCCTTTGGTCAGTTGGGGTCAGCTGTCCCGGCTGTGCCCCCTCCCCTCCCACCTTCTTGTGCCCTGGCAGAGCACGGGGAGCTGAAAGAGTCCTTGACTAGTACAGGCACTACTTAACAACAACTAAAACATCAATGTGCCATCAACACTCTTCTCATTCTAAATCCAAAACACAACACTATACTAGCTACAGTGAAGAAAAATAACTGTCCCAGCCAAAACCAGCACAAAGACCTAGAAATACATCAAGTCCCCAAAATAAATGCTTTCCAGGCTTCTGTGCCAAACTCATATATTTTGATGTTGTCCTTTGAATATGTAGAGTAAGTACACTGCCTTTTGGCTTGCTGTTACACTGATGAAAATAAAACTGTCATTTCTATCCACTTGTGTTGAGGAAAAGAGAGAGGTCAGTGTGAGTCTTAAATCAATTCTTCAGACATATTCATTTTGTCAGCTTTGTATCTCAACACAGCTTAGTGTGAGAAAGTAGTCATCAAGTGTTCTAATTTGTTTTGATTTTGCCCAGAACTGTGCATAATAGGTCTGCCTAAAGACAGCTGAGTCAGTGTAAACGTTCCCCTTTGCTCTACGTGAACATTTAATCAGCCCTTGCGCTGCTTTTCTGTAAGTGCATCCTTGCACACGAGTAAATGTTAAGCACAAGAAGTCCAGTCTTTTGCTTATTCACCTTTTACAATGCCAGCATAATCCAAAAATATGTAACTGGCTTGTATTTGGTCAATGATGTTTTTGATGGAATTTGACACATTTGTTTCTGGAATTTAAAAGAAAAGTGACCAAGAACGATATAGCTGATAATTAAAAATACTATTCCTTTGAATCAGAAGTTAATTCAGAGCTAACTTGCTGAAGATTAAAGCATTTTTTCATTCCAATTTTTTAGTTTGATATTTGAGAACTAAACTCTAAGTACTGGGGATAGGTATAGAGAATCAGAATATGGCATTCTGGCCAATGAGAGTCTTTACCCATTAAAGCCCTGTTTGTTATGGTTTATTAAATGATGACTGCAGATGGTTAAATCAACAGGCTGAAGGTTATAGGTGCATAAATCATACACAGTCACACTTCAGCTCCTTTCCACCCCCAAGTCATCTGACCATAGGCTAGTGTATAATTAGTGTCTTCTTAATACAGCACTGAGCTTATTTAAAAAAAACAAACCCAAACCTGTAGGATTGCCAGTTGACTTCTTGGCTCCTTGTTTTGGTAAGAGCTAGTGAGACATCTCTTCTCCCCCTGTACCAGTTTAGCTGGGATGGCCAGAGTGAGGAGGAGTAAGGATGGAAACTAGGTTTCCTTCATTTCCTTCACTGACGACCTATTTCTTGTTGATCTAAATAGGAAGTTTAATAGCAACCTGAATACATCGCCTGCTCTTTGGGACTCAAGAGGCTAGGAACCTTCCACTGGCATAGCCTGGGGGGTGAACTTTATGCCTTGTGTTTGTGGATAATACCGAGGCTATCTTCCTTGGCTTTGTCATCTTTTTGCAGGGGGGTAACTTAGTAGGTACTCTTCTGCCAATCCCTGTCTACCACTGTAGGATGAAGTACAGTCTCAGCATTTTCATTATTCCAGGGCTGACAGCATACAGCTTTGATTTTAGTAAAAAAATAAAAAATTAAATTAATGTTATTGACTATGATGCAGACACTGAAATAGAATTCCTTGATAAAAAAACACAAACCTCTTTAAGTATATAAATAAAACATGCTATAGACATACAGAAAAAAGCACCGAAAGATAGCCTGATTTTCCAGATTTGTGATATATACACCTGCTCAGTGGGGGAATTTACATGCTCAGAATTAGATGACACTATATTTGAACTTCTATATGTTATTTATTTTCTTCCACTGGACAATCCTGGGGTAGAAAAAAGCCCAGCTTCAATTTCCTTACTTGTTTTTAATCAAGGATCTTTAATTACACAGACTTTCTTCTTAATAACATCAACTAGTACCTTCTAATTAAAAATTAAAATAAATGTATACCTAAGTAACATGATAAGTGCAGAACCTTAATTCTTTAAGCCTTTTACTAAACTTAGCAAATTCCAGTGATGACACAGACAAAACAAAGAGAATGCTTTAAAAATGTCAAAATGAAATTAAAGTAATGAAGCATTTTCCGTTTAAAAAAAGTTGAATATGTTCTTAAGTAGCTAAAAGATGAGACCTAAAAATCAAAAGGGAAAAGAGAAAAAAAGTTTATGCCAAGAATTTAATTCTGAAAGATTCATTATAGTCATGTGAGATGGGAGTTAATGGGCCTCTGGTAGGACAGGCAGTTAAAACATTTACCACAACACTTTGTTCTCAATGTCTGTGCACAGAGCAAAGTTGAAGCAAGGCATGCACTCCTCAGAGTTGTTGAAAAATTACATACCAATTTCCAATAAAGTAGAAAATACAAACAGTTTCTGTCTGCAGAGCTCTCTATAGTCATCATTTATTTCCTGAGTGATGATCTAGTGTTGTAATGTCAAGAAGTTAATGGATTAATGTTGAAGTTAATGGCGAGAACAACACTTCTAGAAATAGCCTAGTAATGGATCTTTCTGTATTTTTATTATAAAAGCAGGTTTGGAAGGTTTTATAAGGTCGTTTATATTCACATGGGACTGGGCAAAAAACTTATTTTCAAAGTAAAGTTTACAGGCCATTAATTTACAATACAGACAAAATATTATGGTAACTTTTCTATGTAATGCAGTGAATAGTCAGTCTGCTGGGATTCTTTGGCTGGAAAAAAGCAGCTGTATGCACGCATCATTTTAAACAAAGAAAAAGGTAGAGTATAATAAAGATGGATAGACCTAAATGTAGAATAGATACTTGCTATAAAAAATCTACAAAACTGAAATGATAACTGCTGTAGAATTTATTTTTCGGTTTATATATTTTATTTGTGTAAATATTAACACTTATGTATTTATTGCATGTAATTCAGGCAGGAAAGGAGCTCAACTGGCAGACTATTTCCAAAACAACCACCTGCTTATATTGTCTCCAAAGGAAGGGTAGGGGTTTTCCACAAAATTATCACCGCTCCTGACTACATTTCCGTATGTAGTCATGCATACACAGGGGAATGACTTCAATAAATTGTTTAGGCAGCTTCAGCTTAAGTGAGTTTAACCATAACATGTTCAGATGGTTTTCAGGGGAGGGGGTTAGTAGCCTCTTCCTAATGTTTGATGGGTAGAAATAGGATCCCTTGTTCAAAACAGATAATCAGGTTGCTGCCTTAGTACCTGAAGTTATCACCTGCTGCACAGTAATTGGGTGATCTTCCCTCTCATGAAGGAATAACAGAGAAGAGAGAGGAAATACATGTTTTCAGTTTTACATCAAGGAGAGGACCTAGAGGTGTTGAGGCAGCTTTTTAACAGGTAAGAGTTTGGGGGAGAAATCAAAACTTCCAAAAACTCGACCTGGACTCTGTTCAAAGATCAAGTATGTTTCAGTCCCAATCTTAACCAAAATCAAGTTACAGACCTTCTGAGGCGAACACATAAGTGCACAAAATATTCAAAATGTATTTAGTTTTACTTTGTATTTAGACTCTTTAATCAGGGATTACATATTTAAGTTCAGCTTTGTGTGGAGAATTCCTTATCTGAGTGAAAACAAGACTTCAAAAAGAATACTGCTTTGGAAGAATGAGAGGGGAAAAACTATTTTTTCTTCACAGACGTTTCCTGATTTGTGTATTGAAGCACAAGAATAAAGACAGTCATAAAGACAGTTTGTTTTTTGTTGACAGCTTCTAATGTTTACATGCAACTTACTCTTTCTATTTACAAATATAAACTTTCTTTCTGCTTGCATTCTCCCTTTGATTAACTAATTGTAGTCTTTGCCTAGTACAAAAGTACAAGCAGACCATCGATTACCTTGGCTCTTTCAATTTGTTGTTACACATTATGGATTAAATATGCAACTGCAATGCATTTATATGGAAATTTGCTCTGAGAAAAAGACTAACAGTGAAGATGCATGGGAGATGCTTGTTGGCTGAATGAGTGTTCCAGATTTCCTGGCTTGCTTCTGTAGTGAGACAGCTGACCCAAGAGGAGAGGAGAGGGAAGAGGAGAAGAGAAAGAGGAGATGAAAGGGAGAAAAAAAAAGAATGACCAAGGTGTAAAAAGCTTTTTTAATACTAAGGAGCACAAATTAGCATTGTAAAGATATTGATATCTTTACCAGTAGTATCTTACTATATTGCAGATTTAGTGCTGTTCCAGTAGATGGCACTAATTACATAAACAATTCACTAAAATAAAGTAAATTAAAAAAAAGTGAAAACACAGGTATTAATTGTCCAAATCTCAGTATTCTTTCATAATATGAAAAAGAAAATTAGAACATTTTATTTCACTATAATTTCCATCTATAGATAATTCAGTATCACAAATAGTGACAGTTGCATAATGCATAATAACGCAGCCATCCATTTGTCTCTCAGAAAAGAATAATCAACATTCCAATCAGTGTTTATCAATTTGAGCTGTCATGTTTTATCCAACAGTTAGGATTTTGTTGCTCGGTCCTCTCAGAGATTAGAAGTAGTCCTATGGTTTTATGACTAAAAGAATTTAAGCATTTAGAAAGACTCTGACCTCAGTTACCAGTAAATCTGAGGGAGTAATTTTCCTGGTTTTCTTTTGTTTTGCTTTGTTTTGTTTTTATATTGATGGTATAAGTTGTTCATCTTCTCTAATAACCATACAGTGTGTGTGATCATTTTATGGTGATCTGAGGTTTATTCTTTTTCTTTCTCTTTTTACTTCAGCAATTTTCAAAAGAAATACGACAATGGCAAATAAATGTAGACGTGGCAAATGACCTGGCACTTAAGCTGCTCCGCGATTATTCAGCAGATGACACCAGAAAAGTAGAACTGATGACAGATAACATTAATGCTACATGGGCTGCCATCAATAAGAGGTAGGAGATAAATTTTGCTATTAGATTTGTTGTTAAACTTCGTTAACATTCGTTGTCCAGCTTTGGTTGTAGATTATAGAAGATGTAACTTTTGAAAGTGACATGATTATAGTGAGAAAGGAAAGAATGATGACGACTCATGTCATATTTTTGGAAATACGTCTTCAGAATGCCATTTAATTCTCTCAAATAAAATTTCACCTCCCGCCAATTTTCCTCTGCTGTAACCAGTTGCCAACTAACTTCAGTTGATAGGTTATGTTTTTTAAATATTTAAAATCAAGTTTCATGTTTCTGTATCTCCACATTGCAATCTCTATAGTGATTTTGAGTCAGAAACTGAATCTGAAAATGACAGACATATCCTATTGAAGTAGGTTCAAAGGAGAAATGTTATCCTGTACCTTTGAAGCAAATCTCTAGTCAAGTAAGTTTTTATTAAATCCTTGATCACATTATCGTATTCATGATTACATTTCACAGTCTTGCAGTCCTTGGTTTAGATACCAATTCCTTCCTAAAAGCAATTTTTGAAGCTTGCCACCAAACTGTGAATCATCCATATGCAATCTATAAGATCAGAACATACTGCAGAAGAAAATTACTTTCTTTATAGTAGTAAAAGAGTTTTAAATCATTGCACATTAGATGAGATACATAAAAAATAAATCAAGGTTGTTTTATTCAGTATCTTGGATTAAGTTTTATAGCTTATAACTGAAACTAGAACTGAATTAGATCTTAACATGTTTTTAATTAAAGTCTATGAAGAAGGCCAGAAAAGTCAGCGTAGTTAAATAAACAATAAATCAGATCTTCTTGCATAAAGGTAGTTACTTAAATCACGAATGACTTCAGAAATTTATTCCCACTTTTTGTTTAAGTTTTTTATGAAGTTATTATTCATATGAATGAGCCACTTTAACAGCATTTTTTCTGAAGCATGCTTGCTACTGACTTGAGATCCTGTTCAAATCAGAGAAGAAATGCTATTGGTGTCCACTAGAAGAAAGCCACATTAATAATTTGAAAGCATTTTTTTTAACAAGAGCAATAACAAAACCGAGAAATTGGTATAAACATCCAGTTAATATCTGATTGCATTTCTTCTGTTACAGTAGTAGCCATTGTAGCCATATTAGTAGTAGCCATACTTTTAAGAAAAAAATGTTTTGCTCTCCGTGCCCTGAGAAACAGGTTGTGGGGAACATCTCTTTCTGGATGAGAAAGGCTGGGTGTCTAATGTTCAAAACCATTCTCCATGAGTAGGTTAGATGGGAGAACCAAAGGAAACTGCTTTTGTTTGTATGTAGAACTATAACCCCTGTTCGGTGAGATGGCTTTGTAATCCTGAAGTCCAGGATAGATCTGTGGATGCTCAGGTAGCAATTGTAGCTCAGAGTGCATCTTTAAATCTGTTAATGCTTCAAGCACAAACCCAGGTGTGTCTAATGTTGCCTAAATGTGAGAATTGCCATTGTTGCATGGACTCAGCAAATACTAGGCTAACAGGGAGTACAAATTCCTCAGGACACGCTCTCACAAGTTTCTGCAAAGCCCACAGACTTGTTCACAGCTCACGTGTTAGATAAATTACTGTCGTACATGTTTTATGTCTTAGAGGAGAGCTGCTTAGGTGTCTGAGTTGACATTTCCCGTTAAGAAGTACAAAAGGATAGGATTAAACTTGAACAGGTAACTGTAAAACTAAAATTTCCTAGTTACTGATTGTATTACTTTACCACCTTTCTAATATTTTTTTTTTAATTCAGTGTTTTTTATATAATATTTTTAAGACTTTTCATTATTTGGGAACTTGAAAAGAAGCATGCTGCAAATGGCAGTTGATAAGATTCTCTAAGGGCTGTATCATATTTCTATCTGTCTTTTGTGAGACATTGATAAATATGGAAGCACATAAAGTCAGCAAAAGGCTTGTAATTGGAAGATCTTCTGCACCTGTAGATTTTTCAGGTTTGCTTGAAGCAGTAGGCAGGCCTGTTGCTCATGGAGCAGCTACTGAGTGAGGTCTTGAAAGAACCAGATTTCTTTTCTTAAGCAGCTCTGTGGAAATAGAAGATGGAGGCCATGGACCTTTGGATAACTTCAATGCCCATTTGTTCTGTTTTGGGTTTTTGTTTTATTTTGTTTTTCCCTGTCTCTATGCTTCGGCTTTCAGGTTATTACACAGATCAAAACAATTTGTTTCTTTATCATTTTGGGAAACTTTTGAACAGTAAGAGACTATTTGCTGAGTAGAAAGGAGACACGTGAACTGGTTGTCACAGGCTCCAAGAAAGGCTAGTTCTCCACTGAGGTGCATATGCATGATTTCAGATATATCCATGAGTGTTATTTTCATCTAGATCATGAGTAAGTAGTGCTCTGGTGACTCAGTGACCTCATAGTGATGTAGAAATATATTCCAAATAGTGGTCTTGACCATTTCTCTATTATTTTAGAAATCGTTTTATCGCTGTTTATACACGTCTTGAGCGCCAAGAGAAAATATTCTGCTAAAGGTTTTGGTTTCTTCCACCTTTATTCTTAGTTTAAATAGCCTAACTATTTTGTGGATATTTTCACTAAAAAGAAAAATTGAGAGTGGCTTAAATTGTGTTGAACTGATTTTCCTCTAACCTGCTGCTAATATCAGGATTGTGTATCAGTGTAAAAAGTGTGAAACCTCCTTTTCCATGAACCAGATGAGTAAAACGACAGGCAGGCAAGCAGCCGTAAAATTCCACTTTACCTGTTGGTAATAGTTCAGCCAAAGCAAGTTCTTTAGTCATTAAGGCAACATCTGCCAGCTTGTGTTTTGTTTTGCTTAAGTATATTTGCGGCTGATTGCTGTTACTGTTCTGTTTTATAACATTGAACTATAACAAATAACATTATAACTCCTTTAACAGCCAAGTTGGTGATTGCTTGATCGTTGCTTCACTTTTTTTACTCATCACTTTTTAATTTTTATTTTTGTTGTTGATATTGCAAAGATACATTAAAAAGCACGTGAACTGATCAGTTGGGCAAAAGCCAGAGTAACTTGTAAAAAGGTCACTTCTCTTTAGAAGCATTGAGTTTCCAAGAAATAACTATGTTATTTAAGCTGAAGCAGTTAAGGAGAAAGCAATCTTTATTGCTTGTATTAACAAAAATAAACCTAACAGATGAACTAAAGTGTTCTCAAGAGAAAAAAAAATACAATGAAGAGAACAACCATTAGAAATTTACTGTATATAAAAATATTCGTTTTGCTGGTATTATGTTACTCCCTCCTTTTGTGGGCACTCATTTTATGTGAATTATCATATAAAACATAACCACTTGCTTAAATTTGTTCCTTTCTTGGGAATCCACCAGATGTGTTTAATTTTCACTGACTTAGAGCTAAGTCCCTTTTAAGCTTAATATTTTTCTTAAGTGGAGCATATATTACATAACGTACTCTGAGAATTGGTTAGGACTCCAACCCATCACTGTGTAACAGACATCTTTAAATATTTGCATCTTCCACCAGTCCCTGTGCTCAATTTCAATGGAATTCAGGCTGACAGTGGGTGTTAAGAACTGTCCCTGCTCAAGAGGCCTTTTTTTGGGCTCCTGGGACAACATACAGGACACGCACATCAGTCAAAACATAGAAAGTAACTTTTTTCCCCATTACAGGGTATGGGCAGAGAAGAATCACTGTATAATGAGATTTATGTTATTGGTTGAAGTTGTAGGGCATTAGAGAGGGAGTGGCAAGAAGTTGAGTTTCTACACAACCTATTTGAAAGGTCTGAGATACTAACCCCCATATTTATCTAGGAATGGTATTAATTCTCTAATGCAGCCGGTTGTACAAACACCTTGGTTTTGCACATCAGCTGGACAGTATGAAATGCGAATGGCCAAACAAACTAAGGACATAAGCAGTACAGAGTATGATGCGTATCTCTTTCCTATGTAAATGCATACGATAACAGTAATTGTAAGTGTGAAAAAGATCTTAATCTGGTTTTGGTCTCATAGCGGCAAACCTTTCCTTATCAGGGGTTGCTTGTTATAAAAATACAGTTGTTAGAATGTAAACTTTATTAAGACGTAACGTTTGTAAGTATAATTTTATTACCTGCACAGAAAGAGCTTGACCGTTCTGCTGGAGACAGGTTTTCTGTACCTGCCCTAATACTACTTTGCTTTATGGCACATGTGGAAGTAATAGCATCTCTGTTACAGTTGAATTGCATTCTGGGTGAGAAAAACTACATTTACACATCAGCAACAGCCAGGAGTATGAAGTATGTTAAGTTATACTGAAGATTCGTAGTTGGTTTCAGTAGCTAGACCTTTCTAGGAACCATCTCTGGAAAGCTTATTTGCTCATTTAGGCTTGGACTGCTGAAGTCAAGAAGGAAAGAATTCACAATATGCTTTACTTTAAAGAACATTCCCATCTTCTAGATACTGCAAGCAAACTCAGTCTTTTCCTCTCCAGTCTTCTATTGCTTTGATGGTTGGTCCGCATTGCTAAAATAGGTATAATTCCATTTGTATGAACTGCTATTATAGTTCTTTGTGCAGGCGCACTTTCTTTGAGCACAGTGAAACAACTAAATTAAAAATGTAAGATGTGGCCATGGGGACCTTTTTTATATGGGAAGTTCGTTTACACATCTCTGCCTGCTGTTGTCCTGGTTATAGAGCTGCATTTGTGTGGGCGTGAGCAAGAAATTATTGCAAATGTAAAAGTTCAGATGAAGATGACAATGGTAAAATGCCTTTTTATGATGTAAGTTTTCTCTTTTTTTCCCAATGAAAACATGGTATGAGAATTTTTATTTTTATCGTTATGTTGTGGTTATTTATTGATTGTTTTTTGAAATAATTTTGCCAGGCTTAAGAAAGTAGATAAGTAGAGTGATGGCTTTTTTCCAACCAAGATGTCATGCTGAAGCTTGTTATTTACACCAGTGTAACAATAGATACTAATCTAAAATTGCAAAGACTGCTGGAGAACATCACAATTGTAGGACAATTATTTTATTTTGCGAGAGTTGTTGATAATACATTTTTATCTTTATTGCATCTATTACTTAAAAGAGTAAATTTTCAGTCTGGGTGTTTGTCACATGTTGTCTTTGAGAAGTCTGCTTGGTTTTAATTTTATAAGGACGTAAGTATTTAGAATTATTCACATTGAATGAAAGTGAATCTCTACAGTGTCATGTATCACACCCAAGATTATGTTAAGAAGCAAATAATTTTATATGCCAGCATGTTTTTTGAAGAACTAAAGTAGCTCTGACTATCCTTTTGAATAGGAGGAGAAACAACTTTTTCAAAAAAGCATTTAATCCAGAACTCTTCTGGCAAGCCTGAATTTTATATAGGGTCCTAATGTCTTTCCCATTAGACAACAGAGTACAAGAACCCTTTAATTTTCATGAAACTAATTTGTCTCACTTCGTCAGAATGGCACTCCATGCTTCTGAGAAGTTACTCTCCAGCAGAGTCAGTAACACTGGCAAACTCTGAAGAAAAACTGTTTATTAGCTGTTTGTGATGCAAGAATGTTAAGGCTTTTGTGTTTACAGTGTGAAGTTTCCAAGAGTTGTTTTCAGATAACAGATTAAAGTATTTTTTTTATCTTTGTTCTATTCTGTTACTATTATTTTACACAAAATAGCACACCCTCAAAAAAGGACTATAAAAAGGATGCAGATACTACTCTGGTAAGGTTTAGATGTTCTGAGTTTAATTTATTTGTTGTTTCATGTTTTACTTGGTTAAATATCATCCCTTACCATTTTCATATTAAAAAGTACACCTAAAAAGCCATTCGGGGGAGAAGGATTGTTTTGTGGTGACAGATAAAGGAAAGGTTACCTATTTGAAAGACATTCTACTAACTGCCTATACTCTCAAAGAAATATTTATGTATAGAATATAATCTTAAACTTATCAGCAATGACATCGGTTAACATTGCATTGTTATTTTTCCATCCTAATGCCCCTAAAAATGATGAAATATCAGCTATGTATGCGAAAAAAATATTAAAAGACATAAGTAAAAATGCCAGATGCACCTCCCATAAACAGGAGATCTCAAAAGTCATCTTAACTGCTTATATTCTGGCTTTCACTTTTGTTCTCCACTCAGCACGACCGTACTTTTTGTGCAGTACTGATACCAGTAGGTGGATCCAACGTGAGAAGTCAGCTGAGGGTATTGAATATTTGTGGTTTAATTTGTGAGAGGATAGTCTTGGATATTCAATGCTTTCAAAATGCTGCTAGGATGAGCTGAAGAAGTAATGTTACCCAGAATACGGTATGATTCATCATTTCCACCTTTGTGAACATATTCTTGTGATTTTTTTGAGAAACTCTTTTAGGATTAAAAAAAAGAAAGAGTTCTTGAGTTATTTCAGGAGATGGTAGCATCAGTAATACCATACTTGACTAAAAGGATCTATGGTTCTTTATATTTCTTAAAACTCTTAGTATCAGTGTGAATAAACTTAATGTTCCCACCACTTGGATGGTTACATCTGTAGGGTAGTATTTTTATCACTTCCAGAAAGGCAGTAGATCATCTGTAGGTCTACTAAGACCTCCCACGGACAAACACAAATGACCTCAAAGAGAAAATTTTTGTTCTTAAATAGTTTTTTTTTTCAACTTGTCTGTCCCACAAGTGGCTTGCAGACGTCTTTTTATACACCATGAATTCAGCTGATTGATAGTTCAGTGATTTTGGTTGTTAAATGTAATCTAATGTTAATGATTTCACTACAGACAATTAAAAAGGAGGACAGAACTGGCATTTTGCAAAGAGGCCTTCAGCTTCAAGCACTGAGAGCAAGTTAACTGTTAAAACTAAGCAGGAAAAGTGAAAGCAGAATACTGAAAAGACCATACCTTATGGCTCAGAGAGTTACACTTTCCTTTTTTTTCCCTCATTCTTGGTTTATATTTAGATCTTGAGTGAAGAAGAATTCTGCTGCTCTGTTCATATTTACCATGTGTTAAAAGCTGTTTATTCCCTTGTAGTGAAAATGAGAACAGTTCCTATGTTACAGTGAAATCCAACTGGACAAAATCATTAAATATTTTATGGCACAGAATTCTAAAGGGAGTGCGACTTCATGGACTGACTTGAATCATAATCAGAGATTAATATGGACATTTCAAAGAAACACTCTGAGAAATCTCACTCTTTTGCATCCACAGGAGGTGCAAGAGGAGCAAGGTACTAAGAAAGACAAAAATAAGCCTGATATTGTGAGAGAAAGAACAGAAATGTCAATTTGTGTTCTTACTCCATTATAAGATTAAGATAAATGTTTTGTTCTTAAAGGTGAGATTTTTCTGAAGTAATTAGAGTTTTAGTCTGTATTTGAACAAGAACAGAAGCTAATGCTCTGTGCCCTGAAAGTCCAACCTTAAATCTATTTCCTATTAGTCTGTAGATAAATTAACAAACTGTAGCAAACTGATTATTGCTCTCATCCAAAGCTTATTGCAACAAATGAATGTCTTTGCTTTCCCCTCAATAGACTTCTTATCAGGTTTCAAGTCTTTTAAAACAAATAACTGCACAGAAATTAATAAAGCTGATGAACTAGCAGAGTGCCAGCAAAAAGGAATTTGACCTTAGTTGTCATCTTTTGTTTACATTATTATTCTTGTTATAGCCTTGTTTTCCCTAGTGTTTTCTATGGCTTCTTCTTTTCTTTTTCTTTTTTAAGCAGCATTTCGTTGCTATTGCAAGCTTTGCTCCGTGATTCTTTAGCTACTGATCAGCTGTTGTGCAGGCATTGTAAGCTTCCTCTTCACGGGCTTGTCAGTCATGCTTGAAACTGAGAGGATAATTCAGTCTGCCTATTAATTTTTAGACTCTTTTTGGAAGTTACCACCAAATGTGTCAATTTGACAACAGTGGTGCTCGCAACTTGTTGTGTGGCTGTGTTTTAACTATGAACAAAATTTCAACTTCACATTGTTTTTGTGTAAACGCACAAAGAAATTGACAAATGACAACAAATGGTTCTCATTCTGGATGAGGATCAGTGGCACAAAAGTCTGGTGGTTGTGACTCTTATTGACCAAGGCAGAGACCTGGAGAAGTGGCAGTACTGAAGGCAGATGGGAGAGCAACAGAATTAACAATGTAATTTTCTTGTGTGCCCTAAAATAGGGGTGGTGAGAAATCATTGAAGAAAGGTGAGATTAAACTGGTAAATCTTGAGGACAGACCTTTAAGGTGTAACTCATACAGGTACATAGAAGGAGAAAGAGTAAGCAAGCAAGCAAGGAATTTGTGAAAAGATCAGTATGTTCATGTTGTTTAGCATCCAGTATCGATCACATCTTGACCAATACTCCAGATTTAGCTGTACTGTGCTACATTCCCTGGCAAATTTAAAAAATGTAGAGCTCTTCCCCAGGTACTAAGCATTACAACTCCTGCAAACTGTAAGAAATATTATCTGCTGCAAATGATAAGAAATAATAGCTCTTGGAATTATTGCTCTAGCTGGTGTATCTGCAGATTCTTCCTTTATGCAAGATACATAATCAGTTATGTATCTGATGCATATCTGCTTAAGCACAGTAGTGCCTTCTGGCAATGAATTATATAGGTCCATTTTTTGCCTGTAAAGAAAGAAAAAAGTATTATCTGTTTAAAATGTGCTATATGTTTTTGAGATTCCGTTTGTTCACTTGACACAGCATATGGTAGAACTACATTTTTTTTGAAATATCTCAAGTGCCATGACTGCAACACCCATTTCCCACTGTCTGCATTTTATCTTACTAGTATGCTATATTTTATTTTTTCTTTTCCTTATTTTCTTTTTCTTGTTCTCTTTCCTATTATTTATATGTTTTCTTATTTATTTAATTCATGTCAGATTGGACTTGGGCCTAATTTAGTGGTAGTTTCTTTTAAAATCTAACTCATATGCATTTTCTCTAGCCCACAACATGACTTATATATGCTAGTTTAGTGGGTTTTTATTTGTTTGTTTTAAAATCTGGAAGCGATGCTATTGTTTGTTATTAGTAATGGTAAACTGTTTAGAAACTTTCATGAGTTCTTGGTGCTGAGGCTGATACCTGAGCTATGTTAATTAATCACTAATAGTGTCTATTGCTCTATTATGAACCATATACCTTTACTGATTCCAAGAGGGTAGATATATTTTTGTGGTAGTCGACCTGTAAGTTTTGCAGTGTGGTTCTATTTTGAGGAATGGGAGGCAATTCTTCCAGAGCTGTCCTCTCTCTTTGTTCCTGTGGGAACACCAGCAGAATAGACTTGTTCAAATAAGATGGCACTAAGAAACCAGAGTTCAGATCTGCCATTGGTGACATCCTTCCTTTTCATCCTGTGCTGACCCCTTGGAGCTGTGGACACCTGTCACTGTTACTTCTCTTCTTGCGGGAAAATAACAGTAGAAGCATGTAACATTTTTATTAAATTTTGCTTTGGCTAAATTGGTTTTCACAGCATGTTACTGCTTTAGTCATTTTATGTCTGATGTTACTCTCCTTTGTGCTGGCTGGGACAAGGTACCCAAGTCAGCATCCGGAAAGTGAGTTAAAGATGGACATAATATTTGTTCCTTTTTTTTGTTTGTTTTAGCTAGTAATCTTTCAGATGCTTGTCTGTAGTGACATCTTCATTAAGCAGTTGTCTTGATTTTTAAACGCTAAATTCCTTCAAGGCTACAGTTAGTTCAGAATCCAGCAGTGTTTACTGAGTTTAAATCATCCTTGTAGTGTCTGGTATTTTGGACACGTCTATGTTGAATCTTTCTGCTATCACTTTCCTAATGATTTGTTCCATCTGGAATTATTCACAGTCCTTCCTGGGTTTGACTAATCTAAATAAATTTGCCATCTTGCTCTTCACACCTGTTTTCCAGTGTTCAATTAATGCACTAAATAACACTTATTGCTGGTCCCCTGGGACACGCTCCTAATGCCCAGGGTTGAATGCTATTTACATTGGCTATGCTATATGTTCTTAATCTCAATTTTGTTTCATTCAAGAAGTTTCTGTAACAAAAGTTTGCATCCCTCCCATGGTTCCTAAGTAGCCCCTTGTACTGGGGCCTAACTTATGGATAGTAAATAGATTATGTTGCTTTATCGTTAGTTTCCATCTTCTGTTTCTATTAATTCTAAGAAAAAAGTTAGCAAATGTATTTTTCTCAAAGACACAGATTTTTATTGGTCCATAATACACTTATTAAAGAAATGTAGAATGATATTTACACACGAAGGGAGAAATCTTCTTGAGTACCCATTCCCAATAGAGGGCTTCATTTCTGTTTCTGATGGAAATACAACACTTCAGTATTTATATAGATGTATATATAGTCCTCGTATGTGGTTTCTCCTTCTAGAATATATATTTATTTGGGTACTGTTTGATTATGGGAGGGCAACATTTAGCTAGTCATAAATATTAAAGATTGTTGACCATAATTACATGTTCATGTGGTGTCATCAGCAGTTTACTACATGTATAATGTGCTAGCTTGAACTGGGTCAGATGAACTAGTCATTAAATTTTCTAGAATAATGTTACTACTTGATATTTGGGACTACTAAAATTAGTAAGACAAATAAGCTGCTCTTCTTCAGATTGTCATTATGAATAAGCCGCGGCACGTTAAACAATCATATAGAGGTCAGCTTTGAATATACAGTTGTCATTAAAAATGTTAGTTTCAAGTAAATGAGGCAAACTACATTGCAGGTACTGGATATCAGATGATGGCCTTTTTTAGATCAGAAGTACAGATAATCAAGAAAGAATTATGGAAGTTAATATAAGAAATCAAAATAGCACCTAAATATGTTAAAGACTTGTAAAAACAATGTGTCATGATAATGCTGTGTCATTAAAAATATCTGTTTATTTCCCTGACTCTTCAGTATTTTTATCCTTTATCTACAGAGAGATTTTACAGTATATATAAATCACTCAGTAAAGTATAGAAATCTGTGGCTACTGCAAAATACAGAATTTGTGGGAAAGACTATTCTAATACTGCATTTCTGCATAACATTTTTATGATTAATCTATGTGCAGACTTGTGGATGTACCTCACTGCAAGAGCAGAATGAAATGGAGATCAAGTAATGCTACATTTTTTTACTAATGCACTTATACATTTACTTGTTTGCATTTTTAATAGGAAGGTTAACGAATTGTCTGTAGTCCACCCATGCATACCTAATAAATGTGTTAATATCAGTTGAACGTAACTTTTGTCCATTGCAACACAAGGCAGCCACCTCCAGTGTTTCCTTGAGGTTAAGAATGTTGAAAGTTTTTCTGATTTGCTTTCTTATGACTCTTCTGAGATAACCTGTCTGGTTTTTAGTGTTCTACGTTATTCTGCCATGAACTGTTAACATTTGACCCAATCTAATTTCTAGGAATCCTTTGTACTACTAGAATATGGCTTCAAAAATTAAGATGCCTACCATGTGAAAAAAAGTAATATCCAAGGCAAATAATGGGACATTGTCTGCGTGATCTACATCAATACCACCCCCTGCTACTCAGTTGTTTTCTTGCCATTTCTGTTGTGGATATAGATTGGGTTTCACGTCTGTAGTCAACTTTATGCATACCGGTCTCTGATAAAACAGAAACTTCCTCCTCTCAAGCTTTGTGTGGTGTTCTCATATACCTTGTTAGAAAACCTGAGCCATGAGTTCTCTGAACAAAAAGGAAAACATGAAATAGGGAATCATTTAGTGATTCATATATCCTTGTAGGAAACCATAATGCGATGCTATAGTGGCAGTGTAACAGAGCTCAGTACCAGATCTTATGGGATGGGAAGGTGATTTTTTGTTTTGAACAATTTCATATACCTATGTACTCTTGACTGCGTTTGTCCCAACTGGCAGCCCAGCATTTAGGCACCAAGGTGTTTGTATCTAACTCTTTCATCTCTAGGAATTCCTTGTGATAACACAGAGCACAGGGGACATCACCTAATGATTTGTCATTGCGTCACCTGTGTTGTTCTTAGGTGGTCAACAGTGTGCTGGGTTTGGGATGTGCTTTCTGTGAACCTGGGTAAGTGGCACATAACTCACTGTGAAATATGACTCATTTTATTTGCTGGCTTTTGCCACATTTAAATGAAGGCCTGAGCAACTGGGCATATATAAGTCCATGGGCACTGATGGAATGCTTTCATGACTATAGATGTAAACATATTTCCTGGAAGATGAGCTGAGATGCAATTTTTCAGCTAATTGGAAAAAGCAGAACTAAGTCAAGGACTGCCAACCAGATTTCAGTCTTAAGATGTGATGATGATTATTGTGTCAAATACAATCACGAATGTGAGCCTTGAGCTACCAAGACTTTGAGTTGTTTTTAATCATGCTTTTATTTATATTTAGGCCTCCTATTCAGAAATAACAGCAGCTAGGTGAAAATGAATTTGTAAAAGAAACTAAGCTCACCTTTTAAAATAAAAGAACAGGATTGAAGAACCCTGATGTTTCCATATCTCACTGTGCTGCCACATACAAGCCAACTCAGTGTTCGTTAACACATCTGTTTATACAAGACAATTTAATATATATCCTTTGGTTAAATAACAGAAAATACAGAGGTATATTTCCTGTAAGGACCTTATGGTGTACTCTGTGGATTTCTTTGAGCTGAAATAAAGTAGAATCATTAATTAAAACTGATGAAGGCATCAGTTATGCATTCATTTCCATGACTAAAATTGGGACATTCATTTGAGAACAGGTATACATACATTAAGGAAAAGAAAAGCCCTGCCTCAGACCTTGGAAATATTATCTAGAATATATAGAGGGTACTTGCATGACAGTGAATACTGTCACAAGCCAAAGAATAAGTCACAAGCCAAATCGAGTGTCTTTTTAAACACCTGATAATTATTTCAAAGTTTATTGACCAGGAAGAAAACATTGCAAATCATGCACTATTTAAGAGTTAGATTTGGTTGAGTCTGCCAAAATAGCATGTGAGCATAGAACACTTGAGGTTTATCCACTTCCGTCATGGCTTTTCATAGCAGAATAGTCAGACCTCCTCACTCCCAAACTTAAAGGCTTGGTGTTTTTATGCCTGTCTCCAATCTGTTATATTGCCCAGAATTGTTGTTTGAAGGGTTACATTTTTGTCTGCTAAGAATTTGTATCTTTGAGACTTGTCCAAAAATAGAATTGAGGTAGAACTATCACAGAACATCCTGTTCCCTTTGAAATCAGTTGAAGGTTAGCCGTTCATGTCAGTGTAGTTAGGATTTTGTCTGTAGGCTTTTATATCAAACACATACTGAGTTCTGTTGAACTGGGTGAGACTTGAACATCATCTAAATTTGCTGAATTGGGCTCTGGAATTTCATTAATTATTTATTTATATTTACATGATCCCAAGGAACAGCACTAGAGTTACAGTTTCTTCCCAATGCTGTTGAAACTCCGTAATAATAATTTATTATAATTCCTCTGTATTCTCCTATTACCTTGGGTTATAGGTCCTATTGTATTACAATCTTTCTGTGGTAGATCTATTTTAATCACATTATCTCCTTATAGTCGGGAACTTTTTCTATATTTCAGTTTTCTATAGGAGTCTGAAACCTCCTGAATAGTAAAGAATAACTGCATAAGATGTGGAGTGATTCTTTACAGCTAATATTACTGTATTAGATTATATATATATATATATATAAGAGACAGTAGGCAGTCTGCTGTCTCTCCTTCTTACTCAAGTGCTAACCAGTTTTGGTTACCAGTTGCTTCTGAGCTGAATATTACAGAGCTGGACCTTGAGTGTCATCTTTATTGCCTTTATAGCAGTTGCATGCTTCTTAAAATATATTGAAATATTGGCAGCGTTGTTTTAAAATATTTTGAGTCAATCATCGGATCTGTCAGCATCTTTGTGTAATGTAAGCACTACTTAAGGCCTGTGTTTTAAAGGTTGGGGGGGAAGTATGTGTTTATCTAAGTGTTTATTTACTGTTACTCTTGCTTAGCTTAAGATGATGAATGGTACAGTAAGAACTGTAAGTGCTGTCGGAGAAGTTTTCCAGTCTGAAAACTGAGGCTTCTTTCCCTTGCACGGTAGCAATTCACTGTTCTGCTAGTTCACTGAGCTCAGCCCTCAGAGGCTGCAGCTTTAAATGAAAACTACACTGACAGTTTAATAGTATCCTTTGTGAGCCCTAATTGATTTCATGTAATGCCACCAGTGCATTTCAGAGTCTTATTAAATTTAGTTGTTTCTACAGTAATTAAGGGTAAGAAAACTAATGCCTTTGGAATATAATTATTTTCATAATCAGTTTTAATTACAATTCACTGTCTTAGAAAGCAAAGATTTTATCTAAATTGTATCTGAGTAATTAATGTGTTGTTTATTAGACGGCACTGTTGACTGCCTTGGAATCTCAAAAGAATTATATGTTTTGGAATGCAAGGAAAAACTTAATTCTACATATTATAAACCATGAAGTGTGAAGAAGACTTCAACAGATAATATTTTTGCTTCTTTTGGTAGAATCAGAGACTAGTTTTGTCTGTTTGTTTATAGTTTTGATTTTAGGATTTCTTCTTTTTCTGGCTTCTCTCTTTAATAGGAATGCCCGAATTATTAAATGTTATTTCCCATGTTTTGTTGAGGCATTACTTGAAAGATACAAGGGTTAGACTGGAATCTGTTCCATGAATTCAGAGAATTGAGTGGGAAGCAATGTTTGTGGGGCTGGTTGTTGGGTTTTTTGTTGGTTGGTTGGTTTTTTGTGTTTGTTGGGGGGGTTGTTTTCGTTTTGGGTTGTGTTTTTTGGTGTGTGGGTCTTCTGTTTGTTCATTTTGGGTTTTTAAGATAATTCCTTTAAGTTTTGACTAAGAGCTATTTATAAAAGCCTCTTGAGTGAGTCCATCAGAACATTACTCTGTATCTACAAGTCATTACGTCATTTTTAATGATACTTCATATGTCTTTGACATGTGTTGTTCAGATTCCATTTTCTTTAACCTGGTAATTCTTAAGATTTACTCTTTGGAAAGTGATTGATTTTAATGAAAATTTATCAGGAGATTAGAAATCCCAAGTAAACATTAAATGCTTTCAATAACCAAAAAGGTAACCTGTAATTGGTTTTAATTACAAAGAAATTTAAATGATCCACTTAGTTTCATTAATTAATTTTCTATAGATTATGATGTGTGATAATCTCCGGTTGTGATGAACATAGGGAAAATGTAGACTAATATTATGTTTATATATTCTAGACCAATGCCAAGGCAAGAAGGGAAAAAGAGTCAAAAGCAATGGGGGCAAGGAAAGCCTGTAAGAAAAAATTCCCTCTATACCTCTCTATGCTTGCCACCCGATTAAGAGGTGTTTTGGGAATGAGGTATCCCATAAGTGAACAGAGTACAAGGAGAGACAGAAATTATTTTTAAAAAGGATGAAAAGGAATTTTCCTCTGTGATAGCACATATCTCCTGTGCTGATGTTGGCAGGTGATTATTTAAAAAGAGATCATTTAAAGATCGTATATGGAAATCTATGTGATTTTTGTGCCCCAGGGTGTGATATTTCCTTTGCTTTTTATCAACCCTTCTCAGTGTGACAAAAAATGAGGTAGGAGAGATGCAGGATTAATATCCAAGGTTGATCTTAAACTTCATAGATAAGCACAAATTTTTCTTTTGTTTTTTTCTTTTTCTTATTTAATATCAATGGTGCTTTAATAAGAAAAGGTAAGGAACAGTCTAAATTCAAAAATGTTTTAAAATTGCTTTAGTATCTTTAGTAACAAAGAAAGCAGTTCAAAGGAAAATGCTGGGGCAGTTGATGATTTAATTATTTATTTATTTTCATAGTCTGGCTATTTTGAGAAGGGCTATGACAGGTATAAGACTAGAAACAAGCCAGCCAATGAACAATAGCAAAATAAATAGTTTCTCTCTCTTGCTGCATCCATTTTCCTAAACACCAGAAACACTTTTAAAATACAGCATGTTTTCTGGTTTTGCAGAGTTTTACAGTAGAAAAAACTGTTCAGGAAAAAACTCTTGCTTAGCAGAGTGAATAACAGCTCTTTGAAGCATTTGCCCCTTTGTGTCAATAGATTTTTAAGAAAGGACAAATTATATGGGCTTATTGCTGTGATCAGAAGATGATTTAGGATGTTCCAGTTATACTATCTGAAGAGACTGTCGCCATTTAGGAAACAGTGTGTGATTATCATGGGAAGAACAATACTGTGACCATATCAAGGCAGAGACCCTGAGCTGAAATCAGAGGATGGGGGCATTGAGGGTTTTTCTTCTTCTTTCCTGGAAAAGTAAAGAGAATCAAGAGAGAACTGCCTTTGCATGTTTATTTAGCAGCAGCTGTTGCACTTAGTCTCTCTGTATGCACAATTATACCTGGAATTTAAAATCATTTCACTGGTTATTCATACGTAATCAATACGTATAGTGCAGCCAAGGCAGAGGTGTCTTTCAAATTATCTGAAGACACTGAGAGTCACCTTCCAGCCAGTAGGTCACATCGCTGAGAAATCTAAGGCAGAGAGAAGTACTGCACATAGAAATATGGAAAGAAATATGTCACTGGTACAAATCCTGTTCATATGCCTGAATTAACAGGGCAGTACCTGTGTGTTCCCATTGGGTTCTAAGAAAGGCGCTTTTTTTCTTGTTTATTCAAGGACCTTTCCACCAATTAAATGAAATCTTTCCTTCTTTCAGTTCTCCACATCAGCTATCTTCAGTGAGATATTAGCAGTGATGAAGATCAGGCAAAGAGTTCTGGAAAGTTATTGCTGCCATTCTGGAGGTAGCTTTTTCATCAGGTTTGTCCCTTAGTCCTTACAGAAAGGGACTAAAGCACAACATGTCTGAAAAAAATTGAAACCCTGTCTTTCAAGTACAAAATTCTGTACCAGCACACCAAAGCTTTCCTTTTGCTGAGTCAGAACAATGGCGGAATAAGGGCCTGCGGATGAATGTCAGCTATGTCTGAATGCTGATCTCTGGAAAGGTTCAGATGCCAACACTGTAGCTCTGCATTTAGTTGCACTTTGAGGCTTTCTAATAATTGCAACAGAGAAGTACTTTCAGAGGCAGAATTGCACACAGGTAAGCAATCTCCATTACTCTAGGAGTAACCGAGTAAAGAATGTTTCCCAGCAAGCCAGACAAAACAGTGATAGTAGGACATAAGCATGCCTATATAAAGATCACTTAGAAAATTCAGATCCACATACATGTGCCCATGCTCTACAGGAGAGAAAAGCTAGTGACCTCTATCAGATGGTTGAACCAAAAGGAATATTTAAGCATAAGTATCACTAGAAAAATACTGTGTCCCTGAGTGAGGTGTCAAGTTGGTTGAGATCCACAAAACCACATGAAAGCAGTACTTAAAATGCTCTATCAACATAGTTTTCCACACTTAATGTGTATCAGTTGTTCCAGAGTTAATCTGCAGATTAATCACTTACTAACATGTATTATTAACTTTAACTAGCACTATAGAATATAGTCTCTAGATTCTGGAAGAAAATTCCTCTAAGCAGCGTTCCCAAAATAAATTAGCATGATTTACTTTGAACTTGCATTTCAAAGTTCTATCAGGAATAGTTATTTTAAGAATTTAATGCTAATTTTAAGATTTTAATTTTCTTTTCATATCTGTGACATCTCCTCATGTTCCTAGTTGATCTGAGGTTAAATTATTCTGCCTCTTTCATAGATCAGTCCAAGTTAAAGCAGCTGAACAAGAGTCACCAGTAAGAGCTTAAATTTGTTTAGCAGTAAAATGTTCCTATAAAGCTTTGCAATTGTTCCTTTGTTATGAGGTTATGTTCCTCATGAAAAAGAGCAAACTGCTTCCAGCATTAGCAGGAAGATGTATGTAGTTCAAATTGTCGGTGATTGTTGGCTTCAGAAAAGGGAAATTTGGGAAATATTTTCTTTTTTAAACTTTATGGAATCATAATGGCATCAAGGAGAAAATTCAGTGATATAGAGAGAACCACATGAACTATAGAAGTAAAGGTATTTACTGATACTTTGTCAGCCAGTAGTCCAGGATATTTTATATTGCATCTCAGTACGATAACATTAGATCACCACAGTCTGCAGATGGAAGTGTGGTTTAGTGATCTATTGAACTTTAAATGATGCAGAATTTCTCCACTGCTATTGCCCTTAAAGAAACACCTGTGGAACATGAATTTGTTAGTTTGTCCATTACAAATATTTTCTGTGCTTACTATGATTCCTTACGTATTATGCATTCTCTCTTAATGCAGTGTAGGGTACATTGGTACAACGCTCTGCACTTACTCTGTTTCCTGTTATCTGAGCATCTCAAACCATTATTTAAACACTGACCCCCACAACGTGTCTTGTAACGTGAATAAGCATTACAGTTTCAAATAGACAAATGGATACTCAGAAAATGTGAACGATTAATTCCAAATTATGTAGCAAATACTACAGCTGAAGAAAAGTCTGTTATTCACACTCATGGAGCCTCGCCAAGCACTGTATTCCTTCTGTTATATGGGTTGGGGATTGTTGAATGAAGAACTGCAATATGTTTAATGACACCATCATTCCCATACCTCAGCACTTTCCCTCACTGTTAGACATCGTAACAATATCTTCAGTTGTATATATTTTGTTGTGTATATTTATTTTGTACGTATACAAAATGTATGGTACGGACTCTGACTTTCATCAGGTTTGTCCCTGATAATACGGTACCTTATGAAACTAAAGGCCATACAGATTTCATATAACTTAATTTTCCCCTGCTTGTCTTCCCAAACATCTGTAAACAGCTATGTTTTAAAAATATTACCTTTAAAACTTCTCAGCATCACAGCAATGTCTTGTAGCAGAGGCTGGTATTTTTTTCTTTTTTTAATGGATTTTTTTTAAAACCCTTAAAAATTTCTTCCTGTGAATATAAATGTTCAGACTTAGACACATTGTGTGACTCACTTCCTCTGACGTGCCTCCACTTTCCCTCAACTTGAAGCCTTCAGCTAACACATTCTTAGGAAAGTACCATAATTTCTGTCCTGTGACAAAGCTCATATGACAATTACAGTTGGTCAGTCCACTGTCACTGATGCCACTAGCTCCTGCAAATCAGTCCCCATACTAGACTGGGGACCATCTTACCTACATGTAATTGTGTAAAATTTAGGCTTTTCTAAAATTAAAATTGCGTAAGCTTTAGGTAATTTACCATTATAGTCAAGAGAAAAAAATATTGACCTTGAATCTGGTTCAACAGATGTGTACAGACAAGAGAGGAGGAATTAAATTCCAGACATGCTTGTCTCCATGTTTTGCAGAGGAGGTGTAATTGTCTAACTTCTGGGTGTCTAGATGAAAAGAAATTGAATCCCACCTCTAGTATTTCTCCCATGAATAAGAAGCTTTTAGTTATACCACTATGTGCATATTTTTATATCACAATAGAACAGAGAATAACAGGATCATTCCATTAAAAACAATTTTTGTAATGATTATCTCTTAGTATTTCAGCAGTATTTTATAGTGTTCCTACTGTGCAGTTTTCCATTTACACTGAAATATATTTCTGCTTACTTCATGGTCTTTTCTTACAGCTTGCACTCAATATGGAGTTAAAAATATTTGATGATACAGACTAAACAGAAAGCATCTTTATTTTGACTTTGTGCAATAATTTCTTGTTCAACACATGTATTTTTGTCTCCCCTATAATTTTGTGAAATTTATGTTATCACATGCTGGATTAGATAGTCAGTTTTATTCTTCATTTTTAGACCTTATTTTCTCTATTCTAACCTCATAATTTTTAAGTAATTAGAAAGCCAAGTAGAGTGAAACATTGATACATTGCAGAGCTGTTAATGTAGTTGAATGTTTATTGCATCTTAGATATATCAAAATTTAAAATGCAAAGTACTAGGCATTTTCTCGTGGGTGCATTAATATGCTTGCAGAAAAGCAATACATTTCTGTAAGCTGAAAGAATTATCTGCCATAAGATTTGTGTGTATCACAGAATACAAGTGCCGGAAGATTCTGCATAACTACAACTTCATTCTTTACCCAGATCAATACATTACTATATTTCTTTACGTAGTCTGGAAGTTTCTCTAAAACATAAATTCTGATTTTGAGTAATAGTTCTAATAGCTCTCCCTTTGAATATATTTTTCATATCTGTGCTTGTGTTCTTTTTTTTATTATTATAGATTAAAAATGCACTAGGTTTTTACACAACTGCATGAATATAGCTTTGGGTCCTAATTCTCAGTACATGCAAAAAGTTAAATATTCATTGTGTATTTGCAGAATACTGTTGTTAGAGCACTGTTATGTATTTGTAGGAATTCAGGTGGGTTGTAGAAAAAAATATGCCTTTAATGTTTTGAAGAACTGCATGTGAAGCAGTGTCGTACCTGATTCTGCAAAGGCACTGATATTAGCTCTCGTGTTGTACACTGAAAATTGAATTAGAATAAAGCTGTAAAGCATAACTTCAAATAGAATTGTGCTCTGAAGAACAGGATTAAATATTTTTAGTTTATGTAAGCTTATTCCATTTCCAAGTTCTATCAAATAAATGTGATGTTGTTTTTGAGCTAAAAGTGATAAACAGGTCAATACTGTATTTTCCAGACAAAAGATTTTCTGTTTCTTGTCTTTTTTTCTAAGTTTAGACTGATTGATTTAATGTATATTGTTAGTATATTTATATGTGATATCTATGTAATGATTTTTTAGTTTAACAAAAGAACAACAAAATCTTTCACTGCAGTTGTCTGAAATTTGAAGAGTGGACTAACCACAGGCCATGTTTTTGTCCATGCAGAATAAAGTCAGGATAGAGATCATGTTCACTATTCGGAAGCTAAATGTGTCTCTCTCTCTTCCTAAGAGACCCCTGGGGACACATTCTAATACATGCTAAGTAGTGCCATGATGTGGGGAATTCTTGTAGCTGGCAACAGGTACATCTGAGATAAAAATCCAGTCCATTTTGAAGTTTTAAAAAATTGGTGGATGATTTTGTAGTGAGGCATTCAACAGCTTTCTCAGTTTTTGAATCAAAGAAAGGTCAAAGAATAAATCCATTTTTCACATAATGGTTGGAAAAAGTAAATAAAATACTAAAGGATTAAAAATACAATAGAAATATGGTAGCTATTGTAAGATTTGACTCTTAGGGAGGATTTTTTGGAGTCTAGTCGTTTGTTTGCTTTTTTTGTCGTTGTTTTTTTTTTGTTGTTTGGTGTGGTTTTTTTTCCTGAAATAGTTGTCATTGCCTATACTCTGACTGAATTTTTCTGTTCTTGCTATCCACTGCTGCAATTTATTTACATGCTTGTCAAAAAACATGTTAAGTCAGTGCCACTTGGCAAAACTTGTGTTAATTTTTGGTTTCTTTTCTTACTTCAACTAGTATACTAGGTTTTAGGATGATATTACTTATTGAGGAGTACAACCTCTTCATGAGAGCAAACAGGATTTGAAATCAAGATTAGCACTTAGAAATTTCATGGCCTCCTCTGGGAAAGTTATGATAAATTACAACTTGAAAAATTATATCTGCTAAGATCTAGTATCTTAGTCTCTGTCTAAATAACTATAAAACTGGACAGAAAATATATCTAGAAATATCCAGGTCACCACAGATATGTAGACTAAATATAGGTGTGCATCAAACTGCATTAATTCCACTTGAAGTAACATAAATTATCAAATGACTTTACTAAATATTTTCCGAGCTTAAAAAATTACTCGGTTATCATGTTGGTGTTAAACAACTATGCATGCAGTACTAAGTAGCCTTGACAGACCTGTGTTAATGAACAGTATGTCATACTTACCTGCTCGCATTCTAAATCCTTATTTAGCTCAAGTTCAATGTAAAAAATTGGTGAGAACATGTGATACCTGCACTGCGTATGAGTGCTGATAGAACACAGTTATACTATAATGTTTTTTCCAGCACCAGAATTGCTGGAGCCTTTAGTGTTCTTTCCCAATCTATGATTTAGATCTTCTGCAAGGATAAGATAGCCTTTGTATTTAAAAATTTTATTTTTATCAGGTAACTCACAGAGATCTTTCTTGTAATTTATCACATTCATATTAAAAAAATGCAAAACAAAACACAACACCCACCCCCCACCCCAAACTTTGGTGTTATAGGGCTTAAGATATTGAATGCAATCTCCAAAGGTTTTGTGTCATAAAAACTAATACTTAAATTCATCACACAGTGCAGTGGCCAGGAACTATTTCATGATTTCTAAAAATAAGCAACTTTTCCCACTGTAGTGTGAATGACAAATAAGAAAACAATGTTTGATTAAAACAAATTAGGACGTACTTCTGATATATTATTTTTTAATTATGCATGTTTCAAGCATAGTGCTTTCAAAGAAGTACTTTTGCTTAATTTTTTACCAGATGAATTCCAGTTACTTCTTCTCAGCAGAAGAGATAAAAAAGGAACCCTACCTGCAAAACATAAAGTGCAAGTTCCATAACAAATGTACCTGTAAACTTACCTTGATTTGTATATGAAAAATATACAGTATCCCTTCGTTATATTTTTATTTAATGATTAAGATTTGTTTTCTTCCTAAGAGTGCTGCATTTAACTATTTGTACTCACGCAGGGTTTGTGAGCGTGAAGCTGCACTGGAATCAGCCCTAAGAATGTTGCAGCAATTCTACCTGGATCTTGAAAAGTTCCTTGCTTGGCTTACAGAAGCTGAAACAACTGCTAATGTCCTGCAGGATGCTACACACAAAGAAAAGATGCTAGACGACGCCAAAACAGTTTGGGAGCTCATGAAACAGTGGCAGGTAAGTCAAGTGTTTCAGTTTAGAGACATGCCAGGTATCCAAAGTGGTGGGTTTTTATTTTCCAGTGTGCAGCTACTCAATGAAACTGAAACTGTTTTGAAAAAAAAGAACTGGTTCTACTACTAACCTTTAAGTGTTGCTTTGGAAATTTTTGCAGGGATCTAACGTCAGATCATGATTCTGTCTGACATCTTTCAATATATAACACATTTGAAAAAGTGACTTGAAGTACAGCTTTAAAATGTACAGAAAGGAAACTTTGTTAAATGGGCATTTAGATATACTTTTTAAATCGAATAAAAATGAATTACTCTGCCAAGCTATAGTCTTGAATTGAGCACTTGACAGACATGAGAGTGTATTAAGCATTGCTGATATTTATAGAAGTTTTATATAAATTGCATCAAGTTTATTCTATGTAGCTTAACTGAGCTGGTTTCCTCCATTACCTTCAAATACATGAAAAATGTTAATTTGATGTTGGGCTGATTATTATTAACATGCTCTGTTGCAATAATAAAAAGGGATAATTAAAATTTTCATAGTTAATAGCTGGAGAGTTTTCAAACAGTTGTTTTCCTCTGGAAACAAAAAAATCTTAAAGAATGTTATATTTGGTGTTCCAGAGAGCCTTGAGGAGAAAGAAAAACAATTAATTTAGATGGTGCTGTTGAAATATGTTGTTATACTTTGTGCTTTGTTCACTACAGTTACTGAGAAGAATACACATATGTCCGTATGAGGTCTTAAATTTCTTAAATATGAGGTTGGTTGCCTCTTTGGAAGGCAGGGCCCTTTCTTCCAATATTCTTTGATAGTGCAGGACTTTCATGTTGACAGAAAGTTCAAAACTGGAAATTTCAGGCAGTGAAGGCTCTATGCACTCATTTCTTTATGACAAACATACTGTGAAAAAATTTGGTTGTAAGTGATTATGTTGAGTAAGTACATTGGATGGAAATACTGCTACCTTCTTTTGGCACTATTGTATTAATACATGCTTTTAACTATTTGACCGAGCTGCTGCTAAACTCCATTACATTATACTCTGAAAGTGTCTGGAGACAGATGGGGCTCACCTGTCACAAAGGGGGAAAGGGATTCTGGCTCAGGAGTTAGCAGGCCTCGTTGAGAGGGCTTTAAACTAGATACAAAAGGGGAAGGGGATAAAACCAGGCTTGCTAGGGATGAGCCTGGGGGTGGCACGCCTGTGTTGGAGAAGAGATCAATAGGTCAACTGAAGTGCATTTACACCAATGCACGCAGCATGGGCAATAAACAGGAGGAGCTGGAAGCCATCACGCGTCAGGGAAACTATGATGTGGGCGCCGTCACGGAAACATGGTGGGATGACTCACGCAACTGGAACACTGCCATGAATGGCTACAAGCTCTTTAGAAGGGTTGGGCAAGGAAGGAGAGGTGGAGGGGTAGCCTTGTATGTTGGAGAGTGTTTTGACTGTCTAGAACTCAATGACGGTAATGATAAGGTTGAGTGCTTATGGGTAAGGGTCAGGAGGAAGGCCAATAAGGGAGACATCCTGGTGGGAGTCTGTTACAGACCACCCAACCAGGATGAGGAGACAGATGAAGTACTTTACAAGCAGTTGGCTGAAATCTCACAGTCTCTAGCCCTAGTTCTCGTGAGAGACTTCAACTTACCAGATATCTGCTGGAAACACAACACAGCAGAGAGAAAGCAGTCTCGGAGGTTCCTGGAGTGTGTGGGAGATAACTTCCTGATGCAGCTGGTAAGCGAGCCAACCAAGGGAGGTGCCCCGCTGGACCTGCTGTTTACGAACAGAGAAGGCCTGGTGGGTGATGTGGTGGCTGGAGGCTGTCCTGGGCTCAGCGACCATGACATGATAGTTTTTGATTCTTGGAGAAGTAAGGAAGAGGGTCAGCAAAACTGCTACCCTGAACTTCAGAAGGGCAGACTTTGGCTTGTTAAGGAGTCTGGTTAACAGAGTCCCTTGGGAGGCAGTCCTGAAGGGCAAAGGAGTCCAGGAAGGCTGGATGTTATTAAAGAAGGAAGTCTCAAAGGCGCAGGAGCAGGCTGTCCCTGTGTGCCGTAAGTCGAGCAGGTGGGGGAGAAGACTGGCTTGGCTGAATAGGGAGCTTTGGCTGGAACTCAAGAAAAAAAGAAGAGCTTACTGCCTTTGGAAGAAGGGGCAGGTGACTCAGGAGGACTACAAGGATGTTGTGAGGTTATGCAGGAACAAGGTTAGGAAGGCGAAGGCCCAGCTGGAACTTAAACCAGCCGCCACCATTAAAGATAACAAGAAATGTTTTTATAAATACATCAGTGACAAAAGGAGGGCCAGGGAGAATCTCCCTCCTTTGTTGGATGGGGAAGGTAACCTTGCCAGGAAAGATGAGGAGAAGGCTGAGGTACTTAAAGACTGAGGCAAAGAAAACATTAATAGTCAGACTGGTCATCCTTGAGGTTGTCAGGCCCCTGTGCTGCCAGATGGGGCTAATATGCAGAATGAAGTCCCAGTTGTTGAAGAGGTGGCCGTCACCAATCTGCTTCTTCACCTGGATGTTCACAAGTCCATGGGGCCGGATGGGATCCACCCAAGGATACTGAGGGAACTGGCAGAGCAGCTCGCCAAGCCACTGTCCATCATTTATCTGCAGTCCTGGTCAATCAGGGAGGTCCCAGATGACTGGAAACTAACAAATGTGACACCACTCTACAAGAAGGGTCAGAAGGAGGATCTGGGGAACTACAGGCCTGTCAACCTGACCTCGGTGCTGGGAAAGGTCATGGAGCAGATCATCTTGAATACCATTATGCAGCACATGCAGGACAACCAGGACACTGGGCTCAGCCAGCATGGGTTTATGAAAGGGAGGTCCTGCCTCACTAACCTGGTCTGTTTCTATGATAAGGTGACCTGCTTAGTGGACGAGTAGAAGGCTGTGGATGTTGTCTACTTGGACTTTAGCAAGGCCTTTGACATTGTCTCCCACAGCATTCTCCTGGAGAAGCTGGCTGCTCACAGCTTGGACAAGTGCACTCTGTGCTGGGTTAAAAAGTGGCTGGATGGCTGAGCCCAGAGAGTAGTAATGAATGGAGTCAATTCCAGCTGGCAGCTGGTCACAAGTGGTGTTCCCCAGGGCTCAGTGTTGGGGCCGGTCCTGTTCAATATCTTCACTGATGATCTGGATGAGGGGATTGAGTGCACCCTCAGTAAGTTTGCAGATAACACCAAGCTGGGTGGAAGTGTTGATGTGCTGGAGGGCAGGAAGGCCCTACAGAGGGACCTGGACAGGCTGGGTCATTGGGCCTGAGCCAACAGTATGAGATTCAACAAGGCCAAGTGCCAGGTCCTGCTCTTGGGTCACAACAACCCCGTGCAATGCTACAGGCTTGGGGAGGAGTGGCTGGAGAGCTGCCTGGAGGAAAAGGACCTGGGGGTGTTGGTTGACAGCCGGCTGAACATGAGCCAGCAGTGTGCTCAGGTGGCCAAGAAGGCCAACAGCATCCTGGCTTGTATCAGGAATAGCGTGGCCAGCAGGAGCAGGGAGGTGATTGTGCCCCTGTACTTGGCACTGGTGAGGCTGCACCTCGAGTACTGTGTTCAGTTTTGGGCCCCTCACTACAGGAAGGACATCGGGGTGCTGGACCGTGTCCAGAGAAGGGCAACAAAGTTGGTGAAGGGTCTAGATAACAAGTTTTATGAGGAGCAGCTGAGGGAGCTTGGGGTTGTTTAGTCTGGAGGAGGCTGAGGGGAGACCTTATCGCTCTCTACAACTACCTGAAAGGAGGTTGTAGCGAGGCGAGGGTTGGTCTCTTCTCCCGAGTAACAAGCGATAGGACGAGAGGAAATGGCCTTCAAGCTGCACCAGGGGACGTTTAGGTTGGATATTAGGAAAAACTTCTTCACCGAAAGGGTTGTCAAATATTGAAACAAGCTGCCCGTGGAGGTGGTGGAGTCTCCATCCCTGGAGGTATTTAAAAGAAGGGTAGACGTGGTGCTTGAGGATATGGTTTTGTGGTGGACTTGGCAGTAATAGGTTAGCGGTTGGACTCGATGATCTTAAGGGTCTTTTCTAACCTTAACGATTCTATGATTCTATGAAACCTACAGTTGATGCACTGGACAAAAGTGAAGTCTGAACCACATTTTAAATAGTGATCTGTCTTTATGATAATTTGATTTGAGAGTAATATACCTTAAGTCTTCATGTGTTTTTTAACTTAGTCGCATGATCCTGGAGAGCAGATTATAATGGAAGATAGTTCTAAACCAAGTGGTTAATTTTAACTATAGGCTACCTTTTCATATTCTCTAGATTAGGTTTTTGGCTGTAGTGGTGCTAAAAATATTGAATTATCAAATATTAGCAGAAGTTTATTTTTTATGTGATCGTTGAAAAATGGATTGTCAAAATAAAGATACCTAAAAATTTAGGTCAAATGTTTCATTTTTAACTGTAATGGAGTTTTGTAGACCTGGTTACCTTTTCAGCTAGTATCTTGGGTTTTTTTAATTTCCTGATAAGAACCATCCAGGCTGTAGATGAACGGAAAACTAAATGCATACAAGTCCTTTTCTCTGTAAATAACTAATGAAGTACATAAAAATCTATCATGTGAACAATTGCGTTGAACTGTAAGCTTTCTTCTAAAGATTTTTCTACACTTCAATTGAGAGGTAAGATTAAATTTTCAATTCTTCTTTCCAGGTTTTTGGTATTTAAATACCAGGTCTTCTAAAGCAGGAAGGGTAAAAATGGTTGTAAAGTCTGTTTGTTTCACTTCAGAAAAGCTGGCATTGTTCTATTCACTAATTATGGCTATCCAAAAGAACTTATTCTTACATCTTAAGAAGAGACATTAGTATGTACAGGCAAAAAAAAGTGGTTGTATGAGTCTTTTGGGAGCAAAAGACATAACATGCCTGTCCACCAACAGCACAATAATTTTAGACTTTAGTTAGAGTTGGTGATTGTAGGAGGAAATACTTTGATAGTGTGGTTTGTTGTGGGCTTTCTTCATTTGAATCTGCATGTTGATCTGTCTCTATGTAGATTGACTTGGTTTTCTTCCTTGACCTATTATGGTTTGTGTCAGCCTCTCTACACCATTTTTAAGCCTTGAAAAGATCTCATAATATAACAAGCACAAGTGACTTTTCACATGCCCTTCTCCTGAAGGCAGTCTGATGGATATCTTTCTAAAAGCTGGTAAAACCATCATTTTGTGGTGTTTTGTTTTTTGTTTTGGGGATTTTTTAATCTTCCTCTAGAAGAAAAGGTCCTTATTTCTAATGGAATAAGGAAAGTTTTGTTTAAGTAAACAGAATGGGGCTTTTTTTTAGAAATCATAATTGGGAAAGACCATTTCTTTTTCTGTACTACTTAAAGAACTGCTGTAAAGTGGCAATTCAAGATTTGCATCACCTTCCATTTAATGAAATTATTGCTGATTTGAGACATAGTCGTTAGCTGCAATTAATTTAAAAGGATGTATCTTTTTACTAGTGTGTGTTCTTAGTAATTATAGTATCATTTTTAGTCAGTTCTCTTATTAGAATAGGGATTTCAGTAATAACAAATGTTTAGGTTCAGGAAAGCTAGCTGTAAATTATTTGAACCAAGCAGTGCATTTGTTTACCCAGTAATACAATATGTTAACGTGTGTGGAGCTGTTGTAGTGACAGAAGGTTTTTCTGGAGACTTTGCATTATTCTCAAATGATAAATGGTGCTTTTGTAGTAATTCACCATTACTGGAGGGACACCTGTGCAGATGAAAACACAAACTTACATAAACTTCTGTTTCTCCACTAGGACCTGATAAATTTTTCTGATGATTTGTATGTAAGTTTCATATAAAGTGAACAGACAACGCAGGTAAAAGTCAGCTGGAAACAAAGTATGGGAATAAATTAGTGGAGGCTTTGGCTACAGGTACACTAGCAAGTTAAAGTATGTTCTTGATCCTCCTCTAGCATTGAGGCCAGCTATAAGCAAAAAGCCACATCCATGCTTATGAACTGTTCTGCAGTTCATGAAGTCAAATATGCTATGGTTCTTTTTATATAAAGCTTTTCATTAAAAAAATAATTTGAATGACATAAGGAAATTATTAAAAAGCAAAAAAGAGTAAATTTATATAGTAGTCTGAGAATGCTTAGCTGTAAAATTCATTCATTAAGATTGGTAATATTTGCAATAGTCATAACACAGTGCTCCATATCAATAGTCTTCATTGTAAAAGCTTTCTGTCAAAATAGGTACATTTTCCTGGTAGTGGTGCACATATTGCCTATCTTTGTTGATACAAAACTGGATAATGGAGCAAATATTGAGGACTTTTACTTTTTAAAGCACAATTCATCAATAAAACAATTTTATTGATGTCAGCTGAATGGTCAGGAAGTAGAGTATGGCTTTTTATCTGTTCCTCATTTACTGCTGCATTGATTCTTCCAGTCTTCACACCCTGCTTGTAAGAGTTCCCTCTCACAATTCACTTTGATGCATAAAGATGAAACGTAAGAACCTGACAAAAGTGTGGCCGTTTGCACACACCTTATGCATGTATATAAAAGATTCAAACAAAAAGGACCTTTTATAAGTCACTCAACTCTCAGAAATATTCATTCCTGTACTTTATGGAAAGGGGTTATTGCTCACTAATCTGTATCATCAGGCTCATAAACCATAAATAGTGGTAAGCCTTTTTTTTCCTTTGTACTGTGGGCCAGAAACGCACTTACCCTATAAAACACATCAGGCAAGGACTTGTATCCCAAGCAACTTGCTATGTAAATTGTATAAAAACAGGTACATTCAAATGCAGTCTAGTCCTTACTATGTTTTGTATCATCCAGTATATGTAGTATAACCACAAGCCCTGCCCCAGCATAGAAATATCCTAAATGCTTTCAGCCAGGATTGCAGTTTTCCAATTTACTTTTTTCTTTCCACATGAAGCTATTTTTTTTTTTTTTTGCTGTCATCAGCCAGGCTGAATCCTGATCCTAGGAGGTAAAACAAAATGGAAGTTTCTGATTAAAGATCACTGTCTCTTGAGTCTTTTGAAAGACAATTCGACTACCTAGTTTTATAGAGTTCCTAGAAGTTATGGTTAAATATGACATATGGACTTAGATCTGCAGCCTCTGTCTTGTTCTTCATGCAGTTGCATGGACTTGGATAATGTGAAAATAGTCATTCGGAGTCCTGAATGTTTTGATTTTGGTTTAGTCTGCTATTTTTAGGTAATAGGTATAAAACAGTGTTTTGATAAAGAAATCTCTACACAAGTAATGAAAAACCTACATTTCTGAGTTTAGTAGTAGCTTTATCTCCTTGTCACCAAAAACGTTTTTCTCTCCTTTAGTGATCTAGCATTTTCCCACTTTACACTCTCCAGCTTTAATTTATTTTTTCAAAGAAAATGAAGACTAAGAAAATAATGTCTTGCTGTGCAGAAACTGTTTTATATAGCAGAGTTGCTTGTCTAGGAAGATCTCACATTTTTAGGTGCTTCTTTTGCTTTTCATGCTCAGAAACCATTAGCTCAAATGTTACTAATAAAGATAAATCTTCCCCTAGTATTTAGCAGTTCATTCAGTAGCATAAGGAGAAGGGTGAGACTTCTATAACTGCATTTTCTAATTACCTGATGATGTAATTATATTAAACTGTTGCTTTATAAACATGCTGTTTGTTTGTATAAGCATGTATTTGCATGCATGATTTGTCTGAACTGACAGCAGTGTAATAGTTGGTGATTCACAGAGTTAGAATACTTTCTGGAGAATTTTCGAGGATACAAATCAGTTACTCCAAGGAGTTGGGTAATTACGTGCTGCTTTTTATTGTCTAGTTGAAATACATCATGTGTCCCCATGAGGTCTGATTTGATAAGTTACCATATGAGGGAGGTGAAAGTAATTAATTTTACTTTCTGCTTTTGTAATTCTAGTGATAGGAACTCTCAGCTGTGTTAATTGCTCCTCTGGTTTGTCTTTTTAGCAATAATTGTATGTGACATTTTATACAGCTTATATAATATTAGATATAATTTTGAAGCTAGTGTAGATTTATTCTGTTAATATTAAATGATTGCATTCATAAAATAACCCTGTAGATTAATCGGGGGGTGAGGTGGGGGTGGGGGCAGGGCAGGGGGGTCCACTGAAATTTGACAGAAAATATGCATGTGACAGTTAAATAATAACTGAAGAATGCTTCTATACTATATACACAGGCTACCAAATGTATCTGAAATAATATAAGATGACTGATAAATTATTGGTAGTGCAGACAACTAGAAGTATGACAGCATATGATAAATGAAGCAAAGTTAATAACTTTGGCATGAAATACATAGCAAATTTATTATTATTACCACCTTCATGCTCACTTAGCCTATAACCTGGAGTAGTTTTCCAGTAGATGCTGGAGTTCTGCTGCTAATAGTATGAAAAATATGCAGTGCCTTAAGTTATACCTAAGAATGTATAGTATGGGCAATACCCATATTTTTAACAGTGTTATTTTCATCTAAAACAAGGGACATGAACAGCAGTCAAGCTCCCTCCTGTCTCTTCTATTCTGATCAATACTTCAAAGGTGCTCACTTTTTTTTAAGGTGTCCAAGCAGTTTTTTTTCAATAGCAGGAAGTTGAGGTAGATACCTGTTCCTGACTCTTCTTGGTTATTTAGCAGTACAGGTTCTTTGAGAGGATAACATTCTTTCCAACTTTATTTCAAGCACAATTTAAGTATAATTGCCCAGCATGGTTAATTTTGTGACATAATGTATGGGTTAGATAGCAAACCTGACTAACAGGGAAGAGAGAGTATCTGTAACATCCTTGCACAGTTTAATTGACTTTAATAAAAAAATATTTTAAAATAAATAATTTTAAAGTTCTTCCAATCTCTTATGAAGCACTTTCGCACTCATTTCTGCTTGAAATTGTTCTCTGAAAGCTTTAAAAATAAAATACAATCTTCTTCCCTTGCCTAGCTTTAAACAAATTTTGATCCTCCAGATTGGCCTTTTACACTAACTTGTTACTAATTCTGCAATAGTCTGTTCCATAGTACTTGAACTGTCAGAGCCATCTTACTCCATTAAGTAATAGAAGAGAAATTCCTTCTGTTGAAACTTAGATTTTGGTCTATTACAGCCTAATCTGAGACAGGGCAAGATATTAACTCAGAGTGAAAAGATACCATACGGATTTTGTGAAATATTGGATAATATTAATTTGAAAACACCTGGTCAAGAATTTTTCAGAATTGTGATTGGTGGCCATGAGGGAGGGCAATAATGTTTATCTGCTGTTAAGAAGTGCCATACTAACCCAGCAAAACCTCTGTGAACCTACACTTGCAGCTTTGGCAGTCCCTCATAGCCAGTGGCTGTGTTGTCATTATGGCACTCATTTGCAACTGTTCCAGTTGAGACCAAATGCTTGAATCTAAATGTTTTCTATCAGAGCTAAGTGCCTGCTCATCCAGCTAATACTAGGAAAAGTTTATCTTAATCTTCCTTGGACTGATTAATTTTATCCTTAAAATCTAATCTGGCAAATTTGTGGCAAAAGCAGCCAACAGTACCCTAGCGTGCATTGGGCAAAGCGTCGCCAACAGGTCAAGGGTGGTGACCCTCCCCCTGTGCTCAGCACTGATGAGACTCGTCTGGAGTGCTGGGTCCAGGGCTGGGCTGCTCAGTACAAGAGACATGGACTTACTGGAGCAAGTCCAGCAAAGGGCAACAAAGATGATTAATGGTTTGGAGCATCTTTCATATGAGGAGAGGCGGGAGAGCTGGCACTGTTTAGCCTGGAGAAGAGAAGGTCCGGTGGGATATTATCCAGGTATGTAAATACCTGACAGGGAATGTGTAATGAACACAGAGCCAGGCTCTTCTCAGTAGGCATAAACTAAAACACAGGAGGTTCCAGGTTAGCCTAATTTAAACAAACAAACAAACAAAAAGCAACAACAAAAAAAACCCGACAACAACAAAAACTGTGAGGATGGTCAAATCACAAAGCAGGCTTTACGGAGAGGTTGTGGCACCACCATTACTAGACATCTTCAAACCTTGGCTGGACATGCCCTGGTCCGAGCAGGGGGGTTGGATCAGATTATTTCCAGAGGTACCTTCCTGCCTTGACTGTTCTGTGATTTTTCTGATCTCTGATCTAATCACATGATCACTGGTCATATAATCAGTCACTCTGTAGCCTAACTAATTTTTACTTAAACATACAAGTGGAAAAGCTTTAGTATGAGAAAGTAAGAAACCAAAAACTTTCTTGCTATTTCATGAGAAAGTTTCATAAGCATCTCCCAGGAGTTCCTCAGTAATGTGTTTGAGTGAGTGAGGATGAAAAGTAGTTAGTAAAAAGAAAAAGATTAAGTGAAGAGAAGGAACCACAGGGAATAAAAATAATTATATATTTCTAAATTGCTTTTGTTAGTGAAAACTGATGGGGAGATTGAAAGGTGAAAGCTAGAGGTAAGCAATGAAAGCAGTACAAGTGTTTTTCAGAGTACCATAAATTAAAATTGGGGTTTCTTTCCTTATGCACAGAATTGAAGCCTGCAACTTTTGGCCTCCAAGTGTTTTTTCTCTTAACCATTACTCTTACACCTAAAATAAAGATTTCCTCAAAAGTTATCATCCAGGCATTTTTGGTGATTTGCTTAAAGGCATTATTTTTTTTTGATTGGGACTTAGCTTGGTAGTGTATTATCAGATTGCTTTTGCGCAAAGAGTGGGAACTGTTAGCACAGTTCTGGTTTGAGACCTCCTGCAGGCTATAGTCCTTCTGAGTAGCTCTATTCACACTGAGTTCCTAGTTCGCTGGTAATATTATATATTTTGGTAAAGAATAGAGTTTTGTGTTAACACCTGTATTTTTAATTGAATGTATTGGATGGAGGGGAAAGAAGTACTTTACAACATAAAAAGGTAGCTTCTGGTAACTCTGACAACATATCAGTGTATAATGCATATAAATGTGCCTGAAGAGCAGGACAAAGATGGTATCTATGTTCACTTGGGTTCTGTGGTGTATTTTTTATTTTTATTTTATGAACCATAGGTAGATGTGATAGATGCAATAATCCAGGAACTCAAAGGGCCAACGACACTTTTTAACATAGGTTAATGTCATACCACTCGGCTGCATTATGATTAATGTGAGGCTAGAGAAGGCACAAACACAAGGACATTGTTAGTTCAAAGAGTATATACAGTCCTATAAAAATGGGTGAAACTGGTGAAATTGATGAGACTTCTTATACACATAGATATGAATGTATATTTGTGTTTGAAGCTTTAAGTTCTAGAAGACATGCAAATGAGTAACCCTTTCAAATGCATTCTAAGGATCAAGTCTGAAAATAAATTCAGTTATGTTTGTTTATTTATGTTTTTTTATTACTGTAGTTTGTCATCTGGATTAGGCTTGCTGGTTTGTGGTTTATTTTTTCCTTCTCAGAGAAGTAACAGTTTTATTAAAAAAAACCTCTTTAACAGCCCAGCATGTGGTCAAGCAGTATCTCATAATATTGATATACTAGTATTCCTGCTATCTTTTGAGTCGGTCGTTTTGCTCCATTTAAATAACAATGACAATTTCAGTGTCACTTCCACATGATGATGCGCTTTGATGTAGGTAAGGGTATGAAAAAGAGGAACAGGGAGGCTTTCGGTGTAGGGAGGAATGACCCAGAAAGAAGAGAAAAAGAGCTGGAAAACGGAGCAGCTGTGTAGACTCAAGTTACTGTATAGTGCTACACTGCTGGGAAGCTGAATACTTTTCCAGGGAAGTTTAGATGGCAATTCTCACTGGGGAAGGCAATGACACTGCTGTTCCTAGCTGTATATCAAAGAGAAGTGGTCAGGAGATTAGCAGTAAAACAGATGCATAGATGTTGCTACTTTTTGCCAAAAATTTTGTTTTAATTAGCTTAGTTTGGATGATCTTTATCATAAAAACAGAAAATGTATTGATGCTGCAGCTTACCTATGAGTGGATACATTAATGATATATTCAGCTTCTGCCATTCCTGTTTCTGAACTTAGAATAAAACCCTAATCAATGGAAACTTTATTTTAGAAGGTAAAAGGCTTATTTTATTAAGTGATCTAGTACTTAGTTACTAGATTGAGATGTAAGTGTTCTTAAACTTATTCCTAGGAAAATAAACAGCTCTCAATTGTCAGAAATCTCACAAATAAAATGGGTGTTTGCGAACAAGAAGAAAGATAAATTTCTTCCTTCAATTCCTCATTTGCATATGTTCTTATAATCAAAGTAGAAGAAAAATCCCATTTGTCAAGTGTGCTAAATAACACAGTATATGGTCACTTGGTTGACTTACTTTTTTCCTCTTTAAAAGTTTGAGCACACCAGAAGGATGGCCCTATTTTCACTGACAGATCAGCATTTAAACCCTACCCGACTGAAACACAGATTTTTCAAACATAGATAGGAAAAGCTTTTGTAGCATTAAATGTGAGGTTGTGTTGTATTAAGTAAGATTATTAGAGGAGAGCATGGAAAATCACAAATAGAAATGGGATAGAATGGATCAGATGATTTGCTGTGATTCCTGAATAGGTTTCACTTCCAACATTTTCTCCTGACCTTTCATTTCTTTAGGATGTCTCATCCCTGTTTGAGTAGGCTTTTAGAAAACAGGATCTCCCACATGCAAAGAAGTAGATGGATGGGCACTCATAGTCTCACTAAGCGCATGCCATGTTTCACTGTAGCTCATTAACTTGACAGAAGTGAGATTGAGTAGTGACCAAAACTGATGATTTCTGCCATTTGATCTTCCTGCAATTATCAGTGTTTACTGGTACAGTCTGTCTGCCATTTAGTTCTTTAATTTCCTTTGTATTGTTAATAGCAGATTTATTTGAAAGGTAAATAATCAATAAAAACTGTTTTCAAAAACCCAATGGTAGCTTTTAATATATTCTTCTGATGAGCTTGAAAAGGTGTCTGTGCCTTTTGCAATTATAGCTCATACCAGACTATTCAAAACACACAGCTGAAGTTCACGTAGTTTTTTGTTCGTGAGACCAGATGTTATTTTCCCAAGGCAGGTAAAAAGAAAAATGTTTGTATTGTGATTATTAATGTTAGTATATAAAAAAAAAAAAGACAAATTATATAGTGCATAACTGAGGAAATGTCTTAATTTTGGCTTAGGGCAGATATCTTCCTGAATATGTAAGAAGGCAATGACCTACAAAGAATACAAATAAGGAAGAAAATAAAATTACAAATGCTTTTCAGGGACAAGTTCTACTTGCTTTGTGAAAAGTTTTTAGACTCTGTTGAGAAAAATAGTTGTCTTCTAAGAAATGCTGCAAACTTTTCCTTTTTATGAGCATATAGCTGCCATAGCACAAGTTTTCTGCATGTGAATTTACATGTTTTCACAATACTAGTCATTCTGTATTATGTCCTGTGCAGCAGTTATATACCGTACCATAGCAAATCCCACTACCTAAACTGACAGACAGCATGTTTGACAAGAATATCTTTGTCTATATCATTACCAAGTAACTAGCCATTTCATTTTCTGTGAAAAGTTTAGACTTTCTTTCAACTGCTGACAAGAAGTTGAATATTTTCTGTCAGTACAAGGTTCCATATGTGTATTTATCCTTTGATAAATTGATTTTTAATTTTTCATTTGAATCATTTATTTTGATTGGATACAATTTTATTTTGCATGTTTCTCTTGGGTGCCTGGTTCCAGTTTATTGATGGTCACCACAGAAACTGCCATTTAACCCACATATGAAATGAAAGAATTTTATTCTTTTTTTTACTGGAGTGACTGGTAGTACAGAATTATTATCTCAGCCTGTTTTGTAATGATACCTGTGGGTTCATCCCCTGCTATCACTGAAAAGAATAGCAAATTTCTGGAGGAGAACCTTTGTTCTCCTTTGTGGCAGTGCTGTAATTATATTATGAGATTCTAAACTGGTGTTCAGGATTTTCCTTTTGGGTAAAATGCATGTTGTTTGGGAATTCTGGAAAGTCAGCTTTAAATTATGGTTACTTATCATAGTTTTGCTACATTTTGTTTCGTCTCAGTAAAGTTAGCTAGATTTGGGCTTACCTTCTCTGGAATTGTTAGTATAATAATTGCATTTTCAGAGGATGAATATTGTAACAAAAATATATAACTACTTAAATGTGCATTAGTACTCTTTCTAGGGTTTATCATTTCTATTTTTGTGTTGTCAGTGCTCTTATTTTATGTATACCTTTGTGTGGGAATCATCTGATGTTATGATATCTACCAAGTACACTAAAATAGCAGTATTGTGCTTCTTACCATGAGATTGAAAGAGCCTGTGACACTGGAAATCAGATGTAGGTTCACATAAATTCTATTATATAGGCTCTTCTGTCAATATATATTACATTTTAATATATATTCTATTACCCTTCATAACTATTCTCATCTGGTTTTAGGATTATACCGTTTCAGATAACCTGTTCACCTTGTGGGCTATATATTTTTTCCAAATAACCTTGTCATCTGTGGATTTTCTTTAGGTGAAGTTGGGAGGATATGTCCTTAAACATTGTTACAAGCAGCCACAAGGTCTGCTCTTTGCATCCAGGTATCAGTTATTACCTACTGAGTAACCAGGTTATAGCAACAGAATAATGTCATCTCTTCAGTGTTTTGTCTGTCTTTACATTTTTTTAGAGGCCATGTAACCAGACTGTTGTGTACCTGCCACCTGTCTTTACTGGAATACTGTAGGAGATACAGTTGAAAAGTCACCTTCTGACGCCTATTTGTGTAAGCGTGAGGTAATGGTTTGAGCTGCCACTAAGATCAGCAGAGTCAGTAGAACCTAGAAAGCTATTTGGCTGGCTGAATGTAGTTACCCCATTGTCTTCATCTCACTAGCAATGCAACAGCAGATCATATTTGTACCTCCTCACACCACAAAATGTCCAAGAGGTGTTTCTGAACCTATGATAGTGCAGGAGTTTGTGCCACCCAGCTCAGGTTGGTTGCAATACCTGCTCTTCCTAGTTCTGAATAGACAACGGTAAAAGAGAAGGGCTTCCAGAGTGCATTTTAGACCAGCTGAGCTGGGGCTATTTGCCTTCTGGAGAAGCATGTGTCCCTCCTCTGATTTAAAGAGAATGTAGGAGGAGGAGGTAAATAACCAACTGACTACAATAGGTGCCTAAACTTGGTGTGATTATATATAAATATTTGTGCGCTCTTTCTCTCTATCTCTGTGTAGTGTAAAGGTTAATGGTGTTTATCTTTTTTTTCTTCTTCTTGGTTTGATTACTTATTACATAAAACAGGTTAGAGTTTGTAGTTTCATGTAGGTCCTACCACTCAGTATACTTCTAAATTTTGCAAATCCTTATGAGGCAATAGAAGAGAACCAAAATATAAACTCAGACTGCTGACACCGCTTCCCCCCAAATGATGACCACAAATTTAGTCATAGGTAACTATGAAGGTATGTGAAGATACGCCTAGAAAGTTTCTTCTGCCAGATCACTCCAGATTTTAAGCAGTATCTTCTGCGGACCCACCTGTCCACATGAATGTCCCATAAGTGTTGAGGCAGTGATATTTGTTTGGTTTTTCTCTGCCTTGGTGAGAAACGTTCTGGTTTGTCTTACCTCTTTGTTGCCACCAGGTGGGAAAGGTGTTAATGCTGTCTGTTCTTCATGTGTTTCTTTTCCATAGAAAATTTCCTTGAAACAGAATATTTGCTTGCCTAGGGAAAGGATTTTGGCTCCTTTACGCCACTTCTCAGGGTGGTGTCTTTCTCACTATTGCAGAAAAAGCTTTTCACTGCTTTAATTTGACTGTTCTAGTTGTCAGGACCTCTGAAAGGGCACAGCTATGGACCTATTCCATGGCTACCGTAATCAGTCAGATTTTTGCCCATGATTTCTTTGTGCAATTCTGCTGTATCCAGGACTGCTGCTGCTTCTGAGGGGAGGGAAAGGGGCAGGATGAAGAGAACCCACACCAGAGCATGGAAATCCATTTGCCTTCTGTTACTGTAGCTTATTAGCTGTCTTTGGTAGCAAGCAATAATTGAGCCCAGGGAAACAATTTTTCTTAGGACTAAAGAATGAGGCAGAACAAGCCTCCAGAAGGGAAGCATAGTGGGCAGTAAGTTTATCTGCTATCCTGTGCATGCAAAAGGCAGATCCCTGTATTTTCAAGTATATGAAAGGGACACGATGCTCATTTTCTTCAGACTTGTGGAATCCTTGTACTTTTCCCTCTCTCTCTGCATTTACTGTCTCTTGTCACTTTTCTGTTAGATACTTTGGTCATTGAGACAGGGAGGAGTCTTTTTAGGGTTATGATATATTTTGAAGGTTACTTATGCCAAGGTATTCTCAGAATCTGGTTTAGCAGTTTACCTGCAAGTGTGGGTATTTTGTGGTTTAGGTATGCTAATTTAGGGGCTTTTGTGATTTAAAGTTGGATTGAAGTGGCTGCAATCATACAGTAGGTTTTTGCATTAGTCCTTTTATGTGGAATAACTCTGCTGAATCAGAATAGAGCTGGAAGAGGCTGGAGGAGTGGCAGGAGAGATCTGAAATATAACTGTCCATTTTCGGCTCAGTAAATTAGAAGCTTTCAGTTGACCAGGTTATGACATCTAAAATGTAAGATGATATTTCTGAACAAATATAGCAGAGAAAAGAGCACATTGCCTATCAGCTGGTTGTTTAGGTTCTTTTAAATATGATATACTAGCAGTCACCAGAGGTGTTGGTCTGCGAATGAAAACATCTGGATTCTTGATTTGAAATAAATGGCTTCAATTCTGTACTGTCTATGTAGTTGAAAAGGTAATGTGAAAACAAAAGAGGCCATGAGCGCTACAAAGCCTGCATATTAATAACTTCAGAAGATGAACATTTTTATTTTCTTGTACTTTTCTTATTTTGCACATTTTTTTCATGTTAGAAATCTCTCTACCCTATAGAATCTTGACTGAGAAATTTGAATGGGTCAAAAAGATCTTCTGTCAGGTTATACTGAACAATTTGGTATGAAATAATTGAACCAACCCTCAAAAGAGAATACAAGACTTACTACTTAATGCTGGTATTTTAATTTCTGGTATCTGAAACAGATATTACAGCTTTTTAAGGGAACATTGCCAGTGGAGCGAATATGAGAGTTAACTAGTAACTAAGCAGATTAAAGATATAATTTATATCCTCTCCAGAAATGCTATCTGTGGTCTACTATAGTAAACCTACCTAATATTAATTTCTATTTCATGCTGCTGGGTTGGACACAATTTTAATGACTGTTTTTTTTCTGAAACTACTTCATAGTTCAGCAAAAAATTAATAGCAAGACTCACTTCCTAGAGGACTAAGTACAAAACCCAAAAGACTGAGTCACTAAATTTCAGTGTTGAACTTCAAAGGTCTTTTGCTGGGGAAAGCTTGCACTTGTCCTGCTATTTCTTGTACTGTTTATATCAAAGTGTATTTCACTGATCTATAAATGAAGTGGCAAATTCTTTCTTCCCATAAACTGGAAACTTGCTGGAAGCTGCCAGATCAAAGATACGAAATAAACCTGTTCTCACTTATATTACGCCAATTACAGGCACAACAGTACATTAACCTCAACAGATCATCTTCTTTTTTTAAACTGTGGTATTGTAATTCCATACCTCGTGAGTAAGAGTTGCAACAGTGTTCAAATCCCAGCTTGCTCATTGCCTTTAAAAAATAAGATTAGCCATTTTATTCTAGCCTTCAGTTTGAGGGACATGGAATACTATGGAAGGTGAGCAAGGTTAGCACTGCCTGAAAAACAGTGTCAAGAAATGTTATTTCTGCAATGGGAGCTACCTCATGACAGCTTGTTATTTCATTATCTTGTGTTTCTTGTTAGACATCTAGCCTACATGTTTTACACCCAGGTGTTGTTGGGCTGCATGGTGCCTCAGGTCAAAACATGATGGATGATTACCCAGTTTTAACCCAACTGTGTGATCGGAGCATGAAAGAAGAAAGGCCACACGTTGTCCTTAGAGCAAACTTGCAGCTGCAGTTACATTTCCACAGCTATGAATTCCTTGCACTAAGCCTAATCCTGGGAGACTCAAGTCCTGTTGATAACAAAAGAAACTTTACAGATCATCAACACCTATTGTATCTGGCTCAGTATAGAGACTCTGAACCAGGTTTTGGGGTGAGATGATAAAGGAAAGGGAAAGGAAGCTAGGTATTTTGGTTGGGGGAGGGGTATTAGTATTGTATTTTTATCTAATTTTTGAGGATGGCTTACTTAATTTGAACCCCCTTCCCCCCCCCCCGCCCCCAAATTATTTTTCTAAGAACTTTAAAACACCAGACTGGAGGTTGGCATTTTCCATACTAATATAAATCAGATTTGCTTAATTTAAAAAATATTTTTTTATTCACAATGTCTTTGTTCTGATGTAGCTTCTGCTTTTTCATTGTTATGTAATTTTCACTGTATGTCTAAATAATTCGGAACAAATAGAGACAAGCTGAACCTGACAGAAATAGAAAAAATTATTTTATGAGTTTAGTTAAAAAACTTTGTAGAAATCTGTCTTTATTAACATGCTTTTTTTGCTGGTGATTTCTCCATTTTCATTATGGCTTATAGCGCTTTAAATTAATCTAACATGAAAGGATAAGAATGTTGCTTTTGAAATGTTTCTCATTAAATTACAAAAAAAATATTACAATAAATAATAGAAAAGAATGCCTCTGGTAGAAGCTTCTGTTTGCTCAATTATTGCGGTACGAAAAGTGAATTATTGCAGAGCTAACTCAGAGGCAATATTACCGCAGTTACATTACATAAAACAGATGAGCTCAAAACTTCAAAAAACAGCACAAAAAGAAAGCACTGGCTGGATCCTTTGAAAGTTAAATCTCTCTATTTCTGTGAGAGGCTTGGGCAAGGCAGCTGGCTGGAATTGAAGCCACTCACATCTCAACCCTTGTGGTAATTTAAGTGAAAAGCATTCATTTCATTGATACCCTGTGTGCACCAGCTAGAGGTGCCGGCAATCTGAAGTCAGGATATGCTATGTATATGGTGCAGGATGACTGTAAGCATGGTGGAGTATTTTAGCTTTAATCTATAAGCTGCGTGGTTAGGTAAAAATAATTCTCTAAGCTACCAGAGGGATGCCGACATTATTGACAGCCTTAGTAAAGTATCTGTCATTTTGCATTACCTGACGAGAGCATATTTTGTTGCATTTTTGTCTTGGCTTTATATTCTAGTTTTCATATGGCAGGTACAGGGTATTTTCCATATAGCTCTGGTGCCTGGGGTGCTAACAATATTCCTTCTGCTTCAGGTGATATCTTGGTTCCATCTCTTTGCAATCATCTGCTTTAGCTTTGAGCCTGGATTGCTCCAATCTTATACCTCTGTACTCTCTGTGATTACACCTTAAATTAATTTAAAGAGATGTTATACCATACAGGGTGAGCATTACAGGCAGGAACTGGCCCTGAAATTACTGATGTGTTGTCTATCTTACTGGTTGGGAATAAAATTATAGAACATAAAATATTTAAAACTGTTGACAGTCAGATATCTTGGAGATTAACAAAACCTTACTTATTTTTAACTACTGTGATGGTAATGACTCCTTTGATACTTAATTTTATGTAAGAGATAATCTATTTAAAAAAAAAAAAAAAGAAAAACCAGAACTGATAAAATACACAAGCCATAAAAATGAAATAAAATACAATACAGAATAGCTTTAGTGATGCCATTATGCTTTTTTTTGAAAATCAGCAAGATGCCTTGGGAATATTGATTTACAAGTGAGAATTAAAAGACCCAAGAAATTGTTATTTTCCAGATAATTTCAGGACATTTCCAGGTGATTCAGTAGTCTGACTTCTTAATTTTCTTCTGCAAGACAGGTAGAAGTGTTACCTTCTTTCTGTTGTTAGATATATTAAACAGGCATCATTTATGAAGCATTTATGAATATCATCTAGGAAACAGATATTAAGCATGCAGTTATGTCAGGTGAAGATGTTCCTCAGTGCTGTGAATCAATGAAGTCAGAAAGTTCTTTTAAAGTTCTTTACATATTTAGTGTGCCAGAGATATATGTACAATAAACTTGCTATAGTTATATATTATTGTAAACTATACATAGGCTCAGTGTGTGTTTGTGTGTGTATATATATGCTTGTATTTCCTGTACATTTAGTTTTAGAACAAACTACTCACATTTGGCTGTCAGTCTCCAGAAGATATTCTAGGATAGCATTTATAATATACTGCTGACACTGAGCAAATATACTTCAAGAATAGAGCTATTAAAAGATAAAACATCATTTCATTGGGAATATTGTTGATGATATTTATAGTCCTGAGGATAAAATGTTTACAAGTTCTTTCAAAATGTTGGGTTCAACCATGCCTTCCTACAGGCCTGAAAGAATTACTGGTCCACAGCAGAGAATGGTGAGAAAATACACTGTGCCACAGATGCTGCTGGGAGGCCTTGAATGCTCTCCAGAATTTGCAAATACAGTGCTCACATGCCACTTCTCTCCCATTGCCTTGTAAAAGGTGTTAGTGTAGCAGTTTACAGTTTGGGTTATTCCCAGTCCCTCTAGGTTTTGGGGTTTCGGGAAATGAGGGAAGTAGAAGAGAGGAACTTGTGTTTTCCCAAAAGACTGCTATTCTTACTGACTTACACCTGGACGACCAAACAAATACTGTATTTATGTCTGGCTATCTTCAACATCATATTTTCTGAAAACAAATGTTTGAAATTGTGTTTTACTTAGGAAACCTTACTTTAAGAGCCACACAGATCCACTTGCGCAAAAAAGCAGCAATGCTACAGGGGCTCTGTATCAAACTAAATGATCCTGCTTTTGTTAAGGATAATAAATACTGTTAATAAATTGCTTCAGCACGTTCTACAGAGCAAAATTATTTGCTAAAATTATTTTATAATTTGAATAAATTACTTTGAGGCCATCATAGTTGTCTCATGGAATATTAATGAACAGAGAGAGGCTAAATTTAAACAATTCCTTTTCCATCACCCTTTCCAGGCACAAAGAAATGCTGTGCTATTTTAAGTTATTTTGTGCTACACCTGTGATACCTATTCTGAGTTAAAACAACTGTAGAGGGCAAAACCTTTTCTTCTTATGTTTTGTCTTTGTTCCTTAAATTTTGCCCTAGCAGTTGTACCACTCAAAGAAAAAATTCTGAGAAACAAATTTCCAAATCTCGTTTAGTATTAGTACTTTGCTGAAGAGGATGAAGACATTATCAGAGTACATTAGTGCTACAAAAGCAAATCAGTGTGTCTGTAGGGATATGTATGCTTGTGATAAGTTTGTGATATGAGTAGCTGATATTACTCTCTATTTTCTGTATAGCTGTTTTGCCTTAGCTTCTGGTGGGAGAAGGGGGATGTCTGTGATATTCATATGTTAGCATAGCTAATAGGTGCAGCAGTGTTGCAGAAAGAAAGTAAAACATCTGGGTATGTAAGAGGCACTAAGGAAATAAAAATAAAAGTGCATTTTCAAATTAAAAATGTATTAATTTTTTTAAAGATTGGACTATTTCAAGCTCCAGCCTTCACCCAGGCCAGGTTCTGTTTAGCTACAGTGTAACCACAGCTATGCTTGTCCATTAGTGGGGCTGGTTTGCAAACCTAGTGTCCTTGACAGCTTTACCCTAAGGTATAGCTCTGAAAATTCTGTTGTTATGAAATGTGTAGCACTTAATGTTCAGTAAGGAAGCCATACTTTTGTTTTGCTTTATATATGCTTCAGTAGTTTTGAAGAAAACCCCTGTTAGGACTGGAGTTTCTGGGCTTAAGCTAAACCGTTGCTTGTCCTGAATGAATTTGGCAGTTCTGAAATTGGATTTTTAAAATTCATCTTACATTGCATTCCCAAGCCATCATACTGATTAATTGTATAACCATTTTAAAGAATATACTTGGGCTGCCCAGTGAAGAAAGGAAACAGAACAAATTGATGTTCCATAACCTTTAAATCAGTCTTCTGACATTACTGAGATGAAGTGGAGCTTTCCGCAGAACTGGTGTCGAGGCTTGAACCAGATGTCAGCAGTTATTTTAATGTTAATGGGCTGGCAAAGATGACAGAACCAAGGAAATCAGAAGTTACAAACTCCTGCCGTCCAGGTGTTTCAGTGTTTCATATCATAGTGATGTTCCTGTCCCGAATCTGGGAATAAGAGGTAACGATAGTCTTAATTGTTTGAATCATTATTGGCTTTGCAGTCAAACGAGTCTTTACCATGATTGACTGTTTTCCTATGAATTTAGAGATGCAATTAGATTAAGGACTGTTCTGTGCTGTTCCAGCTGAAAGTGAAGAGAGATAATTATGATATATTTGTCATTAATATGGCAGGAAAATTGTTATGATAAGAGGATAAAGAGCCAGCGTAGTATCAATATAATTTCTTTTTTAAGAAGTGACGAAGTCTTTTGTAATAAAGATCACATTTGCATGGGATGGCTGCATGTGGTCTATGTGAGCTGTTCAACATGATTCCTGAGGCATTTTAGCTAGATTCCCCTAGCTAACTCAGGATTAATTTTTTTGAAAAATACAGTGAGCATGTTGGTGTTTTATGGTTTAAGCTAATAAGATAAAATATCAGAAGATTAGCTGCTAGAATATGCATCAAAATTAGCAACAGGGAATTACCACTACCTTAGGAAATTGATTCTGAAAGCATGTAAAGCTCATTGGCTTTAACACTAGGGTTAGATTAATATAAAGATTCGGATTTTGACATCTCCAGACTTAATGAACTTACATTCAGTCCAAAAAATATATCAGTTAGGGTTAGTTTTAGAGCTGGTTGACTTCCTTTGAAGGAATAAATCTTTTCAAAATTTAAATTTTTCAGAGCAATGAATTAATTTTAATGTCATTTTAAGAGGAACATATTGAATAATTTTGCCTTGCTTGTTTCATTACAGTGATTTGTTTCTAGGAAATATTACCTTGTGCATATTATAGTGAAATATAATTTTGACATGTATACACTATATTAGTATTCTGGTTTATGATTTTGTGATGTTATCAAAATAAAAGATTACATAGTTCTGAGTCATAACTCTCTCCCTCAATCAGTGTGATACTGTACTTCCAAGGTTTCAATAATTCAGTATTCAGATACTCAGAAGTCTTATTCAGAGAGCGGGAGGCTTCTTGAAAGTCCCAGAATGTACTCTGAATGAAAGGAAGAAGTCACAACAGACCAAGAGTAGCATTTAATATCTTATTATTTATGTGTTGTTCCAAAAGCTACAGAAAAGTGGAGTGAAGCAGATGAATGAAGATGGAATAAATAAAAGTTAACTCAGGCTAGATAAAAGTAGAGGAAAGGAGAAGGGTGGTTGATGATGCAAATAAATAAATAAATTCTCCCCATCTGTCTGTGGCACTTAATCTTTGTGCAATAACTGGAAAGGCAATGTCTTTTATGCTGAAGCTATCTGAAAAAAGGATGTGAAAAACAGCATACGTCACCTGTACCTTTATGAAAATAAAGTAGGTTTGTATGTGTACATACAGAAATATGCATGAATTATGTGAAGTTATTAACCTGTCTTTAACATAGCAATAATATACCAGCTACCATTTTTAGTCACATTTCAATTAAAATCACATTTGCATACCGAAGTACTGCACCTAAGTAGAACTAGCATGAACACCAACATGCAATTGTAACAGTAAGCACTCCCTAGAGTTGTCAGTGTGTGAGTTGTCTTCAGTAGGAACACAAATATGTTCGCATTGTAAAAACATCACTCAAAATTTCTTAGTCTAGAATACAAATGCTAGTTTTTAAGTGCACTGTAGTACAGTAAATAACTAGACAAATCAAAATTTTATATTTGAAAGTATAAAGAAATCCTGCCTACATTTTTTTTCTGGAATTCCAGTATATTTCTTCAAGTTGATGGCTGCAGGCAGTATCCCTGTATGCTGCTTTTGCTCATTCTGACTTCCAAAGCAGAGACAGCAATAAGCAGAACTTTTAGGAGCGTATTTTAGCAATCCTTTATGTGTATACCAGTCATGTGTGTACTGTACCCACCACACTGCATTCTGAAACTTCTGCTTTATAAATCCTTGGGGAAATGTGGCTGTTAAGAGTAATTCTATTAGACCCAACAGAAAAAAGCCATGAAGTTTAACTGAGAAGTAGTATTTTTTTTGCCTTGAACTTAATGTAAAGAAAGTGCCTAAAGGGCACGATCTTACTCCAAGTCGTTCCCATGTGTGTTTTCGCCTCTAAAACATGTCATTCATTTATGGTTTCTTAATTTCAGTTAGATTCTTCATTAGTGCCTGTATTTCTACTGACAGATTTGAAATTGAAGTTGTAAAATTTGTGCTATAAGACATAGGTGTTTCGTATGTATGATCAATTATTTTTTGAATTGCCTGCTTGCTTGCTACACTTTTGCAGGGAAGGAAAGACTGAGGCATTTTTATTTCTCTTCCCAAAGGCACACTGTTCCTTCAGCACTTGGCAAAACGATGCAACATGGGTTTTGTACTGCATCCACCAAACCCTTTCTGACTCTACACTTCAGCAGTAGGAGTTTTTGGTGTGATATCATTCTTTGCTGGTTGGAATAGATTTATAGAATATACCCACATTAGAAGAAAATGATGTTTTTTTAATGTTGTTATGAAGAATACCACTGAAATTAAGAAAGATCTGGCACTTCCTGTAAAGTGTAACTATCACACAGCCTGTTGGAAACCTGTAACTCTTTACAACAGGTAGATATTAATTAATACTATATTACAGTGGAATTCCTATTGAACTATATACTATACTTACATAGAGTGAAGTTTTTTGAATTAATGTTATTGCAGTCAATTATCAACAAATTAACTAGCCATCTTTTAGAATATCTTTGTGATGCAATACTTGCTCTGATCTATTAAACTGTAATAACATCACCACAGGAGAGATTTAACATGTACGTTCTTTGCTGCTGTGAGTTAACATGCATATTCTTCTATCAAAATAATTTCAATGTATTAATGTTTCCATTCTGATTTCTTTTCATTTGACAGCACAAATCTATTTGCTTTATTTATATGTATTTCCATGCAGAAGGGTTGATAATATACTAAAAGTTGTCAAGACAATACCAACCAATTTCCAAGAGAAGAAAAAAAAAATGGAACTTGATTTGATACTTATAGTCTTAAAGTATGGAACTAAATATTAAGTAACATTTATTTAGAGATGGGACTAAAAAGTTATAGAAGTAGAACTAAACCTTTCATATGCTGTTTCTAAAGTGTAATTGAGAATACAAATATGAAGGTGGATAAAAATTCAGACTCTTTCAATAAAGAGAGCCTTCTCATGAAAATACTAGATTTGAAAATTTCCATAGCAACCGTGATGTTTCAGAAAGGTACTAACACTGTATATTTTCACTATTACATTTCCATCTCAATATATTTTTCTTAAAATCATACATTTCCTGGATTTTGTAATGTTGAAGGTGTGTCATACATGTGTGCTGGCTCTAGGGTCTCAAGAAAAATATTTAGCTAGAAAGAATTGACTTGCAAAGCCATAAAATGGCAACTCTAAGCTTTTCAGTGACTGCATGTGTCTGAATAAAAAAAATGTTAATGCAGCAGAGAAAAAACAAAGTAAGATTTTTACTGTAAGTATCCTAATTATCTTATTTTAAATTATCTAATATAGTTAACTTTCAGGGGTACACCTATTCTGATTTGTTGGAGACAAAATAACTTTCGGCAATCAGTAATAATTTTGATTTTAAAAAGACAGGGGAAGAAGAGAAGGTTTTGCTATTTACTAGTCTAATTTATTTAGCACTTAAAGGATCACTACCTCTCAACGTATTTTGAGGGTATTCTTTACATAAGGACAAGCTATTTTGGTTTCTGTGTCTTACATAGTATAAATAAATGAGTTTTCCTTCAACTTTAGGAGATACGCATTTTTCCCTTTATTCTCCAGAAATATTTCCAAATACATTCTTTCCAATTTTGCCTGCAGTCATGTGTTTCTGTTCCTTCCCTTTGGACTAGCAAGGCTGCTCTTGCAAGGCTGTTGTTACATACATTCTGCCAGGAAGCTAATTTATTTAGCTGAAGACATAGCAAAGAATATATAAAATTTAACTAGAACATCCTAATTGCTCTAGTTACATTTTTAATTTTTCTTTTTAATTTAAGATTCCTCTAGAGATTCCAAACTGGATTTTTGGAGTGGAGGGGTAGTCAGGGTAAAGGGGAGGCAAAGACCATCCCTTTTGATGGCATGTGGATTGGTTCAAGGGGCTTATGAAACGGGACTTAAAAGAAAGAAGGATATGTCTGATTTTTAATCACCTTCTACTTTACTATTCTTTAATCTGGAAGTAGCATCTCTTCTATTAAGTAAGTATTTGTTTAATTTTTGGTCTTTCTTAAAGGATTTAGTTTGGTGGTTCTGCTCTACGTCTTCTCTAGTCCTAGTTATGGAAAACGCATGTTACAGCCTTCTTCATTTCCTACTTCTGTGGCATCACCAGTGCTGGAAAAAGTTATTTGCTTGTACACAAAAAAAAACAATCTTGATAAGACCTAAATACTGTCTGAACTGAAATTATAGAGTTGCAGAGTTACAAAATAACAATTTCAATGTTCTTTTAGAGACACCACTAATATTAAAGTAGCAAGGATAGAATAACCTGAAAAGATAGCATTGACGTTCTCTTTAGCTGACTTTTTTCATGTTTTGATAAAGTACATGCAAAGGGATATTCCACAATGGGAAACACTTTTATATTTATCCTAAACAGCAACTAGAACCTGCTCTTTTGTCCACTGAGAGTTCTTGTTTCTTAGCCATAAAAATAGGTTCCTCCTTTTGAAATCTGTTTTCTGTTCTGGGATCTGCTAGACTTCTGCTGTTTGCTAGTGTGGATTCTTTGTTATTAGATGTTTTGTTTGCTAAAGGCTATGGCCTTCAGACTCATGATTTTCTGAGTTTACATTCCACATGGACTTGGCAAACAGATTTTCTGAAAATGTGTTCACTTCCTCGTTCTGAGCACAAGCTAACTTGAGTTAAGTTTGAGATCAGAAGCTGACTCTCCTTTTTGGGGGGTGAAAATAAGACATTCCTAGCCTATATAAACTGCCTGTTTCCCACAACTGATACGATTATGTTACAGTAAACTGAGAAGCATGGAAGGAAAGCATGTGTTTATTTGATAGCAGTGTTTGTATAGTTCCTGTGAGGATAACTCATGAACTCAGAGTAAAAAGGGCACAGGCAATGCCTTATCAAACCAGATGCTGAGGGAGGGACAACGTAGCAGAGCTGCAGTTCCTAGAATGATGGGGTTTGTGTTCAGTTTGCTGGCAACCCAGGCCAGGCAACCTCCGTCAAAACCTTATCTTGAAACTGGCAAAAATTCATTGAGCCTGAGAAAGGTATTTCTGGCAGTGTGAACTGGTGAATGTCAATGAGAAAGCCAGGCTATAGAAGAATTTGTGATCAGAGAACATACTCTTTGCTTTGCCGGGAGGCTACTTTGTCTTCTCTTTCATTTGAATGTGACCAGTAAAACAGTCTCCATTAATCAAGTAAGATTTCTTAATCAGATAAGTGTATATATATTGACGTCTTTATTCAGTAAGAATGATGGAATAGTTGCAGAGTGATGTCAAGTAAAATGGATTTGAGCATTACATTAGTGCCACACTCATGGGTTCAGGGCTGGACAGGCTGCACAAGACTTGGGATTTCAAAGATATTATAGAACTATTTAATGAAACATTCCTTCTGCCATCCATTCCCAGCCTGCTGGATGCTCAAGTCTGGAGAATTAATATCATTACTGGCGTTAGATTTGAAAAAGCTGTGGATACATGACACCTTCCAACTTGACTCTTTAGAGGTTTCTTAATGTGAAGCTAGTGAACCTATATCACAGTATACTGACCTTGTTCATTGTAGGGTTTTTTCCCTCAGCCTTTGTTAAAAGTGGTGTCTAAGCTGCATTTCTGCTCTTTGTTGCCCTTCTGCTTTTTGTTGTTTCTTATGCAACAGCTGCATTACAATACTTTTTTACACAGAGTAAGGATACAATTATTAAGTTTATTATTCACTTTTTTCTGTTTTATTTTAGTAGAAAATCCTTCCTTTTAAAGCAGAATAAAAATGCTTTTTCCCCCATACCCTTTTCCTAGTTTCCTTGTGTTGAAAAAGGCTTAACAAATTTATCCTTGTTTTTTAAAACATCAAATAAGGGAAAGAAAAAAAATTGCAGAGTTTGTGTAGCTGATGACTTAATTCTTTCTACCTATTTGTGCTCTAGTTGAAATTGTAACGAATGCTTTTAAATGCAGTCAGTTGAAGTATGAAATATATGGGGTTTAGGTTTATTTTTAGATGTACGTTAAATACTGGATTAAGCTTGTTTCAAAGGTTTTTCATTACATGCTGCATCATCAGAAGAAAGCCCTTAAAATGTATACTCTTGTGATCTGAAGTTGCCTTGCTTTCCCTAAATATGCCAGCATGTGCAAGAAATGCTTTGAAATTAATAATATTGAAAAACAACTCAGCAGTTGTATTTGCTTTATTTAATTCCTGCTGAGATGATTATGCTTCTACTAACTGTGCAATTTTATTGCACACCTCACTTGAAGTATCTCAAACTGTAGCTTTTTTGATTTTATTTTAACACTTGACAGAAAACTTCAAATGTTGAACAGCTGCGAATAGATCTTACCAAACAATTTATACTTCTGACTTCGAACTACTTTGGCTAAGTTCTGTCTTATCTACTTGTAATAAGTGTCATGTTTAAATGTAGTATTTTGCATGTGTAGAAATGCATGCAGAAAAATATGACACTATAGGGTTTAAATACATGGAAATAGCCATGTGACGATTTAAGATTCCTATGTATTTCTATATGAAGTTTTATTTTGAACAAATATTCCAAGTTGATATATTTATGTTTGCACAAAAAGAAATTGTGTGTGGAAGTGAGAGTCTAAAAACATTGATGTCTGAGAAATGTATGCACAGAGTGGAGGCTGGAAGACCTTCTCTTTACAACTTTCAGTCAAAGCAGGAAAAATCTGTGGAAATTCAACTTTGAAGTGTTGGTGCATCTTGCAACTGTAAAATAAAATACCATTTATTCATTTTAAAAGTATTAAATTACTTGGATATTGGTTTTGGAGCTGTGTTAATTTTAATTTAGGCAAATGTTCCACAAGGGTATAATGGTTTGGAGGATGACACCTAATTTGTGTCATAGTTAATTCTGTGCCATATAAATGTTACAATCTCCTCACAGAAATACTATTACACTTTTGAGGATTTTTTGGTGTTGTGGGGTTTTTTCCCACCAATTAGTATATTTTGTTTGGTTTATTCAATACTGGATAAAAAAAAAAACTGAGTCCAAGCAAGAGAAAGACAGTATTTAAACGTCTGAGAGACAGAATCTGCAGAAATTAATACTTTAAGATAGATTTCAAAACTAGCATTGATATGAAACAAGATCTATAAAAACGTGGTCAGAATGGATATAAAAAGTCAGTGTAGGAAGTTTTTATTGCTCTATGACACAGGTGGCTAAATTTCAAGTTTCTGAACTTCTTATAGTAAGAAAGGATTTTGGTGAAGGCATTTGTTTACTCTATATTATGTGTTCATGGGATCTTAGAGTTAATACCCAAACAGAATCACTTTATAAACTATCTGAAGGCATATTTTTAACATGTGCACCTAAAAATATCCTGTTTCAATTGGATTTAACCATCTCAAGCATATGTCCATCTTTTGTGAACTGCATGTACTTCTGCAAACTTATGTTGTATTTCAATTTCTCTAAACTGTGTGTGGTAAACTATCAGGAGTTCTCAGAAGTGGCTTTAAGCAAATGGTGCTATAGGAATAAGACTGTTATATGTAGCAGAGAATTTCTAGTTCGCAGTTCACATGCATTTTCAGAAATTCTTAGACCTTGCTGAGAGTAAACTCAGTAGTTTATACAGAGTAAATCCTACATTTCCTAGCTGCATCAGACTTACTGTGCATACACTCTGTGACTACACAGCACATGAGCAGAGGTTATTCGGGATTTCTGTCTGTGTTGCCCTTGATGAACGCGCTTAAGACAAGCATACTGCACTGCATACTATATATATGGTGACACTGCATATTTAATCAAGACTAAGGTGATTTATCCCTGCAAATCACGGACAAGGAAAGTGGTATTCTCACATTTACAGGGTAGATTTCACAGTGGAAATGGAGAACACACTGAAGAAAAATGAGCATGAGCTGGACTAAACCAACATACCAGCTGACTTTGAACAAAGTTTCCTTGAAATCAGCAAAGTTTCTGGAAACTTCAGGCTTGAAATTTTCAGTTGAATCTTGTGGGCATAGAAAAGATCAGAGGTTTATTTAAAGAAAGAATACTTCAAATGGAAAGGTGGCTACAATAAAATCAGGAGTAAAACATGTAGAAATTTCTGCCAGGAGTGACAATTTTGGTGAGAACATGAAGCCAACTGCATAGATGTTACTTTTTGCGGACTGGTACAAAATGCACTCGTGTGCATTTCTCTGTCTTCCCCTGTTGGCTGGGATTGGGGGTCTTTTGTTTCTTTGGGTTATTTTAAAGAGAGTATACTACTGTGTGTGCACCAGGAAAACCTTTGGGCTCTTAGCTTTACTGCCGCTTCAGGGTGCAAAGGAACTGCTACCATTCGAAGGCTTCATGGAGGCACTATGAAGGTTTAGGAGCCCTGCTGCACCACCCCCAGGGTATATGCATCTGGACAGCAAAAGCCCTGGTGCAGGTTTTGAAGCACATCATGGAGGTTATCAAAGAGGGAGTCTCCTTTTGAGAATGTGTAAGAGAGGCTGGACTTCTGAATGATATCCACCTGTAAGTGCACTGAAGCTGTTTAAGGATATGTGGAAGCCATGGCATAAGTCTAATCAAACTCATTTCTATTTAGAGGTTAAGACTTCAGTGGATTATGAGAGTTGGCACAGGTGTAGAAAGATTTACTGCTCCATGACACAGATGGCTAAAGGAATAAAGATTTAGAATTTGACATTCATATACGTCATTTACAGATAATGTTTTTGTATAAGGAAGTTTTGTAGAAAAAGAGGATATGTAAAATTTGTCTAAGAGGTGTCTAATGAAACTAAGCAATGAAAAAAGATGGAAGGCATAGCCCAAGCTGACCTGAGTAGTCAGCTAGTAGTCTTGATATGGCAAAGTGAGGACAACTAATTTATGACTAGTATATGTGAATAATGATCAAGACCATGAATAATGGCAGAATACTTTGACGCAATGCAGGTGGAAGGATCAAGTAAAATATACCAAAAACTGTTTTTGCAATGTGTGTCATGATTTTAAATTAGCCAAATTATGAACTAGCTAGAGGAAGGAAAGCAAAGAAAATATTTTATTATGCTCTAAGTGGGAGATTTTATTGATAAATCTTATAGCAGTGTACATACTTGCTTCCAACTTGCAGTTTTCAAGTTGCCAGAGTGTAACTTATTGCTGATGGTGAAAAGGAACTCTAAGATAAGGAAAAGTTTTGCAAATCTGTTAAAAAAACCTTAATTTTAAGCATTTGTTAAGAAAATTTTGTGCTTAGGAGAATTTTATGTCCAGGAGCGTTGACAGAGCTTTATTTGAAAATAACTAAAATATTTGAAAAGCTTTACATTGTGAAAAAAAGTTATTGTAGGGATATACACAACCCTGGTGAAGAAGGAGGCTGAACAAGCTGAAACCGTCACGTAATGCAGGAATGTATCACACTGGCCAGTTATAAAGTAGAAAGGTTGCTTCTCACAGCTGTACATGGCTTTCTTAAATTTCTTTCTGCACACTTGTATTTTAAAAACTGTACTTGCTAAAAGTTAATGTTCTTGTTACTCTTATTTCTATCCTGTCAGCTATGGTGTATAAAACTATATGCAGTCTTCTGTTTTGTGTAAGTAAATAAATATTCCAAATGGTCTTCAGGACAGACTGCTAAGGTTCAATATCGACACTAAATCTTCTTTTGAACATTTTAATCAAGCTTAAATTAAATCTTGCATTTCCAATAAGTTGCCAAATACTGCAGGGAAGGAGAAGTCCAAAAGCAAATCTGAGATAAAAATTGTTGCTGAAGCCAGTCCTACATATCAGCAATTTTAAAAGGCAGTTGGTTGCCTTTTTCTTTTTTCTTTTCTTTTTTTTTTTTTAAAGCTGAAGAATCCACACATGCTGTGCAGAGTTCACACTACCCCTTTTGTCATCAGTATATTTGCAGGTTCTCGTCATTGTTCCATAGAAGATTTATACATGTACATATACATACACATACAGACACAGGTTTAACTCTTTGAGGCTTTTGAAAGAGCACATAAAGCTACAGGACCAGAGATCTATCAAGATGCACTTCTTGTAAGCAATAGTTTCTTTATATCCTTAGTCATATAAAGCTAAGCTTGCCTTAGACAGTGAGGTAAGCCAAGTGATTCATATGCTGACCTCCATTTATTATCTGCAACCTCCACTACTCTGTGGTGTAATGATCTTTGAATTCGCACATCAGTTACTGTTTTTTTGTTGCTTTAGATGCATTTAGCCTTTTTTATCTTGAGTGCAGATCCTCTTCTCCGTAGAGGGACAAACCTCAAAGACTAATAACAAATGCAGTTTCTCATAACTTCCTTCTCTCTTGAACTATTCTGAATAAAACATGTTGAATTAATTTTCTGTTTTCCTAATTCTTTTATCAGTTCCATCCCCAAAGAGATACTAAAACACAAGTTAATTGCTGCTGTGTAACTTAAGTGTGTATGTAACTGCTCGTGACTTAGAATGGAGCCAAACAGTAGCAAACTAACTAGTCTGAGTAAGTGTGCATAGAAAAATAGGATTAATAGTGATAGGCTTTTAAAAGATCAAATCTTGACAAGACAAACTTGGTTATTTGGCAGTTACAGAATTAGTAATTAAAAAGAACACAGCAAGTATCCTGTTTCTGAAGACAGGAACATATATCGCTGTTTGATTAAAACCGGCTTGCAGGCTTTATACAGCATTCAATCTTTGCCACTTTCTATAGTAAGGTCCAAAGAGAAATAGTTGTCCACTGAAGTTTGAAGGGTGAAGCAAGAACATGGAAGGAAAATTTTGTACAGTGAAACAAGAGGTCAATAGGGGTTACGTGGTTAAAATTAAAAAATAAAAGTCAAATATCAGGAAAAAAATACCAGTCAGGGTCTCACCAACCTGTAAATAAACATTCTTTCTATGAAGGTGATGAGTGTTTGCTTATAACACAGAATTACCCTTGTGGTTTTATGCTGTGATGTGGCATCACGAGCTTTATCCAATTTGCTTTTTGTTTTTCTCTCCATCTCTTTCTCTCTCATGGGGCTTTACTGGTGTTCCAAGCTGCGGGTTATATTGTCCAAAGGAGTCAGTTTTGATGTTTCAGTGTTATGTTTAATTTCTTTCTCTTTTGAGTTTTAAACTATCTTCTTCTTCATTCCTGTAGATATAGTTTTGTTCAAAATCCTTTTTATTTTCCTGCAGTGAACATGTGCAGTACTCCTGTCTAAATCCAATGCAGTGTACATAGCAGGGAGCCAGTCAGTCACTACAGAGTGAATGGATGGCAACCTGGCACATTGCAGGGATCAGAAATTTAAGATAATTGCAATTTCTATACTCTTCTCTGTTGCTTGTCTTGACATCTCTCTTTTCTGTGGTTTTTTTTTCTGAGTCCACTCTAATATTCCCTCCATCTATTTATTTAAATTTAATTTTTTCCTAGTTTAATGGTGAAGCTTGAGGTGCTTAAGTAAAGGTGGCACCTTCAAAGTGTTCTGACTGTGGCTTTGAGCAAAGTCATCTCAAGAAGTTTCTCTTCACTAGTACTTGCAATTTACTTTTTTCATAATGCAATAGAATGGGACCAATTTCTTCCTGATCTCTAGTTTATACTTTACCACAAGAAAATAGACTCTTAATTTTTATGCAAGCTTGAGAAATGTGTCTAATAATCTTTCTACCTTATAGCACACTATTCATTAGCAGCAGCCTGCTGAAGTAGCAGTCTTTTAATTGTTTTGTAAAAGGAAAAAAAAAAATCATTGGGTGCAAAAGCAAAGAAAGGTGCAACAGAAAGTGTTAAAAAAGTAAGAGAGTGTGGGAAAATTAATTAGGAAATTGAAAGGAATAGCTAGAAAACAATAAGAATTTTTTCAGAATTTTAACTTCAAAATACAAAGGCTTACTAAGATAAGCTTAGTGGAAAAGAGCACAAGACAGTGGTATCAAGAACAAATTAACTCTGCCTATCTCAGAACCTAGGGTTGAGAAAACCACTGGGCCAATAAACTTAATGACATCTTTACAGCAACTTATCAGGAAAAAAAAAACCACTCCTATCTGTGCTTGCATCTTTCTGAAAGGAATTTTCCTTTTTTAATGAGATGGAGAAGGCCAAACTTCTCTTCACAAGCAGTTCCCTGAAGGCATACTGGTGAAATGGAAATGTTACTTGTCTGGTGTAACATCTTCAGTGATGTTCACTGTCTGTTTTTATAAATTCCAGAAAATTTCATTAATAACTAGTGGATGCTGTAAGCCCAGCACAATTGGCCATTGCTGGTCTCACTCATAAAATATTTCAAGTTCAAGTCTCCGTTATGGGGAGATGTAACTTCAGTGACAACTTGCATGTAATCAGTCATTTTAACAGTTTTCAGACACATTCACAATTCTGACTTGTGAAGCGAATCAGTCTCTTGCTGTTTGGTGGGTTTATATAAGATGAAAAGTTGTAAAAATTGAACAGTTCTAAAGCATGTTTTGATTAACTGTAAACTTTGAATAGGTGACAGAGGTTTTTTGTCCCAGATGATTATGAAAGGAAATCTGAACCGTGTTGCCTTCCCAAGTCAGTCATTCATAAAATGTTCTTATCTTATTCTGGCTGGGTCTTCAAGTGTAACTTCAAGTGAAAGTTGGAGAAAACTAGTTTCCAGATCTGAAGTCCTCCAAATGACTCAGTTAAAAAGAACTAAATATTACATAGCATTCTAGTAATCTTCCTCTCTCTCTTTTTTTTTTTTCCTATGTTATAGCAATTCGTAACAACTTCAGACAACTTCATTTAAATGTCAGCTTGTAAAAAATGTAGGGTTGTGGGGGTTTCTTTGTGTTTTTTTTTTTGTTTTTTTTTTTTTTTTTTTGTTTTTGTTTTGTTTTGTTTTATTAAGAGAAAGCTCCATGAACCTAGGTTTTCTACATAGCATATGACTGAGTCATTGGCTTGCTAGCTGTCAGGGTACTCTCTCCTCTTTTTAGGGAGAGAGTAGAAAATAAGTGTTTTGAGTTTATTCCAATTCAAAGTGAATTCCAAAAGTCTAGCTTTTTCATGAAACAAAGTTTCTGTTTTTCTTACCACTAGTTTCCAGAAATGGTTCTGATACTGTAACCGCAGTATTCTGACTACTACATATATTTCCACAGGACTTATAGAGAATGCAGTCACATAAAAATGTTGAAATTAATTTTAAATCCCTGGAAAAATTATATTTAAACTATCTTTACTCTTTAAATAAAGATACAAATTATATCCAAGGCAGTGGTTACTTTTGCATCCCTGAATTTGGGGTGGTGGGTCTTTGGGTCTTAGGGATTGGCTGCTGCTGTTGGTAAATCAATGCAGGCTGGGATTCAGAGCTCACATCCCATCTGCATGCAGTTTGGTGTGCTGAATAATTGTGTGTGTTTTGATTCTTGGAATTAACTGTGACAGCAAGATCATTTTGGCAGATGGATGCTCTGGCACGTGTATAGGTATATTTGATGGATGATGGTGATATTTGATTTCCTGTTCACCATACCTTTGCTTAAGGAAGAGACTTTCCCTCTCTCAGCTGCTAGTTTGATTTTTTAATCAAATATGCAAATATATAAATTGTAAAGTCATTTGTTTTCTGGTTTTTGGTTTTTGGGTTGGTTTTTTTTTTAAATTTCCTTTAATCTAGGATAAATTCTGCATGCCAAGCATGTCCTTTGGCAAGTAAATGAATGTAAAAAGAGGAAATGTAAAAGGTTTGCCATTACTTCCTTTTTCATCAGCCTCCAAAATTTCCTCCTACGGACTACTTCATTTCATTTTGTTTCTTACAAGGCTGTATCCTCTTGAGACATCATTTAAACAGCAACTCATGTCTGTCCTCACTTGTGCATGCCCTCGGCAAACAGATGCAATTGCTGAGTAACAGGCATCAGTACTTTGAATGTCATTGGTTTTTAGGCTTTCAGGAAGATTGCAAAGGGAACACAGAGCTCCACTGGGAAACTGAGCATCAGTACTTCATTTAGTGGTACAGTTAGATTATGAAGCTCTGTGTGTGCTAGGGTATTTATTTCAGACAGCTTGCTGGTGTGGAAAGAGACTTCTCAATTTTCTCTATTAGCAAGTCAAATGTATAGAATCAGTTTGAAGAATACAGACAAATCCTCTGATATAGATTTTAGATCAGGGTTTTTTTATTTTTAAAAAAGTACTTTAGTAAAGGAGGTGAGATAAATAAGAAAGCTGCTTTTTCCAGAAAGTTTTGGAGAATTTGTATCTATTAGCTAGCTCGTTCTCTTTGATTGAGTTGGTTAGTCATCAAGTTTTCTTACATTTAAGAGAGGGAAGTAAGCTTTTCACTGTAGAGCCAAAGTTTTCTTACAACAGCATGAACCAGAATTTCAGTTTGACTCAGTAGGCATTTGAGATAAAAGCAGCGTATGTGAAAGGAAGTTTTAGCCTTGATGAGACCTAGCACTGAATGAGTGTATGATGCAGGTGCACTATTTTTCCCTTGCTCAGTGAGTATTTACTGAATAGCGACTGTTGCATTAATAGGTGAAGAAATTTGGCAGAAAATAAACCCCCTTGCAATCCAGCTGGTCCTCAGATGACAGAGGGGCTGTGAGCTGCTGGGCTTAGATTCTGAGAGACACCCGATTTAGCACTCTTTGTCCACGAGGGGTTCACTATGAGCCTAGTCATGCCCAATAGCACTTCACGGCCAGACGCACTAATAGTGCAGTCTATTGAAGCAACAGAAATACAGGTTCCTATCAGATTGCCAGTGATAAATGTGCTGCCTGCAAAGCATGTGCAAGTATAAAGTGTTGAAACAAAAACCACAAAATAACAAGCCTGTTCTCTAAATTTCCTGGGGAGTCACTTGGTATAGCCAAGTGTTCGACTCTTACCCAACAGGCGTCCCTATGGGGGAGAAGAGATGTTCAGCCTGTTGACTGATCCCAATAGTCTGCGATGGCATCTTCCCTGAAGTCCCTCTCTTGGGGTCATTTTTATGCTGTTTTATGTTAAGGTGGAGTTTGAGTGACTCTAGTCATACATACTTTCGTCGTTGATTGATGTAGAAATTTCTTCCTTCGATTTAAAGTTATAGACCAAGAGAAGAGACATTCTGAGTGCAAGGTCAGTGAGGGGTGGTCGTACCTTGGAAGTGGGTAACTTGGGGATAAAGGTGTATATTTTAATGTTATAATGAGGTTATAATGAGCAAAGTTCACCCACAGGGTACGATGTTACTGCGCTGGTCTAGGTATGGTTACATCCAGCCCCCGAATCTGCAGTGATTTATGGACAAGTTTGGCCACGAAGCCTTCGCTTTACTTCCTCCTCTTCCAGTTATCTCCCATAGGTTAGGGCACCGAGCTCCCCCAGTGTTCCTAACATCTAAGAGTGCAGCTGGTGTTGCTCAGACGACAATCATTGAGCCAATTTCCAGTGTGCCAACTGCATTCCACTCTGGAAGTTAACTTTTATGAAATGTGGATATAACATTAGCCTCAATAATTTCAACCTCAGTAACCTCACCTCCAGTAATCATTCCACAGTGACATTACTCCGACAGAGTTATGAAAAGATCTATGTAATGAGAATTATTTTTACCCAAAATTGATTAGATGTCAAATGTATGTAGGTAGAAGATAATAGGAGTAAGCAGCATTACACTGACTATCATAACAGTAACTGTTGTTATGAGTGCCTTGAGGGATATTACACTTACTCCGTTTCAGTCATAGTTTGCCTAATTTAATCTTTTAAAGCTCTGGGAGTTCTTCTCATTCCACTGGGTTAAGACAACGCCCTAAAGCTTCACAAGCTACTTCCAGGATCTAAGTAATTTTTTTACCTAGTGTCACTCTCTGCCTCTTCCCTCACACCTAGCCTGGAATTCCTATCTTCAGGACTTCATATGTAGATGTTAGCATAAAATCATTATGGGATCTTTTTTTGCACTGCTTCTAATAGGACTGGGTCTTTTTTCAAATATATTAAATGTATCATGCGTCTCTCTTCTTTTGCGCTTAGTCTTCCAGGATTAAAAGCCATTCACAGATTTTTTTTTTTTAGTTCTCTGAAAGCAACAGTGATACTTCAAAGAGGATTATAGAAAAAAAAGAGCTGTTGTTTCCAGAGGGAACCTGTAAGTTCTGGTTTTTTTCGAGTGAGCAAACTGTATTCCCTGGTGCAAAGGTGGAAACTCTCCCTCCATGAGCATTCTCATATTACACAGTAACATAGATTCATGCTGTTATCTTTATCTCCTCAACTTCTTCTTAATTTCTTATGAGTAACCCCTCATTCACTTTTTCATATACACAAGTTTTTGGAATGAGTGAGTGTTAAAATTTAGAGTTTTCTACAAATCAGAACATGATATATTGCACTTGACTTAACTTCATTAATTACCATGGATGTTGTAGAAAACACAAATATTCAGTAATGAGGCGATTTCAACATGTGGTGTCAAAAATGCCTTTGTACCATGGAAGTCATGAACATTTTTACACGCCAGTTGTTGCAGCAGGGGTACAAAGAGGCCAGAAGTTCTTCACAGTGATGGTATTGATGTGCGAGAGGGCATGGCAGCAACGCCAGCTGAAGCAACTCTCCTCAGCACATCAGAGGCTTTGACTCAGAAATAAGTCCTGAGGAAAATGTCACCAACAGAGTCTCTAGCCATTTCGGGGTGCCTGGTATGTCTCATGAGGCTGGAGACATCAATGTCCTTAACTGTGGCAGGTACGCTGTGGTTTCCTGATGAGGAGAGTTTGCCACAGGAGGTGAACAGACTGCATATTATCCAGTAAGGACAAACAGATCAAAAGGGTCTTCACAGAGGGGTGTGAGGGGCAATGAGAGATGCTTCTATAAGTGGACTGGCAGCAAAAGAAAGGTTAAGGAAAAAAGAGACCGCTGCTCAGAGGGGTGGGAGACCTGATGACCAAGGGCATGCCGATGTCTGAGGTACTGAATGCCTTTCTTACCTCAGTTTTCACTGGCAAGGCCTGCATTTTAGACTCTTTAAGGTCCTCAGGGCTACTAACAGAGTCTGTGAGAGTGAAATGTTACCTACTATAGAGGATGATGATCAAGCTAGGGATCATTAACCCATGCTGCAGTACAGGCTGGGGTCAACTGGCTAGAAAACAGCTTTTCAGAAAATTATATGAAGGTCCTAATCAGCAATAAGTTGAAGACAAGCCAGCAGTGTACCCTTGTAGGGAAGAATTAAAAAAAAAAAAAAGAGGTCAGCTAAATCTTGGGCCCTGTTAGCAGGAAAGTAGCCATCAGGTTGGTCCAGAGGAATTATTCTTGCTTTCTATTGAACTTTTGAGTCTGCAGCTGGAGTGCTGTGTCCAGTTTTGGGCTCCCCAATACAAGAAAGAAATGGACACACTAGAGGGACTCCAGTGAGGGACCAGCGAGGTGGTTGGGGGCTGGACCACCTGATACATGAGGAGAAGCTGTTAGAGCTGGACTTGCTCAGCCTGAGGAGGAGATGGCTCAGGGGAGAGCTTACTCTCTCTACAATTGCCTGATGGGAGACTAAAGAGATGGCAGGGCCGGGCTCTTCTTAGGTGTGGACAGTCACAGGATGGCAACAGGGGCAACCTGGAACATGGGAATTTCTGATTATGTAAGGAATTATTTCCTTTTTTATTTTTTTTCACTGTGAGAGTGTTCAAACACTGGAAAAGGGGACTGTTGTGAGATCTCCATTCTGAAGACATTCAATGCCCAACTGGGCAAGGCCCAGAGCATCTTGCTCTCACTGGCTGTGCTTTGAGCAGGAGATTGGATCAGATGGCCCTCGAGGTCCCTTCCTTCCCAAGTGACGCTGTGATTCTAAATATCAGCTCATACTGTGTTTTGTAGCAAGCGTGACTGGACAGAGGCGTTTCTGGACTTGTATGGTGTTGTAGATTTTCACTTGGCATGGTTTTCTTAATTGAACAGTTGAATCAAGAATCTGTGCACTCTTACATTCTTCTAATCTTCATTGCACTCAGCATCTATATGATGTGTATTAAATTACTTTTTGTTGCAACAGAGTAGAAAGGTGCATGTTTCATTTTAACTGCAAACATTGTGTGTGAGATTCTTAATGGATGAGGTTTTTTGTTAAGGGTTTGGTCAGCATATCACTGTACTTCTAGGGCCCTAATAAACCCAACTAACAGCAACATTTAATTTTGATAATCTGTTTTCCATAATCACTTCATGAATATTTCTCCTTTTAAACAGAGATACCTATCACACAGTGTTTTCACAAACTGTTAAATCTACTGAGCTCTTGATATTTGATCACGGTAACGAACTTAAATATTTTAGAATTTCACTTTACTCTCTGCTGAAAATCCTATTTCCTTGTGACTTTGCTGCATTATTTTTTTTTCATTTGGAGAGTAGATTAATTCTACCTTTAAAATGGAGAAAATTCCAGAGTATCTGACTTTAAAAAAAAACTATTTGAGTCAGAACATCCGAGGAGGATTTTATCCAAGTCAGGAGTTTAAACAAATCATCAAGATTGTAAGACTTGAAAATAAATAAATAAAGTCACAGGTTACAGAGCTCTTCTGAGCACTTTTTAAGTGGCTGATGATGCTCAGAATATCAGAATTATGTCTGTGCCAAAAACCATATGTGCCTGGTTTTCGTGCTATGCAATACAATCTGCAATTTCTTCTTCTCTTTTTGGTTCCATCTTGGGAGGGGAGGGAACAAACAAAACACCACCTTCATAAATATGAGAGAGATGCTTTACTGCTACAAAAATTTTCGAAGTATGTTGCCAAAACATTAACAGCAAGATAAAATACATCAGTCTAATTCTGTAAAGAGAGGATGATAAACAGAATGCAATTGGAGAATCTTCATAAGGAAAGGGCTTATGACTGTAACTATTCCATTAAATCAGCCTTTTGTGGATAGCAGCCAGTAAGGTTCATGGAAAATATTGAAGGAGACGTTTTGTAGAAAACAGTAGAAACTGATAATGGAAGTTATGAAGTTGCTTTTTACAGAGTAGAAATATAGGGTGTTAATCCCCAGGAAATGCAAAGAAAACTAGGTGTAGAAAGAGTGTGAATATTTCTATTAAGTCCAAAGTAATCTTTTGGTAAAAATTATGCTCCTCCTTTCTCTGAGCCTGATACAGATAGATGTGAGAACTAATAAGTGTGTATTAAAAAGCTGTAATTTTTAGAATAAAATTGAATGTGGGGTTGGCTTTTTTTTCATGTGTGTTGGATGTGTTATGATTGAATCCAAAGAGGATCTTGGAGGACCAGTTTTGGATGGCAGCCATCCTGTTTTAACTCAGCTTATACTGCTTCTCCTACCCACTATTGGCAGGGTTCATACAAAAGCAGCTACTATCAGTATCTTTGGGTACGCTACATGAAGGCTGTCCAGAAACCTTTGGTTTATACCGTTGCTGCAAAAGCTGCTGTGGGAGTAAAACAAGCATGGCAAGCCAGGTTTCCATAATAACTGTTTTCTATATTTTTTTTTCCATTGGAAGTATTACTTCACTTTTAAGTATCAATTAGCATTTATTTTTAATAATAAACTGATAGCCAGTTCCTTTTTCTTGCAATCTAATATGCTGGTTTTGACAGTGTGTCTTCCAAGATTGGCTGTGGTACCATGCAGTGCTCCTCAGCACCTGACTTTTTCAACTTTGGGTGGTATTACTAATGTGCTGGACTGTATGTTTGAGCAAAGACTTTAGTTTTCTGAGATATCTGAGTCCTGTTTCTGGGTGTATTCCTAAATTTCATTAGTATGTAGTACACTGGGATATTTTACGAACTGGGTTCTGAAAATCTATCAGCCTCATGTTTGTGTCACATTTAGTGTATTGTCAAGACTAATGAGAGCTACATATTAAACTTCTGCATATCAGAGCAACTTTGTCGTGGTTAGTATTGAAGTCAAGTACTTGCAGTGTCCTATGTCAGCAATTTATAAAGTGTTTGCTAAGTAATCTTGACTGAAGTACTATAAAAGCAATTCCAGGGCATAAATTTGGGCCTGGATGGCATACTCTGGAGTGACAGCAGGAGATGGCGGCATATTTGATCTCTAAAGGAACTTAAGTAAGAGCATATGAATTTCTCACAGTATTTAAGGTCTGCCTAATATATAGACTTACTGACAGGAGTGTACTCTGTCCTCTGAGAACATATGTAAACCCTGAGTTCTTTTTTAAGTTTAAAGAGAAAGACTCTGATTCTAGGAAGGAAGGGTTTGGGTTTTTTATTTCCATATATATTTCCTGTATGACTCCTATTACTGCCATCATACCCATCTCAGTTCCTCCTTTAGTACTAAGTGCACTTTAATTTTAAAAATGTGTATTTTACTTTACTTTGCTTTTTAGTTTTGGATTTTGTTTTGTTTTGGGTTTGGTTTCGGTTTTTTGAGACAGAAAGGTAAATAGATTAATGTATCAGCGACTTTTACCTTTATTTCTATAATGGTATCTACATTTATCTCTCTGGCTGTGTTCTTTATTTTGTTAGTCTTAGAAGTCTTTATTTATGGAAAAATTCAGGTAGGCTTTCATTTTTCCTCCAAAAAAATATAAACAAGCCTCAAAAAGGCATAAATAATTGTCGCAGGTGACAGTCTCAATATGCAGTTCTTGAAGCCACTTTTTCCTATCTAAATCTAGATCAAAACACATGACTTCACCAACCAATACAGCCTCTAAATTAAAATTATTTAATTTTTATTATGATAATGGGATTATTTTTCTATTACCAGAATTGAAGGGAAGATAGAGGGAACAAGTGTATTTTTTTTCAATCAGTGAATTTGAGAAAGTTAGTGATTTAAATCGATTTTTTTTAATGACAAGGTGAAAAATATGAACAGAAATAGCATTTATCTTAAAAAATAAAAAAAAGGTTAAGTGTAGATGAGCTTGTTTTTATTCATCAGAACTTTCCGGTGATCTCATTATTTCTTCAGTGATAATTATTATTTTAATCTGAAAAAGTATTTACAGTGGGAGTGCATGCATCTTGCTAGGAAATCCAAGAAAATACCCAATAATTCTTTTCAGGATGTAAATCTTATTCAGAGACCCCTTGACACAGACATCCTGTTCAACTTTGCATTTGATTTTTGGATGCAACAAAAAATGATCAGTCTTTGCACAGAGACACCAATGAATATGGTAGTTAAATTTGCTACTTTGACAGATTTTGTTAAAAATGTCTTCCTTTTTCGGATTCTGAACTTTTGCTAGTTATTTGCTTATTTCAAGGTAGTCAACATGCATCATTACACCATCTGAAGTAACTCATAGCAGAACATACTTCTGGGTGTGGCTGCCTCTGTGATTCAGGTTGTTCTGCAATAACTGAATGTGGTGGAAATTCTTTGAGCTGAAAAATTGATGAGGATGAAACTTTTCCTCTTATATCAAATCTCTCACAGATGCAGCTCTCCAATACAATAGCATACTGAATGGTTAAACATCTCAACGTGCGGGTTCACAATACCAAGTTAATAGGCAAGAAGTAATGCTATACATTTTAATTTGGCTCTTGGGTTTGGGGTATTCATGGAAGCACAGTACTGGTTTAAAAGTGGAAGTCCTGGTGTTGTGATTGGTGTTGGTGTGAGCAGGCAGCTGAGGATTTTGAGTCAGAGATTCAGAAGGAAAGGCCCACTGCGGGAGGCTGTAGCACCATCTTCCCCTCGAGATTGTGCAGTGGGGTGCAGCTGCTGGCAGCTCCTTTTTGCACCAAACCTGGTCCTGAGCTTGCAGCTTTCATCACCACCTCAGCCCATTTGGCAGCAGCTGTTCGGGGCTACCTGAGCCTCTGTGGCTCTGCCCGTTGTAGTGTTTAGAAAGGGGTCCGTTCACACAGGGAGGTGCCATAATCCCACCGATACTAGTTTTGGCTTGTTGGCTTCTCACCGGCTATCTGAATGTGTGATACCCCTCATACCAAGCAGGGTCACAGTTATAACATCATCAGGAGGATAAAACTAACTTGCTTAATGGCAGTCTAAACCCAGCTCGTGTTCATTGTTAATGGGTAAATCGACCAACACTTGGCATTTTGTGGTGACAGGAAAAGCCCACATGAAAAGGTTGAAGTAACTTTGCTAGTAGTTGGCTGCCCCAGGCTAGTTTTCTCTGTGGTAACTTTTCTATCATCTCTTGCTTAAAACCTAGAAAGTCAGAAGATCCTGAGACCACACTAGCATGGCCTGTATCCCCACTGAAAATCAACATTAAGTGTCCCTTTGCCCTTCATGCTGCCTGGGTTTCCTGTCCTCCTGGGCTTGTCTCAGGACACCTTGGGTAGGAAGGATTTGATACAAGTATATGCAGAAGCACTTCAGCTTTTTCAGCATTCCCTCTTGCATTATGCCCGCTGGGTCCCACTTAACCTGCCATTGATTAAGAATAGTTAACTGCAGTGGATCTTGCACTTTAGTTGAGAGTAATACCTGAAATAGTATAAATCCCTGATTGAAATCTCATTATCTTTGGAACAATATTAACTTCTAAAGGGAGCCCTAAAACCAGTACAGCTATTTTTCTGCTTGAACCAGTTTTAATAAAGTATAATGTGTGAGGCCTCTAGTTTCTGCTTTATGTTCTGTGTTATTCTCTTTAGAGTTTTAATAAGACTTCATGTTGTTTTAATTAATTGAACATCATATTATGAATCTGATATACCGATTATTTTTCTCCAGGCATTAAAGATGTCATCCATAAAAATATGAAATGTCAGAATTTATTTATTAAAAAAAAAAGATTGCAAAAATTATTTGTGACAGAAGAAATTAGGACAATATATTGAACCAAAGTAATTTCTTTTAATTATAAAATTATCTTAATTTTTATTTTAAAAGGGTTTGGAAGAGGCTTGCATATGTTTGTGTATTTGAGGAAGGGTGAAATTATATATTAATTACATAGGTGGTAAAATATGAGGTCTTATTGTTACATGTTGGTGCACTGAAACTTTAGATCCTTTTCTGTGAAACAAATATACTCTTGTATATACAAATAATTTTTCTTCTAGGAATGGCCATTTATAATTAACAAATCTCAGGTATATTTCACTATTGGTTGGTGACAGAGAAGAAAATGTTGTGCTTTCTTCTTTCGTAAGATTTCTTTTCCTTCTAGTCTTTGAGGCAGTTGTGCAGGTCACTGTTTCTGACTGCTTGTTGTAAAAGAAAATTGGTATGAATTTGAAGTACTGCAATGTCAGTGGAATTAATAGAGGTAGATGCTTTCCAAACTATCCATCAGGACTTTCAGACCTGCTTTTGTGCTGTTACTGTTTCACCTCTGGCAAATGGGGAGAGGGCAAAATTAGACATGCTGAAAGTAGCAGCATAATTATTCTGCTGCAGAAAGATTTCTGAAAGATTGACAGGGTGGACGTGTTGACAGAATGTGCAGGTGTAATGGCATTAGACTTTTCTTGAAGTACGGGGGTAAGGACCTGCATATTTGTTGGGAGCAGACTTCCTTCTAAAATCTAGAAAATGATGCTATTTTGTAATGGGTCTAATGGTTTTACTTTCAGAAAATTGTGTGTATGACTACGTGCATATTTATGCTGTTTCCTTCCTACTCACCCAACCCTCAAATACAGTTTTCAAATGCAGGTATCTAAGCCCATTCTCAGATGTCTCACTAGAGGTAGATGATTTTCTGACATACAGAACAGTCACAACTCACACTTTAATACATACACTTTATTTGCTTTGTTGCATTTCCTTACCTGAAAGGTAGTACAGGCTATGGTAGTAAAATAAACATCATACAGTTACACCATACAGTAAAAGTTCTTCATTGCTGTGGCAACTAGGAATTTTTCTGCCTCAGTGTAACCTCAGATAACATGTAGTTTCCTTCTAATTAGGGTTTCCATCCTAGATATAATGACAAGAAAAATAGACAAACAGTAAAAATAACAATTTCCATTAAAGTTAGTATTACCAGAATAGTTTCTTCTTCTCTAATCTAATGGCAAGGATTTGACTGGATCAAATCCTAAGTGAAACTGTCTCTACAAACATAGAAAGCTCTCTATGTTTAAAGATTGGTTTCTTTATCTATTTATTTGTATTTTCATTACATGTAAATGAAAGTAGTTACTCAGCATTTTTCTCGGTCTTCAAGAAACACACCAAGAAATCCATAAACTCTTCCAAAACACATGGAATTATGTAATAATTTATACTTAATTATACTTGACTAGAAATTAATTGTTAGATGTCTCATAAAAATTTGTTTGATTATTTCCCTATGAAGAAGGGAGAAATATAAGGCCTTGTGCTATGTCTGAAAAGCCAGCCCTGTGAAAGAGGATCTGCACAATAAAGACTTGTACATATGTTCAAATGATTGGGCTGGTGCTCTTGAGAGTTACTACTCCATAGCTGAGGCAGCTCACTGTTAATGAAATGAAGAAGCCCACACCATGTTTTCACAGTTTCTGTCTGTCAGCAAGAGATGGCCACATCCTCAGATGCACCATCTCTTGGAGTCTAAAAATAACCTAAATTGAAGGATGTTTTGCTTGTTTATGAGGATAATCTTTTCTGAAGACAGGGCCCAATTTGCTAATAAATATTTTGTATCTTCTTTCAGATGAAAGAAGTTTTCAGACAAGAATTTTGGTCCCTTCTTAATTCTGGGACTGGTAGAATTTAAAACCAGAACAGTGATAGATGCAACTTAAGCAGACTGTTTTCTGCAGAGCAAAGTTATACTTCTAGTTTCCACTCAGAACACCTGATTCTCTCTTAGAGGACTGACCCTTATCCTTTGTTATCTTGAAAAATGTGTTTGGAACCTAGAAATACTTTAATGATATTCATAAGCTTATCTTCCCAATAGAAAAGACTTTTTTATCTTTCTTTTTAATCAAGTAATTAGCATGAAATTCAGAGATGTAATCATACCAGACTGGAATTGGGGTCATGCCATACACAAGCTGAATAGGAGGCTTCATGACATGATGATGTATAGCCATTTCAAAACAATGCTTTTAACTCAATAATTCTGCCCTTTAATTACATTTTAAATCTCATTTGAGAAGGTTTTATCATTATGTAGATTTCTCAGTAAATGCTTTCCTTCTTAGACCCAATAAAAACTCTGCTTATGGACTGGGAGAACAAATTATTTAAAAGCTTGATGAAGGGACCAAAATCTTCTTTCCCACTTTGTTCATTGTGACAGAGCTTGGTTGTATTAGCTAAGGTGGTCTATATGATAACAAAACATTATACTCATTAGTGTTAGATTTTCACCCTTAGATTGTTTGGAAACAAAATAGGCCCCTAAATCTTATCTCAATTAGTTGTATTTTGAGCTGAGAGAAAAAAAACGAAACCCAACAACGAGTTCTTAGGACTATGATATTTAAAAGAGGGAACTCCACTTGGACCAGTAGCGTCTTGCAAAGCAGAAAAAATACTTGTCTTTTGTTACATCATTAATCTAAGTCACAGTATTTTCAAACTAGAACTAGTGATTTATTTTGTTGTTTGTTTTTTTTTTAAAATACATTTCTTTCTGTTTAAATACTTTGAGGATAATGTCTAGCTCACAAGAATGGATTGTCATAAGGAGTAGTGCACACTGGCCTTCTCTTGCCAGAAACAAGAGGAATAGATCAAGAGCATCTTGCACTTAGTCTACCACTTGTGCTTAAAATGCATTGGACTTGCTGTGCTGCAGCCATTAATTCAACATCTCCAGAACTCTATCATCCACAAAACCATTCCTCTATCTAGCAGGCAGAAGAATAAGCTGTGGTCCTGAAAAAGGTGGCATGTATGTGGGTCTTTTTGCTTCCAAAGGCTGCTGGAGTCTGCAGGGGTATAAAAAAAACCCCAAACAAACAAAAAACCCAAAAACCAAACCTCAAACTCACTGAACCCTCACACAGAGTTTAATGCTTTAGGCAGAATCAGTGTTTTGCAGAAGTTTAGATATAATTAAATAATTTAATTAGATATAATTAAATAAAAAGTAGGATGTTTAATTTGAAATCCAGTCCCTAAGTTGTGCTGGACAGAACTGCAAATACAGGCAGTGACTCCAGTTCCTGCATCTGTAGAAGCCATAAGGATGTTACAATAAAAACTTTGGCAGGGGAACCTTTTTTAGTTATACCAGCTGAGCTCCCCTGTTGGTAAAAATTCATAGACTATGCCAACCTCTAAGAGCTACTCTATCCCCTTTGAGTCCATAGAGCAGAAAACTGTTCTTCCTACATGTGCTTTGCTCAGTAGTATTGTTAGAACAAAAAAAATACAATACTGACTTGAAACAAGTTTGTAAGTTCTGCCTTCTTGAGGCACCTGAAATAATGTTTAACCAATAAGGATGCAAAATAAAAGCAGGAGGAAACCTACATTATTGAGGAGTTTAGAGATCACCACAAAAGAACATAAAAATTTAAGTTTTTTACTCACAGAAGGCTGTATTTTAAAGAGAGTAAGGAATGGAAGAAAGGGAAGGGGAGGGAAAAGAGGGGAAAAGAAGGGAGAAAAGGAGAAGAAAGAAGCAGGAAAGGGAAAGGAATAAGGAAGAAGAAAAATAAAAAAGAGGAAGGAAAAGAAAAAGGAAAATAGAAAAATATAGATAAAAAGGAATAAAGAGGAAAAGACAGGAAGAGGAAGGAAGGAAAGAATGGAAATCAAAGAAAGGAAAGAAAGATGAAGGGGGAAAAGAATGAAAGAGGGAGGAAGGAAAAGAGGGAAAGGAAAGATGGAGGGCAATGAGAAAGAGGAGGAAAAGAAATGAAAGAAGGAAAGGAAGGAAGCAAGGAAGAGAAAAGCTAAAGGGGAAGGAAGAAGAAAGAAAGGTAGAAAAAGAGCAGAAAAAAGGAAAGTAGGAAAAGAGAAAAAAGGAAAATGCAAAAAAGAAGGATTACATAATTCATACAGTCTGTACAGTATAAGAGGTTTAAGAAAATATTCTACTAATTCAAACTATTTAAAATGTTTAGCTGTTTTTTTTCCAGAAATTATTTAGGGGAAATATAATATACTCTGTTAATATAAATATGAAGGGGATGATTAGTTCAGCTAACTGCACAGATGGAGAGGGATTATAGAGGGATCTTTGTTTTGTTTTGAATAACTTTATGACAGCTTTTCTAGCTATTTCAGTGTTAGTATTACAGAAACAGTACTGTAAGTATAGTACTTCTGAGCTATGTATAGTCACACAGGTATTATGTGCTGATGTTTGGAGTACATGTATGTAATTATGCGGACTAACTTTATTTTTTTAATTACTGTTAGTAAAGACCCCTTTTTTCCTCTGTGTTGATTTCCTTTAATCAGATGGTGCTGCCTTTAATTTTGTAAACCCTCGTACCTCAATTAATGCCACAGTACCTAGAAAATGTGAAATGATTCACTGCAAATGAAAAGTACAATGCCAAGGAGGGAACTGAGTTTACAGACGAGGATATAAATGTTTTAATTTATTCAGATTATTACACAATTAATTTTGTTTCCACCTTGTGTAGAAGACAAATGTTTTGCCAGCTGTGCTGCATTAGTTTCCATGTCTTAATCTGACTCACGTATAGTCCAACTAGTGTAACTAATTCCTTTTTTCCTAGGACTTCATTTTGCTTCCAGCCTACCACTCCCTCTCTGATGTATTTCCAGAATAATGGCAGATTTTGCCATGTGTCATGTCCTTTGTGCGCCATGCCTATATATTGCATGTGGGATATAAAGGATATTGACACTGATTAATTATTTCTGATAACGTATCTCAAACCGTATTGAATTCTTATAGGACTGTCTCTGCTATGTGGAGGCTGACAGGACTTTCAATACACTGGGTTTCACAGCAATGGCTCTGTTGTGTTTTACAGGGCTCTGTGTAAAATAAAACATGTGGAGCCACAGATGAATTTCTTTTACGTACCAAGAGGATTGGTACAGAGGGGATGTGTACTTCTATGGAGAATGCTAGCAGTAGTTCCAAGGGGAAGTGAGTTCCAAGTGAGAAATATATCCATCCCCTAGCCTGATGGCAGTATTGGGTGTGCTGTCCTATAGCCTTAGTGTACTTCTTCCCTGAAATCATGTGCAGAGGTTTCAAGGGCTCAGGATAAAAGCAAAACAGCCAGAGCAAATTTCCTCACCCTGTTTTGTCCAAGCAGCCTGTTCCCCTCAAGACAACTTTGTCATCTCTTTACAATTCTTAGTTATGTGACTTAGCTCTAGACATATTCTATATAGTATAATTATGTAAATACACATTTTTAAATGTGTAGAAACTTATATTAGCTATTCATCAAGGTTTCTATGAACAAATATTATGGCACCTTTTATCATCTAACTATATAATTCACCTTAATAAAAGGGATTTCACTCTGAAGCTCTTTGGCAAATCTGTCCTTGATGAGGCTGCAGTTCTTCCTAAGCAGTTCAGCTTACTCTAAGCAGTAACATGCGATCAGAAAGATGCGGATTTGCAGACTGACTTAGGCCAATAACCAATTCTCATTAATGAATTACTGTAGCCAATGTATTCTTTCATTATTTGTTTTTAATTTTGCTACCTGCTCTTTTTAAGGGAATCTATTTCCACACAGCCTCAGTAATAACCACTACAGCAAAAATGCAGCACAAAGTCAACCTAAGTCTAGCTGTAACTCAGTAGGATTGATATACCAGGGTTGACTTTTTATCCTCTGTCATTCCTCCACGTGTTTGAACACATTGGAAAAGATGAAAATGCAGCAAATAGTCTTTATTTAGTCTACATTCTATGCTTCTTGGTATGATGTGTAACGATAGCATACTTTTGCAAATATCTTAGGGGTTGAGATGAGATGAGATTAAATAAATCTTCCTGCTTTATTCTTGTCAAGAAAAAGAATCTAGCTCCTATTGATCTTTCACTTGCATTTTTGACACATGGAAATTACTTACTTCAGAAAGCAAATAAAAGGTGCATAGATCTTTTTCTTGTACTCTGCTTCTCTTGGGAGGTGAAGGAGTCATAAAGAAAGGATCTGAAATGCATCAACCAAAATGGAGTAATTACCTTTGTTGTTGTCTTGCTTCTCTGTCATCATAGACTTCCTGCTTAGCTGGAATAAACTACTTTTAGGAGCATTAAAAGATGTGCAGTTTACACAACTAATTGGGAATACGGAAAACCACATCTTGAATACTAAGCTTTTGATAAGTGTGGTTCACTTTTTGTTTGTTGTCTGTTTAACTGTCCACATTTATTGTGATACTCTCTAGTATTCTGAAACAAAAAAGATATGGCTTGATTTTATTTTCAGAAATAAATATGTGTCAGAGAAAAGCGTGGAATGTGTAGACTATGAGAAACTTTTTCTAAATCAAGAAAAATATGGAAGTGCATTTTTTTGTGTGTGTCTGTTATAAAATGCTGAGTGTATGCACAGTAAAACACCAAGGGGCCAAAGATTTGATAGCTTTCTGCTGTGAATTATTATTCAAACATACATGTCTCATGGCACATGTTCTTGTTGAGGAAGAGGCAGCTGCTTTCATCACCACTCTAAAAACTAAGCATTTTGTGCAACATATAGTGCATGTGATAATTCTTTAATTCAGCAATAGATTCATTGGTTTTTAAATGTGGAAGTAACTGGGAAGTATACAAATATTAACATTGAACCTTTTTTTAATGTGAACTTTATCCTTTCTTACTGTTTTGCTGTTTCCATCAGGTTTGTAATACTTAACATAGCTTAAATAAAACCTCCAAATACATACATAAAGAGAAAGAAGTTTGGTAATATATTCATCAGTGAAGCAAACAAAAACAAAATATCGCAGCTGGAAGCTGAAGCTAGCAACATTCAGACTTGAAGTAAAGTACAAATTTCAAGTAAGGGCATTCACACCAGGAGTATTACACATGGTTATGTACCTTAAAAATGACATTTTTAAAAATCTAAATTGTCTATTTAACATCAATAAATAAAGATACTATTTATAATACAGTTGCATTATGCAGAATTATTCCAAACTCATTCCTAACTACTTTACTGGTAGGATGACCATAGATAAAGTAAAGTAGTTGGACAAGAACTCCTATACTGTACCAAAGACCTTCCTAGCCCTCCTTGAAATTGCTCCAAATACAGTGCTAGCTGTTACTGTGCAAGAAATGGTTATCCACCAAAGGACGACATTTGGAAGAGCAGTAGGTGAACTAGCACGATCTACTCATGATTCAGTGCAGCTAACATTGCACTTAAAATATCAAATAAAACCAATTCAATTAGGAACACACCAAATAGGCAAGTTGTGTGCACCCCTCCTTCAAAGTCATCCTTCTAAAGAGAATTACAACAAATTTCCATTGGGGGCTATCTGTGATGCTCAGTTAGCACTGGGTCTTCCTCTCCAATGCTACAAATTGTTTCCCCTTTCACACTTCATCCCCAGCACTCCCATTTCAGGCAGCAGGAAACAACCACCAGAAATCTTAATGCCCAAGTATCCCAGGAGGAAATGCAGAGCTTTATTCACTACGTCGTTTTCGTGGTTTCTTTGTGTATTTCTTTAAAAGTAAAAGTACTTCTGTGCATATGTGTCTGTATATAGAGTATGTGTGTGCTCATGTATGTGGGTATTTAAATTATTATTATTATTACTTTTATGCTGTTTAAAGAGCTTGATTCAACCACTGTTCACCGCAACTAATCTGTGACCTCATGGAGCTGCAGCATGCAAATGTCTTGGAGCAGGGCGGCCAACGTACAAAGGCTGCATTGAGTGTGTGGGCAGGCAGGAATGCTGGTACCAGGCAGCTCCCTAAAGAATGTTCTTTTGGCAGAAACAGCCTTGCTAAAAATGAGGAGGAAAAATGAATCCAAAATGTAGAGCTGGCCTGCAGTTACAAAGTGATAAGAAAAGTTGGCTGTTCAACATGAGCTGCCAGTTGCATATTCTAGGTCCTTGCTATTCTCAGGCCCTCCTACAGCCATGGCCCTGACCAGTGTTTTGATATAGCACAAAGTGGCTGTTTATTGCTATTGACTGCTGAGGCCTGTGCTCCAAAATGCGTTCTGTCAACAGAATGTAAGTGATCTTGGCATTTTAAAGCTCAGCTGCTGTAGACACGTAGATTTCTTGGAATTGCCATGCAGCAGGACCGGTGTTGCAGTCCCCAGCTCAAACTGAAAATGTTGCACAGGAAGACATATCATGTGAAGGTCAGATTTACCTGAGATCCTGAGAGTTTTGTGGGTTTTTTCTCTCCTCATCAGCATAGTAGATATATCTTGTCCTTGCTTTGTTGCCTGTCAAAGGCTAGATTTCGAACTTTCTAAATTCTGTTCAGTGTGCTCTGTATGGAAAAAAAAAAAGTGCCATTCAACGCAAACGGCCTTCGCATGAAAGAGAAATATGGCTGTGCATACAGTACAAGATATTGCTATAGAAGGAGTATAGGAGGAGTAAAATCCGTGCTAACTCTGTGTTATACCAAGGATTTTTCTACTCCTGTGAGAAGTGATATTTTCTACAATTTTGTAAGAATTCACAAGTATTATTTTCTGTTTCTTCCATAGGAACTGCAGGCAGAAATTGATGCTCATACTGACATCTTCCACAACCTGGATGAAAATGGGCAGAAAATCCTGAGATCCCTGGAAGGCTCTGAGGACGCAGCCCTATTGCAGAGACGTCTGGATAACATGAACCTCAGATGGAGTGATCTTAGGAAGAAATCTTTAAACATTAGGTAGGATCTGAATGTAAGCAAAAGCCTACAGTCGGTGCATAAAGGGGACTGCTGCATTTTGGCAGTAAAAGGTTTTGATTTTGTTTCTGATAATACTATTTCTGTCCATTTTGAAATTATTTGTGTGGTTTTGAATGCTGGCTTAACTCTGTAAGAATGATTAGGTTTTTTTGGTGTGAAAATCATAGTAGGGGATTAGGATTTGAGGCATATGATGAGGTTTTGTAATTACAGAAGGAAAGATTAGCATGTTTGTACAGTAACTGTACCCCCTTTAAATGCAGGCTTTTTCTGCAGCTGGGTATGACTTATCAATGAGTCACGAGAGAAAGTTATTAAACGACCTATATTTATGATAAGCCTTATTTATAAGGCTGCTAGTTCCAGTGTAAAACTAAGAATAGCTTTGCTAATAAGAAGACACATTATTTAAGATTTTAGCTGTTGTCTGGAGAGTGGACAGAATTACCAAATAAAATCCAGGGGTGAAAGGAAAGCCATAGGTAGTGTCAGGAGAGGAAAATATTCTCCTTGGAAGGAAAACTGTAATAAATGGTAATGTTACAAATGCTGAAGCAGAGGTACAGGCTTCAATGGGCTGAAGATTGCTTTTCAAAAGAAATTGTCCAGGAAGATTCTGTTCAGAAATATGACTTTTACAATAGGCAACACAGCTCTGTTGCATTTAGTCTCGGGTGTTTTTCATTTGCTTGCTTGCTGTGTATTGGTGGTAGTTCAGAGGGCAGCAAAAGGCAGAAGTGTTTTTCAGTGTATGAAATATTGCCTCTTTTCAGCTCAGGCCATGAAGGACATCAGTCTGTGTAACGACAAAAGCTATCTTGATAACATCAATCATTAAAAATAAATGAAGGATGTGAGGTTGAAAAGATATTAGTAGCTAGAGTAAAATTCCTTCTTTTTTTTTTTTTTTGAGGAGCAAAAGAAGAGGGATATAACCCTTCAAGATCTCTCTGAGAATTTTTTCTTCTTTTACCCATGACCTTGCCAAAATGCAGTGATGTTTGATAAAAGAAAAACAGTCCATTGGCCAAATATTATAAATTAAATATATGGAATTTTCTGTCTTTCAGTTTTTGCAGTTCAATGTATTGCTGTCATTAATCGAGTCAGAAATAGTAACCCTAGTTATATCACAGTGACTTCTTGCATTAAACATTCAAAACAACAGACCTCCTCTCTCAAATATTTGCTTTCAGTAAAAGGCTCAAGGTGTTCAACAATTTATTGATTAAGATAAGAAACAATTTTAACTTCGAAGACATTTCATTTAAATGTTGCTGGCCACCAGACTGGATGAACACGCTATTCTCAGCCTGTCTGCTTGGAGCTATTTCTTTCCATCACACGCTATGGAATGGATTTCATCATAACTACCAATGCTTGCACAGAAGAGGTATAAAAGCAGAAATACGAAATGTTCCCCAGGCAGCAGTCCCACAAGTCTCCTTATTTAGCATAAGCTTTAGACTGCTGAAACAGAAGACCCATGCTGTCGCTCAGCCATTCTTTTCTAAATCTATTAGATGAAATATATGGTAGATATCAAGAGAAGCCAAGCTCATTTCCATTATTACCTTTTTTTCGTTCTAATAAGTCAGTATGGTTTATCCTAAGAAACACTTTCTTTCTTATAAAGAACTAATTTTTAAAAACTTTTTTCCTATTATCTCTTTTGTCTGCACATGCTTGAACATAGTTATAAATCTGAGTGTGTGCATATAATGTACACTAACATGCACATACACATTCCCAAAGCTGAAAGAAGGGCAGAACAAGATGGGTTCAGGAAAACCGTTCACCAAACTGGAGAAGGTCAGAGCACAGCAGCAGTAACAAAACTGCTTTGAATCACTCTTTCTGCACTCTTTCCCTGTAAAGCTGGACCTGGGGAAGCAGGGAAGACCCTAGTGTTTGCCTCCGGTTACTGCCTTTTCTGGAGGAGGTGGAAGCTTGCATTTGCTAAGATAAACATGGGAGATGGGAGTTAACCTGACTCGGAAACTTGGCTCCCTGACTGTGTCCCCTCCAAAAGCCCTATGGTCCTTTATGTGGCTGTTGCCCCCTGGAACTCCCCATACAACATTGCAGCTTCTCTCCCCACTCATTGCTTTCAGAAGCATCCTGGGGCTTCCCCAGCCCTTGCTGCCTGCAGGGCTGGCCTTTCCGCAGCAGCCCCACAGCTGCCCTGTGAGAGCAGAGATCAAAAGGCAGCATGGTCTGTGTGCCCCCTTCCCACATAGCTTGTAAGTTTGAGAAAGGAGAAAATTTTTCATCAGCTCACACACCAGAGCAGCTGAGCTTTCTGTCAGCCTGTGGCTAATCTGTCCCTTTCCTTTCTCTCTCCTTGCCACTACAATTACCTGGTGTAAGAGGTTAGAAAGAAGACAGGATCCATAGAGCAGTTCAAAGATATACATTCCATATCCATACTAAGTAATAAGGTCTGCAAAATACTGGGTCCATATTTATCACATTTACTTATAGACCATTTTATATGAGATATAGGAGTAGAATTTCCACTGTCAGAAAATATGTGATTTTATGTGCAAATACTGAAAAGGAAATGTTATGCAAACAAAGCTGGATGTTAAAAAAAAATAATACATGAAATAAATTAAAAAAATCTGTTTTTATTTTCCAGTACATATTATCACTTTACTGTTACGTAATACTGCTTTTGGTTTGAATTACTAAGAGGAATTCTTATGTTACCCAGAAGCAAATTAGGACTTTCTTCCCAACCAGCAATTAAAAAGTAGCACATTCATAAGACCAGAAAGACAAAATTTTAGTGTGCTTTATCTATTGGATAAACAAAGTTGAAGACTGGATCAGTCCAGTGATGTTTCAGTCCTATATTTTCTCTCCACAGAAAACAGTTGCTGAAAATTAGTATCTCAATACTTGATCCCAGTATTAAAAAAAATATTTATACATACACAGAGGAAATATTTAGAAGACGTCCTTATGGTGGAGACCTTGTTTGCAAAAATGGCACAGACATTTGGGTAGTGTAAGGGGCGTTTAAGAATTTCCTCAGGACTTTTTTGGGAAAGGATGGCATTTGTTCTTTTATCCTCAATGTGAGCAACCACATGAATCTTGTGAGTTTGAATGGTTTGTTTAGTGGTTTAGAGAAATGCTTGCTCTTCTCTACATTGAAAACTACTCTTTACATCTTAGTTAATTAATCTCCTATTAATCCTAAGAGATGACTAAATTACTCTCATGCTGGTCCTGCATAGCATTTCTACACATTTAGTGAGACTGACAGTTCAACACAGCTATTACTCACTGTTGAAAACTAAAAAAAAAAAAAACAAACCAAAACACAAAACCAAGAGATGGGAAAAGAATGGATGTTTCAGGCCAGGACTGTAGAACCAAATTTAAATCAGTGTTGCCAGAATCTAATTCAAAGCTACTGCAGCTATTTAAAAATCGTTAAGTTAATGAAACACTAGGATCTTTCTCAGTAAATAAGCTTATGCAATTTGGTTTTTATTTTCACTGTGCCTGAATATATCTTATATTTAACACATGCTTTCAGATCCCATTTGGAAGCCAGTACAGAGCAGTGGAAGCGTTTACATCTCTCTCTCCAGGAACTTTTGGCATGGCTGCAATTGAAGGAGGATGAATTAAAACAGCAAGTGCCCATTGGTGGAGACCTTCCCACTGTGCAGAAGCAGAACGATATTCACAGGGTATGGTGTTTTTTTTAAATGATCTTTCAGTCATTGCTTTTTGTATTGCTGGTTAGTGCTGCATGAAACTGTCCTTGTTGGAAGATGTAAGATACCCTTTAAAATACATTTTGGAGACAATGAAAACTGAACTTCTTGCATGATAGTACTAGCTACAATTTTCCAACACAGCTTAGAAAATCAGCCTTTTGGAGAAGGGCATGTTTACTACCAGCTACTTGCCTTTTCTGGAAAGCAACACAGCATTTTCACAGACCTATCACAGACAGCTAGTTTTCATGGCCAGAACAAATACTAACCTAATATTATTTGAGGATTAAATAAGTAGTTCTGAATTTTTTTCTAGATCAGGCATTTAAACTTCATGTGTACTTTTTGAAACCCTATTTTGCTATTGATTTTGGGGAACTTTTGTGAAAAGAGTAGCTGATATCACCGTAATGCACAACCGTGTGCATCATGAAACTATTGTGATAATTGACTATAACTGCCTATGGCTCATCAGGGAATTCTTATGGAAAGGTAATAGCAGAGCGTCGTAAGGGGACTATTCTAGAATAGGCTTTGTAGTAAAAGCGAACCTAAATCCAACACTCGTATGGGAAGTTGGTTTTTTTTAAAACCCATCAAATGAACAACCCCCAAAATAAAACAATAACGCTGAATAATTATTTATACAAAGATTCATGCAGATTTTTTGTGGTAAAGGTATGCTTTAAGTATGTTTCCTGTGTTGAATTAAGTTCACACCTGTCTGGTTCTAACCTAGCTAACCTGTCAGCAGAGAAGAGGTAGCAAGGAGAAGCCCAAAGGCTGTCAAAAGGGATTTGAGAGCCTTGGGATGGATGGTTGAAGGATCAGGTACTCAGGTAGTATTTTCCTTGATCCCCCTCAGTATCAGGGAAGAATACTGAATGGAACAGGCAGGTTCAGCTGATCAACATGTGGCTCTGAGGCTGGTGTCATTGGAGGAATTTCAGCTTTTTTGATCACGAGATGCTATAGTCAGCACCAGGTCTGCTGACATCTGATGGTATTCAGCTTTCTCAGAAGGGGAAAAGGGGTTTTGCTCAGGAGCTAGCAGGGCTGATTGACAGGACTTTAAACTAGATTGGAAGGGGGGAAGGGGCGGTACCAAGCTAGTCAGCGATCGGCAACGGGTAGACACACCAACATTGGAGAAGCTGCGTGCTAGTGAGACTCTTCAGACTGCTACATGTGGTGATGGGCGCAAGGAGCCACGCTTGAAGTGTTTCTACACAAGTAAGCACAGCATGAGGAACAAGCAAGAGGAGCAGAAAGCCTTCGCCCCATCCCAGAGATATGACATCATTGGCATAAGTGAAACCCTGTGGGATGAGTCCTGTGACTGGTGTGCCATGATGGATGGTTACAAGCTCTTTAGGAGGGATAGGCAGGGCAGGCGAGGCAGGGGGGTGGGGTGGCATTTTACATAGCGGAGGAGCTGGAATGCACGGAGCTTGCAGTTGGCGACGGTGCAGTTGAGAGCCTCTGGGTAAGGATTAAGGGACAGAAAAATAAAGCAGATGTTGTCATGGGAGTCTACTATAGGCCACCCAGCCAGGATGACACTGATGAGTTATTCTTTAAGGAACTAAGGGGTGTCTCTAAGTCATCTGCCCTTGTCCATCCATCTGGATGACAACTTCTTGGTATAGGTACTAAGGGAACTGACAAGGAAAGGCGCCATCCTTGACTTGTTGCTTGTTAAGAGAGAGGGCCTCATGGGTGAAGTGGAGATCGGGGGCTGCCTTGGCCACAGTGACCATGAAGCAGTCAAATTTAAAATCTATGGTGACAGAAGGAAAGCTGCCAGCAAGACCTCAACTCTGGACATGAGGAGAGCAGACTTCAGGTTGCTCAGGCGACTGCTCAGTAAGGTCCTCTAGGAAAAAATGCTAGGGTCCATCAGTGCTGGTCGCTTTTTAAGTGCCACCTTCTAAAAGCACAGGAGCAGGCAATCCCAAAATGTAGGACGTCAAGCAGGTGAGGCAAAAGGCCAGCTTGGCTGAGTAGGGATATTCTTCGAGAGATAAGGAGAAAAAAGAAAGTACATGGCCAGTGGAAGCAAGGTCAGGTGACATGGGAGAATTATAGGGATGCTGTTCGCCACTGCAGGGAGGAAATACATGCGCCAAAGCTCAATTAGAGTTGAAGCTGGACAGTACTGTGAAGGGAAATAAGAAGGGCTTTTTTAAATACATTAATGGCAAAAGGCAGGCCAGAAATAACATTGGCCCATTGCTCGATTAGAATGGTAACCTCACAAGCAGGCACACAGCTAAGGCAGAGATGTTTAATCCTTGCTCTCCCTCAGTCTTCAACACCAATGGTGGGCTCAGGGATGCCCAGAGCCCTGGTCTTGAGAACCCTGACTGTGGGAATGATAAACTCCTAGCAAACCCTCAACTTGTGCAGGACTTGCTGCTCCAGCTGGTTGCCTATAAGTTGATGGGGCCTGATGGGATTCACCCAAGAGCACTTAAAGAGCTGGCTGATGTCATAGCAAGATCTCTCTCAATGATTTTTCAATGTTCTTGGGAATCTGGAGAGGTGCCAGTTGACTGGAAGATGGCAAACATTGTCCCAGACTTCAAGAAGGGCAACAGGGATGACCCTGGAAACTATAGGCTGACCAGTCTCACTCCTGTGCCTGCCATAATTATGGAGAAGATTATTCTGGGAATTATTGATAAACACCTGAGAGACAGCACAGTCATTGGTCCCAGCCAGCACGGGTTCATGAGGGGAAAGTCCTGCTTAACAAACTTGATTTCCTTCTATGACAAGGTCACTCACCTGGTTGATTAAGGCAAGCCAGTTGACGTGATCTTTTTGGAGTTCAGTAAAGATTTCGTTATTGTCTCCCACAATATCCTCCTGGACAAAATGTCCAGCACACAGCTGGATAAACATGTAATGCAATGGGTGAGCAATTGGCTGATGGGTTGGGCTCAAAGCAATATAGTAAATGGGGTGACATCGGGCTGGCAGCCAGTCACTAGCGGGGTTCTGCAGGGATCCATCTTGGGGCCAGTACATTTTATTCTCTTTGTAAATGACTTGGATGCAGGATTTGAAGGAATACTAAGTAAGTTTGCTAGCAACACAAAACCGGGAGGAGCTGTTGACACCTCCGAGAGCAGAGAGGCCCTTCAGAGAGATCTGGACACACTGAGGAGCTGGGCAATCACCAACCGCATGAAGTTTAACAAGGGCAAGTGCTGCATTTTGCATGCCAACCCTGGATGTACATACAGACTGGGGAACGAGAGGCTGGAAAGCAGCTCTGCAGAGGGCCCAAGTTGAACATGAGCCAACAGTGTGCCCTGGCAGCCAACAGGGCCAACTGTGTCCTGGGGTGCATCAAGCGCTGTATTGCAGCCGGTCGAGGGACGTGATTGTCCCGCTCTGCTCTGCGCTGGCACAGCCGCAACTCTAGTACTGTGTGCAGTTTTGGGCACCACAGTATGCTAGGGGTAGAAAGCTACTACAGAGTGTCCAGAGGAAAGTTGGTGAAGGGTTTAGAGGAGAAACCAGATGAGAAGCAGCTACAGTCACTTGGTTTGTTCAGCCTGGAGAAGAGGAGACTGAGGGGAGACCTCATCACAGTCTGCAGCTTCCTCATAAGGGGAGGAGGAGGGCCAGGCGCTGGTCTCTTCTCTCTGGTGACCAATGATAGGATCCGAGGGAATGGCAGGAAGATGTGCCCAGGGAGGTGTAGGTTGGATATTAGGAAAAGGTTCTTCCCCCAGAGGGTGGTGGAGCACTGGAACAGGCTCCCCAGGGAGGTAATCACAGTGCCAAGCACAGCGATATTCAAGAAGCATTTGGACAATACCCTCAGAGATATGGTGTGAATTTGGGGTTGTCCTGTGGAGGGACAGGAGTTGGACTTGATGATCTTTGTGGGTTCCTTCCAGCTCAGGGTGTTCTATGATTCTATGATTCTAATGTCTGCTTTCAGGTAAATAACTTTTAATTTGCTATGTCATTATAGTCTATTCAGGTCTGACTGTGAAATCACAGTTCTTGTACCACAGTAGTGCTTTTTTAGTGGTGCCATGAGGAAACCCTTTAGGAAACTAGTGTCCTCCTAAAATAAAGGTGAAGAATTGTTGAATGAAACAGTAAATGGGGAGACACCGTTGTTCCATGAAGGAATAGGGAACCATGTGAAAGGTAACTGGAATAGCACACCCAACTTCAGCAACTCCTGTTCTATCACTTACGAATTCCATAAAATCCTGTCTAGCTCTTATGATAAGGCAGTATAAGGTCAAGGGCAAGGAACCTTACTGATATAAAGAAATTGTCCTCTCATGTTTAAAAGGTAAATGTATGTAGTGATTGGAATGAACCATATAAGTATTTATGCTATAACATTTCTCCACCCTACACTATTTCATTTCTTGGAATTTATTTGGATGTAGTATTCTAGCTCTCCTCTCCTTCATCCACATGTGTCTTTAGTTAAAATAATGACATTATGGGAGGTTTTTTCCTCCTGTTTGGTGTTCAAGAAAACTTTTTAGATGTCACACTGAAGTAATTTCAAACAAATGTGTTTTGTATTCAATAATTTAAATGCCAGTCAGACAACTCGATACTATGAAAAGAGAATATTCCAAAACCAGCAATCATCCTCTCAAAGCATTGTACTGCATATGTGTAACTTTCAGTTTGTGAAACTTGCCACAAAAGGTATTGCTTCTGAATTTCCTAGATCTCTGATTTTATTGCTCAATGGAGAAATGTGAAATGGTAATATAAAATGAAATTGGATCTGGAATACCTGTGTTTTCTCCATTCATCAGGTAGCTGTGTTATAAATATTGCTCTGATAGATTATCCTACCTCATGCTGAAGGACACATTTGAGAACAAATAGTGGAAGATGAAGTTTGGAAAGAGAATATGACACATCTTGATGCTTTAAGTTATCAGGAACCTGAGTTTGTGAAAAGTCTGGAAATATCATATATAACCAGGCTTGTCTTTTGGCATAGGCAAACAGGCATTTGTCTACAGTGGCAGACTGATGGGAGGTAGCAGCAATATGGTTTCTCAAGGGCCTATCTTTACCTAATGGCCAAGAAAGCCAAAGAGAAAGAAGAACACAAAACCTCTTGCTGTCAGTGCACAATGCTTTTCTAAGATAATATAACACTCTGCTGCAAGGGGTAGTTTGGTCACATTTCCTAGGTCTTCCTTCTGGAGAGGTGATATGTAGGATATGTCTTTCTCACAAAACGTTTCTTGGGACTTGAAGCATTATCGCAGAAACAGTGAGGCCAAAACATCCATGACTTTATGGAGCACCACCAGCCCTTTTTACCTTTCCTTCTGTGAAAGTTAAGATACATGAAATGCCTGAGGTGTGTTCTAGCCAGCTGTTCATAGCAATTTCCATAAAGTAGTTTTAAAGCCCATCCAGAACATCTGGATGAAGGAACAATACAGATGTTGCTTTAACTCAGCATGACATTAACTCAAACCCTTTATCCAAAGACAACTCTTGAGCCAAAGCAAGACTGAGGGAAAGATTTGTGTAGAATCATTGCAGTAAAACTTTTGTCATCTGAATATTTGAGCATTTGAAAACATTACCTTTCCTCCTAGATCAGAGAAATCATTTTTTCATCTAGAGAAGTTACTTCTCATAAAATTTTAATATTGTATATTTTTCTATAAGCTATTTGAAAGTTTCCCAGAACTCATCATAAAGGTGGCAAGACTTCAGTGATGAACTAAGTGATCTCTCTGTCACTCATCAATCAACTGAAGGGTTTAAAACTGTTAGGGATGAGAGGTGTTGCATAAAGGTAAGGTATCATGAATAGGTGGTGCAAAGTGACTTTACAAAATGGATCAATGGATCTTCTTCTCACTTCTCCTTTTTGATTATCTTCTCTGCCACATGCAGATACATACAGACACAAATCTTTGGTTATCATGTCTAGTATCAAAGCTAGAACATTTTAGTTCTTTTTAGAAACATGGCTTCTTGCCTTTTCCTGTTCTGTAGCACTTCTGTAGTTTAATGTGAGGCCTTTCTAGTTGTAGGTATTACGATTCCCTGCAGAAAAAAAAGAACAAAACATAATGCTTGAAATTAGGTTACCTTGTCTGCTCTTCAAAGATCTCTTACAAAGGAGGAGGAAAAAACAATCAGTGCAGAACTCTGTCAACTTCAGGTTGTCTTTGACAAAATCTATGTTTGCAGCTTGGAGTTCTTCTACTGTATTTTTTTGTCCCTGGACACTATGGACTTTCCATTACCCTAAAGTTTCCTTCAGAGAAGCAGACATACAAAGGCTGTATCTAAATGAACAGCTTAGCTCTTTTCTGAACACAAGAAAAATGTTTTTAAAAAGGCTTGCACAACAAGTATAGAAGTATCTAGCTTAAAACCAGAGCACAGTATTGGAAAGCTGTTTTCTTCAAGAGTTTCAGGCCCCTGCTTAAGAATAAAACTTATCTCTGCATGTTAAAAGTGAAAGTAAAAGGTAGTTGAATTTTGGTCTTGAGAAAAAGAATCTGCTGATTGTTCATTTTGTTCTCCTGAATGTTTTTGCCAGGTAAAGTCAGAAGTGAACCCAGGTAAATTCTTCACTGGAAAAGAGAAAAAGCCTCAGCAGGGGAACGTTATTTATATGCAGTTTAACTGATTGACATTGAGAAATGGCATGATGAATGCAAACACGATTTCATGCCTGAATCCTTTTTCTAAAGCAATATTACAAGCTAATTTTTTTTTTTCCCCTTAAGGATATAATTTAAAGAAAAACAAACATATTTAACCTCTCTATCATTTAGAAGACCATCTGGAATACCTCAGACATTCAGAGCAGAGATGAAAAGAAGTTGGTTCTTATTACAATGCTCCCAGTTGCCAAGATTTACTTTAAAAATTTTAAGAGTAGGATTCAGATGAAAATTTCAAATGCTTGAATCTATGCCAGCGGAGAGCTTGAACTCAATTGAGAAAAAAGATATCCATGCGGTCAAAATCGTTGTTGCGTTATAGATGTGAGGTGCTTTTTAGACAAGGCAATTTGGAATTTATTCCAAATACACACACATAACCACTATTTGTTTGGACTTACATATGTAGTGGGTCATTTTGTCAATTTTTGGCCTCTGAAGAAATTGTGTCTATGCTGAAGTCGTAGAACGGGGGGGGGGGGGGGGGGGGGGGGGCAGGTAGTCAATGATAAAAAAAAATACTGCTGTTTGTCAAAACATTAATTATCTTATGGTTTTCTTTGCTTTACTAAGTGACATAATCTTTTATTGAATTTGTATTAATAATTGTGTACATGTTACTTTTAGTCTCAGTTAAGTAACTTAGGCATCACACAGATAGCCTACTTTTTCTTTCAATCTTCTAAGAGTTGTCACATATTCTGTGTAGTGATTGTATTAACAGCATAAATAGTATTTATGACTAAAGAAGTTAATTATTATCAATTCCTGAAAACCCTTTCAATGAGACCTATAACAACAGTGCCTAAGAAGGAATACAATCCCTACTTCAACACACTAACCTCTTCTGGTGGCACAGTTGATATCTACTTTCTAAAATTTAGGTCAAAACCCTTTATTAAAAAGCATTCGGTTTGGAAAACATCTTGAATTAATTTAATTGTACTCTTTAAAATTCATTAAAAGCAAAGTGATCTGCTTTTCTAATAACAGAGATTAATGTTAGTTTTATTAATGCAACTCTCATTATATTTTAGTCTTTCAATTTAAACAATCTGTGTTCCTCCATCTAAAGAGATTTAAGGACACCCATGAGGAGGTAGTGGAGGTCTGAGATAAGCTGATCAATATATGCGTTATTAAATTGGTGGACAGAATGCCATGACTGCTGTAGCGTTGATGACAAATAGAGATGCTTAAATAAAGTAGTTTACTTGTTTTTTTGTCAGGTCATACATTATGCACATTCGATTTCCTCTACAGTCACCATGAAGTGTGGAAGAAGTTAAGGAATTCAATGAAATTAGCCTGAAATCATTAGCTGTAAATTAGACGTTCATTTAGGCTAATTCTGCTTTCAATTATGGTCTGCTTATTATAAAGATATATTTGTCAAGGCTCTAGATGGACAAATTCTTTTTTTTCCCAAAAGAGAAAACGTCATTTAATGATACTTATGATTTTTATTGGTAGTGAGTACATATTTCACAACAAAACTTTAATCAGAAAAGCTGACTTTATCTTCATACAGTAAGGACATTTTTTGGAATGATATAGTATGAAATGAGCATTCATTATTTTTAATGCTTTTCTGTGCTACTGCTTCAGTCTCATGTTTTTTTCATGCTCTCCTTTTTAAATTTCTTATGCTGAAACGTATTTTAACTCGCTCAGTAGAAGTCTGCAGATCAAAACTAGGGAAGGCAATAAGAATTGTAAATACATCTTAACACAACACCATACTGTGGACTATTCTAAAACTCATGATTTACAGACTATAACTGCATCCACCAGCTCCAACATCGAGAATGGAAAAGTTGGAAAAGAAAACATTTAACACATTGGCTCACTGTTTTCCTTTAATAAAAGAGAAAGAGACTCTTTCTGTTTGTGCCCGAGTACAAAACACAGAAAATCAGAAAGTTCTCATTAGCATTTCTCTGTTGTTTTGAGAAGATGGATACAATGATTCCTGCTCACACACTTTGTGGGATGGAGTATGCATATCTGATTGTTATCTTTGTTCTGTTGCACGAGGCATATTGGAGGAATGTGGCTTTAACCCTTCTTCGGAAATATAACGCCACTAGGTGGATTTGGTTGGTATGGTTTTATGTAAAAACAGTACAAGCTGGAAGAAGGCATTTTGTGTGCTTCTCATTGTTTGTATTTGTGCATAGCTAGGGTTGACCTGACTATAGCAGCAGCACTCCGGACATCAGTACTACTCATTCCCAAATACATAGCTCAAAGACAGTTCTGGCTTTTAAATATCCTATAAGTTGGTGTAGTTCTGTGTTCCCCTGGAATATCTGTGACTCATTCCAGCTCTTGGGGTGTGTGTGGGCAGAAGGGACCTTTGTGCAAGTGCCTTCTGCCTGATTGGTTTTGGGCATAGACATTTCTGAGAAATAATTTGTCTTCAGAGATGTTAATTAAGCGTGTTGTATCTTTAAGCTGTTATACAATTATAATGTTTAAAACCTGATATGACTGTTGATGTCACTTATAACACTATCGGATGAGAGCAAAGTACACAATTCATAAGGGAATATTTTAAATTATGCTACCTGCTTGCTTACTTGAGCTATGGACCTGCCACAGTCTAGAGGGACAGAATGATGTAATGTGAGGTGAGCACAAAGGCTAATTAAAGGAATTTATTTTCCTCATTAAGGAGCATGAAAAAGGCTTATTATGTTTCCTCTTTTCATTGCACTTCACTGAAGAGTCAAGTATGAATTATTAAAAATTCTAAACCTAAAAATGTCTAAGTTAAAGAGTTTTAACCCTGGAGTAATCCCGCTCCATGTCCAGTGGTAGTTTACTTGTTAATTTACAGTACTTTTTTTAATTTGTGAAAATCAGTGTTGGTTCTTAAGGGTCAACATGATTGTTTAAAGGACTTATCACAGATATTAATCAAACAATAGATTCCCTTATGATAGCAGATACACTCTGTGAAAGGTGTCATTGATGTCCTTCACACAAAATTAACACTTTTTAGTTTGTTGCTTCCTTCAGGAAAGCACAGTTTGCTAAAAGGTTTCCTGCTTCACAATTACAGATCTTATTGTCAGGTTTTGAACACTTAATTAAAAAGTTATTTAAATATTTATATTACACTAATGTAGTTATTTCCTTATGTTTACTTTTCTGAAATGTATTAAGAATTTTTTACCTGCAAGTGTTCATATAAAATGCAGGTGTGATTCTCATTATTAGTTCTGTTAGGTATTTCCTGTACAGAGCATTTAATATCAAATATAATTCAAGGTGTAATGTGCTTTCTAATATTGAATTTACAATCTTTCATTAGTTTGCACAGACACCAAATTTTGTTTAATAATTAATCTGACTGAATTAGTGAACTTATTATGTTGGAAGCCTATATAATGCCTGTGTCGTAAAAAGAATTTTTTAATACTTGAAGTAAAATATGGTTTCCACTCATGGCATATAGTTCTCTTTTTTGCAGTATTGTGTTTTGTGCTACACTGCACTGTAATTATCTGCATATTTTACCTCTATGCTACTTGAAAACAGTATGCATTCAATACTGTTTCATAAATAGAGAAGAAAACGTTGAAATAAACCAGTGATAAGGACCATTTAGATGAACTCAATACAACATACAAAAGACACAATGAAACGTGCAACCCATGGGAGAGGTTTCATCTGCATTTTTGTGCGGTGAACATTTGGATTCAGTTTAACAGAATCTTAAATCCTTTTAAAACAACAACAAAGAACGCAGAAACCTGAGATATATATATATACACTTTCAGTAGCCTACCAAAACTTCAAATACCAACCCTGAGAATCTTACACATGGTCATTTTAAAAGCAGGGCATAGAAGAGAGATAATAAAAGAAGCTGTTGCTGGAGGAAGAAAAACACAAATAAGAAAGAGTAAGAAAAGGCAAGAAAGGTGCCAAAAAGTGTGAGATGAAAGGAAGAAATACAGTTGATCTGAAAAGGAGTAGAATATACCACAGAGCAATGTTAAATGTAAAGATATGGAAACTGATAATAAATACTGATTAAAGCAACTAGGAGTTAACTATTTCATAAGGACTATTTTCTGCCCTTTAATTTTTACTCATGCATGCCTACACCTAGGCTACATTGTAGTTCTGAATTTTCATGTTGGCCTTGGTTCTACATTTCAGAAATCTCAGCTCAGTAATTTTGGAAGAGATGCATCTAAACCGCTACTAGAAGATAGTGTTGCGAATTAATATATTGGAATTTTTTGTTACTAATTGTTACAGGTCAATATGTCAGTATCCATGGGTCCTTTTTTATTCTTTTCTTATGATATAACAGTTGCCAGCAGCAGCAGCAAAGTGGTAGCTGTGAGACATATTGGATTTTTCTTCCCATTCTGTTAAATCTTGCGTTGAAGGACCATTAGCCGTGCTGGTATGGTCCAATACAGAGCCAGCCAAAGCCTTGCTCCTTGCAGCTTGGTTTTGGAGTTAACCCCTGATGTTAACCAACAAAAGGGATCCCTCTCACAGTGAAAATCAGATCAGCAGTCCTGGGTACTTTGCAGCATGCTGACAGTACATTTGCTCCTTTGAATGCAATGTGATTTCAGGTTAAGAGAAAGCTGATTAACTCTTTAACTCTTTTTTTTTTTTTTTTTTGGTAGCTACTTGTGATACACACATGGAAGCTGTGGCTGGAAATGTTGTTCTTAAGTTGAAAAAACAAGGGCTAGAGCTTGGTATTTCATTATATATCCACCTACAATAATTTTGTTTCATCTCTCAGACTTTCAAGAGGGAGCTGAAAACAAAGGAACCTGTTATTAGGAGCGCGCTTGAGACTGTGCGTATCTTCGTAGCAGAGCAGCCTGTGGAGGGACTGGAGAAGCTCTACCCAGAACCAAGAGGTAACTGAAGAAAGAGCAGGGTAATAACATATTGCTGGAAGGATCAGTGATGATCGGCAATGATTAAATAAATCTGTCAGCCACTGTGAAAGCACTCCTTTTACACGCAAAGCTGAATGTCACTATTCAGAAACTAAGCTAAAAATATAGATGAAAGAAATCCTTAGCAATCCTTCTGAACACTGTGGCACTAAATAGACATGCATATTTATAAGCATATTTTGAAACAGGCTTTAAACCTTCAGGACTGATCCATAACTACAGGCCCATTTGAAGTTTGAAAGCTGCAATTTAATCTAAAATTCCACTTGTAGCCTCAGTACTACAGAAGCTCCCAAATACACTCAATTGCAGCAAAAGATTTGCAGTGATTAATATTTATGTATGTGCAGAACTGTTTTGCTGAACAGTTGCAGAACAGTTGATAAACTCTTAGCTATATCTTGCATGTTTAATAATGCCTTCATGTGCTTAACTGCATATTCTGGGGCTCTGTATGGTGACAAGATTTAAATTTAAGAGATTTTTCAAATGAGAATGCATTAACAAAATAAATTTCACAGGTGTCTTTGCTTATGGATAGTTTCATACTGAACTTTGAACTTGCCCAGATGGCAATTATTTTTCTTCTAAGACAGAATATGTCTTAAAAGCCTCTTGACTTTCACATTTAGAGCTGTCACCTGAAGAAAGGGCCCACAATGTCACTAAACTTCTCCAAAGGCAAGCAGATGAGGTCAGAACTGAGTGGGATAAGCTGAATCTACAGTCTGCTGACTGGCAAAAGAAGATAGATGATGCTCTTGAAAGACTACAGGGCCTTCAAGAGGCAATGGATGAACTGGACCTGAAACTACGCCAGGCTGAAGTCTTCAAGGGATCCTGGCAGCCAGTGGGGGATCTGCTAATTGACTCTCTGCAGGATCACTTAGAAAAAGTCAAGGTATGTGTCGGTATATCAGTATTTCTGAGTAGAAAATCATTGGCTTGTTCATTGCGATTGTATATTGCTAACATGGGTAAAAGGCACTACAGAAATGTGTAAATAACCTCAGAAGACTCACTGTTAACACAGGAGACGCAGAGTTAACAGTAAAGAAAGAAAAATAGAAGATAGAAGAATATATGCTAAAAGTATAGAAAATTAATTCTGTTCTTTATTACACTTTTTAAAGTATGATGCGTACATAATTGTGTCTATACTTGTAGAGTAGAATTTAAATAATTTAAAGTATATGGTTTTGTTGTTGTTTTGTCATGATGGTGGTATTTGCTATCTGTCTTATTTGATAACTAGGCCTCATAATGTAAGATAGCCAAAAAAAAAACAATGCTGGAAAAACTGTCATTATTTTCTGTAACTTAATGCTTATCTGCTTTCAAGGGTTGTTTCATAAAATCATTGCGTATTGAGAAACTTGTGAGGACTTGTCCTCTTTCAGCATGACTGCCATGGCCAGACTTTATAAATACTACAGGACTCTCTCAGCTCGAGCACAACAGAGGCAGTTGCTGTTTTGATAAGAGCAAAGTGTCTCTGTTCCATTCACTTAAATGGGAATCATCAGTCATTTTGAAAGAGACCTGAGCTGACTTTTATTTTCTCTAGGAGAACATTAGGATCTAAGAAAGAGGAAATAGAATGACTAATGGCAAGAAAAAATGTGTTTAAAAATCAAATGTAGTTTATAAAAAAAAAAGTCCATGAATTTTAATCACACAAAGTTTAATGAGTGTTCTGTACAAATATTATACAAGACAAATGAAGTACTTGGTAGCTGATGAACAGTTAGCTGCAAAATTTGTTATCTTCATTTATATTCATAAATGAACAGAAAATACCTATTTATAAATTCTCAGAAAGTTCCTTCAGTTATAGCCATGGGGGTTTTTTGTGATTTTGAAGAAGATATTCTGAGCAGAAACACTGAATCCCTGGTATTACTGGAAAACAAAGCAAGTTGCTTAATTCTAAAGATGTGACCATAACTGTTGACTCCATAATTATAGTGCTGAATCCTGTTACTGTTTAAAAAAAAAAATAAAAAAAAAAATCCGCCCTAGAGGACATAATGAAATTCTAATAACAGCCATGACAAAATAGAAATCTGAACCCTTATGAAAATCCAAAGATATTATCAATTGATTGATGTCTGTTTATTCCTTTTGAAGTTGTAATATTAGGGCCAGACAAACTAAGACATCTGTTTCAAGATTTCAGATTAGATGCTACCACCTACCCCTGATTTTTTTCTCATTTGTACCATATTTACTTAAAATAATTATGAATATATGCTATCATAAGACCATGCTGTAGGATCAGCTAAATGGTAAATGAAAAAGCAATACTGAATATATTCATATCCTATAGCTATATAAGATACAACTTTTCAGTTTATATATGGCAACTATAGTCTGCTAGATGCACACACAGAGAGATATTGTGCTTTCAGCACCTTCTAAGTTAACATAATTAGCTTAGATAATATAAGAACACAATAGGCCAAAAGCTGAATAATATTAACTGTGTGAGTAGTACAATAATTGTCCCAAAAGGTCCTGTCTAGAATGTATGTATTGCTCTCTATGAAATGTAATTCCAGCATAGATACTGAAGACAAATGCATGTATTAACTGGGCAATGTGCATGTTTGTGGAGTTAATAACTACCAAGAAAACTACAACCATGTCTGCAATTTGAATGCCTATATAGAAGTGTATGGTTTTAGCTTTTGTAGGTTTTACCTCATTCATTCATATTTATGGCATTCATATTTTTTCTTAGACTAAAATCAATTTTAGAAAAGTTGTAAATCAAGATGAATAATGTATGTAACCCTAAAATAAAGCATGTAAATCGTAAATCCTTAAAAAGTTTTCAAGTTTGTATTTGCTACATGTGAACAGGCTAGACTATAGAAACTTTGACCTTGATCCTTTATATCCTTAGCATACCTAAGGTGTACAAATATTTAAAACATAATTTTTCAAAACCTAAAAAAGAGGGTTTAATTTAAATCTGTTATCTGTGACAGGAGCAGTAAGGCATGATTTAATCCCATTTTTATGTTGAAGGTATTTGTTGCACAGTAAGTTAATTTCTGATTTACTCCCTGTCTTGATAAGTTTAGATGTAACCATTATTACTATCTCAGTATTAATGGTCAAATTCAGTCAGTCTTTCTCCTCTTTTCCTGCTCCCCGCCCGCCACCGCCCCAATTTGTTTAAATGAAGCCCAAACAATTGGGAAGCTTTTTTTGTGTGTTTCAATTCCACAGCTGTCAAAGATGGAAGAGAAAGATTATATTTTTGGGTACTTTTGCACAAGAAATACAAGAAATTAAAGCAAATCTAGGCCTTTCTACAAAATGTAATGCATGCTTATTCTTTTCATAAGACTTCAAAAACTACATAATATAAAATTATATTCAATTATATTCATAGTTGCTTGTAAACAAAACTGTTGCTTTGGGAGGAAATTACTTACTAAAAGCATTGCTAGTGTAATGCCTGAAAGTCTTAGTAAGATTAAGAAAGATAATATGGGAACATTTACAAAAAAGAGTATGTAGAATTGACTCAGAACATCAGCCAGGAGAGCGGCAGCGTCTACTTTGCACGTCCTACAGAAAGGAAGAACATCATTCCTAGTCTAAAGTGGAGGTCCAGTGATGGGAAGGAAGACTGAAGGGGCAAGAGAGATTTCTGGTAGAGAGACAAGTGGAGGGAGGGGGAAGAAAGCTCCAACCTGCTCTGCACTCCTCCTCCTACATCCTAGTTACAGCTTCCAGTCTACAGGCCCAGTCCTTAGCTCCAAAACTGCAGTAATCCCCCAAGTGCTGTATGCATGTGACAATAGGATAGGAGTGAAAAGGTGTTGTGTAATTCCTAATGTACGCTTTCAAAACGAACCTTATAATATTCAAGACTGGGAGAATCACTCAGACATTTGACTGAACTCTGCAGATTTTAGATGCCTTTGATGTCTGTTATTTGGCCTGTATAAGCTGGTTTAACACATGCCTGCTTACTCCTGCTTTCTTCTTTCTCCCCTTGGTAATTTTTTCACTTAAAAGTTAAATACTTTTCCTTTGCAATTATTTCAATTAAAAGCTAAATTTCTTGAAGGTGACACGAGTTATATAGCCTTCAGTTAAAAGTTATTACTAAACAATGAAGTTTTTCTTTATAAATTATATTATCAGCCAAACATTATCAAATTGATATATTATACATCTCTCATCCTTCTCTGTTTTTTATGATCGCAATGACCGATGATATTACAGTGTGAGGGACAGTACCTATTACTCTCTATACATCTAAGCCCCCCAAGCACCTTCTGAGCAGATCTTCAAAATATTGGTCACATGTGAATACATTTCTCCCAAATCCTTCTCCTAGTCGGGATCACAGTAGCCTTCACAAACCTAAGCTGATGAATAACGTCCTAGGGAATGAATTTATCCAGTGCCTTTTGTCACTGTTCTCTTTAGTTATAGTTGCTGGAGCTCTTCAGGTCATGGCGTAACATTGAACTTACACAAAATAAGTGATCCTTGATGAATATTAATGGATCATTATTGCAGATCCTTGATCTGTATTAATGTACCAATTGGTATTCATCTCTGATTCTGAGAACAAGAGGTAGTCTCAGAAACCTACCCCAAAGAATGCAACCTAGACTACAGATGATCTATAGTAAAAATATTCTTCAGACTTCTCTGCTGTCCTGATATTCTCCTTTTTTTCTGTCTCATGAGTGATCTTATCTGCAGACTGAAATGTAACTTACTGTCTTAATAACAGACATTCTTTCTTTCTCTCTTTTCCAAGCAAACCTTTCTGTCTATTAAAATCCAAACACTTCACTGTCTTAAATTCAGTCCAAGCCCAAAAGAATCTATTAAATGTGTCCTATTATCTACTGGCTGATCATTTTGATTGTAGCACAGATCATCTTTTAGACATGATCTGGGTTTTCTACTTCTCTCTGCAGCAAACCCAACAGATGCTTTCTCCTTGCAATCAGTAACAAAATTTTCACCTTTTCATCAGAATGCCTGGAACACTTAGGGTCACATGAGACCTCCACTCAGCTTTTATATTAAGCTTTTCCTGGTATGCAGTTGATATATAATCATACCTGCCCCATCCATTTGGTATCTTATTGAAAGACCCCTTTCAGAAATTGGCAGCAGGACCACCCTGCCTCTTTCTTCCCGAACGACCCTTCTTTGCTCCATACCAGCCAAAACCTTGGTAATGTTTATGCTGCTAGTGGGCAACTGTCATTACACGTCATGCTGATACCTCCTCACTGTTTTATTGTGTCTGCAGACATCTGCTGAGAAATGCTAATAGGATTAGTACCTTCAGGAAGTTTTAGATGTTGATACTTTTACACTCTGGAAAAATATTTTCTAAACTAGAAGCCACTATTTTGGGATGTTGTGAACATAATTTTGTGCAATTTTAACAGTGCGGTTTATCTGTTACTAAAGGTAGTTCAGCAACTCCAACATACTTATGAGAGCATAATGCAAAGCATCTTCTTATGCTGGTGATATTCTACCATATCACTAGTGGTACGTAACTGCTTTAGTTTTCTGTCATACACAACACTGTAAGTAAACAGCAGAGCCTCCAGGCTCCATGGGGGATATTATTCCTTCCTGATATATTCTTTTAACACTGTAAAACAAATTTAAAAAAAAAAACAAACCAAACAATAACAGGCAGTAGTGTCTGTTGTTTCTCTAGCTCAAAACAGAAGCATGTATCTCAAGAACACCTGCCAAATAAAAGCTGACTCGTGTAGTCCTATTTTTAATTAACCCCACTCTGTTATAGAATGTTTTGTTCTCCTTCATTGTCTCATAAAGAGGGCACCTTGACTCAATATTTTAAAAAGCAGACCAGAATTTAGTGACATGTCATATTTTCCTGTGAGCAGTTTTCACAAAAGTCTTAACCTTGCTTCTTAAGAACTGGTTGTTCTTGCAGATTCACTTTTACAGTTATGAATAAGGCAGTTACATGGTAAGACTATGAATTTTGTTAGTAGATTATGGATTTTAATGTATTTACTGTAACAGGTGTGTTCACAAAGGCTGTAAATATCCTTTTAAATTCTTTTGTCAAAGCCTACTTACAATTTTAACACAATTTCTGCTAATTATTTTCTACAAAACTGTGAAACAAAAGTCAATGAGAAATTCACGAGTACTGCATAAGTAACCCGTTTTTTCCGAGATGTCAGGACTGAATTATATGCCATTTATTTCAGACTTTCTTCAGCATAATTGACAGTTGTAGCCAATTGTACGTCACTGACAAATGTTCACTGGAAAGTGTCAACCTGAAACTTTCTAATCTGTAAAGTGAACAGTTTGCAATTATGCATAGATCAGAAATTAACTGATCTGCTCATCATCTACTCCAAAATCACTTTCTATGTGCACTCAATCCTTTTGTCCGTAGTCATCTCTTCTCTAAATGAGAGAAAAAGTAAGGTAACCCCTTACGATGATTAGCTAAATTTCAGTTATGCTCACATGTGGCCATAGAAAGAAAAGAAATAGATTTGGCAAAGTTAAAATACCATATTATTACAAACACTTTAATGCTAAATCAGCAACCTCAATTACCAGACAATGAATGAGCATAGGCAGTTCATTTAAAAAAAAAAAATATAAAAAGCCTTATATATTCTTCTGTACTTCCTTTTGGCAATGTGCTGAAAAGAGCTATTTCAGAAAAGTGGACTCTTACAGTGCTATTATGAGGGAACTCTGCTGACAGCTCCCTACAATGGAGATTCTGAGAGGAAAGTAAGTTGTTGAATTTCTACTTTGTGTTCTCATTCATAGAAAAAACAAAATCTTCCAAAAGTATTTGAAATGCTTAGGTAATTGATAATTTTATATCCTTCCTGAGAAAAGAATGATTTTTGTAAGGAATTAATATGGGTCCCATACAGGAAAATTAATGTATGACACCTAAAAACAAGGCAATAGTCGACATTCATCCCCTGCTAACAATATACTGGACAGGAAGAGATCAGTTTTAAACAGATCCATAGAAACTATGCAAGAAATCATTACCTGGAAGATGTACTGAATAACCAGATTTTCCAACCAGCTAGATAGCAATGGCAGTACCAGATCCATATTGAAGCAAATTGTGGTCAAATTCTAATGTGATACCTATGCTCCTGCTAATTTTTTGCTAACACAAAATTAAGCTATGCATATAAGTTAAGTTAGCAGAGTCATGCTGTCCAGTCTGTAAAGGGAAGTGACATTACACATACAGTGACTTTTGAGAACTTTTTAATTCCCCTTTGCTGATAGGCTCCATGTTCTTCGGGGAAAAAAAAAAAAACCAAAACAAAACCCCAAACCAACAAAAGACAACATTTATTTTTTCATACTGAGATCTGGATTTATATCAACAGCAAATTACTGCTATTTGGAAGTAAATTAACTTGCCTGGTATTCTGAACAAACTTACTTTTGTTCTATTTCTGTAATTTTCTCACATTACCCAGACATATCTTCCTGCAGTATTCGAAGCCCAACCCCTTTTTTTGCTTCAAATTTCCACCATGTGTAATCACTTTTTCTTTTCATGTGCAACACAGTCTGGAGAAAATTTCTATTTAGCAGAGCACAGCAGGCAAGCCTACAGACGTAAGTGGCCCTAAAGTATTGTTTCAGCAGTTTCAGTACTCATAGACTAGGATGTGTTTTGACAATTTGTAAGCATTACTCCCCACTATAGCTATACTCCCTATTATTCTTAGATTTAAAAACACAAAAAATACTAAAGCATTCCATATACAGAATTTTAGAGTATGAATTAAGGTCTGATTAAGTATTTTTAAATTGTACAATTAAAAGATGACAGTATCCATTGGCTGACAGCCGAACGAAACTATTTGCCTGCAGTGTAGGAAATGGAAGTATTAACGTTTTCTTCAGACTGCAACTGAAGTAATTACTGTTACAAATGCTGCCCAAGTTTACCATTTCATACATATGTCATTCTGTGATAGAATCATGCAATAATTATTTATGGTGTCTCTTCAGACTGCTTTGAAATGCATATATCTTTTTTCAGTTTAATTTGAAGCCAGCTGTCACCACCAAAGTCTATAATCAATCTGAATTAAATTGTCCTATTTCCTATTTCCTATTTGTTAAGTGTCTTAACAAGTTCTGTGCTGGACTCTGTGATTTTTAAAAACTAATTCATACAGAATAGCCATTTTCTCCTAATTCATTTGCCAGCTTTCCAAAACCCAGAAAATAATCCCTGAGAAAATTAGAGACGATCTCTATGATCAGCTTTTATATGTGTGAAATATCATTCTAAGTAAGATACTATAAAAGGAGGAGATGATCTAATGGCATTGTAGAGGACTTTAAGCTTTTAAATATAAATACAGTCAATAAAAATAGAATTTACAAAATAGTAAAAACTCTACAGTGACTGTTTTACTGCTAATATACACTAAAGCATCAGTAGAGTATATCAGCACATAATAAATTTTATTTTGAAATAAACCAAGATCTTATTTAAAGTCACTGGAACACTTTGAGATCCTACAGATGTCCTTATTATATACAATATTTTTGTGAATTTAAAACTTTGTGGACTTTGTTATGATGAAACCAATAGTTGAAGTTTGTTGAATTTGTTAACACGTCAACTTTCAAGATGTAAAAGATCAGACACTTCAGCCAATGACACTACCTAATTGGTTGTACAGGCTGGTACATTGTTTTTACCTTCTTTTAAAATGTAGTTTTTTACAACAGAGAATTTAGTAGGGTTGTTTGGCTGTCAGTATTGGAGGCAAGTTAAACTTTCTAAGGTTTATTTTAAATATGAAATTGAGTTAAAAACCACGGAGTGCCTCATCACGTAGCTGTTCTAGCTGAAGTTAGTTCTGCTATGCTGCTTAGCTGGTAGGAGATGAAAGTTACTCTGTTGTGTCCTGTGGACCCTTAATCTGATTTTAACAGCTTATGAATCAATTTATTTTCTCACATGAAAAGAAATATGTTCATAAGTCATTATTTAATATGCAATAGTCATGTATTTGTGACCGATACAAATTTAAACTAAAAGTCTCATCCGCCTGATGTTGTTGCTATGCACTCAGTTACGTATGATTGGAGAATTCATTACTGCAATAGCCCATGTCTAAGCCCATTTTAAATACTTGAAGCAAACCATTGTTCCTTCTGTTGACTCCTTTTGCAAGAAGCTGTACATTTCTGATCTCATATTTAGATGTTACCACTGTAATTATAGTGAACGTTTTGCGGCGAGTAGATTGCATAGGGGTTTTTGTCTGTATCAAGCTCCCTTATTTCAAGGGAGAGTACAAATTCCTTCCTACTTAGGAATAATAAGAAAATTACGAGCAAGTAGAGAAGTGAAATCTTCGGGTACTCTTTCAAAATTAAGACTGCCCTTGGCCATACTACTTATTGGGAAACAGTAGCATATTTGATACAGGAAGATTAATGTTGCTCCGCTAACAAGGCACAAACAAAACATGAGTATTCTGTATCTAACTTTTTTGGGAATCACAACAACTAGTGTGAGAAGCAAACAGCCTCTTGTAGACCATTTTACGAAAGAACCAGCACCTGGGAAAGAGCTGCGCCTGATTTCACCTGATTTGCACCAGATTTGTGTTAACTATATTAACACAATTATTAATAGACCAGATGAACTGATTTCTTTTTAAGGACCTTTGGGTTAAATAATGCTGTTAACTTTTCCCTGGCAGCAGGTGAAGAAAAATTCCTGAACTCTAAAGGAGACAAAAATGTGACCAGTAAAAAGTGGAATCTTTTCTACCTCCAACCCAATTTGGTAGAACATGCTATTATTAGATCAACAGATTTCATTCAGAGCCAAATTTTTCCTTGTATGAACTCACCCTGCTGATTTCAGTGGGAGCTCAGCATGCACATCTGCAGGCAGAATTTGACTTTTTAAGTATTGGTAATCTCTGATCTTGGTTTCTGACAGCCTGCTGAGAGAGCTGACTAATACATGTATAAAGACTTGTCTGTCATTCATGCCTCTGAAGTTCAGAATTGAGGTCAGACCAGAACATTTTCAAGAGACTGCTCTCTATCAGTTTATCAGAAATGAGAATGGGACTTGAGTTTTTAGGAGAATTAAACATTAATGTGCCATGGTGGTTGCAGGGACTCTAGCATTTAACATGGCTTTTTGTTTTAAGTTTGCCATATATACAAAGCACATATAGATATTAGTCTGATGATCAAGTATTAACATTCCCAGACATGACATTAAATTAAAGATGCTCTTGAACTTATCAAGCTCATATGCTAGTGCACAGTAATTATTTAAGGACTGCTTGAAATAGGGAGTGCAATGAATGTTAGATCGCCTGGGATGTTTATCAGTGACCCATTGCACTATACTTTTCTCATTTTAATCATATATTTAAAGCCTAATAGAGTTTTATTTCATTTTTTTAGTCCAAGGTTAACCCATAATATAATCTTATGATTGCTACTTAGCACTTTTATAGTGCTTCTCATGTCTCATGTTCCAGATAGTATGGGTTAATCTCAGCTTCTTTCTGAGACTGCAATAGAAGTAATATTATCCCCAATTTATAAATAGGGCAATTGAATCAGTGAAACTAATTTGTCCAGACAGCAATGCCACTTAAATTATTTTTATTCTCTTTAGCTTTTACCTGAAAATTGTTTTATTTTAGCTGGGTTTGATTACCAAGGGAATTAAGGATGACAATTTTCATCGGTTTCAGCAGGGCCCACAGCTACTAATTTCCCAGAGCCACAGCCTGCTCTCCCTCAAGACGTGGCAGGGCAGCCTGCCACCCAGAAGGGTATCAGCCTGAATGCCTGGGAAGGTGGGCACTGCTTCTGACACAGTTTTCCAGCCTGTGTTTGGTGCTGCTATAAAAACCCGAGACCTGTTTAATTTTTTAAGTTTTATTTAACTTTCTCCTTTTCAGCATTGTATTTTAGTATACTTTCTTCCTAAATTAGCTTAAAAAGGAAATTGTTCTCACTTATCTACTATTAAAATCTACTGTTAGGACTGAATTCTCTTGTCTGGTGTTGTTGAAGGACATTCCTATTAGACATAAGAAGTCTAAGATTTCCATCTTAAGATTTTGACTTGGGGTTTCACCCATGCCCACCGCCCACACATCATACAGTGGTGATAAAAAGGTGAAAATGGGAATTACAATATTAATTAAAGAATTGGAAAATATTGTTTTCAGCAAAATACTTGAACAGTTCATCTGACCTGGATTCTTCTGGAGCTTAGAGACTGGATAGACTGTAATATCTCCTTTTGACCTTAAGCTCTATGAAAAACTTTGTTCCCCTTGCTAGAGGTAGTAATTATCAACTTTATGAGGCTAAACTTTATAAGCTATTTACATGGTAAATTTAAAGACATGTTGGCATATTATAAGTAAATATGATCTTTCATGCTGAGGAGAGGAAAAAATAAAGATTTGTTTTAAAATTAAAATTAAGATCTGTATATGCTTTTTGTTAGAAAAAACAGGAGGAATTTCTGAGGGTTGTTTTAATGTTCACTGAGTGTCAGAATATAATCTGTGTCTTAGTAGTGTCTAAGCTAAGCTTTTGTATGGCCAGGCAAGGAATCCATATTTGTCCTCCTGAGCTACAAGGTCTGCACGTTGATATCTGGGAGCTTGAGGTGTTCTGCAATATCATGACATAGCTCTTACAATCTTTCTGGTTTAAACAGTTTTGTTTTGTTTCGTGGTGGGGTTTTTGGTTTTGTTTGGGGTTTTTTTGTCAGTGAAATACTACATTTGCCTTTAAAATACTATGCTGCTTTAAAATACAAGAGTTTTACTTTGTAGTAACTATTTTCTGAGGGCAAGGAGAACTCCTGTGAGTCTCTATTACCTGAAAGAGCTTTTGGTAAGGAACACCGGTTATTCAACATTTTATGTTTGTATGTATCTAACATATATTGTTCACAAGTCAATTAACAGAGTTAGAAGAAGTGTTTAAAAATATGGTTTGATGGTTTAAAAACAGGTTTGGCTGAGGCTCCACAATCTAAGCATATATATCTTTTCTAGTGCTTTTAGCTTTAATAATGCTGAACGAAACCATACTAGAGGAAAAATTTCCTTTGTGAAAATTCCTGTATATTTTCTGTGTCCTTCATGTAGTGTGCGTTAGACTTTCAGATTACACTTTGAAATGCTTCAAGTTACTCACACTTCCTAGGCACTTCATCCCTTGATTGCCAGATTGGCTTCTTGGTTGCAAAGTAACGGAGTAACTGACTTTGATTATGTGGAAAAACCGGTGCAGGAGAACACTTCAGCAATGATGGGCTCTGCCATGTCATGGTTATAGTTCTTCTAGGAGAGTGAATTACAAGCTAAATTTGCTCATTTACTTTTCCCCCTCCATGGAGCAGAACACAACTTCAGAATAAATGGCAAGGCAGAACCATAGGTTGTATCTGTTCAGGTATCATAAAACTGCATATCAGCTGTTGATTTAAGAATAATAAGTAAATCACGAATTAATGGTAACAAAGTGATATGTGTTTCAGGATATGTGCATCTATTTATTAGTATTCTTCTGTTTATTAAATTAGACATCCTAATAATTAAATAAGTTTTTTCTAGAGATAACATTGCTACAAATCATAGCTTTTCCCCTTGAAAGTTCAGAAAAGAAGAAAATTAATACCTGGCATTAGCTAAGTTTTCATTTGGTCTGGTCAAATTTTAATATCCTTATTTTTAAGGAAATACTGAGTTGATCTTTCAAATTGTAGGAAATAACTTCTGAAAAATGTAAAGTTTTATCAGATTCAGGAATACGGAATTCAGAATGGGGTAGGACTTAAAGGGCATTTGATTTTCTTTCTCCCCTGATGTCCTTTATTTGAACTATTTTTATCCCAGAAGAGGATTTATATTCTACTCTAGTGCATTCTTGCTTGGTCATTTCTGAGTTTATAAAAATATATAGGATGGAGAATCGAATCAGCTAAAATCCATTTTGTTTCAACACCACCTGTCCCCAGGAGCACTAGAATCAAATAAAAATACAGTGTGAGTTTAAAAGGAAGCTAAGTATAGCATATTGAGCTAGCAGGTGACAATCCCAGGTTTCAATGAAATTTGAATCAGAACACACTAAGCCCATCAGAGAAGAAATGGACTAATTTTGAACAAAAAAAGTTAAACTGTCCTGGGTAGAATATGTCAGTTGATTCCACCTTGAACGGTTTTAAATATAAAACCTGAAGTTATTCTCTGGTCCATGAATTCTTCTCCACTTGGACACTAAGGGAGCTGAGGTAGAGAAACATCAGTGCTGGGACCCCGCTGCAGCCCAGGTGTAGGATGGCCGCTCACCTTACTGGGCAAATGGATCCTGCTCTGAGTTAGCTGCAGCTGCTGCTGGTATAAAAAACCTCCACAACACAAATTCATCTGACACAGGAAAGCCTTTCTCCCTATGCCATGTCATATTTTCATCACGGTGCCAGATGTTCTTTTCTATTTCTTTCACTGGTTATGAGAATTGAGATTTAACATAAACCTGTGCTAGTGGGAGACTCTTCTATATGAGGGAGTTCTTCAGGAAAATGCCAGGCTGGCGTGAGGCCACCACCCTGTATAAGCGTTGCTCACAGACCAGGGAAACAGAGATTCTTTGTAGTCACAGTTGGCCTTCTATTGAAATCTGCTTCATATTAAGTGTCAGAAACACCCATGGTGGAACATATAAGGGGATGGACTTTTCATGCTCATAATTCTGGGCATACATAAGTTCTGATGGGATGCAGCCATGAGTACTGAATGAGTTGGCAGATGTTATTGCGAGGCCACTCTCAATTGCCTTTGAAAGAACATGGCAACTGGAATACATTCCTGAATCCTGGAAGAAAGTAAGTGTCACTCTCCTCTTCAAAAATAGCAGGAAGGAGGTCCCAGGGAACACAGGTCAGTCAGCCTCCCCTCAGTCCTTGGGAAAGTGATGGAGCAGCTAGTCCTTGGAACCATCTCCAGGCACATGAAGGACAAGAAAGTTCTGTTGGAGGCAAGTCACTAGTGGGGTACCACAGTGGTCAATACTGGGTCAATATCATTTAACATCTGCATTAACAAACTGGACCCTGGGTCAGAATGCACCCCCAGTAAGTTCACAGATGATACAAAAGTGGGAGGAACAGCCAATACAGCGGATGGTTGTGCTTGGAGACAACACCATGGAGAACCACACTGAGAGGAATCTCATGAAGTTTAACAAGTCCTGTGCTCTGGGAGAAATGTTCCTAGGCAACAGTACACACTGGAAGCCAATCGGTCAAAAAGCAGCTCTGCAGAGAAGGGCCTTGGGGTCCTGGTAGATAAAAAGCTGACGGTAAACCAGAAATACGCTCTTATGGCAAAGGTGGCCAACAGCACCCTGGGCTGCATTAGGCAGAGCATTGACAGCAGGTTGAAGGAGGTGATCCTTCCTCTCTGCTCAGCCCTGGTGAGGCCACATCTGGAGTGCTGGGTCCAGTTCTGGGCTCCCTGGTACAAGAGAGATATGGACTTCACTGGAGCACGTCCAGTGCAGGACCACAAATATGGTTACAGGACTGAACCATCTTTCCTGTGAGAAGGGGCTGAAAGAACTGGGACCGTTCAGCCTTGAGCAAAGGTGGCTCAGGATCTTATCAATGAGTATAAATACCTGATGGGAGGGAATGAAGAAGAGGAAGCAGGACTCTTCTCAGTACTCTCCGCCAACAAAACAAGAGGCAGTGGGCTCAAATTAAAAAACATGAGATTTCGCCTGAATACAAGAAGACAACTGTGGTGGTCAAACACTGGAACAGGCTGTCCAGAGAGGCAGTAGAATCTCCATCCTTGGAGGTATTCAAAACCTGGCTGGGCATGGTTCTGAGCACCCTGCTTCTCACCGGTCCTGCTCTGAACAGGGAGGCTGGACTAGGTGATCTCAAGGGGTACCTTCCAACTTCAGCCATTCTGTGATTCTGTGTTTCTGCAATAGCAATGTTAACTCTATTTTCAGGAGTTCTGGATCTGGTATTTGATTTGCCATTTCCTTTTAGAGATAATTAAAGTTAATAGTATGTTCAAATGAAATGACATGCTACAATAATTGATTAAATCTTCTTAGTCTATAACCTGTCTACAAAATCATCAATACAATAAAGCCATATTAATCACCCATAAAAATAGGAGATCGATGACAAACCAATTTGCTAATTACTCATTAGTCTTTTATATTTAGATTTTTTTTTTAAATTTTTACAGAGTATTTTTCAGGACAGTTTAGAGTTTTGTGAAAGTGAAAATGTTTCTTTAGTGCATGCCTTTGCGATGATTTTCACAAGTAGACATACAAAAAACATGTTGAAACTCTTAGGCATTTAAACACTAACAACAGTAAGAAATTTGTGTTCTAGCCTTCAGTTTTCATAGATGTCCAAGCCTGCATGCTCTTGAAAAGTTGATTAGGAAGTGCAAAACATTTCACTTCTAAATATAGCTGCTTCAACGTTTAGTCCTACAATGTTTAGTCTAGATGTGGACTGCCTAAATAGTAAATACGATTGCTAGAAAGCAATGAGATGGCTTGTCATAATTTTCAAATTATTGCTATTTTTATTTGGGATTATTTTTCCTCTCTTTCTAAAAGGATAATAAGAAATGTTTTAAATTCCTTGGGTTGAGGCTTGTAAAAAATGAACTTTAGTGAAAGAAGATACTGTCTACCAAAGTCTTGCATTTACTGTCTCTGGGAGAAACCAGCTTTGGGATCAATTTTGTTTTCCCATGTTGTGCTCAAAGCACACCTATAAAGCGTTCAAATCAAAGCCTGGTGTTACTATAATTGCCAGTCCATAAAACCTGAGAAGAAAAAGTAGGCACTATACCAAATTACCTTTAACATCTTAGACAGGCATCTGTGCCTGTTTCGTCCATAACCGAAATGATAGAGACCCATTTCCAAAAGCTAGTGCTGAACATTAAAAGTACTTGGTGCATTGGAGAAATTAACTTCATCTCCTTTAACTTCACTTTCCAACAAGAGAAGGGTATTACTTCATATGTACTGCTGAGATTCATGGTCCCTCCTTCCATGAGTATGGGAAACGTTAATGAGTCTCAGTTTTTACTAATGTGCTCAGGATGAGGACAATCTAGTTGGAAAGCAATTTTACACTATAGTTGTAGAGTAATTGTTTAGGTATGGTCTCACAGAGATTTTTCCAAACTCATAAACATAAGTCTAAGTGTTGTTAAGGCTACATGAAGGAAAAAAGTAACACAAAAAAATTAACCTGCTCCCAAGCTATTTTTCACTGCAGAAATATTTCAGAGGAGTAGGAACCAATAGGAACAGTGACTGTATTTTACATTGTAATTGGAAAGATCAATTACTTGTTTTAACTTCAGGATTGCACAATTGTGTAACAATTGCAAATAAGTAATTTTTAGATGGTATCTATTTAATACAATTATTCCGACAAATACGCTCAGTACAGTCTTAGTACTACTGAGGTGTATATAAGAACACATGACTTTATATGTGCATGCTTTTATTTTCCATTTATCAGTGTAGTGAGTGCTAAGAAACAATGATTTCTTGCTCTCAGTACAGCTGTATAATTGCTATTTGATCTGAAAAGGCACTGAGGATTTCTGTTCTGGACTACATCTAAACACATAGAGTAGGTTTTGGGATCAGTAGGAACAAACATAGTAAGAGTAAAAAGCAATTTTAATGACCCACTGACATTTTACAGTAACGAACAATAAACAAAAGCCAGCCTGTATTTTACTTTTCCTTTGTGCATAAGGAATAAATACTGTTCTGAGAATACAGTTCCTCTTCAGGGTGTATTTCCTAAGTTGTATAGTGGGATTTAGTCACACTATCCCATTAGGTCCAGTTGGCCAGAAGTTACAGGCACTTGATTTAATCTTGGTTGGATTCCTGAATTCTGTGCTTGACTTGTTAGGTAGCTGTTGCACGTGTGGTTGAGGGATAGTGCGGTTAAGAAATGCAAAATGTGCATTATGGAGTCAGTGTTCCTTCCTGAATTTTCAGTTATGGATTTTGTGATGGAAACTCCCTGGAGCTAGCAAAGTATGTAATATTGCTATTGCTATTGAAATAATTTTGTTTACTATTTATTTACTCTTCCACTCAAATGATTCATTAATTTCCTTTCAGATTTCATGGAACTGATTTATGAATCCTAAAAAAAAAAATAAATAACGCTTTTCATAACATTGACAAAAGCCATCTTCTTTTGGTGAACCTTTAAATAGAAAGACCTAGATTTTTTTATTTTATATCTCTTCTGAACATTAGGCAGCCTTTCAGAGAGGAAGTCAGTGCTTTTCTTTATGTTAGGGATCACTAAATGAAAGAAAGAAAGGAAAAAAAACCACCAGTATGGCATGTGAAACGTGGAAGGAAGGACACCTTAAAAAATCCTAATCATATTTAAACAAATTATCAAATTTTCATTAATCGAGTCGGTATTCCGGAAAGAGGTGACGGCTATGTGGTGGTTTTTGCTACCTAGGAACAGGATGCCTTAAGCACAAGCAAATTTAAAGGAAAATATGTAGAAAAACCTGCAAATAATTCAGGGGGGTCTTAGCCTGCATATTCTAAAACATGTAAGAAACCAATCTGAAATTCCAGACACTAGCTTAAAATCCTTTTGGATCTGAAGTTCCAGCCCTAAATAGAAAATACATAATGTTAGGAAGCACCAAGAGGGTAACGGGTAAGGAAGAGATTTGGCTTGGTACTGAGCAGTGAAAGTTCAAAACATTGCTGTCATAATAGGGATCATTATGAACTAAAGGTCAGCATCTCTGCAGGGACAAAAAATAACCCAGAAAATCCACCACAGCAATGTTCAGTTTTCAGAAAGGAAGCTATACACAAATGAGGAAGCCTGCTGAAAAGAAACCAAAAGGGCAAAGTATGTGAAGACAGCATGGCGACTGGAAGCTGAAAACAAATCCATATGCTCAAAATGGACTCTTATAAGACCTAGAAAGGTGGGGTGGCTAAAGAAAATAATAAAGCAAGCAATTTGAAGCAAAAATACGTAGAACAAATTGCCACAATTAAGAGTGCCAAATCACCAAAAACAGATGACTGTTCAGTCAAATGTTCTAATGGAAGTATAAAATAGCAGTAACTATTAACAGAATTTTCTTGTTTAAAATCAGTTTTTTTATGAGGAATGGAGGGTGGCAAATGTGGTGATAGTTTTTAAATACTGCATCTAGTCAGGCCTACAGACCTACATACCAGGAAATCTGGGGAAGAACATACTGTACAAGAAACAACACAGCTTTTGTAAAAGTAGGTGTGCCTTGCGTCTCCTAGTGTGCTTTGAAGAAAGATGACCATATTGATAAGGGGGTATAGGCCAACTGACACTCCACAAGGATTTTAAGAAGGTCTTTCAGCAAAGAAACTAAGTTCCTGTGGGATAACAGAGAAGGTCTTCATGTAGATAAATAACCAATTATCTGGTTATTTCCGGTAAAAGATGGAAAACAAAAGGCAGAGGTCAGTTTTCCCAGTGAGGGAGATGATTGATTGTGCTCCAGAAGGTCTACTCTGCCCAGCATGTACATAAATGAGCTGGAAACAAAGATTAATAAGGCAGTGGCACATCTTGTTGATGATACGAACATATTCGAAGTATTTAAGATGAGAACAGATTGCAAACATCTACATAAAAACCTCACAGTACTGACTGGCAGCAAAGTCGTGGCAGATGAAATCAAGTGCTGATGAATCTCAAGCAAAGCATGCAGAAAAAGCTATCACAACTTTACGTTCACAGTAATGAGCTCTCCTTTAGCCCTTTTAAACATTCTTTTAGCACTCATGAAAGAGATCTTGGAATCATAACAGACAGTCCTCTGAAAACATCACATCAATACTCAGGACTGTTCAGAAAACCAAATGAAATGCTAGGAATTACTGAAAAAGCAGAAAACACCATGATGGTACGGTATAAATCCCTGTTGTACCCATACCATATATACTGTAGGCATATATATATATATTTTGGATCCCCAATCTAAAGAAAAGGTTATAGCAGATTAGATAAAAGGTATGGAAATCTCTGCAAGGACAGAGTAAATGGGAGTAGGACTGGGGTTTCTCTGGTGTAATTTCACATCTGCCGGCTAGCTATCTGCATGTGAGCTAGTTGTCTAGGGTCCCAACATAGTCAATGAAAATCTGCTAATTTCTGTTGTTGCAATTCAGAATGTGATCCATGCCACCCTATAGTAAAACTTTATGTTATGTTCATCTCCTGGTTTTGAGTAGCTATTGAATGTAAAGGGATCATACAGCAACTTGCTTAGATACCTTATAGATATCACATTTAATCGAATATATTTCAGTGTTTGTGTCTTAAACATGAAAGAAGGAAAAAATATGATGGCAGGCTTGCAGAATCTGCAATGGCACAAAGTCCATTAGGAATGGTTGATCACTGTCTCTCATGAGCTAAGAATTAGGGATTATCTCAAGTGATGCCTTTAAAAAGGCAAAAAGGAGATGGTTCTTCAACGTCAACATTGAGGGTATTTTGGCTAGTAAAAACCTATGTTAGTTCAAAAACCAAGTCGATCATTTCATGGAAGATGAATCCATTGAGATCTGATCGACACAGAAATACATCTGGATCCAGAATCTCTGAGACCCAAATTGCTGAGCTGGAAAAGTACAGCAAGGGAAGCTCATGCTTTCACTTACCTTCTTCCCTAAGCAACTGCACTGGCTACTACCAGACAAGGGATTGGGTGAGACGAGCTTTTCATCTGACTGATTATGGCCGCTGTATGTTCTAGACTTTTAATATTAAGCTGGTTATGATGTCTGTCATATGTGTCTTCTAGAGTTCTTGCTAATCTTCCAAGGGATTTTAAAATACTTTCTAACAGGCCTGTATGGATAATTTAAAATCCAATCTACCACCTACGGTGTCACGATATTGACGTTCTTGCTTGCATAAGGACAGTTATAATGAAGATAATTTGGGGCTGTTTCTCCTATCACTGTTCACACTGAGAAGTTATTTACATCCTGAGCAATTTAATTGGTTGAAATAGGTCTCCTTGTGGTAGTGGTACGCTACTCACCATGTATATTTATTTTTAAATTACCAACGGTATAGTTCTCTAAATTTTTCTGATGTAAACATGTGATATGTATAGTACTTTTTATGCAGAAGGAAAAAATAGAAAAATGAATCAGTCTTACACAAAATTCTTGTAAAAAATATACATATTTCTGTAAAATATTTGAATCATTCTGTTGAAAATCACAATCCAGTAGAAATGCTGAATTTCTCCTTCTACAGATGACAAGTACAGTTGAAGATATAGAAATTATTACTATTTATTAAACTTGTTTGAACACTTTTTTTTTTTTAAAAAGAAAGAACTCACTTTGAATTTCACTTACTCTAAAACAAAAACCTAGCTCTAGACTCACGTATGTTGACTGGTGGACTGGTGGTCTGTGGTACACTGTTGCTTAACGCAGCGTTATAGTTGCTGACCTTTTTAATCATGTAATGTCCTACGACAAATCTTTCTATGGATGATTTTTTCTTTTCTCTTTACAGTTCTTCATTGTAAGCCTACTGGCATTAATCAGATAGCTGTGCATTGACTAGCATTCTTTTTTTGTTGTTGCTGTTTCTTATGTTTTAATTTGTCTAACTCATAAAAATGCTAGTAAACTCAGGCTTGGCAATAATATAATACAGAATACTGAATTTAAAGATAGTGAAAAAGCGGTTGTATTTTGTACATTAGATATGTACAAAACAACATACAATGTGTATAACACTGCAAGAATCAGTATCCTTACAGGAGAAAAATCAATTAATAAAGACATGAGTTGAAGAGGGGAGAGGTTTTAGTTTTTACTTCCATGTGTATTTCTATGATTCAGTTTCTTTTTCCTGTGAGTTGCTTCTGTGCCTTAGCCTTTCTGCTCCGTAAAATAACTTACAGTCAAAAAACCTGTTGACTAATTATGAAGGACCTTCTATTTCACCTTAATTTAAGTATAATGATTGTGTGATTTACCTAATCATTTATGTCAATCTTCAGGTGAGACTAGTACTTTCAAGTCAACATTGCAGGTGCAAATAATTGGTCTGAAATCAGACAAATATTTAAGTATATGTTTAAAAACAAGTAGTTTATAAGCTTAGGCCTGCGTGCTTTGCCTAAGCAATGAAGTTTTCAATCAAGGCCTGATCCCATTGCTATACAAACTAGTAGAAAATTAACTTGGTTTAATGCAGGAAATGCATTAAAGTGCATTGTAGTGTATGAACTGATCATTGCGTCCATTGATCTGCATGTATTCTATCAGCGGTTTTTTATTTTATATAGATATATTTATTATATATAAGTTTTACTTTTATTATGTATTATTCTATTAAATATTATATAAAATAATACATATAAATATATACACACGTATTTTTATATGCAACATGAGCATTGGTAACGCTAGCTGACAGGTGTTCTCTCATCTTGGAAACCAAGAAACGCTGGAGGAACCAAGTTGGCCATACCAAGTATAAGACACAGAGTCATGGCTGAGGACCTTGGTCAACTAATACTGAGAGATTACTTTAAAAAAGCAGGAAAATAACTATTTGCAAGTGAAGTGTTTACACAATGGTGTATATATATCTCCAGCCTTTGAGGCCTTTACCTTAACAAGAACAAATGTCTGTTTTCAAAGCATGTTGTTTGTTCTCTGAACTCAGTTACTAACTAAAATGATCACGGTAAGCACATGTATAACTCTGTGGGATAAAACTAAACGTGCGAGGTCTTTTCCTTTTCTTTGTATTGCAGACCTTGCTCTGCACTACACTATAAATCAGTATTCTTTCCAGTGATATCCAGTGTGTTCCAGCGGTATTAAAACTGGTGAAATGGAGAAGTCAACTGTTACGTCATGAACTTGATGTACGCCTCTTCTCTCACATCATGGCACTTGCATAGCACTTTCCTTTACAAAATGCACATCGATTCTGATTGTGTATTTTACAGATGTATCATTAGAGTCATTCACCGTACGTGAGTGCCACTTAAGTCAGTCTAACTCCTTATGTTGTAGGGTAATTTAACATAATTAATGGAAGTCAAGTCTGGTTTTGAAAGACATTTGAGGAACAATTTTTCAATTATGTTTACCTTTAATGCAGTTCATGTCATTCTAACATCTATGAATGTCTTCATACTATTTATTCTTAAGGTTCACTGAGATACTGGATGGGCTTTTTTTGACCTTTTTGCAGCAAATGTTGATGTAATGATTGCTAGGCAATAATTTGAGGTTAATTGATAATCTAAAATGAGATGCAGACCACATGCGGTCTGTATTAAAAATGCTGAGAGAAAAGAGCTAGAAAGCAAAACTAATATACTAAGTAAATTATCCTGCCTTTGTGTGCAGACATCATATGGCACTAAAAAGTGCTCCTGAAAATGACAGAATTTGTCCCTTAGAAATGGCACAGTGTTACATTTTGACATATTTTATCATGTTAAAGAGTCATAAATGTCTCCTTAGAAAAGATAGGTATGGAAGACTGGAAGATCTGCATAGAGGTTCCTCTCTTTCATAGAGTCCTAGTGCCCCGAGTTTATCTGAATTTACTCAGAGGCATCATGGAAGCATCATCATCAGGTTGTTGCTTTTAAAATCAGGAAACTTACAATTAGCAGCTTCTCTTTTCACATACATTACTGAAATTATTAGCTAGCCTGCTCTTATGCATAATTTTAAAGGTTATCTCACATGATACATTATTATATTTTTTTCTGAAATATGAGTTATGTAGGCCAGTTTGGGATGCATAGCAAAAAGATTTATTTTTTTTTCTTCCCATTATTAGTCTTTTATTTGTAACGCACAAGATACCCAGGGTAATAGCATGGCCTTAGTGAGGTTTGTAATAGTTTTATCATTGCTTCTCTTTTTTCAATTGTAGTTGGCAACAGCAGTTTTCCTCTGTCTTCATGTGTTAAACAGTGCTTATTGCTCCCGGCCACCCCTAGGAACACGTGTTACAGACACATAAGGGATGAGGTGGGAGAGAAGCATGCTCTGCAGTGCACATCCCGGTGGGTCTTCTGGTCAGAGATTTGGCCCAACTGGCCAAAAATTGCTATGAAGGTTCTGACTTTATATCACCTTCAGAAATGCTGGGCCTTACCCTTGAGACCTAAAGTCCGTATGAAGCTATATAAAAAGGCTGTTAACTGTATCATGACCAATACACTCCTTCCTTTCAGCTTGACATGGAATACCTTTACATTGCTAATCAGCTGGTAGCAGAGCCAACAGTTTTTGAAGTTGGTGCTTATCTTTATTTATATTTAATTCACACAGGTTTATCGAGCAGAAATTGTACCCCTTAAAGAAAAAGTGCATCAGGTCAATGAGCTTGCTCACCAGTTCACTCCCTCTGATATTCAACTCTCCCAGTACAATCTCAGCTGTGTGGAAGACCTGAACACAAGGTGGAAGGTGCTACAGGTACATTTCCTATGATTTTTTAAATGCTGCATTTAAGTAAATAATTTTTATTTCTGTGTGCTTGTTTTTACCCTGTGGAATAGCAAGCACCAAAGGTCTACTAAGGGATGAAAGAGGAAGCAGGGCCCCTGTAATGGTGTCTCTATGAGAAAATGGGAGTTAAAGCTGACACTGTATTTCCTTGTGCTTCCAAATACATCATCGAGTAGAAGTCGGGTAACCCAGTTTTTCATACAGTTAAAGTTCTCATACAGTTGATATACTTACTAGTTTATTTACCTTATAATATTATGCTAATATTAATATTTAGTGATTGTTGCTGCCAAATATATCATGTGATCATTTCTTTTAGCTGGCTTATCCATGTTTTACTGATATTTTTATAGTGTATATGGAAGATTCACATCAGGCAATTTACTTCTGCTGCTTCATTTTTGTATTTTTTAAAAATAATTTTCAGGAGCAGCAGTTCTAAATAAATGCCTCATAGGGAGATTAATGATACTCTGCAGTCACACCTCTGGAATCAATTATAAAATTACAAGGCATTACATGCATTCAGGTAATTAGGCGGATTTGGTACTGCAAGTAAAGCTGTTCAGAAAGGGATTTTCTAACTTGAGCTCTAATGCAGGAAAAATATTAAGATATATTATGAAATTAAGGTATCAACTATAAGCTGTAAATATTGAAAAATTTACAAATTCTTTGGAACTTTTTGTTTACATATATATCACTTAAAATGTAGACTATTTTGCGTTACCTTGTGATAAAGACTTCAAATATATAGACTTGTTCCAAAATGCACTGTATCTTAGCTTAGAACTTTAGGAACAGTGTGCATGAGAGAGCATATGTAAGCATGCGTGCCCTGGTATATGGTGATGTAGGTCCCACAGCAGAGGAGTAATGTTATGATGGAATGAAGGTAAATGCAATTAAATTAACTTTGTTAAGTAAGTGCTGATTTTTACTCACTATTTTATTTTTTTGCTCCATCACTGTTTCACATTTTGAAATTGTGTCATTTTATTTACCTTAATATATTGCAATAAAAGTAGAAGTATGCAGGTTAGTAAAGAGTTTTGCCTTAATTGCAAAAACCAGACCTTAGCAATGGGCAAAAATGGACAAATTCCCTGTCGTCTCACATGCAGATAAAAGATCATGGTGCTGTCAACTCTAACAGTCAGTAAGAGGTTATTGTTTCTTTATTGCTTCTCCAAAAGAAAACTCACAACTCTGCAACATTTCCAGTTTATCACAGTTCATGCAAATATTAACAGGGATTTTTTTTTTCCCTAAATCAGCAGTTTTCAGTGAGTGCTGGTTTAAGTAAAAGATCATTAGTCCTAGATTTTTGTTCATTAGTATCCACTTTTTCCCAGATCTTCAGGTTAGATTTCAGATAATCTTATTAAAGCAGCTCAACAGAAATCTGGAAGAGAAAATAAGTATACACAAAATGTTTATCCCATATGAGAGAAATCACATCTGTTTCATTTTTTTAAAAAACAATGACTGATTAAGAAATTTGCTATGATTCGTTGAAAAATACCTTATTTCACTAACAAAATAGTTAACTAAGTTCCAGTGGTTTGCTGAAAAACTTCAGCCTGATTAACTTGATCTCCTTCTATGACAAGATGACCCATTTAGTGGACAAGGGAAAGGCTGTGGATGTTGCCTACCTGGACTTTAGTAAACCCTTTGATGCCAGTTCCCACAGCATTGACCTGGAGAAACTGCCTGCTCATGGCTTGGACAGGCAAGATCTTCACTGGGTAAAAAACTGGCTGAATGGCTGAGCCCAGAGAGTTGTGGTGAATGGAGTTAAATCCAGCTGGTGGCTGGTCACAAGAGGTGCTCCCCTGGGCTCGGTGTTGGGGCCTGTCCTGTTTAATATCTTTGTCAAGGATCGAGTGCACCCTCAGTAAGTTTGCAGATTACACCAGGTTGAGCAGGAGCACTGATCTGCTCAAGGGTAAGAAGACTCTGCAGAGGGATCTGGACAGGCTGGATCAATGGGCCGGGGCATCGAAGCTGGTGAAGGGTCTGAAGAGCAGGTCTTATGAGGAGCAGCTGAGGGAACTGGGGTTGTTTAGTCTGGAGAAGAGGAGGCTGAGGGCAGACCTTATTGTTCTCTATAGCTGCCTGAAAGGAGGCTATAGTGAGGTGGGTGTTGGTCTCTTTTTTTTTTTTAAGTAACAAGCGACAGGACAAAAAGAGATGGCCTCATGTTGCACCAGGGGAGGTTTAGATGGGATATTAGGAAATATTTCTTCACTGAAAAGGTTGTCAGTCTTTGGAACAGGCTGCCCAGAGAGGTGGTTGAGTCACCATCCCTGGAAGTATTTAAAAGACATTTGGATGTGGTGCTTAGGGACATGGTTTAGTGGTGGACTTGGCCGTGTGAGGTTAGTGGTTGGACTTGATCTTAAGAGTCTTTTCCAACCTAAATGGTTCAATGGTTACTTCAGCAAGAAATAAGGAAAAGCAGGAAGATTTTTCAGAGTGAAAACATCTATGGTGTGAAGAGTCAAACAAATATGACAGAAAGCCTGAGATAACTCTTTTGTTGTTATCATTCATGAAAGCATTAGACAGCGGGCCAACCTGACATTGTAGACCATTTAAAAATTTATAGGGCAAATCACACGTTCACATGCATTTCAAAGATAATATGCTTTTTTTCCACAGAGTATGGGAAGCATTGTGAACAATTCACTTTTCACTGTAAATTATTGACACAATTTATCAAATCCAGAGTAACTGGAAAACAAAGTGTTTCATCTTCTATGAAGATGGATACCTGGAGACAGTATGTCAGAGTGGGATGTTAGAGCTGATGGAACAGATAGTTAATTGGAATATTATGGTTTACCATCTGTTTTCATATTTACCTAAATGTCATCTGGAAGATGTGGAGAGCAAGGTGAAAACACTCCAGTAGATTTTTAAACACATCCTGAGGGGAAAAGACATAAGTAAATTTGAAGGATTATGATGTACTAAAGGCCAAGATGTGACCCCTGGGAAGAACAAGAGCACATCTGTTCCTATAATATAATTTTTCTGCTTAAAAGGGAGCAGAGTTTAAGACATATTGAGAGGCAGAGCATATTTTTGTTAGAATAGAATAGCATAGCATAGAATAGAATAATTCAGTTGGAAGGGACCTACAATAGTCATCTTGTCCCACTGTTCTACATATGAAGGCTGCTGGACATTGACACAATGTCATTTTTTCTGTTGATTTCAGCCTTCTATGTATTTTCACGTGTATCTTACACTACCCATATTTTCTCTTTGACTTCTATTCATTCCTTTTTTCAAAAAGTATTTTTTTCTGTTTTCCTACTCTTCTCTGCTTTTCGCCATCTTACTTCCCTTATTTCTATGATTTTTTTTTTTTTGTTCTTCACTGTTTTTCTCCTTGTATAATGCTTCTTGCTTTACTTGTGGGTTTTTTTTCCCCTCAAAAGTTAGATATCTCTCTCTCCCTTTCTAGCCCCGCCCCCACCCCGCTTCATACTCCTAATGGGGAAAATATTTCTTACCCGCATGTCCCATTTCCTAGAAAATATCACAGGAAAATCATAAAACAGAGGCTTCTGCACTATCACTTGCCAGAAGTATCCCCATTCTTGGTTATGTGTGGGAAATGTACGTAAGGCCATAAGGTTTATCAGATCTGAAATAATAGTAAATAATAAGTGTTATCAGAAAGGTGCAGAGCATTGTGTAGAGGATGAAATGACGTCTTGTTTGTTGCTTTATTAACACTAGGACTTTCATAAGATCAGAGGAGGAAACGTATCATTTAAAGCCATATCTTACAGAGATTTATTATTATTTTCATCTTACAAATGTAAGAATAAAGCCGACCAGATTCAGTCATTTGCAGTGCTACATTTGCAGTGGTTGTTCAGTGAGATTAGTACTATTAGTGAACAGTATCAATTAGCGCTGCAGAATTTTCCAGAACTTAATTTATATTTCTGCAACAATACATGTTTGCCATTAATTTACTTTTTTTTTGTTCGGTTTTGGTCAATATAGAATAGAGTATTAATAGGAAAAAAAAAGTGTATGGAAAGGATTCAACCAATTACAGACTCAACCAACCCTGGTTTTGAAGTGAGTGTGAAGATGTATTTCATTAATGAAAGCTAATGCACTCAGCTCAGTAACTGAAAACTGTAGCATCATTTGTGGAGTTTAAGCAATGTGAAAATAATTAGCTTCATGCCTTTAAAAGAGTATTTTGGGGAAAAATATGCTGTTTATTTTTCCATTTTTCTTAAACATGAAAGGAGATTAAATCCCTCCAGGGAGTTATTTGTTACGAATTTCACACAGAGCTCTCATGTTCAGATCCTGTGTGCTTCAAACAGTATGTGTAATGAGATCATCCTGGGGGAAAACATGTCTTGCAAATTCTTGCTTACTTGCAGCTGGCATTTGAGGAGCCAGAGATACCAGATTGGTGGGAGTTATATCCACTTTACTTTGGTCAGAGATCCGGCTGGTGTAATGCTGGTCAAAAGGCAAAGCCTCTGACATGTAAAAGAATTTCCAAGTTATCCCATGAGGAACATAGCCTGCAGTTATCAAGGAAGATATTTTTTTTATTTTAATCGAATGGTAGCTACTCCTATTTAGAATAGTACCCTAATAAGCGGAAAAATATAAGAACAACTGTCTTTCATCTGAAAAATGTATCTTTTAAGAGATTTTGTCGTGGTATTTACATTTTGGTGTTTTTAGTGTAGCAAGTGGTAATGAACTGCTGTCATTTGCGGGTGGGTGTCTCTGTCCATAATAGTGGGCCCAACCCACACAGTTAGTAAAAACTAAGCAAGCTGGAGGCAGCACATAAAATGGCTACAGCTAAAACAGGCCATACTTGCATACATATATGTATAGATGTATTTCTGTATATAAAGTGTCTGTAAAGAAGCATTAGCCGCAATTTCAGTATGGTTCCTAACTGCTCAGCTCATCTCACAGCAGCAGCAATGACTGCCCAGCACGTGGGGATCTGAAGACCGATGTGGTGCGAAAGTATGCTGCCTCTTGGTAAAGCATCCAGCCACAACTGCTATTCAGCTTCCTCAAACAGCACTCTCTGCTTGCAGGAGCTGCTGAAGAAACAGCAGGCTTTTAATACCACTGCAGGAAGATATCTACAGTTATATCATAGTTTTATTTGTATTCTGCTCATTACAGGCTCTTTTCTGAGCTGTGTAATGCACACTATGGTAGTAAGTATCGCTGCAATTAATCATTTCAAAACCCAGCATCTTCCAGGTCCTTCACAAATATTAGCTGTTTCTTTGAATCCATGGTGAGAAATATGAATGAATCTTACCATCTATGTTTGCAGAGGAACTAGTATCGATAATATAAAAGCCAAAAGGGAAATCCCTTCTTTCCTGAAATTGGTGTGAAATTGTGACTGTACATCAGAGTCTTGCTGGCCTCCATATGTAAATGTCCAACCAAAAGTTAATGACAGGTTTTTTCAAATATTTGTTTAGATCAAGTGAACCTCTCAAAAGCTGAGTCATGGGCATTCTGGTCAGCAGTCCTCAGCTTACACCCTGCTTTTGATAGGTGATGGGCATCAGGGCAAATAAGTGGCATCAAAATGTAAGTTGAAATCAGCACTGACCTATTATAGTAGCTTTTAGGTTTGGGGTTTTTTTTCAATTTTATTTCACCTTCTCTCCTCTGAGCCTTCTCCAGTAAAAAAATACTCAGAAAAGAAGCAAAATAACAACAAAAATACACATGTAAAAGAAATGTTTTCTCAGGTCTCCCACAGTAGAATTGCAACAAGTTTATCAGATTCTCAGGTCCTTTTTTTTTTTTTTTTTTTTTTAATTTCTACATGTGTAGCATGGTAATGGTCTCAGGAAGTATACTTCAGGACTAAACCATATAAGTAAGATTTGAATGTGATTAAGGATAGTCTCTCATATAATTTTTCCTAAAGAAAAACCTCTTCTGGTTCTTTACAGTTCAGTTGTCCAATTGTTACTGTATAGGAATCTCATACAGGAAAGCTCTAGTCATAAAATTAAACAGAAAATCTTTCTTAACTTTTTGTATATCTTATATTACAAGAAAAATTATTTATTCCAGATTAAACAGTGAGTGTAAATTGGGGGTATGTTATAAGCATATAGACTGGCAGATGATGCAACAGTAGCAGCAAAGATGTTTCTTCCTCTGCAGGAGACAAAGAATGTCATGTATATAAGAATGTGCCACATAAAAGGCAGTTAGATTTTTAAAGTTGAGCATTACTACCTTTCTACTACCCTAGCAGTTTCTTTTTCCATTGTGTCATTTCAGCAATCTTAAGAATTTATTTATTTTTATTTGTTTGCTTTTCCTCTTTCTTAAACTAATTTTTTACTTCTGTCATCTTTAAGTATCAGCCAAAAAGAGGAGATAACTTTTCTAAATATATGGAGCCGAAATTCTAGCTCATCTATAATTACACTAATTAAAGCATTACAAAAATCAGTTCTTTTCAACCTTGACATTTGAAATTATTTTAGCAGTTGCATATTTCATCTTCCCAGCAGAGGGAGATTTTGATCCTTTTTGGAAGTTGAGTTTTCCCATCAGACTCTTTAGTTAAAATGTTGGTTTGTTTATTCTGTGAGAACTGGAACTTCTGCCAAAACCACAGTTGTCATGGCTCTTTAATGGTCTCTTATTTATTTAAATGGCAATGCCAGTTGGCTTCAGAAGTCATATGCCCATGTATTTTTCTTCACTTCTGTGAGCTTGATTCTCAGTCTTGCTCAACGTTTGTCTGCAAAACTACGCATACAGATTCATTTCACAGTTATTCATTCTTTAGAGATCCTATTTTTTTATTTCTGTAAGCTGGTGGAGGAAGGCCAGCTATCTGGATCGGGGTTCAATTCTTCTAATGAAGCGTGTTTCAGAAATTTGAAAGATTCCTTCCTAAATCAGGAGGACATCTTCATTGTTCTTTGTGGCATGTTTAGGGCAGTCAGTAAAAGAAAGTGAGTACGTAAGTATAAACAGGCATGGATATCATCAACAGCCACGCCAGCAGGAAAACTAATAAAACCACGTTAAAGTTACGGTGTTCTGTGTGATGAATTTCAGATTGTTGAAACTGTAAATGCTTTAGTCATTTTTATTTTGAAATTTTTTATAGACGATACATTCATTGTAGAGTTTTGTTATCCTCTTTTGAGGATCCTTTACTTTGGCGCTTTGTCCTCTATGAAGATTTGTTTTGAAAAATCATGCAAAAGAAGAGCAATTTACCCTACTTTATATTCTCATTTCAATATGCATATATAGATTTCTTTTGATTTATTTTTTGTTTCTCATATATGTGTAGGGGTATATGGGATTATAAAAAAAAAAGAGTTACATTGTTTATAAGTACAAGGAAAAGCACTTTAAAATTATCAAATACAAAAAAAATGTTACACATGTAACTTGAATTTAGCACTCTGTTGTACAATCTTTGCATATACAATATATTCTGTAAGATCTCCAATTTTTCTGGTTGATGGTTAAATGATAGGAAGAGAATGGGCATATTAGTTGATACATGTTAGGCTTGTTCCTTATAAAATAAGACTTGTGCAATTTACTTCCACCTGTCTGCAGTTACAGATGACGTTTGGCAGTGCACACCTATATGAGTCTCACCAGACTATATTTAGGATACTGGGGAAAACTGAGGCTATGATCCTTCTGAAAATGTATTCATTAGACACCAACATGTTGCTTTTTAGTCAAGTAGTTTTAGCTAAATCATTCAGTTTACAGCTCTTTAACTTATTTACTAGCCACCATTGAAACTGTATTGAAGGTGAATGTCTTAAAAACAATTGAAATCGTTTCTGTAGAAGACCCTTTGACAAGAAAAGTGCAAGTTACATTTGGAGAATCAAAGCGCTGAGTTTCAGTCCTACAAAGGTGCGTAGACTATGGGAGTTGGGAGTTTTTACCTTGGGTGCTGAAACTGGACAGATAGCTTCATTTTCTTTCTTGTCTGAATTGAGAGAAAATGGCTTGATTTTTTTCAACAGCTTTTTAGGTATGTGACCTGATTCCAATCAGCTATGTTTAGGCTGTTCATTATGAAAAATAAGGGGTTTTTTAAGGTAAGAGCATGTGAGGGTAAAAAGCTGGGAAGTGCACAAAGTTAGCAGCAGTCACAATGGTGGAAAACAACAGGGACAAAACAAAAATTGAACCTTGCAATTATAAGTCATTCTGTAGTCTTGACTTCCACATCACAGGTCCTTTTCCTTGCCAAAATGTTATCAACTGTCAGAGCTCATAAATCATGGGTTAGATTTTAAAATGCAGTAGCGTAGGACAGGATTGCGTAGGGTCAGGTGGGGTAGGATACATTGTCAGCTATCTATTGACACCAGAAGGATGATGAGTCTTAGCGATTTCTGGTTCTGCTCCATACCCTGGAGGGGATATACTCTGTTGACACAGATTGTCTGTCCATTCATGCCCGCTTGGTTTGAAGCAAGGTTAAAGCGAAGGTACAAGGTTTGCTTTGAATGAAGAACATGTTTGTTGCAGATAGAGCGTTCACAGAATTTAAGAGCTGTCCTGTAAAGGCTCTCTCTAATGTGATTTTCAGAGGCTTGTAACTCAATGAAACCTTAATGAATATCCTTGGAAACAGTATAAAACCTCCTAGATTCCAAGTCCCAGTGCCAAAGAATTGTTAAAGGTGTTTAGAGGGAGAGAATGTAAAACTAGCAAAAAACATTCTTCTTTCTCCCCATTTTTGCTAATCCCTTCTTCTGAAATGCTGTGAATTTTTTTTTAGGAGAAACTTCCTTTAAAGTGATAAAAAGCCCAAGGTAGAGAAATAATACGCAAATTTCCAGTGCAAAAGTTTAATGTTAGACAATTTTTTTCCTTCTTAATTCATTTTGTGTCTTTCTGACGTATCAATTACATATGATATCATTTCAGATATTTTTATGTCAGGCAGACTACTTTCAGGTTACAGAAAGCCTTTATAGTCTTTAGGCTACACAGTATTTTGTGCTATATTTTCTAAATCTTTTTGTTTCAGTAAGACTTTAAGATAAGTAAGATCTTTTTGCCATTTTAGAAAGCACTATAAACAATAGTGTTTAAAATACTAAAAATGTCAGTAACATTAAGTTGTGACACAGTCTTCAAACCAGCCTTGCAGATGATTACGTATGTCATTTTCAGAATATTTTCACAAGGTGCTCTCTAAAATTGCCATTGTAGTTTTCATCACACCTTTAGTGATGCTGAATGTTGCATCCTTACATAGAAAATTCTGTGCTGCCTGGAAGTCATGTAATGGTATGTTAACTGTAGAGGAGGGCACTTTATAATTAAAATGGCTCAGCTCCTGGTATGCATTGTGTGTGCAAACGTTTTCTCTAAAATACTCCCTAATTTGGATCCACCCGGCATAATACAGGCAAAAGGAATTATTTCAAGATACTCATTGCTTCCTGTGGCTCATCTAAGCCGTCCAATTCTTGTGCATGCTGTCACTTTACAAACACTGATACTGCAATAACCTTTAGAAATGCACCCTTTAGTTGCAGAACAAACATAGTATAAATTACGGTTCTTGACCTGGAGCTTACAGTTTCAGTTTTTAGTCATATTAATTTATTTCTTCTGCACCTGTGGAGAATCATAGCAACATCCAAATCCTATGTTACGGAAATGAATTCTTTAGGGTATGCCATTTTGTTTGGGAAGCCTCAGGTGTGCAGGCTGAAGACTCAATTAGTCTTTCTTTTCCATTTTCCTAGGTGTTCAAAGTTGGTTCTCTGCCATAGCTCAGATTGTTTTAAAACAAAATTAATGGCATGACTAATTAGCATTAATCAATCTAGAAAAATAAGCCTAAGCCTACGTTTGCAGGTAGTATGTTTAGTGTGTTGGGTGTTTTCGCTTTCATTCCTCTGATTTCTCATATTGATCTCAAGTGTTTTGTGTCCTTTTCCCCCAATACCCTCATTTATGACTCTCTTTCATCTGTAAGAACAATGAATTCTGTCCTACTTATCTGACACATAGCTGATAATACAGTGCTGTTTCAGCACTGCCGTCATTTTTGGGGCATTCACAAGAAACAGAAGAATGTGCCTTCCATAAAATACTTTTGTGTTTCTTGTCTATTCCAGCATTCCAGTTCCTTATCTCAAAACATCACATTTCAAATCCTGAATTGACATTGTCTGTGCTTTTGCCAGCCAAAGAACTAAGATAACTGAATTTGGTTTGCACATCCGTTGTTATAGCTAGCTGCAATATAGCCCTGAATCTGGCTAGGTTTACCTTTAAAGAGAAAGGGTTTACATTTTTCTCATAAAGCCTTCGTAACTTTATTCAGCTGTGAATGACATGTGAAATACTGTCAGACCAGTATGGTCCGTTGCAGAAATCCTGCAGGCTTCCTCTTTTAAAAAGTCAAGATCTAATCCTTTTTCTTCACCAGTGAATAGGAGGTCAGATCCCAGCAAATAAAGTTTCTGAAAGACAGAGACAAATCCAGTTTTGTGACCACCGCTTTTTTCTCTCAACACTGTGCCCCCACGTTGTTAGACCCTGCTCAGTAATTCCTACAGCTGATGGGATAAGCCTGTGATGTTTAACAGTGCAAGGTCGTGCTGATCATTTTAGCTTTGCCAAAGACACCCTACATAATTTTTCAAATTATTTTAACTACCTTGTGCATGAATTCACATGTTTTGAGATAAGTATCCATTAATCAGGCCCCTAAATCACAATTAATAGCGTATTTGTGATGTGAGCTGCACTCAATATGTGCAAAGGGGTTTGACCACAAACTACGATCTTAGATTATTCGGCATGTTTATTGAGAGAACGGTTATATTTAAGGAAAACATGGACGTTGTAAAATATGCTTCTGTTGGTCTGTGAACCTCTTCCAGAAAACAAACCATACGCTCTCTAACATAACACTTGCATGTTATTCTATAGCATTCTAGCATTCGGTGGTAACACTGCTCTGTGAAATAAGATGTACAAGGTAGACTTTAGAGTGGTATGTTAGAATTTAAGCCATCATGGGCCACTGGCTTTCTCTGCTCTGCCATCCCTCTCATCTGTACTGTTATCCCTGTTGGGCTTGCATGGCTCAGATATCCTTGTGTGACCCAAGAGCAACATTTGTGCCTTTTTGTGTCAGGAGAAAAACCCTTTATTGTACAGTTTATCAAAGAGCATCCTAGGAAAGATGTAAAAGCTGAAAGAATAAAAAGCCTGATTTGCTGGTTTTAGAAAGCTAATAAATTCTTAAACCTTTAGGTAGGAAATATCATTTGTTCCTGATCCTTCTAGTTCTTTGGATGAGTAGTCCAGAAAAGATGTATTCACAGTTGTACGCAAAGTCGATTTCATGAGCTCCCGGGTTATAGTGTTTACACAACCAGTATATTCACATATTCACACAGCAGTGCTACTGCTCAGACATACTGTATTTCGCTGTCTTTCTCATATTCAGACAGGCTCTAGCTTGCCAGAATTTTTTTTTTTTCTGAATGAGCATATAACAGATGTTTGTTTTTGGCTCCATGTCTACATTCTTTGAAAGCTGGAGAATTAAATTGCTGACATTCAGACAACACTAATTCACATATCCAGGGAGCCTAATTTGCCATCCCTGAGATCCTGATTCCTGGTGTTCATGGGTTTAAAAACCATTTCAGTGACACAATATAAGAATAGGCTGGGGAGTTTCAATAGTATGCTCCTGCTAAACATAATCACATTTTATAAACATCTGCGTCATTACTGGTGTGATTCATCTCTAAGCTGTATACAGCTGTGTTTCCAGTTTCAATTAACAGTCCCTTAATTGCATATCCATCTCATGTTACTAATTTAGTTAATTTATTCATAATTAAGAGTATTCTATTTTCTACGAAGGTTTGTTGAGCTTAGTACATTATAAAAAATAAGAACCTAAGGCTGAGGGATTTTGATTCTTACAATGGTCACATCAGAACAAATGTGTCATTCACACACCTAGAAAGGAAGACAAGATATAAGGAATATTTTTTCTTTTCTCACTGTGGTATGAGAAACCTTTGGAAGGGTTTTGCTTTGTGTTTGAAAGCAAAGGATGGTATGAATGTGCGCCTTTCTCCTTATTTTTGCCCTTTTGCTTTTTGCCCCAAATCTAATGCAATTCTATAGTTTAGACTGATACAACAGGATTTAATATGTAAGAAGAAATGATAACACTAAAAAGGGTGTTACAAGAACAGCGGTATGTAGGAGACATGAATCATCCTGCATTTTTGTCCACTAACATTTATATTTTAGAGTATCATGTATTTTAAAGGACCTGTGTAATTATAACTGTGAGATAGATAACTTAAAAATTAAGCCTGAGACACACGCAAGTGGAAGATAAGCACTGCCTTAGTAATATTATTTCTCAAAAGAAGTGTTTACCTTTCAGAAAATACCTTTTGCATATCAGTGTGAATATTGTGTGCAAAATGGTTTAGAAATTGTAGGAACAAGCTTTCTTGCAGTTGTCCACAATCTAATGATGTCCTTCACCTACCATTTAGCATGACTGGTTACAACTGCCCAGTACTTTGTAAAAATACAGATACTGTCTTCTCCATTGTCTTTAGAAAACTCTGCTGGGATATTGATTCTAGGAGATGTCTGCAGTATTAAGGAGTTGTATGTATAAACGGTCCTCTTTTTTTTAAAAAAAAAAGGAGAAAAAAAAAAAAGCAAAAATTAATCTTTTCTGACCCCCTGCAGCATGATGAGTATTTTGATACTTGTATGTTTCAGTGAGCAGGTGAGCAGAACATTGGAAGTGCAGCATCTCTTTCTGGAAAAGAAAAGAGGGAGAAATACAGGAGTCTTCCCTCTTTAAAAACAAAAATATTTGTTAGTTGTTTGAGATAAATATTGTTTCCTGAGTAGACTATCATATTGCTATAATTTGAAGTAAACTTAGGGATCTGTAAGTTGTACGGAAAACATTGAAATAGTCTGATCAATGTGTCTCAAGCAGAGATGCAAGTTTTAATGACAGCTGCTGAAACCCTTCTATCTGAAAATCACAGTTGTCTGCTGTTTTTTCCTTTAATCTTCTCTTTCCTCCAATCTCCCTGATGTTCTTTTTAGTTTCTCTTGTTGCTCTTTTTCTCCTTGAAGCTTCCTTTCTTCCTCTTCATATAAGCTTCTCCTTGCCTGTCATACCATCTGCAATCATACCACCACTTTTTTAAAAAGGCTAGGATGAAAATCATTGAAGAAACAAATAGAGAACACAGCCAGAAAATTTATAAGCTAACATGAGAAGAAAAGAAAGGGATGGAGAGAGGAAAATTGGAATATAAGGTGCAAGTGAGGTAGGTTTTTAGTCATGGCAGTTTTATGAATTACAACTTTTTCTTTTCCCAAGGAATCGCTGAAGATCAGCGTCAGTGAAAGATACAGCCATGATCTAAGCAGGCTTCTAAAACTCTTCAAAGCAGACAGTCTCATAATTTTCTTTTCTTTTACTTGTCAAATATTAATGCCAGAATGTAATCTCATGAAGATGATAAAAGTTTGAACCATTTCAACCTTTTAGTGGCATGCTCTGTGTATTTAGCAAATAGAATGACAGTTGCAGTGCTAACCTCGCTGTACGAATTCCAGGCTGCCCCACCTTTTTTGATTAAAATGGTGATTAGGGTTAAAGGAGATTATAGCAATTTGCCAGGGTCCTGCAAGCTCATGGTAAGAAAGGATGATTCAAGTGCCTGCAGAAAGATAGATTATCACAGGTTGATCAATCTTCAAGCTGCTATGGATTCTTAGTACCTTTGATATTTGCGTACACTCTCCAGATTTTACGATGCAAGAAAGGAAATGCATTCATTTTCTGTATACAAAACAAGAAGTTAATAATTTTCTCCCACCAAAGAGAGATGGGTCTTAAAAAGGGAATGCATAGGCCTTTTAAATTGTATCATAATATTATCATACTCTGGAGGTTTCTTGTTTTTTTCATTTCCTTTTTCTAAGTCTACATAAAATGATTGGGCAATTGTCTCTTGTACATCAGATGGTAAGTTTAAATCCTATGGAAGTCTCTATGCATGTAAAACTACTGGAATTTGTATTTAGAGGGAATTGTACATGATTTGCTTATTTGTCTAGAGACATGCCTGAGCCACAGGTTGGAAGTAAGTATAATATCCAGATCGTGAATCATCTTCCTGTTAAAATTAAGCTTTACAGATTAAGGTTTTGGGTTTAGATCGTTAAGAAGATTAGGCTTCAGTTCTGAAGCCTCTATTTCATTACATTAAACATTGGACTCCCATCCATGTTTTTCCCAGAAGAGGACTTTGTACATGCAGTATTAGGAAAAATTGCATTGATTTTTTTTTCCTGCATACCTTAACTGACAGAGAAGAAAATAAATACCTGTCATGAAAATATTGGTACATTTTTGTGTGTTTCAGTTTTGTGTCTTTAACCTCAGAGGACAATTTTACTTTTAGTATACCCTCAGAACTCCTGAGGGAGCTGGAAGAGAAGCTATGCCCATGTAGTGGTAATCCTGATGGCATATGAGCACAGTATTACTGTGCTCACAGGTGCTGCTGCTTAGAGTAAGCTGTCGAAATAACCAGCTCCAAATTTCAGTCCTGAGTGCCCCATTGGTATATTCATCGTTTGTTCTACTACAGCATATGCCTATTTTAACGGAGAAATTAGTCTCTTTCGTGATAAATATTAGTCTTGAACGGTACTTCAGTTAATATTCCTTTTTTTTCCCCCCTCACAAAGAGTAACTCTTCAAGGACTGCTCTCTGACCCTAAGTAATGCAATAACAGACCTTCCAGCTATCTGGACATGTCTTTCACTGGATCAGCCAGTATCTAAAATGTTTATGGTAAATGTTTAGCTGTTATGTAAAACTGGTGCGGTGATTTTGAGTCAGTTTCACACACGAAATAGATCTGTATTTAACTGACCACTAAAGTAGCCCAGCCTGGGCCTGACCAAGAAGGAAATCAGTCAGTAAAAGATCAAGAAAGGGAGAGGGATTCATTTAGGCCACCAGAGGATCAGAGGCATTCCAGTTATGAAAAAGCATTTTGCCCTTCTGAAAGGATGTCTGCATCTGCTTCTGAATGTAAGTTCAAGTGCTGCGGGCCTTACCTGTACTGGTCCTGTTTACTTCAGTGGAAGGCACGTATAAAGCCAGGAGGATTTATCTCCCTGGTTCCTGGTCATGTCAATCCGTTATCCTTCACTTGTGGAAAATCTTCAAAGGTTCTTGGCCTGTTATACTAAATGATTAAGCCTGTGTGGATTTGAAAACCTAGACTTGTTTCTGAGGTTTTTGTGTGTGCTGTCCTTCGACTCCAAGGTCTGTAAAAATCCCATTAAAGCAGCAGCCTCTCAAACTACTTCAGCAGGTTTTGGTTTTGGTTGTGGGGTTTTTTTTTCCTCCCCAATATTTGGATGCATAGGTGAACTTCTAGAATTTTAATTACGTCTGCCTCAGATGAGCTGCAGAAATGTAAAAGGGTTTTGGGTGAGATTTAATTTTAGATAGCAGCTTAATTAACTGCATTTGTAAAAACTAGCACAACTTTAATTAAATGTCTCTACATTAATTTAGTTATTTAATTGAAAACTTATTGGGATAGTCCTTACAATTTGTAACTCTTCCTCTTTGAGGATCTTAAGTAACAGATCATAAGAACAATTTTCTAAAAAACCCCAAACTGTATTTAAGCTTTTGCTAGATTTCTACCAGCTTTTTGCAAATAGCAGAAAGGTTGTTTTTTCCTCCTAAATACTTATTCTGGTTTATGGATTTTATAACAGGATTAGACATCTGAAAATTCAACCTATAAATGATGATTGATGAAGTATTTTCCCCTTCTCATATGCGTTGGGGTTGGTTTGTTTCTATCCACATCAGCTTTTGTCCCTTTTTCACTGTCATGTCGACGCTTCCTTGTACTACCACAAAATTACCACTCGCAAGACTTTTCAGGGCACAGGTATGTTAGGGTTAGTTGTGATGCACAGGGAAAGCTGTTTGAGTTCTGGGTCTGCAAGATTCTGTGCTGTAAGGGGTATAAGAAGTAGGGGACCAGGTCTGGTAAAGAGAGCAGGGGCTCAAGACACACTAATCTTTTTCTAGTATTTGTAGAAGTCCGCACATTTCCAGCACAGCATGTAGCTTCTTTCGGGTTCCCCACTCTGCTCTGAGAAATGTGGAGTGGCAGGGTGAGGCTGGAGCCCTATGCGTCGTTAGAGCAGGGTGTGCAGCTATTTAAATGAAACCCCATATTGCATGTCCACCTTCTCTCATGACCCGGCAACATGAGAAAAGGTTAACCATTTCTTTTCACAATTAAGCTGCATCTAGCTGAAGTAGACATATATATGTTATATTAAACATTATATATAAATTACAATTCATTCCAATTTACCTTCCATTTCTGAACCTATACCAATGATCACAATCTTCCAGTGATAGCACTCAGAATTTCCAGTAGTCTGTGCTTTCCTCTAATTGAAATTATTTCCACTGCCCTACATTTTCCTTATGATTGAGAAGTGAGTTCCATTGATACTTTGCCAAAGGGCCTGTTCATAATAATTTTCTTTTCCTTCCCAACACCTATTGCATGCATCAGTTGCATGAATGGTAATTTGAAGCCTTTTTAGCACAGCTGGATATTTTTCATTGATTCTTTTCATCTGAGCATCATTCATTAGAGTTCCTTCATCTTTTTGTCTGCAGTGCACTTTATCTACAGAATGCTGGGATCTGTCTAACGAAATAGAACAAAATGTACAAGGACTTCAAGTCCTTCCAGTGTCATATCGGTCAGGTTATAAATCTGAGACAAAGCAAACAACCCCACTTGCTCACCTTCCTTGAGGTACCTATTTATCTTAATTCATTCCATACTGACAAAGAAACTTGATTGTTCCAATCCTCCTTTTCCTGATTTGCATTACTGATACCATTGCAAATGTTCTTTAAAGTATATACTTATAAAAATACAGGCTGGCATTTAGAAAGGCTCAGGTTTGCTTTTCAGTACACACGTGAACATTATGGTCTCTGTCCCACAACTTCATCTATTCTACCTGGATAACTACATGTATATCTAGAACTTCTATTTTTCTCCTGTTCCTTGTTTTAGGAAAAAACAAGTTTGCCATCACAACCAGCACTGCTTTTTCAAGAATTTTGTAATTAAATGTTCTGTAAAAAAATGAAGTGCTATTGGGAGAGAACAACTAAGCATTTTTTAAATTATGATAAATTTTAAAGTGTAAACAGAAAATTTTGAACTTATCTCACTGAAACTACAGACAGCTTTTTTTAAAATAATGTTGCTTTCTGTTTCATTTTTTTAAAGTATTTTATGTCACATAAAATTGAACCACATTTTCTGCTCGGCTTCGCCCCTACAATCACAAAAGCAGCATGTGAGTTCTTAACATGTATAATATAAATAGTTGACATTGTCAAGGAAAATAATATACGTGAAATAAAGTTCTTACTGTTCAGGTGAGTAAAAAGCATGAGCTTTCTTGGAAGTCTTGGAATGAAATTTAAGTATTAGCCAAACTTTCAGCTATATCTTCTTTTCCATGCAGCAAAAGACTAATTTAGCAGACTTCAGCAAGAACACTTACTCTAAGATGGTCACCATCTCAGATCTACCTGTTATTTGGGGAGCATTACCTGACTTCGTTTACCTAATTAACTGATGGGAATTCTTGACTAAATTGTGGGTTTGGGGTAAATGGTGGATATAATTCTTCTGTACTTCTTTATTTGCTGTCATTGAAAGGTTTTAATTGTGGTACAACAGGTTGTTAAGTGAAGTTTGATTGCTATGTATTCTTAAATTGTTCAGTGAAATAAACAGTAAGAGAGGAATTTTCCACAAAGGCATAGTGTAATACGTAAGACAGAAAGTTGATTAGGACTTTAGGTTTATGAACTCAGAGCTGTTTTACTCAAAGGTAGGAAATGCTTCTAAGTGAACCAAAATAACTTGTTCAAAAGCGACTCTGAAGTAACGCATATCATTATGATCTCAACCTACTTGGCCAACTTATAAGATGGGTGGTGTTGCTGCTAGGATGGTTGCTGTAGTTTCAGTGTCTCTGACAGCTGATGTAATGTCTGCAGACTGTTAGAGCTATAAAATTACAAATCCAGAAACTGGTGTTGATCGTGCTCCTTCTGAAAATATTATGCACTTCTTTTAAAGGCTGTTTGCTCCAACAAAAGTTCACATTCAAATATTTTGTATTACCTGATTGGTATAGGACATGTCTAGATAGTAATAATAATAGTGTCTTCTACAGTAATATTCCAAGGGACCACATTTATTCTGTACCATCATATCATGAAAGTTTATCCTAAGTAATTTCGTAGTCACTTATTATTAATCATTGTAATAAAGTCTGTCTTTCAGCTCTTTTGGACGTGTTTTGCTTAATGGCCCCCATGTCCAGGTACATTTCAGCCATACCACCTGCTCTTCAGCACAGAGAGAAATGCCCAGGCCTGAACATTTGTTAAGCTTCAATGTTAGCATATTGTTGAACTTCAGAAAGTTCAGGATTCAAAAGAAGCGTCAAACCTGTGCCTTATTCTATAGCTTTGAAGCTTTCACTGCTGAAGTGAAAGAACTTTGCCTTTCTACTACATATGAAGCAGGTGCTCAGTTACCAATAATTGTGATGTGGATTTTGCTTTACCTTTGAAATAATAAATAATATTCAAGTCTGATTACTCAGTAATGTGCCTTGGGTTCACAAAATTATACAGTCTCATTCTGGTTTGCAAAAGGTGGTCTGATCAACAAGATTTTCTTTTCTCTGTGCTTACTGCTACTCCATTCAATCTTGCTAATTCTCACTGTTTAATAGTAAGCATTTAACTGGATATTTATTCCTTCATTCTTTACTTCTAAGATCATAGTCTGGCCAACAGCCAGACCTAAGAAGATCTTATGATGAGAAGTGTCTTGGTATCCTAAGAATAATTTCACAGTGTATGAAATACAATTTTTAGAAAATGGCCTCCACTGTTCCTAGTTAATATATCCCGGTAACACAAGGAAACCTGTAAAGACATCATTCAATCTGCGTTTATAGATATAAACAGTAAAATTCTTAAAGAATAAGGCCAGAACATTTTGAATATACATACTATACTAATAACATAGCTAATGTGAATCTATTAGGGAAGAAGTGTTAGCTGCCATGTAGCAGTCGGTGAATGGTTTCCCCCTTAATAAGAAAATCCCACTTCTGTTATTAAATAATTTCAAGTGCTTATAACAGTGACAGAAAACTGGCAGGCAAAATGGCTTTGCTGATGTAGGAGTCAAGACTAGCGAGGCATTTTCTCAAGGGAGCAATGTTTGAACACATCCAAGGGTTCATTTTAAAACTTTTAAAACTAGGAAAAAAAATTAAAATGCTGTATTAAAATTACATCTTTTGACAGCCTAACTTAACTTTGAAGGTGCTCCTCACATTTCCAATGTTATTGATTCTATCTTGAACCGTTACACAGGCACAAATGAGTGACCATAACTCTCTGGATATGCCTCACTTCTGTAGCTTTAGAGGATGTAGTCACGACTATATGTAAAAGTGCAGAGTCGATGCTGCTGAACCTGTACTGGATCAAAGACAGGAGAAAATGTTGGTCATGGGATGAATTAGTTCTCTGGAATTGTATTGCTTGTGCCTCCTTAACTCAGCATACTAAACCTTGTGCAGCTGGATGTGACAAACAAACACAAAAAGAAAACCCTGACTGTTTTGAAAACATGATGTTTCATCAGTTATTTTCCAGAAGGCCTTCTGAGGTCTTTAGACCATTCAGATTTTTGCTGGTTAGAAAATGGCTTCACTAGAGTGATTTGAAGTTTCTGGTAGTCTCACTGAAGCAAACACAGCTAAAGTTTAATCTTTCTCTTGCTCATCAATGTTCTGCACTTTTTAGATATTATTCTGTACTTAAGCAGAGCATATTTTTTATAAAACTTTCTAACCGTAGTCAGAATAATTTAAGTTCTGGGATGGTCTTGGAAGGAAAGTTGTTGTATACTTATACTCCTATGCATACATTTATGCAGACATATCAAAACAGATTTTCTGACAACGTGGGAAACAAAAATATGTTTGAGAGCTGACAAGCAGGTATATAATTTATTCTTGCAACACTAGGCTATCACAACAGACACACAGATGGATGGCTGGGAAAAAACTGTCAAATTATTTTAAATCCAACACAACTTTGAAGGTTTTACCAGTTTCAGTAGAAAGTATTTCAGATTACCATAAAAAAAAAGAATCACAAGTTGCCACGATTTTTATGGCAACACAGAAACCAGGCCAATTGTTCTACAGCATAAGTTTGGTTGGTAGGCACTGCAGTCAAAATATTGAATCATGTGGACGTCATGAAACAGAAACACAAGATGTCCTTGTTATTGAGCCACAGTTGGAGTGGTTGTATTTGCACTGGTCAGAAATGAAACATCCGATTATCCAAAAATACGTCAACTGCAGCGGGCAGAAGGGTAAATTCTTTAAGAAGCCTCACCTGTAAGCTGCTGTCATGACAGGGATTCTAGGAATTTTTTTCAGCTTTACTTTTTGCCACACTTTAAAGAACATAGGGGAGAAGCTGGCTTGCTATGAGGCAGTGCATATTTGAAATCTGGAGGTTATAGAGATGGCTGCTAGGGGAGAAGGAAAGAAAACACAGAAGGCAGGACAAGATAAAATAGAAGAACACTTAAACTCTGAAGAGTAACTTAGCCAGAATGCGATAGTATGAAGCAAACAACAGGAGCCCAAGCAGAATCTAAAAGGAAGTTGACGGTTATGAGGAGGAGGAGCAAAATGGGAGGATCAGGTGAGGGAGCTTCTTGTTGACGTTGGAAGGGGGAGTCACATCAGAAAGGATTTATCTCGTTCTTAAGCATTATATGCATCACTTTGCAAATTTACCTTTGAAAAGAATCTGAAATATTACGAAATTAGTACACTTTATTCACATGAGGCTATAAAGCTGTATTTTCCCTTTTCCATATTCTGATATTCTGCTCCCGTCAGATACATGATCCTGCCAGTTGTTCTCTCATATGATGAACATTAGCAGTACAAGATCTGTATTCCTGGTTTCTCACCTTTTGGCTTTTTTCCCTTTTCCTCCCTGATTGTCATTATTATTTTCCCTTGTACAATAGAAATGCTAAATGATAAGACAGTGTAATCATAAGGGCAGCTGAACTAGAAACACACTGAGAGTGTTTCCTTAGGAAAATGCCATGGGATGGTTTACATGGACATATATTTCAAAATCAAATGCAACCCCAGTTTCACTGTGGATGTTTTTTTCTGAAATACATGTAGGCTTGGAACTTTTGCCCATGTGGGTTTCCTACCAAATTTTCCAGTCTCATTGCACCCTGTTCAGTTCACCAGCTTTTCTATTGGTTTCTCAAACTGTACTTTTGAAGGTTCACTCTGGGATTTGTAGCTACCTTACAGCCTCATGTCTGCTACTGCTGGCAACGCAAAAGGATAAAAATTACCCAGTCAAAAGCATCAGAGCGGAATCTGGCTTCTGCAGCCAGAAAGCAGTTACAGACATGTAACTGTAGGCCAGCATTGCTATTCCAGCAGTGTGTAATCAAAGCACTTGTTTGTTCAGAGGAATCTTACTGCATAGTGGAGTTATTGACTGAATAGGCTGTATAAATAATGGCTCTGTCTTAGGTTTGGCTGGCTAAGAGTTTTGGTTTCTCCTGAGACTGTGGGGGGAAGACTATGGAGATTATGAAAAGACCTACCAGGGTAGACAAGACAAGACATAACAGGATCTGCAGAAAGCAGAGAGTGTGAGTTCTAATGAGAGAAAGAGAAGGGAAAGGGAAAAACCTTCCTACAGTGAAGTTTTACTACTTTTTTTTTTTTTTAACAGACAAATTTTAAAAGGCATAAAAATTTAAAGTAACTAGATGATAATAAAAGACAAACAGAACAAGTAAAGTAATAAATGGGCTGACAATGTCAGTTGTATAGTCATGTGTCTATAAGAACAGAAACAAAATTTCATCTACTTAGTTCTAAAAATAAGGACTGTCATTATTGATTCAGAATGGACAAAGAAAAGCTAACACAATAGGACAGAAAGGTTTCAGCGTTAAGTGACTCTACATCCACAATTTTATTTCTTGGAATTTTCATTAAGTTAAAAAAGTAGAGTATAAACACAAAAAAAGCGCAGTTACATCTTTGTATCTTCTATTTGCAAACCTCTGCTTTTAAGTTAATAATTTCTAAATAAAGTTACAGGACTCAGTGCTGCATGATATTCCTTTGCATGTCTCATTCAGATGTATAAACTCATTGCAGCAAACATTATATTGAACAAACATGACTTCATTTGCTTTTTACAGATGAAGTGATTATTTTTATTGGACATAATTTGTCAAAAAGCATACATAAATTTATTTCTGCCTTCAGATTTCTTTGGAAATCCTAGCCATCCTATTGTATTAACCCTGTTTTTCATTTGGACAATGGAATTGCTCACCTAATTTTAACAGCATCCATTTGATTTTGTGATTAGATGAACCTACAAAAACCTTACTTAAAGGGCAAGTGACCGTTTCTTTTGTCATACACAGGTGGTGTTATTTTTTTTTAACTTCCTGTAATCCCTGAGGATAAATTTCAGTCTCAGAAGTGTTAAAGAAATTTTAGTTTAAAATATGGCTTCTGATCTTGTAGCATTAAAGCAAACAGCAGCTTCATTGTTGGTTTTACTGATAGAATCAAGCCCATCCTTTTTTCATACCATGTACACGTGTTTTTAAGATGCTTTTTCACTGATTCTTAAAAGCATTTTATAGAAATAATGAGGACCTTTCATAGGCATCGCTCTTAAATTTTATGAGTTATAAGAATGGTTTTTTGTTTTGGGGTTTGTTTTTTCTTTTTTGTGGAATCCTTTCTTGAGCAAGCCCTTCATAATTAAGTCTTTCATAAATAGATTTTTTTCAAGAGAAAGCTCATTTGTTTCCTTTATTTGCCTAACTTGAAGGCCACATGTCAACTTGTCACTGTGGTAATAATAGCTTGTAAGTTAGACATTCAGAAAGGGTTTCTGACTCAGTAAATTAAAGTTTTGTAATTGCCAATTAAACTGCCTGTCAATGTATTATATAGTGCCACTGTACAGATACTGCAAATTCAGGTTTTGAGGCTGGCTTCAGACTGTGTTGCAAATCTTGTCTTTGCTTCTCTCCTGTTATTGCTCGTCTCACAAACAGTTGCATTGCACTCCCCTTCAGCGTCCCTCTGCCGCCAGATCTCCATCTTTCTTACTGTTAATTCTCCGAGTTCTATTCTATTCTTCAAATTTCCCAATTCTGTGCTCTTACAACCAAAGGAAATAACAAACAGAAATAAATTATTTACTGGGGGGTGGGGTGGGGGAGGGAAGTGATAAAATATGGATAGCTGTGAAAATAAGGTGATAAATTTAAGAGAATTTTTTATGGCATTCGATAAAAAAACAAGAAGAGCGTTTTCCAAAATGTGATTTATAATCTGGAGGTTAACAGTTATTTTTCATATTTGAAGCAGTGCAGATGATAAATGCATTTTAACAATTCTACCACAATGTTTATGCTCCAGAGTTTGTTGCGTTCATTTTTTAATTGCTATGCGAAAAAGGTCTGTTTAATGTTTGCACTAATATGAAGTCAGTTAAATGGCAATAGTCAGTGCAGCCTGGTTACAGTGTTCCTGGAAACACAAAATATCATAGCTTTAATTCCACTGCCTCCTGCGGGGCTGCAGCTTGGAGCTTTGTTCCACTGGGAAGGAAGAACTCTCCCTCTGCTCATGGGAGGATCTGAATCTGTGAAGTGGATAGAGCTGGGGATTGAACAAAGCCATTTTCAAAGATTTTAGTGTCATCTGAGGCCTTTACAGATTGACAGTGGTAAATAGGGTATTCAGCTTTGCTAAGAGAGGGCTAATAACAACAGAGTTAAGAAGAAAACTGCACGTAATGTTATTAGAATTACTTGAATAAAATTTATGGCACTTACCAAGTGCACTATATCATAATGCTTTTTTTCTGATGCACATGAAGAGATGGTTTTCTTGAATGCATCCTTCATAGCAGTATAACTTTTAACCTCTACTATATATCATCCTACATTCTCTGTAAATATGTGGTATAATATAATTTATTTTGCTAAAATTATAAACACCTTTTCTTCTCAAGTAGATTAAACTGTGGAAATAAGAGAATGTATCTTCCACTTTAGAAAGAATTTTGTATCATTGCGGTTTAGTGGTATGGGCTATATATAACACAGGTTTTGCTTTCATGTCACTTGAATTTAACTCAGATTAGAAAGCATAAATATATAGACTTTGACCAGCTGCAGGATGAAGACAGCTCCTCTCACAAGTCATATTACACTATTACAGGAGTTTTGCCATTAACTTCAATCAGTGTAGTATCAATCCTATCAGCAATTGTTTCCATTGCAAACCGTTATTTGCCTAGAATTATTTTATTATCTTTCAGTGTGCTATATGCAAGTCTTCCACAGGGAGAAAAAGAGGCTTTTGTGCAAAATCAGGACCTGTAGTTGTATACAAAGAAGTGTCAGACAACAGGGAGCATTAAGCACTGATTGTATGGATGCTCCCAAGCCTGAGCAGCTGCTGGGATATAGAACATTCTGCAGAAGTCATGGAGACTGAGAAGCCATCTTCAAAAGGTTCATTTGGCAAGAATAAATAAAAGTTTGTTTAATCCATCCAGTCAGTAATCTCATGAAATGAAGCTTTTCTTTTCATGTTGTGTTAGCACTTGATTGAGCAAGTAATTTTAATATCTCTGGAAACAAGAGTATTATACTCTTGAGATTGCCAGTTGCAAGAACATGGCTGAAACAAGGAAATAATGTGTATAGATCACACTGTAATGAAACTGTCCCTGCTGACATAATCTTACTGGTTTCACCCTGTGCAGCTAAAAAGGAAACCAAATAGGTGATCTGTTTGGGGAAGTTTTGGGAATAAGGATTATTTAGAGTGAAGAGATTTATCACTATTGGTGTAACTCTAACTCTCAAAGAGGAAAAGGAGAGGAGAGCAGAAGCTATGAAAGAGAAGAGATATGGATGTAGAATGGATGGAGATATGGACAAGATGCTGGATGTAGAATCCTTTACTATGCAGACAGAGCAGTGGGACAGGCTGCGTAGAGATGTTGTGGAGTCTTAGTATGAGCAGAATTGTCTCAGGAGATACATATTTCTCTTCATTTCTGATCAAGGAAGGCTAATTTAGCTGTCTTACTTTAGGACTCCTGACTTAGCACAAATAAATCTCACTTACAGTTTTCCTTTCCCTGTATACCTTTTGTCTTGATATTACGTATGTAGCAGCACACTCAGTCTAAGTAATTCTTCAGCTTTTATTTACAAACATTATTAGATAAAATTGAGAGTTTTATTACATATATATGAAAAATGTATTTTCACTGCATTTGGGGTAGCAACATGGGCTTTGAAGTACAAATTGAAATGATAAAAGACAATGAAGACACTCAAGAAGAAATCAAGGAGAAAAGAAAGAGAAAACAGTGAAAAAGACAGTACTGAAAACTGAAGTCTCTTGAATACTGATGGAATGATAATCCCAGAGGAGTTAGAGGGCAATACGAGTGGAAGGAAGCTGAAGATGGTCAAAGAAAAAACTTGGAAATTCTAATCAGCTGAAATTAGTGCTGAGTAAAGATGATACTGAATGAAGCCTCTGTTTCTTTAAGAAGTCACCTCTGTAAAATACAGGTCTGGGCTGTGAGCTTCTTACTTGTAGTGATGAGCAGTTATTCCCAAAATTAATGCTAGTAATGGCAGTGGAGATTCATAAATCTGAGGGAAAGGAACAATAAAACTAATACGATAAAAGATCAATGAAAGTGAGAGAATATAACTAGAACTATAAAAGAATAATCTTCACTGGTGATGCTCAACTGATACAGGAAATTGCAGGCACATGTTCTGGGGCAGCTATAAAATAAAGCATTTCTTGCATGACATTCTACCTACAATTCCCTAAGTCATCAAAGATACATTCCCCTTGGCACAAAAACTGTGTATATTACCTGACCTTTCAGAAACAAATGGCATTTTTAGAGAAACATTAATTTATTAATTTTTTTTAGTTCAATGAGAAGAAAAAAATGAGAAAGAGGGGGAAAAGAAAAGCAAAAAACCCACATTAAAATCTTGTTAAGAGATAGTAGGGCTTTACCTTAGGGATGGATTATGAAACATTAATAAGAGCATTTTCAAATAAAGTACAAAAAAGAAGAATGGATTTTAAACTGTTTAGAAATATTTTTAAATAACATAGAAAGGAGCCAGTTCTATTTAAAAAATGTAAAAAGTAAAATGAAGAGAAATAACAGTATTTTAGCAGAGAAGCAAAAGAAATAAAAAAGGCCACAGCAAGGTGTCATTTTTTATATCTTTACAGTTGTGTATATGAAGGACACCTAACTATGGTACAACCGATGTTACTTTCCAGGCATTCCAAAAGTGAAGAGACAATGTCTAAAAGAAACACATCTGTCAAACAACCATGTTAGGGTAGGAACAGTAGATGGGCAGAGCCTAAACAGACTAATGTTTCAGCAACAACAGCATCATAATTAACATTTCAGTCTTTTCCTACTACAAAATGTTTGAAAATATATTTAGACTGAGGATAACAAAATAGTCAGAAAACAGAAGCTCTGTAGGAAAAATGCAGGGGAAGGGTGGGGGCAGTGTCAATAAAGCCCTGCAAAACTTTTCTCTACCTCTGAGATGCCTGCACACTATTTTAAGACCCAACACAACAGCGTAAACATGATGTACCCAAAATCTAAATGTACCACTTTTTGTTTTCTTAAGTGATGGGAGAAGTTAATGGCCTCAATACAGGTTTTGCAGATCAATGCCCTGTACTGCCCTGCTGCAAGTTGCTTTTCTATGAGCATTTGACAGAGAAAATTTAATTCCCAGCACATCTTTGTAAAGGTTTCTCAGTGGAGCTGATCTTTTTTATTGTTTCCTGTCCCAACGCAGATGCCTTCACTCATGCAAAACAGTAACTTTTCCCCATGAATAGTGTCAGGGAAATCTGTAAGACCTCCTGTGGAGTAAGACACTACTTAGTACAAACGTTACTGAAGAAATAAGAATGCACCCCTTGAAACTCACCGGAGTTAGAAATGGGAGAGAAAAAAGTATCAAGTTTGTGCAACCAGGCACAGAAAGCACAGAACTGAGTTATTTCACATTTGACATTTTGAGAGTAGTGTACCTTATAACTTTTCCCCTTTTTAAGTTGCCAAAGCCTTCTTGATTTAAAATGGTTGAGGAATCATCTGTATGTACAATTGATGAGACTGCCTGGGGATTAGGAGGGAAAGAGGGAGGAAAAGGGTGGAACTGAGCCTCTATCAAATCACCTGTTTCCATTGCCTTCGCTGGAGGAGACCATCATCATTTTAGATTTGCAGAAAAAATGGGAGGTGCTTATGAGTGTAACATGCTAATGACATTTTAAAATTCTGGAAACATTATGAACTTCACGTGTGAAACAGTACGTATCTTCAGTTTCAGGGATAATCTGTATTAGACTACATTCCATCCTCCCTCCCCCTCTGGTTTTGGGAACTAGGATTTCCCCCAACTTTGGTACAAGAGCACGTTGCATAAGAGGTGAAAAACTGGGGTTTGTACTTGAAGGAATTCCGCTTCTGTTCATCCCAAGATTTGAAAAATAGGTTTCTCCTAATTTCCTCAATTTCCCAACAGAATGATTGAAGAGCATATATCTTCATACATGGGATGCTTATTATATTTAACGTAAATAACATGGAAAGCACATGGCAGAATTTTTTTCTTAGAAATAACGCTCATCATAGTTTATAATCCAGAATCCTTCAAATACCGTGTTTTTAGCACAACTAAATCAGATCTAATAACACTGGCAAAGCAGAAATTTATATATTCATAGTAGGAAAGAGAGGACTATCATTTCAGATATGTCTCTCTTTCCTGATTTCCTAAGACTTCTGTTCTTCAGTTTTAACTGCAATTGCTCACTCAACCCTTCGTTGTAGGTCACCATCATTCTTGTCAAATTCTGGAGACTCTCTCCAGTTGATCCACATGTCTCTTGGTTCTGGTGCCTAGAGATGATCACAGTATACCACCAAAAAGTTGTATGGATGATGACTAATCCTACAGGATAGATAGACTGTTATTAAAAAAAAAAAAAAAAAAAAAGGAAGAATTTTATGTGGAAACATTTCACAGCATACAGCGTGCAGGTGCTTTGATCTCATAAGTAAGATTTGATTTCAGAAAGAATATATGCCATGCTGAGCTCCATACTAGGCAGTTTTACTTACTATAGAACACATTCTGTCCCTAGTTGCAGGTGCCCAAATCCCATTGACTTTGAAAATGTCAAACTGCATCTAAGTCAGATTAATTTTAAGATCAATAACCTTCCAGAGGTTCAGGGTAGCATATACATTTTACTTTCTCTTTTCCCCAGCTTACAATACAGAAGTAAAAGTATATATAGTTTCAGCTTTATGCTGAAGGCAGGACAGAAATCTCTGAATCTATAGGTCTGCATAGTCAGAGCTCTAAGGTGTGTATTTTATGGGGCTGTATAGAAGATGCACAAAGAAGAGTGTTAAACTAGGAATGATGGGGTTGGAAAAGGAGACGATTGAAAACTTATGGGTGAGGATTAAAGAGCAGACCAGTATGGGTGACATCATAGTAGGTGCCTGCTATGGGCCACCTGACCAGGAAGAGCAATTCAGTGAGGACTTTTACATACATCTAGATGAAGCCTCATGTTCACAGGCCTGGGCCAAGGTCCCCATGGGGGCCCAGCCTGATTATCTGCTGGAGGGACAACACAGCAGGTCATAAACAATGCAGTAAGTTGCTGGATAGCATGGATGAATGTTCCTAAAACAACTGATAGAGGAGCCAATGAAGGCAGATGCTGGACCTCATACTGGCAAACAAGCGCTCATTGCAGAGGTGAAGGTGGAAGGCATCTTAGCTGCAGTGACCTTGAGCCCACATGCCCGGACGTCAAGAGAGCAGACTTTGGCCTCTTCAGGGAACTGCTTGGAAGAATCCTAAGGGATAAGGCCCTGCAAGGAAGAGAGGTTCAAGAAAGTTGGTTGGTGTGCAAAGATCACCCACCTTCTGCAAGCACAAAACTGGTCCATCCTCAAGAGCAGGGAATCAAGTAAAAATGCCAGGAGGCCTGTATGGATGAACAAGAAGCTCCTGGCAAAACACAAACATAAAAAAGGACTATACAGAAAGTGGAAGCATGGGCAGATAACCTGGAAGGAGTACACAGGCATTGGCCAAGCGTAGAGAGATGTAGCTAGGCAAGGCACAGCCCACTTGGAGTGGAATCTAGTGAGGGATGTCAATGGGTATTTATAAATTTGAAACTAACATAAACTGTGAATGGAAAAATTTTTAATTGGTGCAGTGCTGGTTTTGTGAAAAAATAGTTGCTAACTATCATCATTTGTAAAATTACTTTCTCGGTATACTATAAAATTCTGCAAGGAATTTGGGAGATAATAGTCCAGACTGATAAAATTATATAAAAAAAGCAATATTAAAAGAGAATTAATGTGGTTGGAAAGTCAAGAATTTGAAACCTTTGTTAATAAAATGCTCAAGAATAGCGGACTGCATGGCAGTTTCTTGTACCTTCAAAAGTTGAGTCCTTGCTCAGCTCATATCAGTTTCATGAAATATTTTATACCTAACAAAAGTGCATGAATAGGAATGAGGAATATACAGTGTGTGAAAGGTAATTCCCTTGCAGAACCCCCACCAGCATGTGTGATGGCTTTTACAACAGCAGTGGAGATGTCAAATGCTAGGCCTCTCTGACAGAATATCTTTTATTCAAAACAAGTAATGTTTTCTAAGAGAACTGTTTCCTAAAGATGTTTGTTCTTAACATTTCACAGGGTTTACAAGTGTTTTATTCCCTTTCAATTTGAATGTTTTTGTTATTTAAACCATAAGACTTAACTTTCTTTCCTGAGGCATAGAGACACACAAAGCCAGGAGTTCACTGATTTAGGATTATAAAGCGAAAGCTTGAGAAGCAATGGCTGGTTATTTGCAGCAGACATATTAAGTCAAGGAGATTGTTCTTTTCTTTACCATTTTCTAAGGCTCTATGCCCAGGGCTTTAAGATGTTTCCTGAATTTTTATTACATTCTACTCTCTTGTTTCATCTGAAGATTAAAAAAAGCAGTCAAGGTACAATACATGTATCCTAGATTTTAGGATTTCTTTTTTTTACTGAAAGGAGAATTGCATGAAGTCACTCAGATTTCAATCAGCTGAAGTATACAGTCCTGCCGTGACCCAGAAATCCTGGAATTTTAATTTAGTCTTTGTAACAGCTGTAAATGACTGTGAGTAACATTACATTTATCTATTTTTTTCTTTCACATGAAAAATAAGCACTCATCATGTTGATTTTTACACTTTCAAAATATTTCAGGTTACAGAGCTTTTCACAAGGAGACTAACTGTCCTTTCTTGTGCTTTCAACTCAGTAAATATCAAGACTTAAACCTGAAGTTCAGCAGCTGAGAACAATGACTATCAATTGCTTTTTCCCCAGCTGTTCCTCATTAATGGCACAAAGTGTGCTTATTTAAATCCATCCTTATCTCCTGATGTACAAGGAATAGTGAAAGGCTGAATTTAGTTGCTGTTGGAAGTACAGTAGATAAGATCTTCTGTTTATTGGTTTGTAAAGAGCAGCCTAGTACTGCTTTGGTGGCTCTGAGTCATTGAGAGAAAAGAAAGAAGCTTTTTCAGCTCTTGGGAGGAGAATTGCTGGGTATCATTAAAGAAGGTCTTGTAGAAGCCAGTTTCCTTTGATACGCAGTCAAATTGGATGTGATTGGAGTCAAGGTCAGGCGGCTGTAGAAAGGCTATGAATATGGTGCGGGAATTAAAGGCGTGTTATTTTAATAAGTATTGTATGCGTGCTTATTAATACAGAAAATTGCTCTTCTCATGAGAACAGCCTTTGGTGAAACAAATTTTGAAGAAAGATTGTGTGTCATTTTGCTGCTGTGCTAAATATAGCTGTTTAGATGAGACTCTTCTATTCTTTTCCTTCTCTTTTTGCCTTTTTTTCCTCAGAATCCCAGGCATATTCAGTCATTCAGTAATTGGACTGACTATTTATAGTTTGGATTTTTTTAACTAGTGATCTCATTTCTACTCCCTTATGTTAATAAGTAGTAAAATTTCTACTTACATGCCTTCATTAAATTTGCCTGCATTTGGGGCAGCATAATTATGTAATTAGTGTCTATATATTATGTTGCATGTGCCCTTAGATGCCTTTACAAATAGGATATTATTCTGACCTCAGAAGAGTATATGGTGTTGCTCTGTTTCAAATGAATAATAATTTTAAAAAGTTAAGCTCAAATGTAAATGTTGAACTGCACTGAGTGAGATAGGCGATATCTACCTGACCTCTCTGCTCTTTTATCAATGATCTTAAAATCAAAAGTGAAGTAATTTGTCAAAAGAGAACATAATGAAACCCATTGCCCCTCCCCTATTTGAAGTTGTGTTCCTGGTGGATTGAAAGATACCAAACATAGGCAAATATTAGAACATATTCTATTCAGAAGTGAGAACATTCAGAGAAATTTAGTGAGGAAAAGTTTCATTTTCTTTTGGAGGGGCGGGGGGGAATTCTCTGTGCTTTAGGTTGGGATTCTAGCACTGGGCCAGCATGACAGTAGACCTGGCAATGGTGAATCAGGAAGAGGGAGAATTGGAAATATTTTTTCCATTAGAGTATTAATAACCTCCTACCGAAATAGCACATGACACTATTAAGTCCTTTCAATGACAGCATGATTTGGCTTAGAAATAGGGGTAGTAGGGGCTGCTGTTTATTTCCATGAGCATCAAAGACAAAAAGATCTTTTTTCCTAGAAAGAATGAAAGTCAAATTAGAAATTGCAGATGTGTAACAAAGTGTGCAGAGCAAACATAGAAAGAGGGGAAAAAAAAAAAAAGCCACTTAGGTGCCTTGCTTTGCTTGGCAAATTAAGATATTTCTAAAATGATCCACCTAGAAATAAACCAGAGTGGGCCCCAAGAGATGTAACATACAAAGACATGCGATATACAATCATATAGGCTCTCATTTGCTAGTTTCATGTTTTTCAACTACACTGACTTCTCAGACAATGTTGTCATAGGGAGAGTTGTTTTGGGGTGTGTTTTCTGGTGTTTTTTGTTTTGGTTGGGGGTGGTGGTTTTATTTTGTCGTTGTTTCTTCTTTTTTGTAAGTGAATGCAGACAAATACCCACTCTATCAACAGAATGGGTTTTGATTCATTGTTCTGCACAGTGTTTCTCCTGAAGCATTTGTATCTCTTCCTAGCCTTTTAGGAGAAAATCCAGTTATTTTCAATTATGGCAATTTAATCACACTACAAGAGGCTAAGGGATGCTACTTTAACCCGTTTCTGTAATAAGCATTATTTCCTTGCTTATAAAATATTCTGATAAAAAATATAAATATTACAAACGTGATTGCAGTTTAAAAATTAGAATGAGAAGAAAATTATTACTTTTTTTACAGGAAAAAGTCTTTGCGAGATACTAATGCTTTCAAGCAGGGACACGTGAGTGTATAACAACCTTCTTATCCAGTTCACTAGCATGGCAGCAGTTAAACTACACTGTGCTATAGTACAGCAAAGATGGTTTTCTTATGGTGTCATTTAGAAAGAACTGCAGGTGTTGGTGCTCTTTTGCTCAAGAGCGTGGATCTGCACATTTACCATCCATGTTGGCCGGGAAAGACAAACGCAGTTGCATGCTAGATCTCTTTAAGAAGCACTGCAATAGACATTATTTGAATATATCGAGAAAGGAGATACATAAACAGTGTTTGATAGATACCGAATGTTTTAGTATTTTTGTATGCTTTGTTATTCATCTTTGGGTGTGTCCAAGCAGAGGACTGTGATGGAGAAGTGGAGATGGACTGAAATGGACTTATAATTCAGGTGTGATGCTTGAATTAGAGTTTGGAACGCACAGAAGTCTCTTTCTGAATTGCCTCAATGCTAACGAGGCTGGAAGCATTAAGGTATTCACCTGTAATTCTCCCTGTTTGCCTGTTTTCTCACTACATGTGATAACTAGCTTCGCTGGCTTCTTTGTCTGTGACCATTTAAGAGTCACAAAAAAGACTTATTTGAATAAATTCTTTGCAAAAAGTTTGTTGAATGTGAATTCTGTAAGTGTGCTGAGCACAAACAGGCATTCAACCACTCCCCTTCACTCATACAGCGTAGGAGCCTCTCATCTTGCAGAGTACATTTAAGCCTAGTGATCAGAGATCCTCTGCCCAGGAAGGAAGTACCACAGAGGTAGTTTCCGCTATTGAACTTGTTCAGTTGAATATCAAAGCTATGGGGAAGACTGGGGCAGGATTAAGACACCGTGTTAGACCTAGGCTGAGGATTATGTTGTCCCAGTCTGGAATCTGTACGTCCAAAAATACAAAATACATTGATCAAGAGACAGACCATTTTCATAGCTCTCTGCTGAGTCCGCTCGTTGTTTGGAGGTACAATTTTAACAACATGATGGGGTGTGCCTCCTTCCTCTGTCACATCTTTCTGAATAGCTCAGCAATTCCAGCACACCTTAACAGTTGGTGTTAGGTACTTCTTGAGAACATAGAAAATACTGAGAATCAAACAACTTAATTTTCCTGCTTGATTTGGACCTGTTTTGCAGTGTGGACACAAACACAAAGAATGCTTTAGATGTAATAAAAATGTTCCCAGTTAAAACTCGGCAAAATTAAAAAAAAAAAAAAAATTGTAGTAGACCCAAGTCAAATCCATTAAATCTTTATTCTGATTTCAGTGGAGCTGTTGCAACAAGTGTTTTCAAGTTTGAAGCCCTACATTAGGTGAAGTGCTTGCAAACCATTCCTGACAACTACATGGCATAGCTTTGCTTTTGTTATTGTTGTAATTTATTTACCTAAACCTGATTATATATTCAGTTCACATGGCTGCATTCAAATGATGGGAAACAGAACTTGTTTCATCAAATGTTTTCAAAGTCTTAAAGGAAAGGAACTTTAAATAACTTTTTTTTAATTTGTTCATTTGTTTAGCAGAAGCTGTTTATGTTCCGTGTCAATATAATTTAAAATCAGCGCAGGATTTTTCATATTGCCATCTTCAACTTCAAGTATAATGTGTACTGCACTACTGTGGCTCTTCCATTTGTTATGACTGAAAGAAGATAAATGTTATGTAAAACAGTGGATTAAATAAATAATGGAAATGCATGTCTCTCCAAGCATCCTCAATGACAAAAAGTCACAGTTCAAGTATCCTGATTACAGAAACCCCTGATGTTCGTTTTTAAGTCAAAATCAGAGCTAAAAAGATTTTGGTCCATTTAAACCAAATTCTCATATCTTGATTCAGATAAAGCAATAGCTGATTTCTTATAAATCCACCTATTGATTTTTTTATTGTTATTATTTTTAGTAGCATTCCTTGTGAAGAAACATTGTAGAGAGTTTTACCTAAAGATACCCAAATCCAGTCCATAGTCACATTTTATATGTTATATACTGGTAACAGTGCCTTTAAAATGATTACTTTTTGCTTATTAGTCTGGCTAAGCTGATACTAGTAGGAAGACACTACTGAAGTCAGCAGACATAATTTTTCTCTTGGCTATTGAGACATGGTGGGGGGTGGTATTTGCAAAACTTCATTAACAGTATATATGTTTTCTTCCTTTTAAAGGAAGGAAAATGAATGCTTGAAACAGGTTGAATATTTTGCTGTTTTCCTCATACAGCTCCAGCTTTTCACATCATTTTGTTGTAAGGAGAACTGCACTTTGTTCAGAGCATAGCATACAAAAATACATAGGGTATTCTTTGTGCTTATATTGGAGGAACCTATTTCACTGGACTTGGAAGAAAACAAGACAAGATTTAAAATTTGGGAATTAACTATGGCTTGTTTTTGAAAATGAATTGAAAAAAATTCTCACTGGCATGTAAATATTTTTTCAGAATCGCAAATCAATTATGAAGACTTAGGTGGATATGATTCTCCTTTTCCAGGTAGTTAGGGTGTAAGCCACAAAGCCACATCCAACGCTCATTTTATTGGATCACAGACACGTTATTCTGTAACTTTAGGTAATCGTTGTTTGTTCAGATGTGGGTTTTCTATTGTTCACAATAACCCCAGTTATTGTGGATTCAAATTCTGTTGTTTTATCATTTACACTGTAGTCTTGGCAAAATTCATAGAGGCTAAATGCAATAATCTTCCTTGCTTTACCATCAACAGTGAGTTCTTTTGGCACCTAAAAGGTAGCACGCCGATACATCAATAAGAGATATTCTCTGGCAGCCAAACGGAATAACTTTTTATGTTCTCAGGTGATATTTCCTAGAGAATACTCATGATTTCTTAATGGTTTATTCACCTCTGTATTGACGCAATCTATCTCTAGACGGAGGTGTTTTCTCACTCACATCCACTGCTGTTCAGTTTGAAAGTTTACCCTGAAGTGGTTAAGCTATTTTATTTTGCTTGATGTGCATGTATGGCTAAAAATCTCAGTTTAATAATTTTTGTGCAGCTCAAAGCTCACCTGGATATTTTGAAGCAATTGTAATTCTCAGCTTCAGCACACTTAAAGAAGTTGTACTGGCTGTGAGCTGGCAGTGGTCACACGCACCAAAGGGACCTTTGACAGTTCTTGCTGTCCATGGAATTCAGTCTAGACTTAAATAGTCCTTTACCCAGCCTTCTTCTGCCCACCATTTCAGAAGTTATCTGGAGTTCAGCCTCTTCCTAGGCTTAGCTTTGTCTATCAAAGTAATCAGCAAGATTAGACAGAAAAAGCACAGGTCATGGGACTGAGCCAGCATGTGCCTCTGTGAGCAATTCTGGATTCAGAAAACAGTAGAAATAAGAACAGAGGCTACATGGTGATATACTAGTAGCTGAGCTATGTGGAGAGGTGCTGGTCAACAGGGACTAAAAAAAAAAATCACATTGATTTTGTCTGTGTGTAGGAAGACAGAGGAGAAAAGAAGGCATAGAAATGGAGGAAGCTGCAGGAAAAGCATTCAAAAAATGGCTTTAGGGAAGAAAGAAAGGGGGGCTTTTTGGTCATAGTGTCAGTTTTGAAACTCTAAGCAAGGAAATCACACTAAATTTCTATTGTATTTAGTGAAATGAGATGTTGCTGGCCAGGGGTTATTTGGCAAACAAGCACAGCCATATCAAAGAGCTAGTCAACTCTCATTATTTTTCCCTTCTAACTGAATCACGCCCAGTTATACAATTGCTCCTTCCTACCACCAACCAAAAAAATCCCTGAAAGTTTTAAAGTGTGAATTGCTCTTTACTCATGCAACTTACTTATTTCCTTGTTACATATCTCACAATTAGGACAACAAAAACGGACCAATCACTTTTACTTTCTCCTTTGCCAGTGTTGATACAAGACTTTTTCTTGCATGCAATATTTAAGTGACTCTGCTTCCTATCAGTTATTTTACTTAATACATTTCTAAAATATTGTATCATTACTTTCAAATGTTCTTCCTTGCTTAATCCTATTCTTAGGCCTAACTTAATGATGGTACCCTTTTAGTGCATAGGCTGTAAAACCACTGGTAGATGTCATTCATACACTGTGGAATATTGGCAAGCACACCCTCTTGGCTGCTTGCTTGATACTTTACTGTGATTTTCAAGGGTAAAGATAAAACCAATCTTACAACTAGCATCTATGTTTTCATGTAGTACAGCAACCCAACAAAACATTCGGAGCAACAAGTTTTTCAAAGGACTGTTCCAAGGAAGGGGTCAAGGGGCTAGATTTGGCTGATTAAAAGAACAGAGTAATGTTTGTATCAGATGCTCTTTGGTTACCCTCATTTCAGCACTTGGCTTAAATATGGTTATCTTATGCGCAATAAAAGAGATTACTTTTTGCACGCTGATTTATAATAGTATATTCTCAGAAAGTACTTTTGAGGTAGTTGTGTAAAAATATTAACACAGAAGAATGTTTCTGACTTCAGTATTGGCAAGCAACAGTTGCATTCTCTTCAGGTGTATAGTCAGACCAATTTGCTATACCTTCATTTATCAGCTTTTCCATTCTCAACTTGTTCTAGCATCAGTTAAAGTTGGGTTAAAAAAACCCACCCAAACCCTTTTGACCTCCTTTCTTTTGGATAAGACACATTAAATCTCAGTTAAGTCCTGAGGGTAAATGACACTTGTAGGAGCCTGCTTAATTTTAAGCAGAATGTTCTCTAATGACAAAGTATCTGACTATATTTGCTACTTGTTCCTTGTTTAGAAGAGGGTAATTCTTTTTTTCTCCTAACAGGTGGCCATTGATGAGCGCATCAGGCAACTGCATGAAGCTCACAGGGATTTTGGCCCTACTTCCCAGCATTTTCTCACTAGTGAGTAATTTCCCATTTTCTTTCTCAGTCTGCACACACAGTTAATTGATATTTTTGTAGCCATGTGCCAGTTATCATTGCTATGAATTTCTCTTTCAGACTATATTATAACGGCTTTCATTTTTTTCATTACTGGGAGCAGAAGACTGTTAAATAACTTCATACAGTCCAGGGCAAAGGGAAAATATCTGCTAGTATCAAGTCTGTTTGTACATCTGTCAATGTAAGGCTGGTCTTCATTGCTTGGGGGTTCCCTCCTAGGACTTCTGAATTAAAAATATATTAAAAATTATAAGAGATTCTGATTATTGTAACCCAGAAAGGATTATAAAAATTTTTAATTTGGTTTATCTGTTCAAACAAACATTCAGATCCAAAAAGGGGCAAAATAAGACCTGCAAGAAAAAATATTTTGCAGCATTTGATCACTTAGCAGAGCAGTGAAAGGATCAAAACCATAGTGGGAAAGTTGGCAGAAGGATGGCAGTTAAGTAAACTTTTTACTACTCTGCATAAAATATAATTGCCAGTAATATTCCCACTCCACCTCCACACACACTCTTTTATCAAGGATGTTTTGAAGTACACTGAAAGACAACTTGAAACACCTTCAAAGCTCTAAGGCAGTGACTAAAGCGAAGCTTCTTAAAGGCCATGTCTTTCCTATTGTAGTTCAATTAAGGAAAGCAAACAATAAAACTTTAAGAGATTATATCAGCAGAACAGAACACAGTCACGGGATAATGGTCTTCTACATGCAGAGGGACATGCTATCCAGACATCAGAAATAGAGGTTGCTATTAGTGCACAGCTACGTTCACAGTGGGGTAGAGGACAAACTTTTCTTCAGCTGATACTGCATTGTAATTTTAATCAGTTAACCATTTTTCCACTGAAAATCTCAACGGGAAAGTGAAAATTCTCAGTGGGGTGAACTGTAAATTCAAAACCAGCGTTAATGTTGTGCCATATAAGCACAATGCAGGTTCACAGTGATTCAACCCTGCATCTTGTTTTGTTAAATTATGATCCTGCAAAGAAATGAGCGCTATTTTTGTAATTTCTACTACTTTTTTGAAATCTCTTTTAGTTAACTCTTAATCACTGGGAATAATTTGTCAGCTCAATGTATATAACTGCAAATCAGACTTGTCAAGGTTGAACATGCGAGAGTTATGGGTATATGACATGAATGCAATAGGTAACCAGATGTCTGTTTTTTCTTACGTCACACAGTGTATTGCTGGTGAAAGAATAAATTTGAAGGGTAAATTAAGCAAGCCTATATTGCAGTCTAGAAGAGACAGGAGTGACCTGAACTACATTATCACACTGAACAGCACATCATTGTTTTGTGCCAGTGCTGAGCGCAGCCAGGCAACTTGTGTGACCGTTACGCCCTAGACCCATTCTGCCTTATTGCTGATAAACTAGATCAATCTAAAAGTTGCTCAGTATTATGATAGTCACCTCTTTTAGCCCACCCACCATTAGTGAGACACTGAGACAACACATTATTCTTCTGTGTACTAACCAGAGCCAGCAAAGAGTAGGAATCATTTTGGACACTTCTTACCACTTGAGGGTCACTTTAGGAAAAGGAGCCAGGAGAAAATGTGTTGGCTTTGGAAATAGCCAGATCACTGAGAAAGAATGGACATGTGTATTTGTTTGTTCTCGCTCTCTTTCTTAGATGTGCGTGCAAATATATATTCTTAAGTGTGCCTGCAAAAGTTAGGCACCCTTAAGTAGTTCTGCAAAAGAGGTGGTACTGTAGTCAAGTTCACATTAAATCAGTGACTGAATTACATTTCTCTCCTATCTGGAAGAAATAAATACAAGCTGCTAATCTGCGGTAATGTTTTTTATGTGGGTTGGTTTTTTTTTTTTATTTTATATATAGAAATTACAGCATCATCTGTCTGTTCCTGGTTGGTTGGAACTGAAGCTGCATAGGGCTGTTGCAAACCTAGCACAAAAATAATGGGGGAGTGATGCAGGGACCTCATATTTGTCATGCCCTGTGCAGGCAACAAATCAAGTGGTAGTCCCTGTTTCTAAGCACTTGCAGCCTATTCTACGAGCTATTATAGCTATTTCTGAGAGAGATACGAAGGAAGGTGTGAGCTAGAAAGATAAGGAGTGAAAAAGGAAAAAAAAAAAGTCTTCTCCTTTGTAGTATTTTTAATTTAGGGACAATTTTCACCATTGTCCTTTCATACAGTCTGACCTCTTTTCACTCTTTCATCTTCTAAATGACCAGATGACAGTGTTTATCTATACTGTGGCAACAGGATAATTCAGGCATCTCCTGGTTGTGAATTAAAAAAGTAATGATAAAGGAGCTTGGACACTTGTGTGTCTATACCGTGGCTTTGGGCTGCCCTCAAGTATAAAGGACGCTCACCAAAACTGGCCCTTACCTTTCTGTTAGTACGTGAACTTGCCTCTATCCAGGCTTCCTACTTTTTTTGCTGGGTGATCTCACCTCAGCCTTTGATCTCCTGATCTGTCCTTCATGCTTCCCCAAGATCATTTCACTTTGCCAGTCTCCACAGAGCCCCAGATCCTCCTCAGTTCATTCCTTGCCAAGGACAGAGGCTCCCAGCATTCACAGCAATAGTTTTTATGATATAGCTGATAAATATCTTACATGTGCAAGACATCATATTGTGAATCCATGGAGTGAGTTTGTTGGTTTTGAAGGTTTTGCTGTTTAATTAGAATTATCTAAATCAGGGTGTGGAAAAAAAAGGCAAAAAAAAAATCTCCTTTCCATTAAAGAGAAACTGGTAAATATTTAGCAAAGTAATTAAAAAAATCTGTGATCCTTTCATGGATGATGGCGCTTAATTTGGAAACTACATACAGTAACTGAAGTGTGAAAAAGAGTACCTGCAAATTTCAAGCATAATGCCAGCTCCAGAATTTTCAGTGACTCCTCTGGAATAATTTAACTTTTTTGACTTCTCCTTTATTTTTGTCTGTGATGCTGCCTTTTACAAAGAATGGGATTCATTGTCTCCTGTTGGAGGACCCACCTATATTTGTCACAACAGTTATTACTTTTTTTTTGAGATGCAAGAAATGAGAGGTAGGATTGATGTCAGATTGGTTTTAATACCATTTGCTGCACTATCCAGCCTCCCATCAATCTTATTTTTAATGTGATAGCTCATTCACCTACATTACTTGTGATTGCTGAAAAATAGAAGGTATTACACCTTTTAAAAGCATAAGCAAAGCTTGTAATTTACTGTCCAGCTCCAGGATGAGCCAACTGTTAGTACGTATAGCACATCAGTGAAGTGACTGAATGAAACAGTGCTCAGATATAACTGGCAATTACTTATGAGTGCGACTGGGAGGTCCCAGGCACTACTTGTGATTCCCGAGCTCAGAGAACATGGACTTCCGTCAAGGCGAAGAACCTGGAAATACAAGGAACAGAAAGAACATTTAGGTTTGCAAGTCTAAAAGGCTGATTTACACCTAGCTAACGTTTTGTGGTTTGTATTTCCCAAGCTACAAGCTTCTGCTACCTCGATAAATCAGTACCAGCCTTTTAAATCTGCATACCTAAATATGTGCTAGGAACTATATTTTAACTGGAGGTACCTAAGTATGCCTTTAAGTTTTGGACTTCCAAGCAGGAACAGCACTGGCTTCAACATGAAACGAGGCAATGGCAGCAGCTTTCAGAAACAGAAAGGTTATGAATGCCAGAGCCAACAGACCAGAGTGCATCTGCTGCACTTTAGGTCAGACAATTGTTGCTTAAAATAAAAAATAAGATCACAGAAGTGGGCTATGTGACCGAGGCCTCTCCTTCTCTGGATAAGCTCTGAACTGTTAGGGTTCAGGTCAGGTTTTTTTCTTCTTTCTGTGCTTTTTTGTTTTCCTTCAGTTATTTAGGCCACTTTCCTGAGAAACTGGAGTTGTGGGTCTGAAGTCCTTCAAACTGGGAAAGAAGTCAAGTACTCACATCTCCCACCTTCTGGGTGCTTAGTTTATTATGCAAAGCAAAGATTAGTGAAGCTTTTTCTTGCACAGGCAGACATCTTTAAAAGGGCAAGTCCTGCTAATTAACACATCTAACTCTAAAAATGACAGGGCTATAGGACTCTTAAGACACTTTACCTGTCCACCTGCTAGACTATTTTCCAGTGCTAACAGCTATTTCTTTCTCTTACTTCTCACTGCATACATCATATTATATTGCCTTCCAGATATCACTTTTGACATGCAAATATTGAAGCCCATGTCCATTCATTCATGTCTTTCAGATATATGATTTAGTATTTTTAGATATCACGTTGAATGTTTGAATAGAAAATATTATCAGGTAGTAATATAAAGATAGGGGGAAAGTCACAAAAGAATCAGCCTAACTCTGAGAACTCTCTAAAAGCAAAGGAATTTTATTATTGCATTTAAATACGGCCATATTAGCCAGAGGAGCCTGATTGCTAGAAAACTGTTCTTCTACTTTTGTATAAATGCAAAATGACTGCACGTGCTTCTGAAGAAGGAAAAAAGAAAACTATTACAGTATTGACAAAAAAAAATTCATGGGTTTTGCCATTATTATTATCATGGTAAATCTGGTAGCAGCACTGGGCACCAATTCAACCTCACGACTTGTGTGATGGGTAAATCAGGCTTAAAATTAGGGTAAAATGTCTTCAGTCCATTTCTTCCTTGGTAATGCTTGGTAATGCTAACCTTTTCCCAACTGCTAAAGGATTTAAGAAAAATATAACACTGACATATTTTGAAAGACTCTCTTTATTCTTACGTTTGGAATAAAACCAGTGAAATTAATTTTACAGTGAAAGTATGTCATCAGGTCATATGATCACCGGTCTTTCTCTTGTGGGCTTTAATTTTTCCATTATATTTCCTTCTCAGGAAAACCACAGAGAATCTCTCCATAAAACTTAATATTTGATTCACAGTGAAATTGGATTTATGGAATTCCAGCTTTATACCTATGCTTTCCTCTTTCCTGCACTTTTGTGATAAGTGACCCTTTCCACTATAATACATCGGGATACAAATCTCCAAACAAAATTTTAAAGTCAGTTTTGAAATGATTATGACGTTTCCCCTCTCTTCACCTGGAAGCAAACAGTTTTTCCTTGTAATCAGTATCTTGCGTTTGTGAAAAAGGCTTCCAATAAAAAAAATGTAGAATGTTAGTTAAAAATAACTAATTCTAAATCTCTCTCTCTTGTTTTCTTAGTTTTCATTTGTCATCAGTTTAAAAATGCTGTATGCTCTTTATTTTAAAGCAGAGGTTTTTTGCGGGGGGAGTGGTCAAGAAAATTACTGTCGTAGGTTTTTTTTATAGCAGCCTAATTAATTTCTGTATTTTATCCTTGGTTGGTAGAAACCCTGTATTCTGCAATGCTAAATAATTTGCAAGGAATCAAATGTTACTTTTTACTCTCAGTAAGACTCAAAAGATGAGTTATTGCCTACTGTACTTTTGTCCAGTGTCTGAATTAGTACGTTGCTAAGACAGAATCTTCCCCCCAGTATTTTATAATCTTTTTGGAGTAACATTGGAAGGAAATTTAGGAAGCCTAAATGAAAACTGCTTCCTTTTTTATACTGCCAAACTTAACCCTGATGCATTTAATCCTGTGCCCAAGTTGTCATGAGATGTACCTTGTGTTCAGTTTGGGACTTTTCTTTGTCCTCAAACTCCAGGACTGTGGTACAAAACGCATATTCTACATACCTAAAATAGCAAAACATAACAGCAAAATTCTATGTGAGACATGGAGTATTTACCAAAGATTTATTTTTCTATTTATCTAATTCCATTTGCATAAAAACCACCGGCAAGTTGATTAGGTCATTTTATGACCTCATTTGACGAGCCAGTTTTAGAGATTTTAGTTTTAAAAGCTCAAGAGTGCAACAGAAGTTAGCAATTAGTACCTGTAACTTGGGATATGTGGATCAATACAGATTATATCACTTTTCTGTATTTCATGCAGTATTTCTTTATTAAACAAGTAGATGCTTGTATTTTTGCCATTTTACAGTAGTGTGACATTTAAGAAAATGAGCATTAGATGGATTTTATATTTTGCATTACAAGTGGCATTTGGAAACTTCTGGAGAGACTGTTAGTGATTAAAGGTGTGCATTATTTAGGTCGTACCATATAATGTAGACCCTAGGCTGCAGGCAAGAAGTCTTAAGTTGGCCATAAAGATTCCAGCAGGAAACGTAGGATGGAAAGGCCTCTTTTACAACTCCTATAAAATGACCGTAGTTGTAATTGGTGCGCTGAACTTTTTCATAACTAATAATTCCTTCTTCAAATTGATTAGAAGCGTTCTGAAAATGGTACGTATTCAGTAAATGTCTGCATGTGTGTTACAGCAACAGACTACTGCTAGCATTGCAGGGAAGTAGTGAGTGTGCGCTTGGGTTTAAGAGTAGTAGAATCCCAGCTGAGAAAGAACTGTCTCCAAAATGCCCATGAATCCATCCACATGTGCAGCACCACAAGCTAGGTTTTGGAGCAGAATAGACCCCATGCTGTGTAGACAAGTTTTGGCTGATGTTTCTGCTTTGTAACTTCTAAATTGTGTAGTCAGTGTATTCTGACATCAGTTTCTCAACTACGCAGTGCAACATTAGACCTTAGCGCTACACAAAGAGATCTGATTGTTCTTTGGTGTCACCTAGTACAATAACAAACGCACATAATTTAGTAATCAATTCTCTGTAAAACGGGGGGGGAAGTCATACTTTACAGATGTATACTGACATCTGTTGCAGACACTTCTACGGTGCCACCGTCATGCAAGCATACCTACTGGAGATGGTGCACATCCTGCTGGCATAAATCATGAACTGATTAGGGAGGAAAAATATTGCTTTAACATATTCTCTCAGGGAGACAAACATAAGGTCTATCTAGTCTATGGAGAGCCATAGTTTCTCATTTATAATGGTATTATTTGAAAATAATTAGAATACTACTCAGTCCATCTTCTCTGAAAGTTTAAGAATCCTTACACAGACGTGAACTTCTGATTCTTAGGGAATCAGAGTCTTTCCAGATGCAAAGACTGTATTATCATTTCGTCCTCTCTGCCTCCCTTTATCTGAAGTCACCAGCTCCATACCTTGCTGCAGGGAAAGTAATTGGTATGAAAACAAACTTTATGTGAATAAATAGACAAATTCCTGGCTCTCTGTTTGCAAAAAGATGCTAATGATGATAACACCAGGTAGAACAATATAAGTCATGCAGGTAGGTTCCTAGACTGGATGATTGAGGTGTTAGTATTATTAAAATGTGAGCATCATAAAGCACTTTGCTGAGTTACAGCTACTATAGCCACCAAGCAGGTAGTGCAGATCTTGACTGTGAACATATAAATGAGCTCAGCTTTAACTACCGTGATGCTGAAATGCACACATAATAAATATAATAATTTTCTGAGAAAAAAAAATAATTGAGAAGACAGACGTAACAGTGTATGGTGTATGGGTACTTGGCAGTGCTACTTTGTGGTTTCTATCCTAAAACTTTCCCAAAACTTTAACCCCTAGTGACAAGAGTCAAAAGACTTTCTTTGTATTTAGAACTGAAAATGTGCACTCATGCCATTATACAGTGACTAGAAGCATGTGCTGACTATGTAAATAAGGAGCACTGGGAGTAACTTTTAAGTGTGGACATACTAAATCTACTCTTAGAATAGCTGGAGGAGAAATAGTTTACTATTAGTAAATGTACATGTATTTTTCATTATGTTTGTAGTGCTAAAGTGAAATATTTATCAGCTTATATTTTGTAACATCAACACAGATAAAATTATACTACATCCTATTTAATATTTAATTCAGATCCCTGCATAGATTAAAATACTGCTGAAGTTCAGAGAGCCAGCATGCTACTGTGTCATTATATATTCTGCAAACAAATAAGGATGTAGGCTTACCATCAAGAACTGTGTTCACTTAAATTGAACAGGCAAAGAAAGCCTCAGATGTTAGCAAAACAACAGACAGAAATAAAACACCCAAATTAGGTAACCATTAAAATGTACATCAATGCAAATAAAGTACAGGAAAATTTAAATTGACTCTTAAAATGCCCCGTATTTTGCTGTAGTATTTAATTTCAGTCAACAGCATTGCAAGTAGCTGGGTGTATAATGGATCCTTGTCTGTGCAAGGTAGAACAATAAAACACTTTTGAATTACAATTAGCAAACAGGAAAATGTCTGCTGCTTGTATATGTTGTTATGCTTGTGTAGCACACAGGGATACTACAGTGTCATATAAAAAGGTCTTTGCCAGCAAGAGTTTTCAGCTGGACTACTAAAGTGGTCTTAACCAGGAATTAAATATATATGTCCATTACCTGCACTAGCTTTGTAATGGATACTAAACCTGTACTGGTAACCAGAGGTAAGAAACCACTGTTCTCAGCTTCTGGGCTTTTGCCAAAAATTAAATTATTCTTCTCTTACCATAGCTGTAAAAAGTACCTCGTATTTTGTCGACTCACATTTATGCGAGGCTAGAATCATCCAGGAAAGCAAAAGTGTCTAATAGGGAGCTTCACAGCAATGTATTGAAGGAACACTAAATCCAGTTATGCAGAACATCACAGAATTGTTTGTTACTCCTAAAGCACTTAGTTCTCATGAAAGCAAAGTATTTGTTCCTCTTCTAACGTATCAAAGATTATCACACGTAAGATTCTGCAACAATAAGTTATGACTGCAAAGCTCTTACCCAGATTAATTCAGAAGCAACAGAAGAAATACACCTTCCAAAAAATATGCAGCAATCCATCCAGTCCTTTAGGTATTTAATTAAAAACAAATCTTAAAGTCCAGGAACTGTAGCTCGGTGGTATTCCCGTTGGGAATATTAATGATTGTTTGGGAGAGAAATATGGAAGAAGGTCAATTTTTAGTTAATACGGAAGGGTATTTAATTTTCAAAAATTACAGCTTAGTATAATCCTATTTGATTTAGTCCTCACATAAGGTTTCTTACCTGTGGAAATTGGCATTATCATTGTCACTGAGCAGGAATTTTAAAACTGTTTGATGGATTACATATTAACACACAGGTTAGTATTTCTGAATGAAAACATACAAAGAAATCACCAAGCAATTGATAACGTAAAAAAAGAACTTGTATTTGAAAATGCACACAGTTCTGTGCTTCTGTATGCGTGGGTCACGATACAGACTTCAGTGACAGTGCAGCGTGCTATTTTTCCATGGGATCTAACAGTGTAATTCAAATTCTGTGTTGCACGCTTTTGAATTACCTGTTCTCATGATTCATACCTTTGAAATTTAACTTCACCTTTCTCTTCTAACTAATGCAAAACTGTGTAGGAAAGCAATACAGTCAGCTTAGTTACAGGTGGTTATTTGGGCGTTGAAGACAACAGCAGGACCTACAGAGATGCTGTGGTAGGCTTTTTGTAACTCTTTGGCCACCAGCAATCTGAAACAGGATTAACACATTACATTTCTTCCAAACATACTCCTTTCTTTCCCTAGCTTCTCAGCATTGCTAAAAATGTATGTGAAATCCACTGCCCCAGCCTGCACCCTGCCCCTGGTTGCTTTTCCTGCTCCCTTTCAGACCATCTAGAATGTCTCCAGCTTCCTCCGCTGCTGCTGTCTGATTTATCTCCCCTCTGTGGGGTCCCCAGCCTCCTTCCAGCCCTTCTTCACATTCACGTGCATGCGACTACCAAAATATCAAGACTTCCCTATACAGCCAGTTTTATAAACACCCTTCATCTCTTTTCTCCAGCTCTTTTTGTCTGCACTCCAGTACGTGGGTGAGAGCAGGGCAGTATATTTAATTCTGCAGACTGAATTCTGCAAATCTGTTTAACAGCTCTGGTACAAAACATATCGAAGGTGCATATCGTTCATTTTTATTTGTATGGGGTGTGATTTGTTGACTTTGTTAAAGTACCTGCAGTTTGGGAGGGGCAATTTTCAAGTATCTATTTTGAATGAGAGGGGGAAAGAAAATACTCAAGCCAAATAAATGATCGAGCAGCTAATCACTAGCTGGGTCTCGGCAACAATTATATTCCTTCGCAAACAGCAGGGGTCACTGAAAAGAAGGGTTATGCTGGCTGAAGCGAACATGCTTTTTTTTTTTCTAACCAAATCACTTTGCATATGAAGAAATCACTATATTAAAAATGAAAATTCTAGGTTCTACTGATTTTGACAGGTGAAAAAATTCTTAATAAACAAACTACCTTTCTGATTTTGGCCTAAATTATACGATATCTCTGCCTCTAATAAAATCTCTAATAAAAAATGATTTACAATTGTTTTGCCTACAATAAGTTTTATATAAAACCTTGTTACAAAGTATTTTCATTATATTGTACGTTGATGTTGACATTTACCACTGTGATAGCCAAGAGTAAGAAATGTCATTTCTTCTCTGTTTCTTGTGATCACTCTGTCATTTTCTCCATTAATTGCTGTTATAGGAAGTCAGTAAAACACAATTAGTAATGTGGAGGAATAAAAATAAAATCGTTCTCCATTTAGAAGTAGACAACAAGGGAATAGACCAAATACTTAGGTGGTGTTTCAGTATAACTTCACTCAACATAAAATGTAAACAAGCACATAATTCTGTTCCTGGACGGATGGAAAGCACTGACCACACAAGGAAAGAAATTGAAGAAAACCCAGTCAAACACGTTAGCAGGCAGAACTCAATAAAAGAACATGCCAGAAAGATAGGTTGCTTGCTCTGCTTCGTATCTGTTCTGTAAGCTTAGTAGTCAAGGAGGGGGTTTTGTATTTATCTTTGCAGCTGAATGAGTTCAATTTCTCTCAGATTAGGGCAGAATTTTCCGAAGAGCAGGTTAATCCTTCCTGCCTTCATGGGCAACCGAGCAAACAGACCTGTATCAGCGTGGCTGAGTGTAAAATTGTAATTTTAGAGATTAATGTTGTCTTTCCTGTTTGCTTTGAACTTGACCTCCATGTTTCTCTTCTAGGCATGTTTGTACATACGAATGTACGCATGCAGTTATTTACTTGTTTGTTTGTTTGTTTGTTGTTAACAGCTTCTGTCCAAGGCCCCTGGGAGAGGGCAATCTCACCAAACAAAGTGCCGTATTATATCAAGTGAGTATAACTAGTAATTCATTCTAGCTATTTACATTTGTCATTTACGAGGATAGTTGTAATTTTCTTAGATTATTGTTAACTGCTCCTATAGTGTCTAAGTGGGAGGAACAAAAAGGAGTGCAGTGTGCACTAAATTTCACAAAAGTGTGCTAGCTATTTAAAAACACAATAGGATGCGCTGATTTGTAAGTTGTTTGGTTTTATGATACTGTAAATCACCTGCAAACTAAGTAAAGCTTTGGGGTATCTGGGTTATAATTTAATTAGTACCTTGGCAGGTTTTGCAAAACCGGAAAAAAAAAAAAATCTGAATTGCAGTCCTGAATGCGATACACTGCTTTTTAACCTAGCAATGTATGTTCTTTAGACTATTAATTCCTTCAGGGAGAGTACTCGGTAAAGTCTGTATGTGAGGAATGACATGGGACAAATTAGTCCCTATGGACTATTCTTTTAGAGCTTAGTTCTCAATTTAAGCTTGTTTGCATTGACATGTGTACGCATAACAAAAGAGAGGAAAATGTAAAAAAAAAACCCAACAAATTGGAAACACCTGCTTCTAGTGCCCTAAACAGAGCCACTACACAGCAAATAAGAAAGAACTTTTAATGCATTTTTCCTTCTCTCTTTAGTTTTTTATTACCTGCAATATGTGCCTTGAACTATTTATACATAACTTCTGAAGGGAACGGGGGATAGAATACCTGCAATAAAGACTGTAGTGCAAGTAACTGAAGTATGGGTGGTGTTTAACACCCATATTCATATGGTTCCTCCTTGTATTCCCAACACGCTTTGCAAACTCAGCTAGTGTCACTGAAGCCATCTGGCTGCAGATGGCTCTTGCAGCGGCACTTCAGCTGCAGCCTTCACAGCAAGGTGAATTGCTACAGCAGCTTCAGAACAAGTATTTGAGTTACACATGAAGAAAACTTAAGTCTGTAGTGCAATACAGAGGTACAGTTATACCTCATGAAGTTGGTTCACCATTGCGTTAAATTTGTAATTTTTCTATTTGCATTTGGCTATGAATAATGAAACAGTCACAAGGAAGCTGGAAAGCTCTGTCAAGGAGGAGAGGGAAATCTACAGGGGACAAATGCAAGTTGAGGCTCTGGCACGTCACAGCCAGTACACGGCACTACTGTGAAGGAAAGGATCCCCCTTTTCTCTCCTCTTAATGCAGGCACAAGATGCATTTCATGCTGTGCTTTCCACCTCTCTCTGTGCTACTCACATCCAGCAGCCATGGGCAGCTGTTGACTTTTTGTGCTAAAATGATTGGCCGTGCTCTTCCTTGTTCCTTAGTAGTTTTTGGGGCCAATGATCTATTTCATCTTCTGGTCTAGGCCACTTACAATTCAAGGAACAATTCATTTTATTTCATTCACTTTGGAAAATATCCTCATAGCCATAAAGAGTTGTAGCATTATCAGTTTAATTAAAATTTAAATTCAGCCACATCTTTTATAGAAAAAACTTGCTGTCCTTGAGATGTAAAACACAGCAGTCAAGTTTTAACAAGTCTTAGTGAGCTGTTACATCTATTCCCTTCTCCAGCTGTCCTTAGTAATTTTTCTTCTCGTTCATTGTCGCCACTCTTATTTCTTATTTACACTCAACTAAATAGTCTGTTTTCTGTACCATTTCAGCCTTTAAACTTAGCATATTCTTTCTTTACTATTTGACCTATTCTCTATCAATTGTTAATGTTCTAAAAAAGTTTCCATGAAGACTGAGCAGCTATAGATAGCATTCTCTTAATGTTTCCGTAATTTTCTTTCTGTCATCAATATAAGATATTGGTGCTTGCCTCCTTTGTTAGCCAGATTTGCTACATATTTTATTGTTTTTATCTGCCTGTCCCTTGATGCTTAACCATTTTATCTCATCGTTTTCACATTTGCAGTGATATAGCATTTGATAAATCTATAAATCAGGCAGTACTTATCACTGCTGAAGGTTTAGCACTGTTTATCTACTGCTAGGTATCTTCAAGCCTTGTGATTTTCCTGGTTAAAATTTCATTTTTATACAGTTGATTAATCTGTAGCAACTAGTTGCCTCTAAAGCTATCACTTCAGTAATTCTTTCTTGGGATTATTCGCACCAGTTTTTGGTTTGGTTTGGGGTTTTTTTTTTCCAAATTGTATTGGTGTAGGCATCATTGCCATGGAAAATATAGTTATCAGCAATGCACAACCTGTTTCATCTATTCCCAGTCGCTGCCATTTTGTAGTTTATTGGTCTACTGTCAGCCCCATGAAAATTGCCGTCTAACGGCCTTGAACCAGCTGCTGTGTTCTGGTGGATTTTCTTCTACCTTTTTATGTGCTTCCCTCCTTATGGAGAGGACAAGCTAGGCCAACAGTTCAGCCTCACATCTCTTTTCCCCAGGGAACTGAGAAATCAAATCTTTGTGTTCCAGGACAGCAGAAGCATCCTAGTTTCCTAAGCAGCAAGTGGACGTTCCTGCCTGGGTACTGAACACTTGCTCAGCTCACAAGGTGCTACTGAGTTAAACTCTTCCTTTTGCCTCTGTATTAAAACATGTAAAATTGCTCGAAAACACAATTATCTGACCCTTTTCTTTTTAATCTTTTTTGTCCCTTGATGTACTTCTTGTGTCTAGTACAGGATTTAAAGGTTTTATTAGCTTGAAAAAGGAGGGGAATATATTAAAAAAAACGTTTTCAGTTTCATCAGTCCTGTTTTTTGAAGGCCTTGATCCTACTCTTACTGGAATGCAACCCAGAAAATGGGAAGGCAGAAGCAGGCACAGGTATGTCTGTACTATTTAATAATGTTTTAGGTGTTATTTAAAATTTCTAAATTTAAGTTTTTAGGAGACAAAACAGGAAATTACTTGTGCATCAGAAATCTGAAAAGCAAATGGAAAAATGTACAGCACAAAACCTACAGAATATGTATCAAAAGATAAAAAAAATCTCAAGTTCTAAAAAAGACAGATAATGAAGGTAGGGAGGCTGCAGGTTTTGACATTGTAATTCACCTTAGGCCACATCTTAGCAGGGCTCACCCCATGATGAAAGGGATCTCACGTGTGCATGCATATACATGCACATTCCTATCTTTCAGAGAGATAGCTGCTCCAAAGCAGTGACAGATAGCAAAATCGAATGTCTACTTTGGATTTTGCAACACCAGAAGAAGCATTTGGTCATGCTGTATGACCCAATTCCTCTTCAGTGTTCATCCTCCTGGGGTATGTGGGGGCATTAAGCAGCTATACTCGTGTTTGCACCTCTCCTGTGTATGGCTTATCCTGTGCTTAGCAAGTGCTAGGAGATCTCTGTTGCCTTGGAGTAAGGAGGAGGAGCTGAAGTCTGTAACATACTTTCCTTCTAAAAAAAAAAATAAATCAGTAGTCCTGCCATCATGATGTGTTGAAATTTAGTAGTTGTGGCTTCTCTATTTGTACTAATCTTTGACATTATTCTTCCTCTGTGTAACTGACTTGCCATTTAATAGTGTCTGTCGTCTTACCCTCTTGCTGTGCCCATTCTTTTGAAGGATTTAAAATGCTTCTGCAAAAATACAGTTGTCTTTCATCTCAGTACTTCCCACAAAGGAAGCCTTCCAAGTTATTTCCCAGCCAAGCTTATTTTGTTATACAGATTATACCAGTTCACTGAACTTTGTCCTGCTGAGGACAAAGCTGGATTCTCAGGAGCATAGATTTGGCTCCTTGAGAAGATCCATATGAGCCTAGCCATAGAAATTTGCTACACAATGAGCTAACTCCAAGGACTGTGCATCCCCACTTTCTTACTCTCTTCCACATTGTAACTTCCGATGAGAGTATTTGACTTGCATTAAATGTATCAGCTTGTGAAATACATTTTTGTTAGTTTTAGATTCTTTTAGTTTGTTAGTTTAGTTTGTCAGTTAGTTTTTCTATACTTCGCAGTGGAGATCTAGGGGGCCAGTTTCTATGAACATACTTCTTTGTTGTCTTAATTTTTTATCTTCCTTTTAACTGTTGCTTAACCATGCCGAAATTCAACACAGAAAAAAAAAAAAAGCTAAGAGCCTTGAGTTTTCGTTGTAAAAGCAAACAGATTAAAGCCATGATTCTCTTACTTTTGTTCAACTTATAGATAGGATAAATGAATCTATCTGAATTAAATTCTACTAAGATAAAATAAAGCAAAGAGTTGCTGTTCTGGTAAAATAACTTGGGTTAATTGTTTCTTCTGCAGAATGTAGATAAGTATGAGACACAAAAGCAAGTAGAAAATATCTGTCAGATGGAGCAGAGAGAGATATGGAGAATCATAAATAAAAAATGTGTGATTATGTCTTTGTAGTGAATGAAGCTGTAAGCAAGCTATGAAAACCATGTGTATGGCTGACAGTTAACCTATCTACCAAGTACCAAAAAGGTATTATTCTGGCTTCTTAAAAGCACAGCTATTATGATCTTTTCCTGTCTTTCAGTTCTGAACATGCCATACCAAAACTGAAACTATTTTGAAGGAAAAAAAAGACTATAATACTCTTCAGTCTGCCTTTACATGATGTAAACTATCACGCTGTCTATCACAAAAATCTACATCAAACATCTGATATTTTGCCTAAGTGCACAGTTTTTCTTTATCATTTGTAGGGCTGTGAAGCCTTGGTTCCAAAATGTGTCACAAAAATTTGAACTCGGAGTGTAAATGAATGAGAAATCTTGAGCCGTTAACTACCTTTAAAATGAAAGTGGAGGTTATAAACAGATGTGCTCCCGCTGACTGAGCAGGAGCACTCCGGGAAGATACCGTGGGTCTGCTCTTCATTACCATCTGTCAGCAGGGAGTTACTGCCCTCACATGCAAAGTAACTTAAGGGGATTTAATTTGTTTTGAAATGAATTATAAGTACTCAGCAGCAATTTTGTCATATCCTAGCTGTTTCAGCGGCTGGGGGAAGGGCTGTAACCTCTTGTTGGGGGCAGTAGCTGATGGAAACCATGTGCTTTCCCAGCGTAACAGCGTGTAAGGCAGTGCCTGCTGCAGAGGGCAGCTTCCTCAGGCGCTTGCACAGCACTTGCAGAACTTGGTCTTCTTGATATGTCTGTGTTCACATTTAAATGGATAGTAAATTTCTTAAGCTTTGTTGTCAAACCTATTCCGTATAAATTTTCATGAAGACAGTACAGTGTTAAGCATTACAGAGAGGCTAAGTATTGCAGGGATAATTTTCATGCAGGTTAAATCTTAAAATGTGCTATGCAGGTAATGTTGTTTGCTCAGTTTAGTAATGAGCTGGGTAAGAGACTTTCAGATGGATCTGGCTTCCTTATTTTCCTAATTAAAAGGAACGTATCAACATTTTAAATCCATTAAATCCAGCTACTCATTGTTTTCCAGCTCTGGGGGTAGGAGAGTAATAAATGAACTATTTTTATAGGCAGTAATGTGAAAAATAAACTTTTGCTACTGTACAAGGAGTTCATGTATTTATAGAGTAATAGAATATAATTACATAACCTCGAATATTTTACTTTTATTGTAGCTGAAGTTCTTATATTTATTGTAAGCAGAATGTGATTTTTGCTTCAATTTTACTTTTTACTTTGTTTCTATTTGCTCCATTTTACTTCAGTTGTTAAATGTAGCTTGACTGTGTTACGCATTATCAAGAATAAAAAATTAACATAGCCAATATAATTTTTATAAAGTTGAATGACATATATACAATATGGTCCTTTTTTATAGAGTATATGCCAGATCTTCCATAAAAAGTAGATTTTACGGCTGCTCCTGATAACTACAATTTATTGTTGTGTACTTCGATCCCATGTTTTAAACGTTGTGTGCTTAATGGCCAGGATTCAAAAACCGGAATTATGTTTGATTTCCACTGGAATGCTTTGAACTTGAAAAGATTAGACATATTAAGGGAAAAAATAGAAAGATTTGCCTGTCAGACTTTTCTTTTTTTAAAGATCAATTACATACTTAATTTAGATGACAGACAAAGAGAAGACAGCTTCTGACAACTGTCCAATGAAATCTTCAAGGAAATGGGGAACAATAGCTCAGATATTTTTCACATATTCGTGTTATACCAAGAAGTCTCATAATTCCTTTTTTTCCTCTGAGGACTGACAGCTTTGCCAAAGCAGCGCTCGCCACATCCATTGTCTGCATTGCCCTTGGTTCCGTGTCTCTTCTGATGCAGCTAGCTCCACAAATAAGCAATTTTCCCATTCCACATGAGAAAAATTTCATCCACGTAACAAGAGAGTCAGCATTAAATTGATCCCTTTTCACCTACCTTGCCCTTTTTGTCTTCTTCATGATCTTATCAGACTAACAAAAGGAAGGACTATAATTAACATTTATGCATTTTAAGATATGTTTCAATACCAATGAAAAAAGTAGCAGATATGGACACGTACAATTTGCATCACCAGCTGTATTTGCTATGGATGCACAGGCTTTGGCGGACTGTGTAATCCTTTCATATTGTCATCTAGGGCAATGCAACAATCAAGAGAAGACTGAGAATGCAAGACTTGGACGTACCAGCTGGGCTGCTTCTGTTTCTCTACGTGGCCTGTCTGTCAGGGCGAGGTCAGGTTTTCCCCAGGATTGACTTTTTTCCCAAAATTAACTCACTGAAGCTGCTGAATCTCTCTTGCATTTGTTCTTTCTCTGACCTTCTAAGATGCCAGTTCTCCTACAGACTGCAATAAGTTCCTATTTTTCAGAATATTCTTCACCTGTCTTGGCACATTTCTCTTACTGAGCAATTTGTTTAGTCTTTACTTACTGAATCGTGACTACGGATTATTTGACCCATTTTTCTCCTTATTGCATTCCTTTCAATGATTATTTTTTTCTTGACAGATATTAGCTGCAATCAGTTCTGTGTTGCACATCAGTTCTGTGATATCCTTATCTTTAGACCTTCAACCCTGAAAAAATATTTGTATATATCTTATGCTTAGGGGGTCATAGATTCTAAGGGAAACATAAAACGGATTAACTGAGAACTGTATAAATGTCAGTAAGATCGCATTTAGACTTAAGTAAAGATTCTAACCAATAGGTTAGGAATGATCAAATCATCTATACTCATTTTGCTTACTTCTCATTTTCTGATTTAAAAGTTAAACTTTATGAAATCAATTACAGTTTCAAATATGATGCATAGTCTTGGCAGCTTCTTGCATGCTACATATTTACTTTGAATTTCAAGTATTCATCAGATAAATTTTTATATTAGGAAATCTATGGCTAGATAACTTAAAAACAAACAAACAAAAAAAAAGCATCACATCTCAGAATGAATTGCTTTCCTTACAAGTAGTTTTGATGAGACAAGCATTCATGTTTTTTACATAGCAACTGAGCTTAGAAAATACCATTATGGTACAACACAACAGAGAGTCATTTTCCAGTAGCCCTTTTTATACAACCAGTCCAGCACAGACACCAAATGGTGTCTGCAGCCTAATGAGTAGAGTAGTGAGTAGAGGTCAGACTTTGCTACCTAACACCTACTTACTTTGTGTGTCTACGTCCTCTTTTCCAGCAGGGCCAACATTTGCATAAATGCTATATGTAAGGGTTGGGCTGGGGTCTTGAGGAGGGCACAAACTCACTTAATACAGCAAGAAATTACTAAGAGTGCAGGTTGCTCTAAATATGTGCGAAGTTGTTGGTATGAGTTTTAGTCATCTTCTATACTTCACACTTTATCATGTGAACTTACATGCTGCTAGGTTAATGATAGTGTACGGTAGATTAATGTGGGGGAGATTAACAGCAGTAGATAAAGGTTGTAAAAAAAATCTAAATATCTAAACCCATGATAATACAGTCTCATTCAGGTATTTTGTATTTATCTAGAGATCTGCTAGAAAACTTTCTATTATTTTAATACTTAAGTAGAAAAAAGGTTTTAGATATCTAGCTAGTAAATAGCCCAAATTGCCTTTGAATTTCAATACATACCTGCCTCCTGGTTTTCCTTTTCAAGATGCTTTTTCTGTTCACTGCTGCAGAGCCAATACAGGAGTAGAGGGGCAAAGATACATGTTTCTGTGCTTCATTTTTAACAAAGTTAACTCAATTTTTTCACTTAAAAACTGTATTATTGGAGAAATTGTTGTAAAACTTAAGGCTTGAAGGTAATGGCATCCTCCATGAAGCATACGAAGAAAAATTTCTAGATAGAGAGGTTACAGACATGGAGGTAAAATTTAAAGCACTAGCCAGAAAAGTACTGTGTTTGACTTGGGAACAGATGACTTCATACAAACATCTCAACTATATCACCAACAAGAAACACCATGTTAAGACTTTAATCACAGTCCAAAGCATTTCTAGTTGGGACATGGGTGTAATGCTTTGTTCGTAATTAGGAGGCACCTTTGCAGCAGGAAATATCCCATAAGCGTCTCAAGGAAATAGAGGTTAAGAAGTACATAGTCATACAAATTTATTGGGTTTGTTCCCGTATTTTAGCTGTTTTGACCTGAAAATGTGGAATAAACAAATATGAGGAAGAAAAAAAGTAAGGTATTAAATTAAAATGGAATATAAATACTGAAAAAAGTTTAATTTCCAAGCAGTATTTTCCAATCTACCATCTGCCATCCTGGAAGTTCTATAAGCAAACTGATATACATTTTAATATTGCAAAGAATGTGACAAAAAGCTAACAGATTCTACTGCGTACCTAAATACAGAAAAGCTGCACCTTCATTAGAAAATCGGAAGCTGCATATGTCCTCCCAGATCAGTGATTTTTTATCTACTATTTCATCTTCAGTTTAACTCTGCTTAATTGCATATAGCTTTAGGACTTCATCGGTGGCACTGTTGTTGGCTGACCTCACTTACACATCCTTTAGAAAACATAGAAAAAGTTAAAGCAATTGCTAGTACTACTAGATACTAGCAACAACAGCAGCAGCAGCAGTAAACAGATTACAGTCATACAGAAGACACTAAACATCCCTAAGGAAATCTCTGTATAATTTAGTTTAAGATATAACCATAGAGATAACAGCAATATGAAGTAAAATTAGAGGCGAATCTTCCCTGAACTAAAACTTCACTTGAAGGTTTAAAAAACGCAAAGTGGATGGGAATCTTAAGGTTAAAATAATATATTACATGCACATATATGCATTTTGTTACTCCTGGGACTACTTCTGCCCAAACAGTTAAGGAATGATTTGAAAAGTGTTTAAAGCAAAATTCCTATCAGTGAGGGGTTTTTAACCATGTTTGCTGAGAATCCCTGGAATCTATAAATCATGCACTGACTTTGATAAATGTGATTATACAGCTAAACTTAGAAAAGTTCTGAAGTAAACAAGCTTACATCTATGATAGGTTTTCTTACATCTTGATTACAGTTTTGCATGTCATTAATTTGCATTTCATTTAGTTTTGTGTCTAAAAGCATTCTCTACTTCCGTTTTATCACCAGCTCCAGTCATACTGCAGTTGCCAGTTTTTACTGAGCAAATTTCATTAGTATATGAGAAGTTCTAATATGAAATACTTTTCTGTATATTTATCTGCTTTTAGCTAGAGTAGTGATGTTCAATTATTTTTATGGCTGTGTTTTGCTGAATCTAGACTATAAAAACATAGTCCTTGAATATTAAAAGTTTGCTTTCATGACAGGATGCTGATATTCAACATGTCTTTTGTAAGACAATGCTAGTTCAAGTTCATTAAAAAATTATTCTGAAATTAAGCAGCTTAAAACATAAAACTAAACTCTGTAGCTGAACTATTATTCAGTTATTCACCAACCCAAACCTATAGGGTTTTGGATATTTTTAAAAATCTAAACCTCGCAATGATAGTTTCAGTAGGTATAGAGAGCTTGCATTTCTAATTTTAAAATTACTGTATGTTTTGTGAAAAGAAACCCCATTATTTTTATAATTGCCTTTGATATGAAGCACAAAAGAAAAGCTGGCTCCAAGTGACAGCCGTATTTAGTACCTTCAAAGATGACTGAAAAGCACGTTAGACAGCTCTGACTTTTGTTGTTTCTAGATGATATCTTCATCTTGAAATATTCCTAAACTAAACCTATACCAACCTACCCACCCAAAAGATCTTCAATGAATTTGGGTTTTGGGTTTTTTTTTTTTTGTGACACTATTTAGAAATTTGCCAAAAAAAGAGAAGGAATAGTCAACCAGTGACAGACCACATCGAAAGCCTTTTTGTCAAGCTGATGCTGTACTAATGCGCAGCAGTAACGACTCAAAGCAAAGGGCTTGTCACAGTGAGGGAAATAGAGTTTAAAGGCACTGTTTGTTTGAAGGAGAAAATTCTTGTTTGAAACAAGCTTCCTTTGTGGTCATAGCAAGTTTCTTGATCAGTTGCAGCTAAGGTATTTCAAACCAAGAAATTGGAAGAATGACACTTGGAACGTCAAATAGCTGGATGTTACAGAATAAGTGTATTTGCTTAACTTCTTCAGTCCCTTAGACATCAGGAGCATATCAAAATGACTTCGGACTTCTGAATTCCAGTGATGTATTTTCTTTGAAGCTTATCTGCTCCTTTTTTCCTTACATGGGAGACTTTTCCTTCAGGACTGTCCTTGATAAAACAAAACAAATCTCTCCTCTGACACTGTTCAATATCCAGAACATTGCCCTCCTTTTTCCTGGAATTTGTGTCTGTTTCCAGTTCATGTTTTTCTCCTGCTCAGTTGTTTCTAGCTTCTGTACCCTTTCCTCACTACAACATCTCTTAATAAGGTCACTAACAATTTCCTGTCGTCCAACTCCAAGAAACTTTTTCAGTGTTCACATTCTTCTAGGTCATTCCACCATTTTCAACAAACCATCTTCCCACTGACCTTTCTTATATTCTCTTGTCTTATTTTCAGGGTTTGCCTTGTAATAATTACCATTCACTACTTCTGCATCTTCCCCTTGCCTTCTAATGATCCCTTTGCAGAGCCAGTCCTATCGCTGACAACACTTGCCTCCAGCTCATCACCCTCTTCATCCTACTTTCTCTCAGCACTGTTTTTAGTCTTCAATCCCTAATACCCTAATAGCAAGCCTAGCACCTCTCCTTTCAGAGTTTCATTTCACTTAGTTGTGTTGAAGACTTTTAAATGCAACTTGTTAATTTCTTTCCTTATTTCTTTATAGCACTCTCCATTAGGTGGTTATTAAGTCCCAACCTCAAAAACACCAAAATAGATGTTTTCTTTCAAGCCTCAATGTTTGTCTGTTGACATTTCCACTATTTTACACGATGTTTTGCTGCCTCTGTTAGCTATCCTTTCAGTGTCCTATGTGCATTTTATGCCTACTTACAGATTTAGTGTTGCTTATCCTTGAAGTATTTTATGTCTTTTTTCTGCACCAAACAAGTATATTTTTTCTTTCTGATTTCTGCTTAAAGTTGTCATCATCATCTGAGAGGTTTTTACTCAGTACTCAGTCACTCTTATTAGCAGCAATCTAATTCAGCCTCAGCCATTACTTGCTCATTAAAAGATGCTGTGTTCACTTCATGTGTTACCAACACTTGTAAAACGAATTATAATAGTCCAGAGTATTTTGTTGCATTAATGACGAAATATGTGAGAAGAACTTAGAAATTGTTTGTGGCACTGTTGCTCTCTCTATCATTTAACTTCAGAGTACATTTTGGAGCATCTTTTTTGCTTGGTTACTTAACTACTGTATCAGTTTTACTGTACCTTTGCACAAAAGGCAGATACTTTTCACATTCTACTTGTTCATGTGGATTAACAGATAATTTTAAAGAACAAAAATATTCCTGTCTTATCCAGATGTCTGACCTGTCTTGAAGACTGAGGTGATCTAGATCCCACAGATGTCCCCATGCTAGCAGGCTCCATTAACTTAAACTCCCTCAAGTTCTCTGTCCATCAGTGCTGGCAGGAGCTGGCATTGCCAGAAGTACCACTTTCTTGTATGGGGAGCCTGGCGGTCGAACCATAAAAAGCTGATTGCCTTGGTAATGAGGTTTAGTAGCAATTTTCTGGGAGACGGTTATCTCAAATTCTTTTCTCTCTTCCAAAGAAATTCCATTAATTCCATAAATTCCAAACCTTTGTAGCTTCACAATATTGGGAACCTACCTGACTTAGTTTACAGCGTCAGTTTATTAACACACATCAGCTCCATATTTGCAAAATACTGTTTGCTTCTGCCTCCCTCTGAATTGCAACTAGTTGCTGAAGTTTTTCCTACAAAGTAGAAGAGGATTTCTCTGTCTCTTCTTGTTCTGAGATAACATGGGGCAAGATACTGCAGAAATATGAATTAGTCCTGGGCCCATTGACTCTCAAGAGTAACAGACTGCCTCATGGCTGTCCAGCTCGCTAGGTGCAGCTTCATTCAGCAGTAGCCCATAAACATACTAGTATTCTCTGCAAAAATTATAATCAGTTGTTGACGTTTGCATTTTCAACATAAAGCCCTACTCTGAACACCCCTCTGATATGAGTAGTGGGTGCTCACAGAAGAAGGTCTTTGATGAGAGTGCTCTTCTGTGGTCATCCAATGACTCCTGCAGACACTAAGCAGCAAGAGGAAAACAAGTTCTGAGTAAATGAATCACTAGCAAAAAGACTTACGCTTAAAATCACACTTGGTAGACACAACCATTCTCAGGCAAATCTATATTCTTTCCTGTATTTCTCTTTTGTACAATACAATGAAATTCCAGCCATCTTGAGCACAGAGCTGTATGCAGGTACAGTAGCTTGCACAATAGCCAACAAGTCAAGGGCAAAATTGGTCAGGCCATTTTAAACCAGCACTAAAGCATACCAATAGACCAAGAGTGGGTTTCATATTAATGCTGCTGGAAGGAAGTTTGACAACTCATTAAACCACAGCCTAGCATGAAAGAGCATTTAGAAAAATGTTTTAGCAGCTATTCCTCCTCACGCCAATTGCATTTCCAATGATCTTGCACTGAAATAGTGCCATAGCATAAAGACGAATCAAGTTCTTCATCTCAGCTCTCCACAAGAGAAGGCAAGTTTCCTTTCTGTTAATACAGCATGCAGTACAATGGATCTCAACTCTAAATTAGGTTTTCTAAGCGGTACTACAATAGAGATATTTAATAATAACAATTAGTCTGAATAATGTACTATCGGCAGCTGCCTGTGATGCTTTTCATTGCAGTATGCTTTCCTTATTGCAGTCAGTACTACTGAAATGCCTTTAGCAACATACTTTATATGCTCAGACATTTTCCCAAAATTAGAAATGGTAATTGCAAATTTTTCCCCTTCTCGTGGGAAATGTATGCTCATGATTTGCAACGGCCTGATGCGTTACAAAAGAGATTACCACTGCTGTCAGAGCTGTTTTTTCTAAACACCATCTACTTGGCCCAGAACTTGGCAATTAACAAGTCACAGCAATACCCCACCACCCCAAACCAAAATCATATCCTAGCACCCACTCAATTTCTTGTCCTCAACTTGTATTTTTAAGTTCTTCAAAAACACAAACTCTGTTTTCCAAATCCTAACCAGTTTTCTGAGCAGGTGTTTCTCTGAAAAATATTTTATTTTTCCCAGCAGCGTTGGCACTTGCATTTCTCCATTACTGGAACTGGTGCTCATTTAGCATGGCTTAATCACAGTTCTAAGCTCTGGTGTACCTTTTCCTATACTGTCAGCCTTGGAAACTTCTTTATTCCACCTTGGTATTAAAAGGAGAGCCTGCCTTCAACTCCAAGTCAAGCTACAGTTGTACTACTCTAAAGCTTCCTTTGAAAAAAAAATTAGAACAAAATCCTCATCAGTGGTAATTAATTTTGACAGTGTGGGCTTTGTAGCAATTCACAAACCTGTACTTTGTGCATCAGCATTCCTTATTATTCTAATTAAAGTGGAACGTTGTGCCCTCGCCAGTCATTAATGGGTTTTCATTTTGTAAATGACATTTGCAAAAGTTAAAACGGGCAGTTCATATGAAGTCCACAGGCAAGAGCATTAAAATTAGCATCACCATAGCAACAGTCTTCCATCATTAGTATTCAGGGCTACAGCAAATGTTTTGTTGTGCTTTTGTTTCCAAAAAAAGATTTTTCTTTACTTGTCATTCATAAATAGAAAAGGCTCAAACCCATATATTTCAGGTAAAATTATTACATTCATTTGGATGTCACTGTTCTAGAATTTCCCAGTTTTTTGAGGTATTTATTTTTTAGGACAGAGGCTGAATTTCATGATCTCTAAAGCTGTGTATGTCTAACCCCCTCAGTGACATTTATGCATTGCCAGCCTGCTCCTCAACAGTACAGTTTTATATGAAGTCTGTCACTTCTACTCAAGAATCTGTACCAAGTAGCAGATTCTGCTGAGAATCTATAAAAGATGCATGCACGGTGGTACACGGTCAATCCCTCACTAAGTGGAGTGTGCATCTGCTCTGTGTTGGTTTTGGTGTTTAAATGATGCTATTTATACATGCTTCTTTTTCTTCCCCTCTCAGGAATTGAAATGTAAGTGCATACATCATCTCTCGTGAAACAATATTCAAATACCATCTTGTCTTGCACAGTTTAGAATTGAGAAGAAAAGAATGCTCCCCCTAAGGGAAATAAAGTTAGATTATGAGTGTACTCCAGTCACAAAATCATAGAATACCAGGTTGGAAGGGACCTCAAAGATCATCTGGTCCAACCTTCCCTGTCAAAAGCACAGTCTAGACAAGATGGCCCAGCACCCTGTCCAGCTGAATCTTAAAAGTGTCCAATGTTGGGGAATCCACCTCTTCCCTGGGGAGATAATTTCAGTGGCTGATTGTTCTCATTGCAAAAAAGTTTCCTCTCGTGTCCAGTTGGAATCTCCCCAAGAGCAACTTGTGTCCATTCCCCCTTGTCCTCTCCATGTGACTCCTTGTAAAAAGGGAGTCTCCATCTTCTTTGTAGAAGTACTGGTACACGGTGATGAGATCCCCTCTAAGCCTCCTTTTCTCAAGGCTGAACAAACCCAGCTCTCCCAGCCTACCCTCGTATGGCAGCTTCCCAGTCCTTTGGTCACCTTGGTGGCCCTTCTCTGGACCCCTTCCAGCCTGTCCACATCCTTTTTGTATAGCAGGGACCAGATCTGTACACAGTACTCCAGGTGTGGCCTGACAAGCACTGAGTAGAGAGGGGTAATGACTTCTTTATCTCTGCTGGCGATGCCCTTTTTGATGAACCCAGCATCCTGTTGGCTTTCTTTTCCACAGCAGCACACTGTTCCCTCATGTTGAGCTTCCTGTCCACCAGGCCCCTTTCCACAGAGCTGCTCCCCAGCTGGCAAGATCTCAGCCTGTGCTGCACTCCTGGATTATGTTTTCCCAGGTGAAAGACCTTACAAGTACCCTTGTTGAACTTCATAAGGTTCTTGTTAGCCCACTCTTCCAGCCTATCGAGGTCTTCCTGCAGGGCGACTGTCCCTTCTGAAGCGCCCACTTCCCCACTCTGGCTGGTATCATCAGGGTGTCATTTGGTATTGTTATCAAAGCAAACTTCATCAGGGTACACTTGATCCCATCATCCAGACCACTTGTGAAGATATTAAGCAGCATTGGGCCCGATATTGATTCCTGGATGACCTCCACTTATGACAGATTGCCAATTAGAGAAGGAGCTATTTACCACCACCCTCTGGGTGCGGCCCGCCAGCCAGTTCCCCACCCACCGCACAGACCACTTGTCTAGACTGTAACACGTTTCTTTAGGAGGCGGCTGTGGGAAACTGTATCGAAAGCCCTGGAGAAATCCAGGTAGACAATATCCTTTACTGGAAGAGGTGATACTGGCTACTTTTTTTTTTGAATGTTTAAAGAGGACATAATTGTCTGTGAGTATGTATGGGAGCATTTTGCAGCAATACTTTGCAGTTCAAGAAACTGTTTAGCACCACGTCTCCTAAATGCACCCTGAGGCGTTCTGTTTGCATATGTCTTGTTCAAGAAAAAGCTGGGGTATAATCCATTCCATGAGTTATTCCTGTATTTTAATAAATGGTGCACATTTTCATACAGCGACTGCCTTGCTAGTACCTGTGCTTGTAGCACTGATTAATTTTTCAGCTAGTAAGATCTGCGGAGTTAGAAAACCTTCAAATATGGTGAATACATATACACCTGAGGAAAATCACTCACATGTTAACTAAAAACTATCTACGGTGGGTTGACCAATGACATTTGGTGCTTGGCACATAGAGAGCTTTAACACAGAAGGGGATTGCTGTAACCGTGAGATTCTGAAATACCAACATATACGTTCATTTGTTCAACTGCTTATTTTCTTTCTTTTACAAAAGCACCTTTTTGCTCAGTCATGTTAATTTTTCCCATGTGCTGATTCACTCTACTTTTTTCCTTTTTGCTGTTTGTCAGATGCTTTCTGGGAGATTCAGCATGCTAAAGCAGTTAATTTTCTCTCTTTTAGACCTCCATCCCCTACTGTAGTGAAGATGCTTACTTACTGAGCTGTAATATTTTGCAGAATTTTGCCATTTGATACTCTTAGGTGTGGAGCATCGTAAAAACTGAATAATTTTTACTGAATCCAGAATTCAGTCTTCATTTAAGTAAAAGTTTTCATGCCTAGTGTGCTGTCTAAGCAAGCTGCTTTGTAACTCTATGTTCAATACTAGTTTCTTGCAATGTTGCATCTTATAATCAAGTAACCTACATTTTTTTTAAATCAGCTTTGGAGATCTTTTTAGATTATTAGCTTTTTACAAACATTGAACTGTAACACCATTAGAAAGATTTACCTAAATTGCAAAGGTTTCATAGCCTTGTTTATTGTAATAATGCCAGGCAGAGAAGCCGTTTCTAGGAAGGATCAGTGACAGATTGCCATTTTCCATTCAGACTCCATTCATTCAAGGACTGACCCTTGAGCAGTGTTGTGGCAAATGAGAGGAAACTGCCAGTTTTTAATTTATCCAAAACGGGTAGATGCTGTGTTTCCCAAAATATATGTATGTATACTTTCTACTTACATGTGTCCTTGAAAAAGCTACTGAAGCTGTTCTTTGTTAAAGATGTTTCTGCATTTGGTCTAGAAATATAGGAGGAGATGCACGTCTGTGAGTATGGATTTCAGATATGCTATACTAGTTGCAGATTTCCTATCTAAAGAGTGAACTCTGGAAGTAGAAGTAAGCAAATGAAATATCCTCAGCTTTCTGTTTATGTCTTAATCTTCTTCAAAATCATACCCAGCTTCAACCTATAGAAACCCTGGAAAGTGGAAATAAGTAGTTTGCAGCTGTTTTCCTGAGTGTAACAGACTATGTATTTTGTAGCTGGAAATGTCAATAATTACAGGAATAAAAAATAAAAAACAAGAGTTAGAACTACTAAACCTAAACCACATTTTTTTCTCCATCTATAAACTTTTAGTACAAGTAATTTGGAATGAAGGCATCTTGAAATTTTACTTCAGTGTTTAGAAGGAAATTTCCTCCAGATTTGTGCCGGTGAGAGCATTGTCGCCACTAGGACCCAGTTGTTGAAAAGCATATTTTATCTCTATACTCCAGTTTACTTTAAGTATCACCTGAAAATCAGATGTTAAAAAACTGATTCCCAAAGATCTCTTACTGATGAGCTCACTGCCATTTCCAAATACTGGTCTGAACTTCGGACTTCTGAACTGAGCTATTTTGACATAAACCATCACCAGAAGCATAAACAAAAAACATGAAGAGATTATCTTTCTGACCATAGGTGCACTCACCTTATTTGTTCGTTTAATTACTGCCGGTTAATGGACCTGCTTAGTCTTTTAGTACTGCTGTGACATTACCAAACAATTTAAAACACTTAGCAGACTGTTCAGTTGCAGGTGGTGTTCTGTATCTTTATATTTGACCAGTGTTTTCTCCTGCACATTCCTCATTCATCTGCTTTTCCACTATTTTAATTGTGCTATGGCACAAAAGCGATAAAAACCTTACTAATATGGTCATTACATGTTAGTACTTGCTTTCATATGCTATTATTTCTTCTCCTCTTTCCAGTTTGAGGGAGGAATAAATATTTATTCACAGTCTAGCAAACTTGAAATGAGCAGAAGAGACTATAAAGACCCTGAGCTATAACGTGGGCAGTTTAGGCTCTCATCAGACTTACTGTCAGAAGTTTGGAAATCAAATTTTAATTCTGCGCCAAAAGCAGCCTGCATGGATGGAGAAAGAAGCTCATTGATTTTAGTGAAGTTACTTCTTATTTTTATCAGCGTTAAAGGGATCAGAATCTGCTCTCAGCATTTCCTCTCACGTACCATGTTTTTTCACATCAGTGCCCAAAGTATTGTGGAATAAACATTTGCTGCTGGCAAAACGCGAATCTGTATCTCTACAGTTTTCTCATGAGAAAACTGAGCACAAAATCCTCAGCGCTGCTTTGCTCTGGGGCATTTGTTCACTATTCTAGAAATAAGGAGTGGAAAAGAGTTTGTCAGTGTGAATCTTTTATCAAACTCGCCTATGTCGGTATGCCCACATTGTGTGGTCTCACAGTTTGGATCAGTCAGACAGTGGGACTCCTTTCTCCTGTGTTGGTCCCTTCATTGGTTGTGGTCAATGGCATATATCTGTAACACCCGGAGACCTCCTGAACAATTCTCCTTTGGTACCCACGGTTTTTAAAGTACTTATCACCTTTTTTTCCCCAGTTTTATAAACTCAGATTAAATTTCCACTGACTTTAAACAGATCTTTCTGACTTTTACTCACTCTTCCTTTTTCTTTCCATTATGTGTAAGTTTATCTCCTACAAATATTCATTTAAAGTCCTCAGAGCCCAATGTTGCTCTGGCATCTCCAGACTGAAGTTCTGCTCATCTGTTTTGCCTGTTGTGCAGCAAGTTTCAAGGACACTGACAAAAACTGTCGCTGCCTTACCTTGCCTTGTCTTGTTGTATCTTGCATATTTTCAGCTTTCCTCAATTCTCTTTTTATTAGATTCTCCCAGTAATTGTTAGACACACCCACACACTTTCCTTAAGTCACAGCTTTCCTCTTCTTTGTGGAGAAGTTAGACAAAAGAGACAAACAATCAAAAAAATCTAGAAAGCTGCCTCCTGCCTCGTTATCTAGACTTTTAGTTTTCCAGGATAATTTGCTTCCCACAGTCTTTCCTCTCCGAGCTCAGCCTGCTGCAGGGCTCAGGACTCTCCAAAATCACAGCTCAAATATATTCTAATTTTATACTCTTCAGGTCTTTTTGCCACTTTCCCAGAGAAGTATGCGATGTGCCTCAAGTCAGAGCACTTACCTGCAATTTTGGTTTTTTTTTGTTTTGGAAGCCTTCCCAAACACACACAGGTTTTCCTTTTTGTATTTACTAAGAAAGTAACATATGTGCTGGTGTACAATGAGTAAATCTCTTCAGCGAAAGATGAATAATTTGGGGGGTTTTATTGCAAGCTGTTCCTAAGTGTAATAAGTGTAATACCTCTTGACAACCTTTAGCACCACTTCACCTAACAGATTCCAACTGCAAGGGAGACCAAACAGGTTGCAGGCCCCAATCAGTGCCTTGTTATCACTGAGAATCTTTGATCTACCTAATGTATAATAGATAAGATTCTGCATTTTAATCATCCTGCTGCTTTCATATCACTTGTGTTGCAAAGCCTTATTTTATTTCCAAAAATTCATCCTGACTTTGTTGATCTTTTTTCTAATTAGATGACTTTTGATCATTTATTTATTTCAACATATGTACCAGTAGACAGATGATATACCAACTGGAAGTTATTATACTGTATACCCACCACTTCCCTACCCACCTTTGTCCCATTCCTATGCCTGCAAAAGACGTAGCAGTTCTTAACTATATATTTTTCTTACTTTACACCATGTCAGAGACTGACCAGTTGATCCCTTTGGTTTAGGATATTGGCTGATGGACAATTCAGTTGGGGTTAAAGTCCCCTGGTTTCTACACATACTCCTCACTCTACCACTGCATTATGCCTTTATGCTCCAGTAAAGACCAAAAAATGTATTTTACCAGTGAAATAAGAATGAAGGATTCCTTTCAAATACCAGTCTCCATTCTGCTCTTACATATACACACCAGTCTAAGGTCGGTGCTATAGTGTTTTTAGTAGTTTAGTACTCGTATTACTATTTAAATGCTGTTCTTAGTTGTGGTCAGTCTGATTGTTAAGGCAGGGAGGATCAGTTTAAACCATATCTATAAAAAAGGCATTATTGAAACCAACAATATTTACACAATAAATTAACATATAAGAATAGTAGCATAGAATAGTGCTGCATTGCTTATGTGTAGGAATTTTTTCCAGACAATGTGCTTTATATTGTATCCAGTGCTGAATTTCTCACCAAATTATGTAATGTCAAACTTAGCACTTAAATGTTGAGTTAGAAAGAGGAAAACTATAGAATAGACACTTAAAATGTTCTGTAAAGGGTATTTTAAATTATCCTCTTAACTGCAAATTACATAAAAAGACAGAGTAGAAAAAGTATAATTTCAGCATAATGACCTAGGTCAAGAAAATAAGAACTGTCCTTTTCAGTGTTGGAGTCGGTGGCTGGAACTGATTTATATCAACTGTGCCCATCTAGGGACAAGTAAACCCATGAAATTAAAAATCAATCAAATTGTTTTACGTGAGAGAATGGGACAGTCTGCCAACACGAGAACAACCTGTACTCACTAAGGAGTGCAGCCAAAATTTGGTTTGGAAGTAAAATTCAGCTCGGTATGGAGTATGCAATGCACTAAAAGGGTTAGAGGATTGTCATTGCACACCGTGTTTTTGCAGTTTACAAACCTGGCAAGATGCTGTAGTGTATGTGAATACAGAGGAGTCCAAAAGAGCAGATGAGTATTCTTGTAATTCCTACCTTTTACCAGTTTCTCATAGAAATTGCTGCCTAAACCATTCCTTTCTACATAACGAAACTTTTAGAAAGAAATTCTGTGAGAGGTCAGCCGCTCTGCTGGTATGCATTGGAGGTGCTTCTTCAGTTCGTTACAAAGTTTTTGAATGGAAATAATAGTTGGTTTTCCTTAGAAAATTTGACTGCTGCAAATTTTGGAAATTGCATATAGAGCATTTGGCAGACTAAAAGAAATTATGATATGGCTGTTCTTCATTGGTAGTGAGTTGGTTTTGTCAAATCAGTTGCTTTCTGGATAGAAAATCCACTACTTAAAAATAATTACTGATCTAGAACTCTTCTCGTTCCCTCAGAGTAGGGAGACATTTTGGCCATTTAATGTGATGAATTTATTCTGCAGGAACGGGCCAAACTAGTTTCAAACGCATACTGAAGTTGTTGCAGCATTTGGGCTGCAACTCCCACACTAGGTCAGACAATTTGAAATGAAAAAAAAAAAGGTTTTTTAAAATTTAAATTTTTTTATATACATATATGTAAATAAAATAATGTCTTAGGTCCAAAGGAGCACTAAGTGGGCAACAGGAGAGTACCGTGGCCAGTCTGCTTTAGAGCGGTCCAGGTCTCAGCAGTGTGAACAAGAGTCACTGTGTGAAATTTGCCCAAGAGATGACTGTTACTCTCAGGGCAGACATATACAGCAGTGCAGATATAACGCGCCACTAGAAAGTCTGAAAAACCAAAATATTGTCAGATTTGGAGAGTTTATCTCTCTTGGCTATTTCATAAAGTAAATCATTTGATCAAATGGTAGGATGGATGTAGTCCCGCTGGCCTTGTTTGTTCTCTCCAAATTACCAGCAAGTTTCATGGATGATGTTGACATGGAAATAACTATAAAAACCAGTCACTTTTTCATCTCTGACCAAACAGAGTGCACTGTCATCACCAAATGATCACTTTCATGGCATATATTCCCTTTTAAAATTTTAAAATAAATGCTAGCCTCAGTGAAGTGTAATGTTTGCTACGAAAAATATCAGACAAATAATAAAAATATTGCATAAATTTAAAAAAAAATATTATTTTGTTTAGGGAATGGAAGACTTTTAATTATGATACCTTACTCATGAACAAGAAAAGCGTTCCTTCTCTTTGAATCCTAAATTGTAATTCTTAGAATAAAGCCAAATGAATACTCAGTATGGCAAGCTGCTAAAAATAAAACTCTCCAAAGGCTTCAGTACAGCATTAAATACACTGATTTGATAAAGCCAGTGGATTAGATGGGGTCTAATCCTTTACTCCCTGCTTGGGCTCTATTTGGCAAAATACTTAGTCTGTCAGCTTCTGCAAATCTTTGCAAAATTATTTTTATCCTTAACAAATTATTTGCTCTGTTAGTAACCCTAAAAACAGAATAAATTGAGGGATATGGGTGGAAGGATAATAATTTGAGAAATAATGACTGCAGATTTTTAAGAATGGGAATTAAGAGCAACTGCAGCAACAAAACTATGAAAAAGTAACAAGAGATTGATTTCCAAACGCTGGAAAAAGTATAATGTCCATTAGCAAAAATAAGTTTCATTTCTAAAGTACAAAAGTATTCAGACACAACATATCTTAACCCAGTCTTTTTTTAAAAGGTAAGGTTGAAGGCCTCTTTTTTTTATTTTCCCTTGGCTAATGCATATTAGTGTAAAGACATTAACTGAAGTGGTGCTCACGGTCTGCAAAATGACACTTGTTTCTAAAGCTGGCAACCACAAACCAGAGCGGTTGATAATGATTGAAGGAAAATTATTTACCTCGGGAGAAGAATGATAATTTAAAATAACACCATATTTTGTTAATATGACCGACTCATTTTGTTATTTTGGGATTAAGGATGAATGCTCAAACAGTTGTATTGTTTTCTAAGACAGGAGGCGTGAGTTTAGATGAACTTTCTAACTTTAAGGACACTCAGAAAATTATCTTCTACACCATAGGTAATATATTACACTTGCTATGTCTATTAAATGTATGACAAGATAAAATTCTGACTTGTTGACACTATTAAACAAATGGTTTGGATCCGGTGCGTGCTCTGCGTTTGTTGTGTACTATGTAGGTGTAGAGAAATCTTGGTTGAATTTAATAATTTTTTCCTTAAAAGGAAGGTGACAAAACCTGTGTGGTGTTTCTTAAGGCTGATAATATGGAATTAGGTATTTTGGACTTCTAAAATAATCTGGCCTTCTGTGTCACGTGGTGAGGAAGATGATAAAGATGGGTAACTCCACTTAGTCCTAGCAATATAAGAATTTTCTCTTTAAGTCTGGACTATTTTAGAAAAGCTAAAGATGTGGTAGATATGGTAGAACTGTAGGTTGATGTTTCTGATAATGTGTTCAAGGGAGTTAGATGTAGCAGCAGGGGTCTATGAATGTTTATATGGACCATAACCAGGGTTTAAATCCTTAGTATTTTAGGGCTGTGGAGATTGTTCAGAATTTAGATTTCACTTTTGAAAGCAATTTCTTAAAGATGAAGAAAGTACTTCCAAATACATATTTGGAGATTGTTTGATTAGTTAATGTCGAGCAATGCTCAGTATAGAAACAAAAAAAATTACTTTGGTTGATTTTGAGCTCTGCAGAGTCACCATCATCCTTAATTTAATAATGGACTATGGTAGGTCCTGAAAGTCATCCGTGTGCCTTTGGCCATAAATGTCAAGGCTTTTTGACTTGTGTAGACAAGGCACCTCTGATTTTCATTGCAAGTTTTTCACAGCGAATTTGGCTATGTTGCTAGAAAGGGAATCTTCATTTTGCAGGTTTATTCTTTCACTAAGAGATTCCATTTTCTGTTTAATAACAGAGATCAGAGAACTGAATGAAGGTATGCCAGTAGAATTGCAAGCTATTTAAAGCCTTGTTGAGATGTACCGTGAGAGGGTTGGCTTAATTCAAACGTATGAAATACTGAAAGTATACCTAGACATTGAGTTCTATTAAATGTATTCCCATTATTAGATTTAAACATAAAGTTAAAACTGTGCGATATAGTTTAGCAACACTTTTTCTATGAGCTAGTATCCACAGGATTCTTTCTTAAATTAAGTGCCAGCTCCTGTGCCAGAGACAGGAGGAGCTACACAAAGAGACCTTAATGCAAAAGCTGGGAGGACTACTTTGTTAGGAAGAACCATAGTGTAAATAAATGGAAGGAGCAGAAGCTGTCTGGAATTATGTGAAGCATGTGCCAAAGCGTAAATGCTTGAACTTGCCACAGTAGACTTCAATAAAATCCTTTTCTTACACTTAGCTTGGAAATAATTCCTCAAAATTCCTTTGTATCCCTCTTTACTGAAGTATTTAAGTGCTAACATACATTTAGATTCAATTAGGATAAAATAATATCTGTGCCCTAGGACATGGCTCCACAGTAGCTGATACTGATTCATCTGTCTCTGGAAGCACTAGCTAATGTAGGTATCTGTATGTCTGTATTTGTTTCAAATTACTCTACACATAAACACTAATTTTCAGCCTTTGGCACGGACAAGATGGGACTATTGCCACTTGCCATTATAAGGGCACTGCCAGAGCTGTATGAAAAATTGCTTTGTTTTGTAGTCAAATGAAAGTACATTCTGTCTCATAGAATATTGTTTTGAAATTAAATAAAAAGGTTTGATTTCAGAAATGTCAGAAAATGAGAAAATGAGAAACTTTTCCTCTCCAGAATTTTTTTCTTGCTGTTACCAAGTCTGACCTCAGTTTGGGAGTAGTTGCACAACCCCAAACCTGAAGCTGCATTTCTATGCAAATAAACCATGAGAAATGTCACCTGGATCAGATGAAGGAGTTAGCCTGGATGGAATTACTGGTGAGGCTAGTTAGGTGTAGCTGCTCCCTCCTCCAATTAACTTCTCCAGGCTGGTTCCTTCCCCGAGCGCACTGCTGCACTTTCCCCTCATTTCTGGATCCCCACATAAGCCATTTAGGAAGAGAGAGCAAAGCAGTCATGTCGTGCAGGAAGACTAAGCTTTGCTCACGTTACACCAGGATATTGGGAGAAGCTAAAGGATCTCAGTTTTGAAACTAAATCAACACAAGTTTGATTTACCAGGCAAGGAGAAGCATCACTTTCTCACATCAGGGCTCTGCAAGGCCCAATCTAGGGAAAAGGTTAGGAGTAGACCTCAAACTTATCGTATTTGCTAAGGTCAGCAACCTTGACGTGTTTGGGAAGGTGATGGAAAAGCCTAGTGTGTACATAGGCAGGGTCTCTTGTTAGAATTATGTACTGCAATGTTACATATAGTAGATTCTAATAATTGAGGAAACAATATGGTAGTTATGACAGGTTCAAAGTATATTTTAAAACAACAAAACTGACAAGTTCTGTGAGAACCCAGCAAAGCATCCATTGCTAAAATATAGACAGCAGAAAACGAATGCATTAATTCAAAGGCGTGAAGTTTGCTTAGCTAGCGGTCTGATGAGGAAGTTCCCTGCATGTAGCTGTCGTAACATGCAATAGATTTCATTGTCCTCTTCTTTTACTACCTAAGTGCAGCCTTGCCGTTGGAACACCCCAGCAGGTAATCTCCTAGCATGTGGAGTGGCTTTTTTTTCCCAAATAAATATTTTATCTTCTAGATAGTATTTGCATAGGGACTTTTCGGAAAAATGCCCTCAATTAAAGAAAAACTTTTCTGTTTGTATGACATTTGTAATAAAAAAAATCTGGTAGCATCAAAAAATACATTTATTATGGAGTAAATTAGTGAATTAGTAAATTAGTGAGAAAGGAAGGCATGCTTCTCCCTTAATGTCCAGGGAAGACTCTGGAAGAGAAGGGCTGCTTCTGAGGGACCAGGAATGCATGGTGACCAATAGCCAGCATCAGATTTTCTGGGCCCTGAGTGAAGTAGGACTGCAAGATGCAGGGTTTCTTGCTATTGAGATCTAGACATTGATAGGAAACAGTAGAGAAGTTAATAATTTGGGAAGCCAGCTTTTGTGTTTGCAACACATAATTTTATGCACAGAAAGAATGATTTTGAGGTGAAGAGAGAGTCAGTGAGCAAGAGACTTTATGAAATCCTGCTTATTTTAATCCCCCAGGAGACAAAACAGTCATTTATTTCTAACTGGACACACAAAGAAAAGTAAGAAATGGAGTTTGCCTTCATTGTTTTCTTTAATTTATCCTTATTATTCTGCATTTTTTCTCAACCTTACTCCCGGAAAGGATAACCATTCATTTTGCCAATATAGATTCCTCAAACCAAGAATTTACTATGGTATAATTATTAATTTTCAAGTCTTATTTGTAGATTGTAAAGATCAGCAAGCAGTTTTTCTTGGCATAAGTTTGCTGCTGGTAGATTTTAAGTCTTTTTTTATGGGGTTGAGGGGTTTGGTGTTGTTGGGGTTTCTTTTTGTTTGGTTGTTTGGGTTTTTTTCCTATTTGGTTAGCTTTCCAAAAGCCTTACTTCAGAGGGTTATTTAATAATTTCAGTTATCTATCAATTCGCCAGCATTATGCTTTTTGATCTTCCCATCTCTGGGACTATGCACACTCCAGTTCACCTCCATCCTGGAATAGTAGGGGTTATTCCTTTCTAAATTTGCTTTATTTCTTGTGGTTTGGTATGGAAGTGAGAAAAGAGCTTTTGGGATTTACAGGTGCTTACTTGAAGCGCTCATAACCCTGGTGGAACCTGGATGTGCTATCATTTAATCTCACTTAATCTCAGTCCCACTCTGCTCCTCTTTTCAGGGTCATACACCTGGCAGTAGACTGAACACACACTCTGCTACTGCAGGGTGCCTAAATTGTCACTGTCAGCTAAAAAAGTAAACATAGCCTCTCCAAATTAGCCTTTTCAAGATTTCAAAAGGACGAATTTCATACGCATATCTAATACATCCAAAATGACAGGCACCCTCTCATTCACCTTTTATCAACAGCACGCAATGCGGTGCGACATAAGGCACACACAGACTGCTCCCAAGGCTCCGTGGTACTCATCTCCTAGGGTGACTAAGACTTTGGCTTTAATCAGGTGTCTCTATGATAGCAAGAGCATGTACAGCCCAAAGGAACGCAGAGGTTGCGCACTGTGCATTCGGCAGGAACAATCGTACTCCTGTCACGCGTGCTGTGTAGCAATACTTTCCACGCTGTGCATTAAATTGATGCAAGCGCTGTAATATTTACTGCAGAATTAGTTTTATTTAAAAGAAAAAAAAATGAAAATAGTAAGGATTCTTCTTCCTACTCTGTCTATTCCAAGAGCATCTCAGTGAAACATGTCAGGTAAATTCTTGTGAGCTCCACTTGCCGGTTACACGGCTGCCTCACAGTGTGGAGAACAAGCCCTGTGTAAGAAGCATCTGCTAATCTCCCTTCACACAGGACACAGATTGGGTTTCCCTCTGGACAGAAAGTGGTATGCTCCTTCCCCGACTCTCCCACATGTAAATAACTGATTATAAGTATACACAGCTATGAATGTTTTAGCGGGTCTTTAATTTACAATGCAGTGTTAGGGAAAATGAACTCAGAATTTCAAAACTATTTTCTTCATTACATTTATAGTATTATAATGTGCTTCCAGTGGTAATGTATGAACAGCCAAAAAAAAAAAAAAAAGAAACAAACCCCAAACCAGCAGCATCCAAACCAGTATTCTTTTCTTGGCTCTTCTGAGAGAGCTATCATCAACAAATACCGAAAAAATCCTGGAGGTGTCAGCCCTTGGAGCATATTTAAGACAGATGATCCAGGAAAGTGTCATTGTGCCATCCCAAGTGATTCTTACTATTTATTTATACCAGGAAAAAGAAAATAGACTCATACAGCATAACGGATTAGCCAGCGCGCCACAGCGCGCCACATCTTCTCACATGCAAGGCAAGCGCTTGCTAATCCACTACCCAGATAACTGAGAAACAGTAAAGCCACACTTACAAGGAGCACTACGCGCCTCATGCAGCTATGGAAGCAAGCCTTAGTTAATAGGAAAATGTTCTATCTTCACTTTCAATGACTCTAAAACTAAAGAAATATCTCTTTAGTTTTCAAACTCATAAAGTGCAAAACTCACAAGCAAACCTGTACACTTAATGCCTGCCCTACGAAGCAGTTTTAGGCAAGGCCCCACATATTTCCGCGTACAGGTTTCCGTATCTGCCTGTAACATGGAGTAGTGATGCTGATCTCCTTCATGAAACCTATGAAGATTTATACTCAAACGATGTTATTTAAGAATCAGTTATTTTATCTTCATATTATTATTTTTAATTATTTGTATGTCTGTGGCTCTTTCCCCACAGAAAAGGGAGAAAATTCTGAGATGAACATACTGAAATTGAAAAATCAGGCTTCTCAAATGCACCTTCCAGTAACCACTTGGACAGCACGCAATGCTACCTCAAAATCCACTTAATCTATTTTTTTTCCCCCCGAAAGAGTTTTGGGGCAATAAGCCAGTCTTTAATTATTATCCCTCATTTATTAGAAGGCTGTGATTTCCCCTTAAGCACCTGGTGTTGTTAAATGCTGAAGAGACAGTTAACTTAATTAGGTATAGTCCAGGACAAACCTACAGTATAAAAGAAATAAACACGGTTCTCCTTCTCATTAAGGTCTCTGTGTAGGTGCACAAATTGACTGAATAGCCCTTAGATAAGAAAAGCACCACAGGGAATTGAAATTCTGCTTACTCTGTAATCCTGTTTTATTTCCTGCAAAAAGACGACTGTCTCTTATCAAATAAATGGCTTAAAATTAAGTATAGCATAAAGACTAGCTTCAGTTACAAATACCCTGGACAGTAACCATTCATACAGCAAACAAAATGCATTTTGTTTTTGTAATAAATTATGGGTAGTTTAAAAATAATTTGGAATAAGAGTCATATTAATTGCATACATTATACAGCAAAACTATAATTTTGAGGCCAATCAAAGCAGCTAAAAGCTTTTGTGAATTTAGAGACAACAATCAGAACTACATTAAAGAGAATTTTTTTAATAAAATCAAATTATAAAGTCAATAGGCCTTAATCCTTCAACATTCTTGTTTTCCCCTGGATGTTCTTGAGTGGGTAATAGTTGGGGAGATCAAAGGGTTAATTTGCTTTTCAATTGAGGAATGACTCAGAGTTCCCCTTTATTTAAAAAAAAAAAAAAAAAAGTGGCGTGTGGGTGTAAGGTAGGGAAAAGAAGCCAAGAAAATGGATTCACTAATTGGGGTTTTCACCTGCTGTGAGTCTAATTGAATACAATGCTTTATTTGTAACTCAAGGAGAAAGAAGATTATGCAAAGTATGAGAAATTCAGACTGTTTTTTAAATTCTTGTTACTTGGCACTATTGTATGGGAAAGAAGACCAACGTGATAATAGCAGCATCAAGCTTCTGTTAAGGCAGAGCAGGAAACTCTAGAAACAGTAAAAATGGAAGGAATGTGTATCGGGGGTATCAGTACTAGATACTTCTTGAAGGAAAACAAACCACTTTTGGCGTGAAACAGCAGGCTTCTGGCTACGCCGCGTCCCTTTGTATGACACCGGCAGCTGCTCCCTCCTTGAAACAGACGGTGAGGTTCCTCCCAAGCGATGTGCTAAACATCGGATTTTAAAGGCTTAAAGACATCTCCGACTTCTTAAAACTCAGTGAAAGATGGGAAAAGGTGAGGTTGCTGCTGTAACACAATTGACAGCTTTCAACCAGTGCATTCACCTCAGAACTAACCTATCTAATATAGCAATTGATCTAATGCCAAACCCACTGAAGTAAATGGAAAATTCTCGCAGAGTCTAATAACCTTTAACACAGCGAGTTAGGTGTACGCAGAAATGGATCCTCTTTTCTTTGCATGGTGGGGTAGTGTTGTAGATCCAAGGTGACCGAAAACTGTGAATTGGGCCTTTTAAAACAAATTAAATTCTCTGGAAACTATGGCATTTAACAAATGTACTTAACATTTGATTCCATTAGGTTCTATATTTGCGTCTGAGGGCCTGAGGTGTTGAACCTTGAGCTTCTTACACTTTTAATGGTTCTGGAAAAAAAAAAAAGGAGGGCTTTCCTTGACCTGCTTGTTGGACTTTTCCTAAAATCAGATAACCCAGCTACGTGGAGCCTTAAGGGAGCCCTAGAAATCGTAGTATTTGCAATAAAAACCACCAAGTTTGGTGCTTACCGACACCTATGAATAGGAAAGCAGCCCATGGCATGACTGTGTTACAGAAACCATGCGTGAGATGAGCTTTTCGTACCTCTAGGCCTGCATCTTCCAGCAAATAAAGAGGGACTTCTTCTGTATGTTTGAAAGGCACCTTTTTTGGGTGGCTTTACCAAGAAAGCACAGTCTGTAAGGCTCGAAAAACCACTTAGTTGCGTGAAGGACTCTGTTGTCTATGCAGCAAAGTTTCAACTGATAAAAGACACAGATGTAACACTTGCACGAAAGCAGACTGCCTGCACCGATTTGAAATGCTTGTGACACTAAAAGGAGATTGTTGGCTTTTTTTTTGTGTACTGAATATGAAGTAGGGATTGATACAACGCAACGTTGCGATAGTTACTCCACACGAGCAGAACCATTTCTTCTGCTCTTAAAATTCTGGGAGAGAAGCTCGTCCTCCCCAGCGAGGCCAAGGCAAGCCCTAAGAAATGAAATTACCCGATTTCGCTCACAAATAAACCACTCGCTGCAAACTGAAAAACCCACGTTCAGTCAGGCCCATTTCAAATCCGTCCCAGCTTCGGCTCGTACGTTAAGTAAGTTTCCTCCCCAAGCCCGCTGAAAGGGAACTGCTTCGCCAGCCTCTGAGCACGCCCCCCTCCCCCCCCAAAAAAAAACAGAAATGAAAGCCCGGGGCAGGTTTGAGGGCTCCCTCAGGCCGCCGCGTCCCGCCGGGGCGGCGCAGGTGAAGGCGGGGGCGGGGGGCGGGTGTGCGGGGCGCCCCCCGCGGAGGCGGCAGCGCTGAGGCGGGGCGGGGAGCACCGCCTCCTCCCGCCTTCTTTCCCTCCCTCCTTCCCGGCGGGGCGGCCGCAGTGGCGCTGGGCGGCGGGACCGGGCGGCCGCGCTGTTTCTGCCTCCGCGCCGCCGAACAGCCGCCGCCGCCGCCATGAGGGAGCAGCCGAAGGGGTGAGGGGCGTGCGGGGGGCGGCAGGTGCCGGCGGGGCCGGGCCCGGGGTCCCTCAGGTGTTTGGGCTGAGCGCCCCGCGTCCTCCCGCGCCCTGTGAGGGTGAGGAGCGGCGCGGCGAGCCCTCCCCCTCCCGGAGCGGTGGCGGGGAGCGGCCGTACCTTCCATTCATTGCGGGAAGAGGGCCCGCTCACTGCCCGGTTTCTCCTGGGAACTTGACGCGGCCGTTCATTCAACGCCTTTTCCCCCGCCTCGCGGGGCCGCGGTTTGGCGCTGGATGTGCCCGGTCGGAACGCGCGGGGCGCCGCGGCGGGGCAGGGTCACGCACACGCGCGGGGGTACCTGTGCAGCGGGGCCGGCGGGGTGGCGTCCAGCCGTGGGATCGTGGGTGTGGGGCGCGGCGGGGGGGGCGCCGAGGGGATGGAGTCGGCTCCTTATCCCCCGGGCTGTAAGGGGTAGCGGCGTGCCGCGCAGCGCTCGCTACCGGTGCGGGACGCGGCGCGTGCTGTAACTTGGCTCGGGCGTGAACTTCAACAGGATTCCCGAAAGCGGGCGTGCTTAAGAGGCGCGTTACTTTTTGCAGTAATTTCATGCTCAGAAATCATTCTTCAAGTTAAGAGGCAGAAGGAGCCGGGAGGGGATTCCCTCTGGGCTGTGGCGTTGCAAGCGACGTATTTCTTGCTGCTATACCGTCTTTTAATACCTACTGCAAAGCATCTTGCAGCCCGGGACAGCAGCAGTGTCCCCGGTCCTCGTCTTAGGCTGACGCTGGGCTGAGAAGTGGTTGTTTGCGGGCGTATGTGTGCGGAGATGAGGAAACAAGAAACGTGGTTATGTGCGGGATCTCTGCCCTTCGAGCACTAAGGCACTGGTTGAGGCCGTGGCTGTTTGAGCCTGGGCTTGACAAGACCCCGCAGTAAAATTGCTTTGGCGGAAGAGGAGAGGACGGGCTTTGAAAAGGCAAAGGATCGGCGGAGCGCAGCAGCTGGGGGGGGGGCAGGCTCGCCCAGCCTCGGCCACTGAGCGCCAATCTGTGCCCCTGACAGAGCGTGCGAAATAAATGTTTAACATCAAGGGGAGAAAAAAAGAGTTACTGTGCAGTACTTGGCGGCTGATATTTGCCCTTTTCCTGCTGTTCATTTCCAGGATCGGCAAGGACCTTTAATATATATCGGTGCCTGCCTTCAGCAGCCTGATAAATCTCGCAAAAGCCAATAAAACATGCTGAAGTCAAATTCCTGCTGAAAAGATGCTGATCCTTGGCTTGAACAGAAGTAATCTCTGCACAGATCAGTAGTCTCTAGATTTACAGATGAAAACAGTAGTCCTTTGTAAAGTGCAAAGGAGTGCCACATTTTACATCGCTAATACTTTCCACAGCAGTAACTTGTTTTATCTGAGGAATTAATGAAACACTGTAAAAAGACAACTGTTAAGTCTTCCTTGCAGCCGCTGTCATCTAGTGTTGAAAACATTTTCCTTTTAAATGAGCGGTAGTGTCTATTCATACAAATAATTCCAATTGCATTTAGGTTGGTTTAGCAAAATCCAAACAACTCCATCATGTTAATTTTGGCTTTTTGACAACAGTAATAAGGTGGTTGGAATAACCTTTTATTCATCGTAAAGCCAAAAGGTGAGAGGTATTGTAAACTGTATAAAAGGATCAGCCCAGTGCTTTGTAAAATATTACTTTAATTTTGTCTTTTTCGTACGTGTATGTAACTGATTATTTATTGCTACCTGATAGAATTTCTTTCTCTATGCACTTGCACATCTAGTTCGTGTTGCATTTGCTAATGAAAGGTGAGGGAAGAAGCGCAGCAGAACTGGCTCTGCTATCCCCCAAGTAAAAGCAATATAAGAGTCTAGAAAGGACTCTGCAGTTGCAACCTAAAATTCTAGAGTCTTGAGCCAAGCAGTGGATACACATGAAACTGAATCCTATATATTTTTTTTAAAAAAAGGGGTGGGGGAAGAAGGAGTGCAATCAAAACCAGTTAAAAGGTTTGCGAGTGTTTCGGTGTGGCTTGTGCAGGAATGATTGGGGGGAAATCTGTGCAGGAATTTGGAGTGTGGGGGGCGTTGCTCTCCATTCCTCCCACTGCTGGTATTGCTCAGAAGTAATATAAAAGGAAGGCAGATGAAATTACTGTATTTTGTTCAAACTGATGGGGTTATAACAAGGGAACTGTAGTTCAGCTCGTCTGTCAGTTAGGATATCACCTCTTGATTTCAGGTTTTCAATCCTGTGTGTTATTGGCTCTGCTGACAGCAATGAGAGACAAATCTCTGCTGTTGGCAGGAGCAGAGGACTTCACACAGGCATCGTGTGACAGAATTCCCCGCATAAAAATTATCCTTGCTAATATAATATAATCATCCTTTAATGAAGTGGTCCTGCAGTTCCCAAAGGATGTATTAAGTGAAGACTGTGCTTTCATCCCACTGAATTATCAGTGTATTTAGCGTGCCAGTCACACCAGCGCCTAGGTGTCACCATTATCCATTGCTGCTCTTCTCCTTTTCAGGCATGGTTTTAATTTCCTTTCCACCTTCGTAGCTTAAGTGAGGTGAGAAAGAGGAAAATTGCCACGTGAACCCACTTATATTTTTATTTGTTGCAAAATGTCCGTGGTTTAAAAGCTAGTGATCAATTTAGTTGGCCTAAACGTAGACCCAGTTTGAAAAATGCATTGGCAATATTGCAAAACTACTGGCTGTGTGCTTTAATGCCTTTTTGTTCTGGTGGTTTCTTAGAAAAGCATCTTGAATACTTACTTCTGCCCATATTCTCACCCTGCTTTAACTGCTGCTAGTCAAGAGGACTTGCGCCACACTTCTCCTGTCTGACTTGCAAGCTGTAAAGGGCCTTGTTCACCGGAGTTTGAAACTCTGGCAAACGCTTTGCTGCAGCTCCATTAAGGATGCTACAGCATTCCCAAGTGTGGTTGAGGCTGCCTGAAACTGCTGAGCCGGCATTTCACTTCAGGCGGTGTTCACAATAAGGGCATACACACAAATCCTCCCCCAACCGGTCCAACCCCAAAGCTCACAATTAAATGGCCTTTGAAAATGGCAAAGAGGCTTATGAAGAATAGCCTTGATGGAATCTAACCTTTCCTGGAGCTGCCCTTGTGTGCAGAATCGTTGATAACTTTGTGAGCTGAAAACGTTCAGTTGAGAGGCAAACGCCTTTCAGCTGGAGCGAAATAGCTGCAGCCTTCTTGTGTTCTGCATGTAAAGTACCAGCAAAATCTGCCCTGGCTCAGTACGGGCACTCAACCTCTACAGAAATCACAGCGACCAAGGTTCAGTTACCTTTAAAACCCTTGCATTTTCTGGCATGAGTGCGGAGGTGTACCGACTGCTCGCTAGTCTGTAGCTGGGTCTGGTACAGGGTATGAGGTCGAGTGATCTCTGCTGAACTGCTGAGGGTGGCCGGGCCAGCCGGGTGCGGGGGGCTCTGCCCCACAGGTAGTTACTGCTGGGAAGGTGTCAGGGGCAGGAGTTAGGGTCTCCCTTGACTTGACTTTTATAGCCTAAAGAAAGAGGTATTTCCTCTAAATTGCAACTAAGTTTATAAATAAAGCAAAGCAAGGAAAAGAGGTGAAATGTACCTGCCCTGCAAATTCAATCTTTGTCACTTGCAGGTGAAGCAAATAAAATCATTCCTTACAAAGTGTACGTCTCCAAGGGAATTAGACTTACACTGTGAAAGAAAGGCACACTGAGTAGTGGTTTGGAGTTACTGGTATTAAAAATACCTGAAAACAGTTGGAGTCCAGTGTTTCTTTGGCAATGGAAATTTTATTTACATAAATAAAATGTCTTAGGAAAATCATAGGTCTTCTGAAAATACATGATTGATTTTCCTGAAGATTAGTAACTGCCATAAGCTCAACCATACACACTAAATTCACTGATCTATGGTTAGGCCTTACCATAAAAAAACGAAAATATAAAATCAATAAATTATTCATCTGTGTAATGTAGATTAGTGATTAACCATAATAGTTTTCCACATCTAAGATGATCGTTTTGTACTTCTGTCCAACACAGGTATGGAATTCCATAATCCTATATAGATACACCTTTTCCAGATATCTGATGGCTTTTAAATATTTTAATGGAGAATCACTGCCTTTGAAGGCTACCAGGTTAAAAGCTATGGAGTCTGAAGTGGTCTAGTTTATCCATAGAACAATCTGGGGCTGCCAAACTAATTTCATATGGAAAGTCAGGCAGATTATTTTCAGAGGTTTCTTATGACTGTGTTTATAAGTACTTTTTCTTGTTTTTACTACATGATTTGTCATACAAGCCATGGTACAGTTGCTATTCAAATATCCCCCACTTCTGGGGCTACTGGCCTGGGGGGGAGCGAGCCAGGGTGGCCAGGCTCATGCCTGGGGAACTTTTGATCTGGGCCTGACAATGGGCGCAAAAAAACTGCGGTCCCAGGTCTGTGGGTTTGAATGCTTATTTGGGTCTGCACTTGGTTCACCTGAATCATAACATCTGTGGCTACAGGGCTCTTCTGCGATGAGAACGCTCCCTTCCTCTTTTCCTTTGGGCTGCTCTTGTATAAGCAGAGGCTTCAGGTAGCCAAGTTTTTAGCAACTCAACGTGTAAACAAAACTGCTTCTGGTTTTCTTCAAAGATGCACTTTATACCTGGGCATGGTAAAAGCTGCTGGTGCTACATTTTGTCTGCAGAACCTGCCTGTACCAAGCGTGGTAGGATATGTAGGAGCTCAGGTGCAGGTGGCTCATATCTTCAGGTTTTTCACTTGAAGCTACCCAATTTCTGCATTTAAAAAGAACAGACTGGGCTCAGATTTCTGAGTGTGATTGTGGCCACCCTCCCTTTGCAGGACTTATTTTTTATCAGAGCAAAGAACAAGACTGCTTTTGCTCTTCTGGTGTCCTCCTCCATCTTTCACTGCCTTCAGCCACCGCAGGAATTAGGAAGGGGAGGGGATGCTGAGGTTGATGAGACAAGGCTTATTTAAAAGCCTGTGCTCAACTAGGGCAGCGCTATGGCAGCACTTTTTCCTTATGCTTAGTGCTTGCAATCCCTTTCATTCTTTCTTGCAGTTACCGAGCAAAATCTGGAAATGTTATATATAGTAAGCTACTGAATATATAGAGGTTAGTGGGCCAGTAAAGTATTCACGTCAATCAAATAAATAGCCTGTCTTTTAAGACCAAAATTAAATCATACTAAGCAAACCTGTCACGATCTTCTCTTTTCCTTGAGTAGGGGTGGTGTTGAAGTGATTCACTGAGAATTTTACCCCATCTTAGCCTATAAAGGGTAAAGATGTACTTGAGAACATCATTGCCTCAAAAAGGGAACTCAAGGACCATTTGTTCTCTAAAACAACCTCATGGTATCAGTCTTCCAGCATGCAGTTGGGTGTACGGTTGGGTTCAGCCCACTGGCTGGGTTGTGGTTTAGTCTCCTGGAGCTGGAAGGTGTGTGCTCTGGGAGCTCCATAGCGCTGTGGATCAGGTCCTGCTCTACTGCATATTTTCTCCCGAATGATGTGTGTCTGTTGGAGCCAGGATGTCCGTTTTTTAAGTACAGAAATTGCAAGTGTGATTGCTAGCAACTGTGTGCTACCTACGCTTTCCAGAATTTTTTTTTTATGAATACTCATGGGTGTCTTTTAATGTTGCTGAATTCAGTATGAACAGGACTTTACTGGCTACAGGATAGATAAGGAGAATTTTCTTTTAAGTTTTCTATGTTAATGGAAATATGATCACGTTAGCTATGCTGTCATTTAAAGAGAAATCATAAAATGTGTAACCTTAGGAGACATGAGTTGCTACTACACCCACTAACACTTTTTGTTGGCTTTCTCACACTGCGTGTCTTTTGGCAACACATTGTGTTGCAAAGCTGAAGACTAGTAGCCTCAATGCAGAGACTGTCCAATTTATATTCTAGTCATACTGCAGCATTTCATAACCCTGCTTTAGCTTTTTCCTGGCTTCCCAACAGCTCTGCTGCCTGGAGCTACACAGGGACCTCCCTCCAGGGCAAGGGAAAGGGCCTGGGAGTCCCAGGGAACAAGAGGAGCAGCAGTAGTCTTTGCTAAGAGAGACCATCAGTATGGGTGGGAGGTGTGACACATTGGTCTGAAAAGCAGCGTAAGCTGGTGGCGGGTCCGCGGGATGTCACATGGGGATTTTAGTGTAGGTGTTTCGACTGAAAGGAAGGAACGTAGCCGCTGCGTTGGGTGGCTCTTACGTACCACATGGGAAAGAACACGTAGGATAAGGCAGCCTAAAAATACCATGGACCTCTATGTCTGGTCAGAATTTCTGCTTTAAGAACTAAGCCCTCTTAAATGTCTGGCCCCAAGTTTGGAGGAACTGGAGAATGATCTGCATGAAAAGAAACTTTTTAAGAATTGGTTGATGCGCTTACAAATTCCACAAAACAGTATGGCATATCTGAATACTTGCTGTCTTTTTAATATTAGCACTACTTTTAATTTTGTTTCTTGAGCCTGTGCCTAAGTAAAGTGCTCCGAGTTAATGCCTCATGTTGAAAGAAGACAAGCCTGCCACTGCTGAGACCCCCTGCTGGAGCAGCTCAGGCTGCTGGCGGTGGTCTGGCACCGTGCTCTGATGTGCAACCTGGATTGCTCGCTGCGCGATGGAGAGACAAATTCCACTTTGCTAACTTTCATCTTTTGTATTGTAGCCATGAGACGCAAACGACCTGCTGGGATCATCCCAAGATGACGGAGCTTTACCAGTCTTTAGGTAAGACACCTCTACCAGTTATTTGGTTTTTTGTTTTTTTTCCAATCAAATGAATTGTTAAGGCAAAGATTTCCAGAAGCAGTAGAAAACAAAATTAAGGGAAAGCGAGAGGTGGTGCTTTTATCAAAGTTAAAATTTTCTGCAAGGGAAATATGTAAGGTATAATAACACATTTCAAACACGCAGCGGAAAAAAAATAATATTTCAGTTAGTACGTTTGGAATGTGTGCTGCGTTTACAGAGTAATTTGGGCGCATTGTTGCAAACTCTTACTGAAAGACTGGGACAGAAATTAAAAAAAAAAAAAAAATCCGGAATCTTTTCACTGTCTAATCTGCTTTACAAAAGGCAGATGAAAAAAATCAAACCAAGCTGCTGTTAATGTTGACTTTTGGATGGTAGGAAGCCAATTGAAGCAATTTGCCAAACTGCGTTACCACTGCTTTATTTTTAAAGCACTTTCAATACTTAGAAGGCATGGCAGCTGTCATGATGTCATTTTGAATACCCAAATTGCATGCTTATTATGACTTCAGATGTGCCGCTCTGGTGGAGTTTTTTTTTTTTATTTTTTTTAGCAGCTTCAGATTTTATTAACAGAAGCATGTCTATAAGATAAAATAGGTCAGTCCATGCTCTTGTATAGGCTGCTTGGCAGACCATTTAATAGCTAACTCTTTGCTTTTAATGGTTCTGTTAATAAATAGTAGAGGGTGTAATAAAAATTAAGCTATTTCTCTAAAAGAAATATCAGTGAATATGTTGCATTCATAAAGGAGGTTATGTCTGTACAGCACATGTACATAAACCAGCTTTAAACGAGCCAGTTTGAGCAGTAGGGCAGTCAAATGGAGCATTCAGTGCAGACTTATTTACCATGGTGAAAAATAGCTTGAATTATCTCCTGCTAAACTCTAGTTTAGCTGCTGAAAACAGTCTAATTATGCCGGCATGATCTATTTCAAGCTAACTCAGGTATCTCTATGGTGCTCTGCAGTTAACGGCATACCAAAAATCTTCTAGAAAGGTAATATGATAAAATGTAATGAAACAGTGTGAAGATTTTTCCCTTATAGTCTTAGCACTGTGGCAGCAATTTGTTTAAAAATTAACCAGAACACAGCTCTGTATGTCAAAAAGGGATAGAAGATCAGGCTAACCAAACACAAAAGCAGACGAGTATTGACTTGCCCTTTAATTATATCGTATTGCCCTGTTTGTGTCCTTTATATTTCTGCTCTTAGAGTGGTTTAAAAGATTCAGGACAAATAGTAATTGCACATGCAGGCATCCCTTTAATACAGGTGGATCTTCAAACAGTTGCCTGTTAATTGAACTGCACTCTGACTCCGCAGTTGTCTTTGATCCAGAGATTGCATGACATTTCTGATACTGTTATTGGTCAGACCTGAAGTCCTGTTGCAACTGCTTTTCTTCTGGTATTTCCCTGTTTCAGCTAGAGTACTCTTGAATATCAAGAAGTGAAGAGGTAATTATATATAAGGGAGAAAAGCATCCTGATGGGTTCAGGTCAACAGTTCGAAAGACGTGTGACTGCTGAAGTCAGTTTGCATTTAGTTTAACTGAGTTTTATCACTATGAGTATCACTCAAATGTCAAGAGTTTAAGGTATCCTTGTTTCTTACTGCATAAAGGAGGAACATGTTTAGGCAGATTTTGTTTCTTTTTCCTATACAATCCTGCTGTTTTCAGGAGCGAGGAATGTCCAAAAGGGCAGTCTTCTTTCTGGGTAGTTTTATTTCTTTTGGGATTGAGACCAACTGCTCATTACTATGGAAGCAATGCTGGTTTTAGCAAAGGATGCATAGTGTGTATTTTTATTAGTAAATTTAGGTGTTCATGTATGTGTACAAAACAGATTAGACAAGGTGATTCTTTGTGCACTGCCACATGGGGTGAAGCTTTGGTAAAAGTGCTACTGAATAACCTACCAATTTATTATATTTTATTTTTGAATTGGGTGTATTCATCATCGCCTCTCATACAAATTATAATACAAGCATAACCCGTTTAGTCTTGAACAGAACCCTTGATGTATTTTCAGTACTTTGCTTTGCCTCAGGTCAAAACGGTAATAATGGGATGTTTGAAGTCTTTCAGACTGTTTAGTAATATTTTATCTGAGAAGATATTATTAAAGTCAATTTTGTATTGCATACTCATTAGATCCTATTATTTTTCCCCACATTAGGATCCAAATTTCGCTTCTCATTCATATGAAGAAGCTAGTAAAGAGCTCAGTATGTATGCATCTTAAAAATCTGGTAGAAAACCTGAATTCTGCAATCCAGGTAAATGTAAAAAAGTGAGACCAAGCACATCAAGGCTGTCAAGAGTTTTCATTTCCATTTTCCAGCTCCTACACTTAGCCTGCAGGGACTAATTGCGCTATGTGATGTAGCTCTCTATACATGCCAGTACATCATACTTTGCTAGGGGATCCTTATATCTAATATAAATTCTTACAAATTACTGAAAGCATAATTTTTTTTTAAGTGAATGAGAAAGATGCAGCCTGGCACAAGGTAACATTCCTCATCTGATTATGTCTTTGAGGCACAAGAGACACTTCTGTAAGAAGAAGGAGTAACGTTAGTTTTATTCTTCACATATCCAATTCACACACCTACAAATTTCTGCATTAAGTTTTGCTAAAATAGATGAGTTCCAAGTTTCAAACTTACTGGCTCAGCTTTTTGTCTTCAGAAGTTTGGGTTTATAAAAATGCTCCATTTATAAAAATTCTTGATTTAAAAAAATTCAGTTTAATTACTGGGGAGCATTATTTGGTACTAATGAAGGTAGGAACATGCTGCATACACTTTTGTATCTGGTCAGATTGTCAGCTCAGGAAGACCTGTGTCCTGTGGTCCATAGGGACTGCATCAGAGAAAGCAGAAAGAACCTGTAGGAAGAAATTATAAAATAACCTGCCCACAAAGGGAGTATTCTCAAATTCTCTTTGAGCTCATTTGTTGAAACATGGCCGTTTAGAAAGATGCTAGTAATAATGGTAAAATATTTGATTTGAAATTTAGTATGTGTATCAGAAATTTCTAAGTGGCTGTTCTTAAAACGGAAGCTTTTCCTTTTAAGATATTCAAGTGCTTGCTCTGGGCTGCTCCTCTTTGTTACTTAAACAACATAGAAATTTTATCAGTTTTAATGAAGCATCTCTTCCTGACTCAAGTTGGGCAATTTTCACTCTTCATTCAAACTTACGGCTACTTAAAGGTACATAATGAACTGCCTATATTAAATTACTTCATTGTTGTTTAATGGTCAAGTGAAAGTGGCAACAGGTAGTTGCAACAGTGACCTTAGCTGTATCATTTAATGCATCTAGTAGATGTTGATATGGTTTGACTAGTTATATAAACCAAGAACGTAGGAAAAAAAACCCAAATGCTAGAATAGGAAAGTTAGTAAAAATCAGCAATGTGTGAGTCTCAAAGGTTCAGAGGCTGATGGACATCTCCTGGTTTGTGTTTACACTGTTATGGACCACGCCATTTTCTTCTAACTTCCCTCTGAAAGTCTTCAAAGTACCAAGAACCACTCCAGCCGCTTTTCTTTCCAAAAGCAGTTCCCCTGCAGCAGATCTGCTTTTTTACGCTGTTCTTTTACAGCCCCCTTACAGATTTCCTCATTGTTCATGGTGGCTCCAGGGCATCACTGAAATGAGAATTTGTGTTATTTCATTGTTCTGGAGAGTTCAAGGACCTTTGGGTGAGGGGAGAGACGGGAAGAGCAGGAATCAAAGTGGTCTGGGATTGCTTAATTTTTTTCAGATTATCTTCAGAGAGTGAACATTTAATGGCAGGCAGCTTAGCTCAGAATGATAGTATTTTGCCTGTGAGCTGAAAATTACTCTAACCTTTGCAGTGATGGCCCAGGAGAACTTCGCCTGCCATGCCATACTGTTAGTGTCCCCCTCCTCCAGACTTCCCAAGTAATGTCAGTGTGAGTCTCCTCAAGGTGCATTAGTGTCACTGTGAACAGTAATTGCAGTAGCAAGATGCAGTCAGGAATGTGGCCGTGAGCATCTGTTTATCTCTCCTAATTCACCAAGGCAAGACAAGAGGGTGAAAAAAACATCCTCGCCCTTGCAGACTGCAGTGCGCTAGGGACAACTTTCCATTTAATTTGGAGGAATGAGGGGACAGTTCTCTGTGGAGTACATGGAAGAAATGTCAGAGTTGCTTAACACAAGGCAGGAGAGCGCTGGAAGTTGCTTCTGAGCCTCCACCAGGCTTTTGGCAGCAGCTGCTGTGTTGATCTTGTGGCCGGCTGCTCTAGTGCAGCAATGTGAGCTTCCATCTCTGAATGACCAAGGTGGATAAACTTTTATCATTTTTGGTTTGTGTATTTAGATTTGTCCTTCTGAAATGCTGCCTGAAGAGACTAAACTGCCCCTCTCTGCCTTAATAGTTTTTATTACAAACTACTAAATCGCATATTGGATATGAGGCTTTATTCATATTCAATGAATTGATTTCCATGTTTGTACTAGTAAGACGTGTGCCTATTACACACATCAGTCGTTTGATTTCTACTGAAATCCGGTGAGACGATACATATGGTCTTTCTTTAAAGGTTGCTTATTCACTGATGTCCTTTTCACGCTAACTACAATCTGAATAATAAAACTTCTCATTTCAGGAAAAAGGCTTGGTTGGGTTCTGTCAACCTTAGATAGTAGTCAGGCCTAGAGTAGGTCACATTTCTAACCATATGTGATTGCATCCTGTGCAGGCATGCACCTAACAGACAATAAGCGTAACTATGGCAGAGAAGTAGAAGTTAACCTTGCATCCCTTGATGCAAGCCGTGAAGGGGGGTGTTACAGAGATAGCAAAGTAATGCTCTGTTATGGAACAGGTGACCAGTAGGGGAACATTTTGTTCAAGAGTATTCCCTCTTGGTTTGCAGACAGACACCTTTCATTAATATTTTTGAAGTTGTTTGCTATTTATTTATTTTACGATCTTCCATTACGACTACTTCTCATCTAGTGTACATGAAGGACTTTCTGACTGCAAAATCTACTCGCATGCCAACCCCATGATGGGGTGTAATGCGGGTGTACATCATATCCTTTCTTACGCTTTCGGGTTTGCAGGCTGAAGAAAAGTCATTACATGCTAAAACTGAATTCCCAAAGGTCGTGTCGATAGGTCTGGTTATCTGGTTGCTGGCTCATGTGGTGGTGTTCATCCACTTGGTCTAGATGCAGTTGGTAATGATTTGGTTCCCTGGGTACCTCCCACTTACTAATTTGCAGAGACACTCTCACCTTTTTTACTCAGTGGGACAGGTCTAGTACAGCGTGCCGTGTTGTTTCATGGAGAGTGGTTAAGCTGTATGTCTGTATGTATAATAACACTGTTTACTGTTAGTTATTTTCAGAGCAATGTAGATGATGATATTAATTATTGTTATAATAAAAGAGTCAATGGCTGAGACTCAGCTGATATTAAGCAGTGTTACTTGATTAATTTTTCTCCTTGTGCATTTGTCTCATTTGCATTTTTAAATTACAATTCCTAAAGAGATGATGTATGTCACTGTAGGGCATCATTAGAAGATTTATGTATGGGTTTTGGGCAGCAGGAAGAAACCCAGCATTCTTATCAGCTGGTCAGGGAGTTGCAGCTGTATTGAATCGGTGTGAGATGAAGCTTCTTGAAAAGTCAGACTGCTGTTGATGATGAAACATGAAAGCTTAGTGGCTGGTGGTGGAATTATGGTGTATTCAGGACTGTACAGTAAACAGTTTTTAACCTCGGTTAGGTAGGCATTGTCAGACAACACAGACATGTAATTCCCAAAACAGTTTATCCACTGTGTAGTGGAGTGGTGCAGTGTATTTATGAACAGCTATATGAGCATGCCACAAGCTATGGTTGTGTAAGGCTTTCAGGTTTTGAGGTAATCACTGTAGGTTCACATTTTTTTTCCTTGCAAATAAGTGAGAGTAAGGAAAAAAAAAAACCCAAAACCAAACCCCAAAAAGCAAACTCTGTACATATCATCGAATGAAGATGAGGGTTTGACCAAATGACATCTAATTTCTTTTGAAGAAGTTGTTAACTTGCCAAATTTTTCTCTTGAGATAGTTACCACTTGAAGCATGTAAGCTGCACCTTTCAGTTTGATGGTGTCCAGGCAGTGAGAAAATTGCTGTCTATAAAATCAAGTGAAATGCCTATGTTTTGTCCTCATTAATTAAAAAGGAATTACTATATTCACAATAATACAAACAATTAACCCTCTTTAACATAAAAAACAAGGTGGTTTCCAGGTAGAAGAGTCTTCCTGAGATGCCCTTAGATTACATTGTGTGTGTGAGAGACAATTATATGAACAGCCTTTGACAGGAGGTAGCCTGGCCCATGCCAGAGCTTTTAAACACTCTGAGATTAGTCTGTCGTAGAGGACAGGACCTTATCAAATGAAACACCCCAGTAATTCAGCACTCATAGCAGTGGGAGAAACTGGAGGTTTGTCTGTTTAAGAACCACCATGGAAAGCAGTTCAGTTGTAACACCTTCCTTAAAACCTGTTGCCTGTGTTAGAGGTGTGACTACTTAAGAATAAAGATAAATGCTCCTACATGCTGCATGCTAAACCTTGTTAGATATTTTCTTTTTAAACTTACTGTTCTTTAATTTTTTTATTGCTTATGGTTACTTACCAACTCATTTCATGCAGTAAGACTCAAGAATATAAGGATCTGGTTTTCCTATTAAAATAATATTCATATCCCAATGTAAAATCTGGAATTTAGCATGGCAGGATTTAAAAAAAAAAAAAATCTATAACACCTTATTTATTGATACAGTGCCAGTAGTCCGTGTGACATTCCAGCAGGTGGTTTGAGTTCTTGTTATAAATCACTTACCACTTCTCAAATGAGTGTTTTTTTAATACCTGATTATCTGCTGTCAAAAGGAACTGCTATGTATAATTACAGCTGTTTTTACAATTCTGTGGAAATACAACATTGAAAAATGTGTTGATGAGGTTGTCTTGGCTCTTTTGAGGAGGAACATAGCTACATTTTTGAGATTTCTCTCAACATGCAGAATTATGCAGAAAAGGTTAGAATTTAATTATCTGATCATCTTTCTAATATTTCTGATTTGAGTTCTTCCTATCAGCAGTCTGGGGTCCTCTACATTAAAGCTGCATGTGTAATGAGAGCACTAGTTCTTGTTCAATGTTATTCATATTAATATGAATGAATATAATATGAACATATTCATATGTTGGAGGCACATGATGGACATGGAGGAAATCACTTTTCTAGATTACCTTCTCCCAACTGCATTAGTTGCCATGAAGTGAAGGGAAGTGCCTGTCATAGCTATGATGAAAAGAAAAAAGCAGTGAAGGGACATTTCCTAATTTCTGAAAGTCACTGATGTTTTAGCACTTTTAATTCCTTTCACCGTGACAGTGGGAGGGCTGGGGAGCAGCTTAGGAAGATCACAGAGAGATCTTACTGCTGTGTTGGTGGGACTGGTTCCTTGCTGCGAAGGCACCAGCTGTAAGCACCTGCCCTGTTTACGGGTCTGCTGTAACATGATCTTAAATCTTCTTCCCTAGAAGCACTTTTACTCCCTTGCACAGAGAGGTCGTTAATGGCCGAGTGATGGGAGAGCCATGATTTCTCTTTGCTGTGGGATGTAAATGTGAGTGTCACCACATACTCCCATGTGATCTTTTCCTCAGTCTGTTCCTTTCCAGGGGTGAGGTGACCTCTTGCACTACACAGTTATTTCAGACCATAAACAGATTATGCCCTTGAACATTTATACTTTTTGATCAAAGCTTGAAAGTTACCTTTTGACTGAGGACTGGGAATATCATTAAACAACCTGCAAAAGTCTTACATACTCTGAGAGCTTTTCAGCTCTCTGACCACCTCATTAGGATGGGGAGATGGTGCATAATTCCTAGGAGTGGGAGGAAGGGGCTGGAGGAAAGCATGTGTGGTATACTGAGCTCTCTGACCGGCTCAGAGATGGTAAAAGCTTTAGAGGCAAGACTTAGCGGGCCCTGACTCTTTTATTGGGCTGTTTGGGAGCAGAGAAAGCATCAGATTTTTTCCCTCAGGACCCAGGAAGGGAAAAAACCCACAGGGAAGGAGGAACCGGTGGTGATTCCATAGGCTCTCAGAAGACTGCTGCTGCTTGAGCCTCCTTCATCCTCCTCCGCAAGTTCCCAGCAGTAGCAGCTGGCTTGCGGCCAGGCAGCGCCTTATGCTGCCTCACTCAACGTCTCCTCCCTCGCTGTTAGTGGTGACGTTACCTCCAACACTCCTGAGCCCAGTGACCAAGTCTCGTTCCCTGACAGTCTTATGTTCTATGGTTCATTTAAATGGGGTCATATACCGGCAAGGGGAATAGTTTGGACCCAATTAGGAGGGGCCTGGGCTCCCCTTGTTGCTCTGCAGAGCAACTCATTTGTTCCAGCAGTAGCTCTGGGGGAAGAAAGACACCACTGGCAGTTTCATAGGAGTAGGTGGGGGGGGGAAAGCTAAATCATTGAGATCCAGCAACCTCAAATGACTGTCACCACCTGGTAAGAGAGCCGTCCATCAGGAGCATGGAGGTGGTGGCATAATGAAGACGGGAGGTGAGCAGTCGATGGGAGGACAGTCACTGGCCATAGGCTAATATTGATAACAGCAGCGAAGGTGGGAGTGGAGGCTTGCGACGGCTACACTTGGCCTCAGCACGTTGAGCCGAAAGCAGGCATTGCTGCTACTTTCCCAAAACCTGAGATAATGGCTCTGAAACTAGCTCCTGACACTGCCTGTTCATCATTTACACCAGGTGTTTCTTGGCAGCAGCATCATTAAGGTTGATAATAAATTCAGTGTGTTTTACATGTACAGGAAAATAGATGTAAACGACAGCATTTTCAGGATTAAGTGTCTTCATGGATTGTACCTTCTGCCCTGATCAAGGCCTGAAATGTGCATATGTGTTTACTAATATTTCTAAAATGTAAGTAATAACTAGAGAAGCCTTTTTCAGAATACTTGGGGAAAACTTAGGGAAGGCTTCTTCATTTTATCAAATGCTAGCTGTAATCTAGTATATATTCCTTTCCAGAATACAAGTGCAGATTTACCACAAGAGTACAAAATATAGCTGAAGTCACAGTGTGGTTGTGAGGGACTGCTGTATTAATTTCCCTTCAAAACAAATTAAGTTGCTTTACTTAAACTGCGCGCTGTATTCCACACCACATTAAGGCTTCTGGACTCGTCAGGATGATTGTGAGAGGGAGCTGGCAGGAACAATACACAGGAGAATTGCCCATTAGAAAGGTGCATGGAACTGTGCAAAGAAAAAGCAATCATATACAAAGCTGAAACTTTCCCTTCTGCTGTAAAATGTGCTTTAGAAATGTTCCACAGCTTTTATTAAGGTATAAAAAGCTACTGAATTATCAGACCTCAAATTACTCATTCAGAACAGCTTAATTAAAATTAATGTAATTAAGGCTATATTCCCTCTGCTACCTGTATGGCATTGTAAATGATGTTGGGATAGCTATACCCAAGGTACCACATTGCAAGCAGCTTTACAGCACCTCAACGCATATGCCAGCAAGGAGCTGTTTTGTATTTGCCCTGTTTTTCATTATATTCTTTCTCTAAGATACTGCCAGGCTTAGAGGCAGCTTATTGGACTAAATGGAGTTTTGTTCTGAACCAGTATATATATTTTTTTAATCTTCTTTTTGTATTTACATAGTAGTTTACATTTTCCAAATGCTTTCCCATCATAAACTCCTTAGGCCCCATGGGTTTCATCAGTAAATTAAATGCATTCAGGAGTGTTGCCGGGTGCTGAAACTAGCTGGCACAAACAGTCTGTTTTTGTGCTAGAAAACCCTTAAATTAGGTTGGGAATGGCCCCTAGACAGACACTAGGAGTGCCTGTGCCCAGGAATCAGTTGGGTAGGTGACAGGACCAAACGCATGCCAGCTGCAGTCTAGTTTTTCAGCGGCGGGGGTGGCTGCACTGTAGCACATGGGAGTACCCCCCACCACTCTTCAATTCCCCGTGCAGGTGCCCCATAGCAACCCCACGAGGAGCTGGCGATGCCACTTGGGAAACAGCATCTCCTCGTGGACCTGGCCCCAAAACAACAACCTTGATGGCTCACCCAGATTCTCTTTGATGAAGGGACCAGCTTGCAGCTGCACACAGTTAGCTTAGGTATCCGATCTACTTGCCTAAACAAAAGCGCTTTGCCAGAGTTGCGCGCTCACTTCTGCATCCCGAGTTTGATTCTGAATAATGCAGGTGGTGGTGTATCTGCGCTGTAGTCTTGGTATACCAAATCCAGTTGTAAATTGCAAGTTAGTCGATGTACTGGTACTGATGGCAGGAATTCAGCCACAGTAGTTTCAGCCTCACTTTCAGTGAATTTTAATTCCTAGTTGTAAATGGGGTTTGCCCAAGGCCACCCTCAGCAAAGCCAGGGACAAGATTAGAATAAGTGCATCTTCATCAGTCTTGTTTCACGGAAGAGAAAGATGCAAATGCAGTTTCCTGGCCAGATTTGGTCCAAGACAACCCCTCGTTTCTTTTCAGTTTTGTCTAATGTTCGCTTCTTAGAATACGGACCGGTTGCCGTGCCTTGCTGTGGAGTTAATCAGAATTTGGCGCTGAATAACATTCAAGTAGCCAGTACTGAGCCTCCCGAGTGCTGAGAGGCTTGTATAGGTTCTGGTGTGCTGTGACTGGTTTGATGTGTGGCCCACCTCATCCCTGCAGTGTCCTGGGAGGCTTTTGCAAGCCGTGGTTCAACTATTCAGTGGGCAGTTGTGCCCGTGTCCTTATTTTGTTAACTGCACGAGAAGGCTCTAGCAGAAATCGTGCCACACTGTTTTGTTCCTGTCTGGGTGCTGTTCCCCACTGTGCTGCCAGAGCCCAGTGGCTCCCTGCGCTTTCGGAGCTGAGAACCTGGGAACTCACCTGGCTGAGTGAGCTGGCTGCTCACCAGGGAGGCTTTACATCTCAGGGCTTGGCTGGGATCTGCTTGGGTGGAAAGCACAGAAGTTTCATTGTTTTGGGTTGGTTTTTTTTAGCAGTAGCTGAGAGTTGCCTGCTTTTTCCTGGGCAGAGCTCTTCTCTTGAGGCTGCCTGAATGCAGCCTGGCTGGTGCACTGGGCAGACAAAAAAGAGTTTCAGGTTCTTATCTCTCCCACAGTGCTTGCGGTGTGAAAGGCTGCAGTGTTTTCAGACAACAGTACTGCAGTCACTGATGATGTCCTTTCAAGTGCTCTTTAAGTTCAGTGCCTTTGAACGAAAGGAAGTAACACTTCAGGACTTGCTGTTTTTCTTTTGGATAATTGATTATCAAGGTTTGAGGGCTTTTGCTCAGTGAAGTAGAGTTACTAACGTTTCTGGTTTTTTTTCTTTCCCTCCTCTGTTCTTTTAGCCAATAAGTATAGTCTTCTAGTTAAACTTCATCACATCTTTGTGAGACTGGTTATTTCTAAGGTGTAAAACTGATCTTTTCTTTTAATATTTGCCCCCTGCAGCTGACCTGAACAACGTCAGGTTCTCGGCGTACAGAACTGCCATGAAACTCCGCAGGCTGCAGAAAGCCCTCTGCCGTAAGTATGTGCCTGTGCCTCACCCGCTGCCGGGAAGACTTTATGACCAATGCACAAGTTTATTTGCAATTTTCAGAAGTAGAAAAACACCGCCACACTCCCCAGCTCCACCTGGTGCATGGAAACCTCTCACCTGAAGGGTCTTCTGCTGCCACAGGTTTGCACGTTCTTTACAAAACGGGAGTGCTGGATGGTGTGCAGGTCTGTCCCTTGTAAGACAGAGCAGCAGGTCAGAAACAAAACTAATATCCCCTACATATTTCTTACCTTTATAATCTTTAGCCTGGTATTTTCACTGTGCTCATTACTGGAGCCACGTCCTGTGTCAGCCCCAGCTTTACAGCTCAAGACCAAATGAACAGGATTGTAGTGTGTTGGGAACGGTGAGAGTTTGGGTGAAATAATCACTGCAGAGCTGGAGTTGCTAATGCTTTGTTAAGTTGGATCTTGAACCCTGAGGGGTTGTTGCCTTTAAACAAATCGTCACAGTAAAGATGTAGCTTCATTTTTCCCCAGGTTTTGGTTACGTGCACATGTCTCTCATCAGCTGTACATTAGTGATGTGCATGTTCTAACACTTTAATTCTCTCAGCTGGTGTATGGTATTCTACCTGTCACGCGAGTTACGTTTCCTCTTCAGCTTATCGTAACCTGACAGCAAAATAATTTGCTCATAGTTTTCTTGGTAGGCCAATCAGTTGCCAAAACAAGCAGTTTATTAAGCGGTACAATTTGGAGGATTATTAAAATATTTTAACATTCACTATTCGACATTCAGTTACAGGGTTAAATTTCTGACACAGTTGCAAATGTCTCAACTGTTGATTTATCTCAAGTTTGGATTTGTGCTCACATGCTTTCTGGAACCATGTCAAACCTCGGTATTTTTGAGCATGTTTGCTTTTAGGTTTATAAGCATGGGTGAATTCCACTAATGAACAGACTTAATTTCTGAATTTATAAAAAAATACAAAGAAAGAACGAGGAAAGAAAGGAGAAAAATAATAAGTAAAAAGTCTTGTAACATAATGAAAGATTTCAGTGTGCATGGAGTGACAAAGGATGAATTATGCTGATCAGGAATACATCTTTCCATGGCACAGCACTCCTGCCACAGTCATTCTGGAAAGGTATTGTAAAGAAACTGGAGTGACATAAAGTAAAAAGTATTCAAAATCAGTGCAGCACTGAAGTAAGCAACTAAAAGTTTTGGAATTACAGGCTCCTCTAGCTGGCAGCACACAAGTGTAACTTGTAACAGGTTTTTTATGACTGAAAGTGCAAAACCTTGCGTCCTATTTTATCTGTGTTACCCTGACTCCTACCACTGAATAATTCTAGACTCATCTTGGACTTTACAGTGTGGAATTGTAATTATGCCCTGAAGTCAGTTCATCTCTTGAGGTTACACTTAGGTAGATTTTCTGAGAATGGATGTTTTCAGAGACATACAGTGGCTCTTACACTGATTACTTTAGCACATTCTTCATACTTGTATCTAGGGAGAAGTATTTAAGGAATTTGGCTAGCAGTCTTTGTTCTTACAAATATTTTTGCTTGGAGACACCATCATTGTATTTGTGTATTCTATGATTTCAGTGTCGCCTGTGAACTCTGTTTAATTAGATTTTTTTTTTTTTTTTTTTGAAAACCCAGCTTATTACAAAATTCTTTTTCTGCAGTTTGGCACTGGAAGAAATAGAGCTCTGTGCTGGGTTTCAGGGCTCCTATGCATAGCCAAAAATCCCTAAATTCCACTTGCAGTAGGTGCTGCTTTTAGCTCTTACTTTTTATTTCAGTTTTTAAATTGCAGGAATTTAAATATATATTTATATAGGTATATTCTTTTCTTCAAATGTCATAAAATCAGAGCAGTTTTGTCTACTGAAGAGCACTCTAAAGATGTGTGCACAATAGAAGACCCACAGAAATGAAGGTACTGCCTGTTTCTTAGCGGCAAGAATAGAAAAATTTTTAAAAATGAGCTATTCTTAGACTTACTTCTCGCTTTGTAAATCAGCCCAATGAGCATTAAGGCACTAGGACGTTAAACTTAAAGAATATGCAGAATGGTAATCCTTAACAAATAAATGCTTGTATATTGTGTAACTTCAGAAGAATCTAATGTGTGGCTCTATCATCGCAGCCTTCGAAATTACTGTGGGCATGCCAGGTGTAACTATTGCACCGTTTTTTTGAAACATATGGTTTCCTTTGATAATCACATCAAAGCATGTTGACTTTCTTGTTTTGCTACTTTTCAAAGATCTGATCTTCAAGTGCAAACCACATCTGAACATTGTGATGTCAGTAAAATGAGATGTATTCACAAACTTTTCTTGGAGATGCAGCAAAAGAAAAATACTCAAGAACTTGTTAGGGTGCTTTTTTCCTTCAATTTTATACAGACTAGATTAAATATATTTTTTTAATGTATCAGCCAACAGCAGCAGGTTATGGAGGAGATGATCCTGCATTCTGGGAACACCATTAATACTTTTTATCACCAGCCATATGTTGAGTTTTCCCCAGGTTCAGTATATGACCTCCACAGCATACTTTCTGCTGCCTGTTAATTGTCACTGCTGTCCTCCAGTGGGTTAGTTATTCCAGGTCGTCTTTTATACTTTTTCTGCAATCTGGCCACAGGTTGGTGTCTAGTTACAAACATCCTAACGCTTTTTTGTCTTGCCTTAGAGGACAAAGAAATATTTATATAGGTGACTTAGATTTCAAAATAAGCTAGAAGCTACTGCTCACACAGATTTTTGAGTCAGTTTTGGAATTTTAAATAGAAAAGAACAAAAGTGTGACAGAGAACCCACAAAAAGTACGAAGAATAAAGTGGTATGGTTTATTTCAATTAAAGCTTTGCAAATCACTGAATGGCAATGAATATACAGCTCTTCAATACATATCTGACTGGTGGGGCTTGTCTTTTGAAAGTCTGTCATTCATGTGACCTCCATATTTGCTTTCAGGAAAGAAATATGCAATTCCTCATTCTGGGAGAGGACCCCCACACACTTCTTTAATCTTGGTGGGAAAGATGCAGGAGGAGCTTAACATGGCGAAGGCCAGAGCCTTTCATAAAGAGAAGTTTCCTAAAGCAGAACGTGGTGGCAAGCATGTGTTATTAACTTCAAGATAGGACAGGAGGTTGATGAAGAGCAGTGTGAAAGGCTTTTCAGAAATTGCTGCTTATTAGTGGGAAAAGCTTTCACAAAGCGGAATGACCTATGTTTAGCAGTAGCTGCATATATAATTAAGCTGCCACTCAGATGCCTGAGGGGTTCATTTAATTACCGTTGATTCATAGTCTCAAAGGAGCTGAGAGTTCAGCCTAAAGCTCGGAGTTAAAGGTGTTGTGAAGGCAGTGCTCTATTTCCAATTTGACTAATAAATTATTAGAAGAAAGGCGTCTTTCTGAGACTCTTAGGAATGGGTCTGATAAATATGCTTTTGCGGGATATAACACTGACCTTAGAATAGCTATATTTTTATATGCTAGCAGGTTAAATATAACATTCCAAAAGATTTTTCTTGTAATAAATATCTATATGCTAATGTGGAAAAAGTAAAATTCCAGTAAAACCCTGTACAAAACCACAGATTCAGAGTTAAATTTCTTTTTATAATAATGGGGATAGCATTCCAAGCTTTTCTTATTCACCTTAGCACTGGCTATGTCAGGCCCACAGGATGAAATTTTTTGAAGTGCTTAAGGGATTTAGTAGCAGAAGTCCCTATTGATTTCCAATGAAATGTATACTCCTGAAATTCTTTTGGCAATTACAAAATCCCAGTTTAACTCTCCATGCAGCATTGCCAAGCAGCCCCATGTGCAGCTAAAGTATTTTTCATCTCCACTAGGACATCAAAGGGTCAGCTTCATCCCTGATAAAATAGGATACTCAAGTGTGAATTTAGCAAATGTGCCCTTAAGATGGATGAAGTTCTTAAAAAAAATCCTGTATGGGGTTCTGCGTTTAGCCTCTGCACATTATTTTGGCATTACTGAGAGATGTTGCTTATCAGGACTCAATAAAACAGATTTTTATTCCAGTGAGAGAAAAAATGGTCTTGCAGTTGCGTCAGTTCATTTCCCAGTTTTGTGATTAATTTTCTGGGTGATTTTGGGCAGTTTGCTTTGGGCCAGATCCTGCTCCTTCGAGTCATGTTGAATCAGGCTGCTTCCTTGGTGACTGCTCATGGTATGAGCAGAACTAACAGCATCTAGGCTTTAGTATTCCCATTGCTCACACCCTGGAAATTCACTGCAAAGAATTACAAAGGTTTTCCCTGTGGCAGCAGGAAGATCTGCGTCAATCATCTAATTTTTCTGATTTCTTTCGTTCTTATTCCTGTTCTACTTTGCAAGTTCTGTTTTGCCTTGGACATCTGAATTTCAGAATGCAACTGACTTAAATTGGAATGAATGCCGAGTTTTAAATCTCTGTGACAAAAAATTGTGTTCTGTGTTGACTGAATAAGTTTAAATGTGTCTTACTCCTTGAAGTCATAGAGGTCTTTATAAATGTAAATGCTCTACAGAATTAAAAATGGATAAATTTCATTAATAAAAACTGAAATAGGCCATTTAATGTTTCTGGCACCTTCTTACCTTCTTTTCCCTGCTCTCACCAGCGGAAAAGTAACAGAGAGGTTAATCCCAGTTCACTTGTGATTTGTTTGCATGTTCCTTGTGGAGTTTGGTTCAGTTAAGATTGCTCGACTTCTGTAAGAAACGAACGGCACGTCTCAGGAAAGCTGATTACATGTACTATGTTTAGAGCACATTTGGTGAATACAGTAATCAAATATTAGCTGATCTGTAGGAACATAAAACATGAAATACATAATTTTTACTTACATGGTAATTTATGTGTAATATGTCCACAGGATCCAATGGCATAGTAGGTACTTCACAGCTAAAAATGAAACAGATTTCACTTTTATAAACACTGCTTTCTAAGACCACAGCTGAATAAACAGTGCACCTGTAGGAGTCTTGAAACTAGTCTTGCACGTGACTTTCAGAGGACATTAAACATCCTCTGGCCAGGCACGTAAGCCAAGGAAATTGTTCTATTTACTTTTTGCGTATGGGTAATAACAGCCAATGTTTCTTTTGAGTCTTTATTGTGGTTTATTTTAACAGTGGATCTCCTGAGTCTGTCTGCTGCATGTGATGCCTTGGACCAGCACAACCTCAAACAAAATGACCAGCCGATGGATATTCTGCAGATCATTAACTGCTTGACCACTATTTACGATCGACTGGAACAAGAGCACAATAACCTGGTCAATGTTCCTCTCTGTGTGGACATGTGCCTCAACTGGCTCCTGAATGTCTATGACACGTATGTATGGATGCTGTGAATACGGGGTGCTCAGGAGCTTTCCCAACAGCACGAGGGGAAGGGGAAAGGGGTAACAAGCCGTCTGCCTCGTTATAAAATATATATATTCATATATATATATATATATATATATCTGTTTTAGACTTGAAACTGAAAAAAACAGCAGTTGAAGTGAAAGTTTAATGGTTTAATGTTTGCATTTGGCTGAATCAGTACACCTCTTGGTTAGGCTTACCAATCCTAGCTTTATTAAGTTAAGCAACGAGAGGGCTGGAAAACAGAACTTCTTTAACAGATTTGTATGTTCAGAGCAATTCTGGGACTGCATGTCCTCAGTAGGTCACAGCTTTGCATGGCTTTTTAAATTTATTTAGGTAAAGAAAGTCAAGAGAATTGTCAAGAAGCAACAGTATGAACACCACCATATAGACTCATGCATGTGTCTATACTTCCGGATGTTAAACCTTTGCAGACTTGCCCATTTTCTATAGCGTTCAATCTATAATTCTTGTTAAAAGATGGAAGAGGTTCATCTCTAAGCTTAATATGCTTACAACCCTTAGCAGTCAGGAGATTTGAGGAATACTTCATGTAAAAATTAATTTTTAAAAGCGTACCTAAGTACAACAGAGTAAATTTACGTTGAGAAAATTTACGAGTATTCCTATTCAGTGGGTTAATAATGTTAATTTTAGAATAAACCATTCATTTTGTATATGGTGAGTTTAGTGAAAAAAATATCTGTGGAAGTCTTTACTTGTGGTTTTAAGGCTCTTACCAGCTACCTTCAGCCAGACTGTGATAGGATAAACATTTATGTACAGAAATGGAAGGACATGGGTCAATAATTGTATTTCCATTGACATTTTGAACCGTATTGAAATGAAGTGCCGTGCATTGTTCTTCTATGCACCGTTTATCACAGCGGTGAAGCTTCAATGATCACGTACCAAAAAAAAGTACAGATTTATAGAGTCTCTTCCTGCAGGATCACCTCTGATAAGCCAGGTGCTTATAACATCCTCTGCAGCAGCTGCAATATCCTGTGAAGTGGATTACCCGGATTACATTATATTTTTGCATAGTGTACCGGTAATAGGGAATGGGGCTATATTCATTTAAGAGCCAGGTTTTATTTGTTTAATCTGCTTTGGTTTTCACAGAACTGTGATCCACTTCTGATTTATCATCAACTATAAATAACATAAACAAAGATACTCAGCAAGAACCAAAAAAGATGTGCTCGGGATGTTAATCCAGATCAGCCACATTAGAGGCAGAGGGGGAACTAAAAGTCATTCCACAGGCTGCTCCTGAGCTGGACCGTCCGGTTTAGATTTGCCGTGTCCAGTCCAGTTTTCTTTATGTTGCACTGTGCTGAAAGTACAACATTAGAAATTATAATTAGCTGCCTCCGGGCAATTCCCTAGCTATGCTAAGGAGCTGCATATTGCAGGACACAATGAAACAGAGAGGTGTTTTGTGTGTGAGGAAAGCTCGTAGCTATTTTGCTGAAATTCAGGTTTGAATTACGCTGGTAAAAGAGGTGACCTTGGGGTTACATGTGTTTAGTTTTCATTGTAAACTTAATAGGCAGAGATCAACCAAAGTGCATAGCAGTACTGGAGACATTTAATTAGATGTACTGAATCTTTACTTTTCTTATAATTGAAAACTGTCATTTGTAAAGATATTAATCAAATTCACAGTCAATGACTGATCTAATTATGAGCACCAGCTCTGCAAATCCAACACGTTTCAGATTTGTTTTAATTGATCAGTCACTCATGCTCATTTGCTGTAGCATGCTAAATTATTGGTTTGACTTGGGAGGAGAGGAGAGGAGAGTGAACTGAACGACTCCTGATTCGTGCAGGTTTCAATTTAATATGCCTTGCAGGGAAATCATCAGTCTACATTCTTCTCTTGTATAATTTGCATGAGCCTGGTATTCATCAGCAGGAGTTTCTCAGGGCACAGATGATAATTAATTTGGAAAAGATTTGAGGGAGAGGAGTAAGAGGAGTGGAGTGTAGAAAGCAGAGGTAAACAACAAATGCTTCTTTGTGATGAAAAAAATGCAAGATTCTTCATAAAATGTTGCAAATTCTAAATTGGGCTTTGCAGGGGAGATGCATGGGTAAACATGCACCACTGGCTCCTAGAACACTTCTGTAGGATTAAAAAGACAACATGTATCTTTGTCGAATAGTGCAGCCTAATGCATGACTACGGCATGCCTGTACATGAGTGCTTTTATTTCCGGTGGTGCTCTTACTGGTGATGCTTCAAAACTGTTGATAAGGCTCTGCTTCAAAATGTCGATTTTAGGCATTAGCTTCCTATGTTGTGTATGTCTTCGTTTGTAATAGATGTTATGTATTTGAAACGCTATCAGGAATAAAAGTCTTGTGGGAAGCCAGCAGCTGGAATTAAATTGAGCTAAATCAGATGAATGAGAGAAGATGTGAAGGTTTGTTGTTGCATCGCCTGCAGCGCAGAGAGGGATGCTCCTCTCACAGTCGCATTAAAAAGCAAAAGTAATAGGGCAGGCACGTCACAAGGCAGGAAGGAGCACGAGGGGAAGGCTGGAAGCAGAACAGGGACTGATGTGGCGCACACCAGCCCCTTGGCACTGCGGCAGGACAGGTTTGAGTGCTGCAAGGAGGAGCTCAGAAACCACACCATGTTGTGAATGTCATGACTGTGCAGCCTGCCTGCCTTCTTGTGGTTTCTAGACAAGCTTCATCATCCACCTGAACATCTTACAAGAGTCTCTGTCATTGCATACTGCTGGCGGAGGCTGCTTTTTTGTGCCTGGCTCCTTCTCAAACAAGTCAGGGCAGGGCTGACAGACAGTAGGCAGAGACTGTCTGAAACAACTCCTGCATCACATTTCTAATTAAAGTGAAGTTATATTGTCTTTGGCCAAAGGGGCGGTTTCCTGTTCCGTCAGGGACCTCATCTTCTCTAAGGCCAGCAGCAGTTCATAGAGAAGCCTTTTCAAATAGGTGTAGCGTAAAGACTCTGCAGTCTTACTTTTGTCATAAAAAAGGAGGTGAGTAATTGTTTCCAAACGAGACCGTTTCTGGTTGGATTGCTACAACGGCGCTATCCAATTCAGCTACTCCTGTGGAACTCCATCCATATTTTATACTTAATTTCTAGCTTTCTAACCAGCCAGTGTGTGCTGTGCAACATGGTTCTGTGTGGGACTTCATTTATGACGACTACAGTACTGCGGTGAACTTCATTATAGTAAGCAAATTATGACATGAATGGATCATATGATCAGCCAATGTTTCTTTTTCATCAGGGGTCGAACAGGAAGGATCCGTGTCTTATCTTTCAAAACTGGTGTTGTATCCCTTTGTAAAGCACACCTGGAAGATAAATACAGATGTAAGTCTTTTGGTTTTAGTTTGTGTTTGTATTCTGTTTTCATTCCTCCTATTTATTTATTGCATAAACATTTAAGTAGCATACAGAAACATTCTTTTAGATAGTCCAGTGTGTTAATTTGCTCCACCTTGTACTTTTAAGTTACTTGTTCAGTGTGGTTTTAGGTAGTTTAGCACAATGGTCCCCAAACTTTTTTGATGATGCACCCTATTGGTAACAAATTTTTGAGCATGCAAACCCAATAGATGTATATTTATTTGTAAGTTATATACAGGTACTGTACTAAGATACTGTTTGCATTATCACACATACACAAAAATATACATTAAAAAGGCATGAGATAAAGATGAAATAAACAATTTTTTTTATTATCAGAACAAAAAATATTTTTTTCTGCACCACTTCTTTAGCACACCTTCATACACAAAAATGCACATCTACAGGACTTCTTGCATTACACCACTTTTAAAAAAAAATTTTTTTTTAAATGTTTTCCACAACATGGTCAGGGTCTTATTATGTATGTTGTGCTTAAATGTAGCTGCTATCTTTAAGCAAATACTAAAAGCACACAAACTTTGCATATTTTAACAGACTGAATCCTGAAATATTTGAAAAAATTCCACTCGAAGTTTGAGTTTTGTCTGGCTAATGAGTCATTTCATTAGTGACACTAGGATCAAGAAAAGATCTGATAAGTGTAGTTCTCAAGAGTAACTTTCTGGTTAAATTAACTGGTATCACTCATTCATGCATTTAAAAAAAAAAAAAACAAAAAACAAACCCACTAAAAAAAGAGCCTTCAAGATCTGACCCAATACCATAGCAGTTCTTCATCAATTGTTATTATTCTGTTCTTCTACTAATGATAGTTGAAGAACGCTAAAGAGAAAACAGACAGTTCCAACAACGGAGTCTGTGCGTGACTATGTATAATTGGATCAGATTTTAGGGCAGTCACTATGAATGTCACAGTTTAGGTCTCTATATGTTTCATGTGGGTGTTGTGAAAAAGTATTCACAACACAAAAAGAATCTTTCAAGAAAATTACTCAGCACAGATATATTTCAAGATGATATATCATCGAGGCTTATGAAAGTTTTAAAGGAAAACATTTATTCATATTTTATAGTCTCCTGAAGCATGTGTGCATGGTAACGCATAACCCCCTTTTTAAGGTTGCAGAACACTTAATGTTTTAATGATGAGGAAATTGAAAGCTGAATCGTTTGTGGAAGAGGAAGGAATCATCTCTGCCAGGCCATGGTCTGGCTTCATCATCCATGCCGAGTCGTAGCGCAGTTGCTGTTAGTGTTGCCACAAGTATGCGATGGGTCGCATTCCTTAGAATTTTTTCTACCGACACTCTCTAGCATAACCAAGCAGAGCTGGTGTGCTAGAGCACAAGTCTTCAGGTTTGCAGAGGTGATGGAATGGTTTATCCCAAAATTATTAATTATAAAACTAGACTTGGCAAGAGTGAGATTCATGTAATTAAAAAATAATCCTTTCTCTATCCATACCTTTATTCCTTTGGAAGAAAACAGGTGTCAAAGCAGCGCTAGGAAGGTTATCGTGAGCAGTGCTGAAGCTACTTCATAACTGTATCCCTGGTGTCGGGTGAAATATTAAGGCAGCTCCAAAAAAAGGGGCATTAATTTATTCTAGACACCTCTCCCTCTCTCTTTCTATTCCCCCCCCTTTTTTTAAATACTTTGAAAAATGAGGAGGATTTATTCAGGTCATGTATTGTCACAGGGTTATTACCAAATAAATATTTCAGTTAATGCTAACCTGATTTTTCCTATTATTATGAACTCAGAAACCTCCTCAATTTATGTGTAGTGTAACTAATTCCCACTCAGTTAAATTGAGCTTATGAAAGGATAGTAATTCTGTCCTGTAAGGATTCTTTTCTGGAATGATGCAGTAACAGAACATGGCTTCAAGTGACATTTGACTTCAGAAGTGAAAACTTAATGTCATATTAACATTCCCGGTGGGTGGCAGGTTCGGTCGTACTGTAATGTTTTTCTTGCATTTTAGAAATACTCTTGGATTAAAAGATCATGATATATCAGAGTTAGGGAGCTCTTGGTTTTCAATTCAACTCATCTGAAAGAAGTGGATTCTCTGGGTTGTACGTTGATTGCCAAGACTTGAAAATGTGCTGTATGTCATATGAGATGATTTTACTGTTAAACAATATTTTTAATACATTTATGTTGTTGTGGCTCAAACGTCCTGCTGTTTAGTTAGCTGTGTTATAGAATCACAGCTGCTATTATCAGTAATGCCACAGGTGCTGTGTTATAATTGCCTTTTTCCCAGGTACAAGCCAATGCTGCTATTAAAAATTGTCACTAGACTGCTTGTTTAACAGAAAAAACCCCGTGTTTATGGGAAGAGAAGCAGCCAAACTGAAGACGTACTTGTGTTCATGTCTGCCAAGGCTGTTGATCACACTTTGAAATGATGCAAACTTCTGCGTTATTTGCCATATCCCAGTTGTGATACTTTAGCACGGGTGTCCTTTTCCTTCCTCCAGACCTGTTCAAGCAGGTGGCAAGCTCCACCGGCTTCTGTGACCAGCGCCGGCTGGGGCTCCTGCTGCACGACTCCATCCAGATCCCTCGGCAGCTGGGGGAAGTGGCCTCCTTCGGGGGCAGCAATATCGAGCCGAGCGTCAGAAGCTGCTTCCAGTTCGTAAGTTCGCGTTTGCTCGGTGTTAGTTTTCTGATTTATATTTTGTGTCAAAGTAGCCTGTCCGTTCTGAAGAGGATTGAAAATCTGGAAGAAAGATGTGGGTACTGAGGGTCATTTAATGGTGGTGTTCTTTGGTGTATTAAACCGTCCCTTTGACGAGATGCGTTTGAATTAGCCTGTTTCTCTGGCCCTGGTGGAAGCAGCCCAGATCACGCTGTTCGAGGGTCATTTAATGGTGGTGTTCATTGATGTATTAAACCATCCCTTTGATAGGATGCGATTGAATCAGCCCATTTCTCTGGCCATGGTGGAAGAAGCCCAGATTATGCTGTTGCCCAGACAGCAAATAATTGTCATCAAGGCTTGTATTATAACTGAACCCTGCAAGCAGTTTGAGTCTTTATTGTAGCAGCTCCTGGTTTTACAATTTTCTATTGCCAGCAATAGATCACCATTTATTGGTGCCATGGAGGTGAACAGCAATGGTTAATCTAAATTTTGGCCACATATGTACCAGTGACAGCCAGGTGCCCAGGGGAGCGATAGGAAAGGAGCAACTGCCTGCAGTGCTGTCTAGGGGCGAGGAGTGCTCAGTGAGCTCCTTCCACTGCTTGAATGGATAATGCCAGTTTTCTGTAAAGAGTACTGAAAGAATTCCTCTCCTGTCTGTTGAGGAATACATGATGAACTGGAGTCTCTTTTTCAAACTTGTAAATTATTTAATCTGGGGAGGAAGAGAGTTAAGGGAATTATTCATCCTTATCCTAACCACCAGCAGAATACACAAGATGAAGACAGCTGCTTAATGAAAAGGTAGAGGAGGGGAGGTAATGTATGGTTTGTGATTAATTCTCAATGCATCTTCAACATTACAATGGAAGAAAAGTGGGGTTTTTTTTCACCCATCCCCTAACTATCGCTGGGGGATTTTTTTCTTTGGCTGGGGAGAGCTGTTTTCTTTTTTTGCCTGCTGCTCAAGTTCCATTATGTACTAGTTTCAGTTCTGTAGGAAGCAAAACACAGCAAGATTTTTTTTCTTCAGTGAATATTAATGCTTGGAAGTAGTCGTCTTACATACAGTGACTATGAAAAGAATCTAATTCTGAAATCACCACAAACTTCAGTTGTGATGGGGTGTTTGCTTTTGTACTTTTTAAACCTCTTTTGTTAGGTTAATTCTACAGGATTCACATTTTCCCATTTCCATCATTCATGTCTTGACCTTTTATAATTCTAGTCTGTATTTGATGCCATTTCCAAATGAATGTTTGGCCATAGCCTGGTTGGATAACCTATGCTGATTACCTATGCGTAGCAGCTTTGATAGCTGGGTTAGACCCTGCTGTGGCTTTCAAGCCTCCGAGTTCCATGGTGGGCTTTCAAGTGTGACAAACACAAAATGATGTCACAGCAAATCCATGGCCAAAAGCTCGTATGTGCAAATGACCTTCCTCAGAAATTAGGACTCGCTGGATCCTGTCCTTTCCCCAAGCGAATGGCAACAGCACTTAGAACACTGTTGGAAAACTGATAAGGAAAGTGACCTCAGAATCTGACAAAAGTATGTTTTTCTGGAAGGGGGTCTGATGATATGTGTGCTTATATTAGGGAAAAAAAACAATAAAATCAACAGTGATGGAACACACAAAAACAATATTTATAAAGTAGGAAGAAGACCTTGGAATAAATGTTTATTTAAATAAAATGAGTTAGCAACATTGTCATTACAAATGAAGACATGCCAGCAGGCTGAATGCTTTGCCGCATCCAGCTGCCGGCGTTTCTAGAAACAGCCCAAGCACAGCTGGGCACAACCTTTGACATGTTCATAAATCAAAATGGCAGAAAACTTGTGGTTTCCTTGTCTTGCCTGCACTGAAAAATAGGTTTTCTTCTTACCTGCAGTAAGAGAAATTTCATCCTCTCTTTTTCTTCCAGGTGAAGCCTTATTTTAACTTGCTGAGTGGGGAGGGTGGTTTCTGACCTGAGGTGCAGCAGGACAGATGATCTTCTTAGGGGGACCGGAAAGGCGGAGGGAAGCTCAACCGAGGAGGGGAAATACAAAAATGGGGGGATGGAGTCCTAGGGACAGGAGCTGAAATACAAGTGCAGGGAGAGCCCTGATGGAGGGGAGGGAGAAGGAACTAAGGAGTGGGGGGGAAAAAAAGGGCCACCTTTATGGAGCTATGGTAGGAAGAGTGGTAGGGGTAATAGTGATGAAGAAAACAGGAGGGTGGGGTAGGATGAGGCATGAAAGAAAGGAGTAGCCAGGAATGGAGATGGGGGCAGAAATAAGAGCTTTCCAGGAGACAGGGAGGAGAGGAGTACAGAGAGATCTTCCAGCGTAAGACAGTGGTGTGGGCGGCACGAGGGTCCTCGGGCTGGGGGGGCAGCACAGGGGTGCTGGGGGGGAGCAGGGAGCAGCGTGGGAAACAGAGCGGCTGGAGGAGCTGGACAGCCAAGGGGGGGATTGCAGAGGGCTCCCGGTGGCCTCCTTTTGCTGAAGTGAGATAATTCAATTTTTAAAAATAGTGTTGGGATTCATAGTTTACATTACTGCGTGAAAACTAAATTAAGTCTTTCTTTGTACGCCCACAGTGAGGAATGCTTTTTTCTTCAGGTTTTTTTTTCACTTTGGGGTTTGGTTGTTGTTTTTTTTTCCTTTCTGGTGACGATAAGCCAGCAATAAATTACAATCATGTCAGAGTCTGCAACAAATGCGTGCTTCAGAAACCACTCTCCCAGCCCCCTTAGGTCAGGTGCCCTGGCAACGGCCTTGTCTGTCTGCACAACAGGAGAAAAAAGAAGGGGATGTTTACTGTTCCCGTGGATAACAGGGGAAATCTCTCCTGCTTTTCAGTTTGAAGTGCGAGTCCTCGGGAGCGAGGGTTGGGGAGGGACGGCTTCCCAGCCCTGCGGTTGGCAGCAGCCTGCCTTGCCTGCCGCCGCCCTGTTACTTTACATCCCCCACCACTAACACTTGCTTGTCATAGTGTTCTTCATAGACAGGAAGGTGCTGATAGTAACTGTTGGGATAAAAAGGTTGTTCTAGGACTCATCTTTCCTACTCAGCGCAGGGAGATATAACTGCCCCTTTTGAATCTTAAAGAAGAAAAGTGTTTTTAAGTGAGAGCAAAGAGCTTGATTGGATGACCGTTTGAAGACTATATAGTTTAGACTGCATCAAAGCAATCTATAGATCCATGAAAAATTGAGTTAATTCAGTATTACTGCAGTGTGAAAGCACTTTCTTTTTACATCTGTGATGGGTACATTTTTTAAGTAAACAGGATAGGGAATTGTTACGGACTAAAGGACACGCGCTGTGTTTTAATCACAGTGGAAAATTATTAATATGCTTTTCTTGTATAAATAGGACCTCAGAATTCACATCACTGCCTTGGATGGGTTACTGTGACATTGGGACGTTTAAGAAATGCGATGTGAAAACAGTGCAGCTCAGATGAAAATGTCTCTTGCTGCTTCTCAATAAAATTTTGGATATTTGGTCCTTTGTTATAAACTGTTCTAAGTATGCTTTCTTCTAAGGGTGTCCTTGAAGTAAAGTACTTGATATGAAAAAGCAGGACAGGTGGAGCTAAGGAGTAATAAAATAGGTACAGTTAATTCATATCTGTATTTTAAACCTTGTGTTATTTCGCTTTGACAGAGGAAAGTATTTTAATATTGTGTTCTATAATCTTCATTTCTAGGTTTGTACTTGATCAAAGATCAGGCAAGATCAGCCTGTTTTTTACAACCAGTTAACTGTGTCCAAATACAGTATATTTACTCAGACTATGACCAAAATTAGGGGCCTGTTAGTCCTTTTCGGTGGAGTTTGGGCCAGGACCCAAATACTGACTTTGACCATAAATGCTGTGATTTGAATTGGTTGGGCAGTTGTTTTGTGACGAGTGGGTTGGGTTGGGTTTGTGGTTTTTTGTTTTGGGGTTTTTTTAACAGTTAGGAAATATTAGTACTGTGTACAAATATATAGAGAGGTCTATATGAAAACACCATACAAATGCAGTGTTACTGCTGAGGGACTCAATCTCTTTTGAGAGATCCAGGCAGCCCTTGTTTCTATTCACAGATATTTCTTCTGCTTTTGGCTCTGACGGGAGAGCTGGCCCGAGGGGAACTAGCAAATCCTTCCTCAAGCTGCTATGCTGTAAATGTCATAAAACGGCAATTCTGGTTTTATTTCAGTGGGATTTTGTGAACCTGTGCCTGACTTTGGGAGCCACTCTTGAGAAGTCCTACAAGTGAATGCTTTAAAGAGCTATTTTACAATGGTTCAGTGTATGGGGAGTAGGAAGGTGGTGTTTTTCAAGTGTGGGTGATATAAAACTGTACACTAATTCACTTCTGGGTTCATGTTTTTTTTATTTTATTACTTCTTGCCACAAGACTAAAAATATTGACTGGAGTAGTCAGTACTATCAAGTGTAATGCAAGGGGTTAAAGTAACAATCTTAAGCATTTGCTCCAAGGGTCAAGGCAGATTTAAGCAGTTTGTATCACCCAAAGCTACCTTTATAATAATCCCTTCTTTCTTGACCATGAAGCAGCACTTGCTTGCAAACAAAAAATTCTTGCCTTTTGTTTTCTTACGAGCTAGCAATGGGGGAGCCATTTCAAGAGTGGAAGACGAGGCTGAGCCGATTCTGGTCTGGTTCCTGGGCAATACGGCTGCTGTTCATGGCTCGCTCTGCATTTTTAAACTTCACCAAGTCACAAGAATCCCATACCCCTATTTTCATTTTGTCCAAAATAATACTTACTCAGACTAATGTTAAGCTTTCCATCCTGGATGGGAAACACCATTAAATTAACAATGTTAATTTATTTCCAATTAATTTCCTACACTGCAGCTAAACAGAATATATTTCATCAGAAGTATCAGAAATTTGTGCCATATTGTCTGACTCTGTCCAAAAGCGTATCACTGTTCATGTAACATCACAACTGTATTAAGCATGTTTCCTATTATGGATAGACAAAGTTGATATAGCATAGAATAGTTTTTAAACTACTAACTGGAAGAAGAAGGGAAAAAAACCCAAAAAATTCAACTTCTAAGTATTGCATAAAGATGCTAGCACCACCCAACTTCCTATTCCTCCATTGTTTCTGCAGAATAAATACTGAAAAACAGATGTCTGGAACGTAATGAATTTGAATGTCCCCCATAACAAATTGTTACTTGTAAGCTGGAAAGGGCTTATGAATTTTACTTTATGATTCACTCTGTTATTAACATAAAAATTGGGAGTTGCACAAAAATGTGTCCAAGAGAAGAACCATTAATATGCTTTACAGCTTGATCTTGTTGGTTCAGATGCGAGCTATATGAATTCAGAATTTTCCCTTATGTAAAATCTTCAGCTCCTGCCTTTACCGGATTTAGAGATTATTAAAATAATCGTAATAGCGGCTCAGTGTACAGTCAAGGTCTGTCCTATACTGTCTGACCCTGGCCAGCTTTTCTCCACATGGCTTTAAATCTTCATGTAGTATAATTCAGAACCGGTTCTGATACATTTTAATGCACCTAATCTCTCTGAGCACAGGTTTTCTACAGCCAGCGTGCAGGGCTCTGGGTAGGCAGCTATTGGGACTGCTGGCAGTCGACAGTGACTGCAAAATTAAAATACGTCTTTGGATGTTACAGAAAGTCTTTCATAGCTGCAGCATTTTCGCTGCAAATTTAAGGCGGCTACAAGTGGAGAGCAGTGCTTTGAGCAGCTCGTTCTTATTCTGACTGCAGCTTGCACTGCAGCATTTCCATACACTTCATGTTTTTCTATTAGAAATGGCATCTTAAAGAGATTCTCTGAAAAATTTGTATTGAGGCTTTGTATAGGAGGTGTAGTCTGCTAGTCAGGGTAATGGTTTGCCAGTGTAGTTCCTGGCTGATGCTGGCTCACTGAGTGAGCTACAGAAGGTCTCTCCCCAGCCCCTTTAGTGCCCTGGCTGCTAGCTGAAAAATAGACCTATAGACGATCATATTTTACAAATATGCCTTTCTCTTAGGAGAGTTCCAGAATTAATTTAATTCTGTTGAATTCACTGATGTCCTGCAGCAGAAGGCAGTATCTGCTGTTCCAAACAAATGCTGTTGCCAGCCTAAATTCTGGCTAGATGCTAGTAGCTACATGAAAAAAAGAGGAATAGGATTTAATGCAGAAGTCTTCAGAAATATTTCAGTGTGTAGGGGGAAAAAAAAAAGTTATTCCATTTCATATAAGAATTATAGTGAATATTAAATTGTGAGGGACTTTATCTGAATAACAGTAGATATGTTGTGGTTTTCATGGTTTTTACCCCAAACATCCAAAAAGGATGTATATGACTCTACTAGAAATCCTTATACATGGATCCTAAATGCAGTCATAGGAGTCTTTAGATTGTTTCCCAACTAGCATCTCAAGAAGAAAGCCCTGACCAAAAAACCCCCTTTGTTTCTAATTAACCAAAGTATTGCAGCAGCATTTTAAGTCAATTTTAATGCATTGCATTAAAATTGACTTAACCCCAGGAAGTGTTCCCTGGGGTTTTTGTCCACACCTTTCTTGTGGCCAAGGGTTCTGTCTAGGAGACTTCGCATTTTCCCCAGTCTTCAAGTATTGATCAGTTAATTTGTTTGTCAAGATTATAAACAGTGTTAGCTTTAAACAAAAAAAAACACACAAAAAACAAACCACCAAAAAAACCCCACACAAATAATTGTTTTTCCTTATAGCTCTCTCTCCTTTACATCAGTTGTGATATTTTTCCTCTAAACTCATTGCTAGCATTTTTAGTTGAATAAGCCTTTAGCTAGGTCATACTAGAGTCAGATTTCATGAGAAACTGGAAAAGTAACTGAGAGCAAGCATAAAAAAAGTCAGCATTCAATCCCCTATTCATCTTGGTCCATGTACATGATACATTAATGCGTATTATTTATTTAAATGCTTCAGATAGGTTTGGAACCACAAAGGAAGACAGTCTGCCTTGTGAAGTTTGAAATATAAAAGACTAGCCCACAGAGGGCTGTATTTGAAACTCCAGAGAAAAAGGAAAACAGAAGATTTAAATATATTCTGCCCATAAATATGCTGTTTCTCTTGGGTAGCATGGAAGGAAATGTCTCAAGGAATTTGAATTAGCACGTAGCGGTGGTTTAGAGACATGGAGTGGGGTAGTATCCCACTTCATTGCTTGGGCTGTTTCCTGTGTGGGCTCGTCCTCCTCCCTCCCGTCCTTCCCGCCAGAGCCCTTCACTGTTTCCACCTGATCCATCACCTCGCCTTCAGCACTGAAACCAGCTCCCAGGTTCTCAGACGATCAGTTTGGTGCTGGCTCTGCACCACCCTGCGCACCAGAGAGACGCTCCCTATAAACATGGACTCTGTTACTTCACTGTTTTCCTTAAAATCCCTTTTGATGCTCTTTGCCTTTATTCTGTGGTGTTCTTTGCGGTGGCTAGCCCGCTGGTACGGTGTGACCTCTACCATGTAGACAGATCACTGTTGTCCTCTGTTACCTTGTGTTTCTTGTCTCTCTGTTGTTTCTTCTTCCATACTGTGGGTGCTGCCGGGTAGGGGTGATAGACCATTTTTTTGGTGTGTGCACGGTGCCTGCCATAATGGGATTCAGCTCTGTGGCTGAGCTGCCTTGAAGTTACTGTAGAAGAGATAACTGAAATAATCATAGCGGTTAGGATGTGATGGGAAGACAGCAGAGGAACGGGACTGCCAGGAAGTTTATGGAGGCTCTTTTGCTGCTGGCAAAGAGGTGAAAGTTGGATGTAGTGGAATATGAGGTTAAATTGATTGTATTCTGTGGGGCAAAACTGTATTGTGTTTGCAAGCAATGACAGGAAATTTAGAGATGGTATGGTGGGAAGAGGGATTTTGAGGCATTTAAGGAGGCAGAGAGGTTACGTATTCAACAACAGGCTTGAGGGAGGATTTGAATGATTTCCTAATGCATGCATTTAGAAGAAAGGTCAATACCAAAATGAAGGATGTTAAAGAGAAAGGGATTTTGATCAAAGAAAGTGCAATTTTTAGGGCTTGAATGACACAAACTTCTTAAAATAGGTGAGAATCGGTGCTATGGAGGCTCAGATAAGGAGGGTGGGAAACATAAGATCAGGCATTGAAGGTGATCCTGTAAGTGGATGATTTTCTCTGTGACAGAGTACATGGTAGTGCTGTCTACTTGTAATAGGGAATAAGAGGAAGAGAGATTTGAAACATTAATAATAGTGTTCAGCTCCTGGCTTGAAGGCAGGATCCTGGACATGGTTTTTGTTTGGGCTTTTTTTTTTTTTTTTGTTATTATTGTTTTAGTTTGGGATGGCTGAACTGGGGAAAAGCTGTAGTATATTCAGGGAAAAGATATGTAGTAGGCAGGAAATTAACAGCTTAAACTGTTAATTAGCTGGTAGTAGACAGGTCAATTGTGCTCAGCCCTTGTGTTTCTTCCCCATGTTACAGGCCAACAACAAACCGGAGATCGAAGCAGCCCTTTTCCTGGACTGGATGAGGCTGGAACCACAGTCCATGGTGTGGCTGCCTGTCTTGCACAGGGTGGCTGCTGCTGAGACCGCCAAACACCAAGCGAAGTGTAACATCTGCAAGGAGTGTCCAATTATTGGATTCAGGTACAAGCTCGCTTCCTTTCCGTGTGTATTACTGCTTGGTGGATCAAGAGCTCTGCATGTTTCCAGGTGAAACATGTGCTTGATTTTATGCACATCGTTCAGGAAAAAAATAATTGTGACAGGGCAGGAGGGAGAGTGACACCTGGGCTGGGTACAGTGATGTGAGAGTTGAAGAGAACAAAAACCATCTATCAGTTTAAGATATGGCCCTTCCTCTGTGTCCTACTTGTGCCTGCAGTCCTTCCATGCCTCAGCCAAAGTATTGGTAAATTTCACAACTAATACGATTTGCTTTGCATTCAATCTGTCCTATACGTGCTGTTACGTTTTCTGAACAGGATCCTCATGAATTGCTTTCTGTCATGGTATAAAGCAAAGAAACTCCTTGAAAATTTGCAGACGTGTAAAGCTATATGTGCGTTTCTCAGAGAAGAATGTAGCTGGTGGAAGATTAACCTGGAGTGGGGGAAATTTTGCTGGTCTATTTAAACATCTGGAGCGACACCATGGTTACTATGGCAATGAATAAGTCACTGTGTTGTAAAATGGCTGTGTATTGGTATGCCTGTTGAGAATCCACTTAACGGCTAAGTAAATATTCACTTTCAATTATGCCTAGACTTGTTTTATCACTTTTCTTCGCAATAGCTTCTTTGTATGGTTTCTGGCCTTTTTACGCATGGTGGTCTTTTGCCACTAGCATTTCTCCTTCTGTGGTATTGTGTTGTTTACAAAGAGCTTTCTGTAATTTTGTTTCTAAAATGCAGATAGACAACAGCAGCAAGCAGTACCACGTAGAAGAGCCATCATTTTGCTCTAACCTGGTCGAGTATGAATGTTGCTTTTACGCCTGCAGTGGGGCAGTGCTTTCTTCTATGCAATTTCACAGGCAGTGGGAGATGGGGAAATAATGAAGACATTGCTTTGTTTTGAATCTGAGTTTTTCTTCAGTGAGGCTGTTCCACTAATCAATTCTTCTGGTTTTATTCCCCTTGAATATCTTAACTGGGAAATGATAAATATTACTGAGGAGTTCAACACATCCACAAAGTCTCATTTTCCTGTTCCTAGATACGGTTTATGAAACTACTGAATTACTTACATGGTTTTGTGTAAGCAGCCAAAGACAAGTAGGTGGAATTGAAAAATGCAGCACTTGGACAATCAAAGGATGGCAAGTGAGCGGATAGTCTGTAGTGAGCATTGAGAACTCAGGAAGCGGACACTGGAGCTCTCTGTTTGCATCTAATTTTACTTGTCTGATCTCATCTGGCTCTTAAATTTATATAACAAATCTATTATCATGATAGTCAAATCTGTCTGTCGCAGATATTTTTTTCTCTGGCTTTGCAAGTCATTGAGACGCTGTATACATACTTGACAAAAAGATACTTTATTGGAAGGCTTTTAGAAAGCTAATACTGCGTGCCTCAGTACATGTAAAACAATGTTCTTTTGAGGTCATTGTGACTGAACTGCTTTTCGTATTTGGAACAAGACAACCCTTATGCCTCTGGCTCTTTCAAGCACTTCAGCAAAGCAGATACAACAGTTAGCTGCCTCATAGAGCTGATGAGATTAAATAATGGCCCGAAAGTGCATTCGGAGTTTTGCATGGATGGAATGCCGTAGAGGAAAATTGTTTTGATAGAGGTGCTGTGAAGGACACAAACAGATTCCTGCCTTGTATGCGGAACTTGGGAGCTTGCTGGAGTAACTTCTTGAGGAGGGCATTACTTATTTGAATTTTACTTCCTCAGGACGTTCCGTGTTAGGAATCATGGCAAAAAGCAAAAGAACTGAAATTAGCGTTGTAGAAACAGTCTGGTGTCTTTTGTGTGTTATGAGTGATTGTGTAGAAACCTTACCTTTTGTCCAGCGTTAAAAATTTTTTTGAAGATTCAGATCTTTGATAAAAGTCCGAGGCAGCAATACCTGCCTGTCAGTGGCAGAGGAGCACTGCATGGCATCGCACGCCGTGTGACATCTCAGGGAAGAGAACTTACTAATGCAGAAAGCTTGACGAGCTGATATGAAGCATTCACATACAAAGCTCTGAAGCCGTGGTTTTTTTTTTCCTCCTCTTTTAGGTACAGAAGTTTAAAGCACTTTAACTATGACATCTGCCAAAGTTGCTTCTTCTCTGGCCGTGTTGCAAAAGGTCATAAAATGCACTATCCCATGGTGGAATACTGCACACCAGTAAGTAGCTGTTTTGCTGACCCTTACTGTCCCTTCTTATGTAGAAAGGAAAAACTTCATTTCCTGTGCGCAAGGTAATGGAGCATTTGGGTGGCTTTTCTCTCCCCCCTCAAGTCACCTCTTGTATACTACACATGCCAGCCATTTCTGATGCTTAGTAAAGGATACTCTAGTGGTTCAAAGTAAATTGAAGTTTATTGTACAAGGCTGTGTCGTAATATATTTTTGCATGCTAATGACTCGTTCCATGTTCAGTGCCCTAGTTCACTTTACGGGTCCTGCAAGAAGCCTGTGTGGAAATACTCATTTGTATCTTAGGTCGCAATGTTTTCTCCATGTCAGTGTGAGATTTTTCTTCCTTTCCTCAGCAAGTTTTTTTTTTCCCTCCAAGACTTCGCATATTTAAGTTCTTTACTATTTAGTAGTACCTTTGTATTGTATGGGCATTTGGTGATATAAAATACCAGGGGAGTTCTCAAGAGTAGCAAGTTAGATTTCATTTCTGAAGACTGGAAGCTGGTGTATTTAATGCAGCATGTTGCAGATGTGCTACATTGATGGTGTGGTGAGAGTCCTCACCCTTGTTTCAGAGCTCTCAAAAAGATTACTTTTGTGTAAACATTTATTTCATACCAGACAGCTGGCAAAGGAAATCCCATGTTACTCTCTGTGTGCTCCTTTTTCTTTTTTGCCACTCATTACCAGGGCAGAAAGGCATAAATTAGAGGAGCTCACAAGCTGTCCTTCCACGACGCAGCATGCCTGAGCTTTCAGCTGCCTTTGCTATTGTTTGTGGTGGTCTTGAAGCAGCACGTTCTCTGGTTATCATTTCCTGGTGTGACGGGATGATCCCTGGTCTTGTACTTTGACCTGCTGGTTAAACATAAATGGTGAAAATAATGCATCAAAATGCATTTATGGGCTAGCCTCATAAAATTATGGTAATGGTCTTTACGTCTTCATCCAAACAAAAACACATGGCCAAAACAAAAGCGAAGACTCTCAGCTTTTCTTAGAAAGTTAGGAAAGAGAGCGAAAAAACTATTCCCCTAAAATATTATAGTAAAGCAAAACCAGTATTTTTGTTAGTTTTAATTTATGGGTATCTATTTACATTACCTATCATCTTCTACTGTACTATTTAAACGGCAGTACTTAATCTGAGCCTCTGCAAGCGCAGCCAGTGTGCATCTGCAAGCTCTTTGTCAGTATTCATTGGCTGCTGCTTTTCAGCGTCATCCCCCAGGGGTTAGAGGTGACTGCAAAGGGCGATGTGCCTGAACTGCTGCACGAGTCAGAGGGAAATGCTGGCGCTGCCTGGGCAGGTCTGAACAGACTTCTCCATCGCAGGCATTCCTAGACCAAGGCTCTCACGATCCAAGTCGTAGGCAGAGCGAGCGAGCGACGGACGGACGGCGTTACAGCATTCCTTCCAGCTGCAGCTGAATACCTCCTTGCTGAACCGGCTACGTTCTTATTCTTGCTAATAAGCGACGTGGGAGATTTGCAAATGGCGCGCAGAGTGCACAAACCAACACCTTGCTACTGTTTTCTTAACGTGTTCGTAAGATGTGTTTTAAGGAGAGAGGAACAAAAAATGATTGTGAGACACCCCCACAGCTGGCAGCAGCTGATTGCAAAACGGGGTCCAGCAGGTTTCTCTTCTCCCTAAAAATACACATTAGTAACAGGCAAACACAGTGGTGAACAGAGAACTTACAACTGCATCCAGATTGCTGGGTCAGAATAAAGAACCATTCACAGCCAGTACATTTTTTTGTGAATCCTGAACTCCAGCAGCCCATGCTAATGTGCCGTGCCTGGCTGCACCAGCAGCCGGTTGAATTAGAGAAGGATTAACGGGCGGGGGTGGGGGGGGGAAGGAAGCAAATGTGACGCACAGCAAGCCCTGATCTTTTTTGTGTTGCCGCTATTGAAAAAATAAACCCAAACACTGTGTGACTGAACAAGTCATCCACTGAAGCTATGATGCCTAGTATGTAATTGTTTTCTAAAAGGATGAAAAGGGGTTTGTAGGTGGCAAAGCATTTTTTCCTCTTCCTCCAGTCAAATCCCTCACCTTAAAATGCATTTTGGCAGACAGGAGGCATGTGATGCCTTGTTTGATATATCTTTGCAATAGCTAGATGTGCACAATGAAGTGTTTCGATATTTTTATTCCCCCTCCCTCTTACTTCCAGGAGATTATGGAGCACGGCAGTCTTTAATTCTGCTTAGGGGAGATTTGAGAACTCATGCTAAATATCTGAGGGATGTGGTAAGTTTTCCTCTCCTGCAAAAGGTTGAGGCAGAATAAGGGCAAGGCTGTTCCCTAATTTTCGTTTAGACAGAAATATTGCATCAATTATTCCTGAAAGCAGCACAGTTCGATTTATTGTTCAAAGAGATGCAACTTTTAGAGAGGTTTCAAATAAAGCATAGAAGACAACTTCTAGACTGGGATTTAAATGTAGGATCATTTTTCAGTTTGGGTTTAATGAACAGTGACACATCAGCATAAAAAACACCTTGTTAGAAGGAAGCATGTCAAACCAAGATACGTTTCTACAGCTAGTGTTTACAGTCGGGACTGAGGTCTGAGGTGGGGGTTTGGCAAGGCTTTTTCTTAAACCAAACTGCAAAGAGTCAGATGGTGGTAAAGTTCTCCTTATGCCGTGAAATAGTTCTGGTTTCAGAATAGTTTTGGAATGTGCTCGAGCCAGCTGCCTAGATATTGCTTTAAGAGAGCTGGGATGCTGAAACTCCACTTTTTCTTCCTCGTAAACCAGTTCTGCTGAAAATTTTGGTTTGGATTATTTTACTCTGAAAATCATGTGGAATAAAACAAACACCTGTGGAATAACTCAGAAAGTTTGGCTGAAAATAGCCTCAGTCATCTTGTCCACGTAATAATCACATTTTCTTTTACTTTCTTGTGCTCCTTGAACATTTTTGAAATGGAAAATTGGATCATACGAGAGGTACCTGGTGCTTCTAGTTGTCACTGGAAGACATATTTTCTTCTTGGGATTCTTGTGCCACCAGCTAAATGAGGATGTTTCTGTACAAACACACCATTTTACTGTTTGGTTCAGGGGAGCAAGGCGGGGTGACAGTCCCGGGAAGGTCAAAGCAAAGACTGTTACATTGTTAATCATGCCTGAAAACACTTAATCCAAATTACAGTCAAATGCAATGGGAAGTGTTCACAACATCGAAAACAGACGAGGCAGGAATAAATGGTTAGAAATGTCACAGGTGAATGAACTGAACAGAAAGCTGTGCTTAATCCATTTATACCGAGCCTAAATATTAAAAGTTTCCCCGTGTTCCCAGCTGATGTGCTCTGTGTGCTCTCCTGATGCTGACCTGGTTGGGAGCTCTCCTAGCAGGCATTGCAAATGGTAGTTGGCAGAGGGCATTCCCTCCTGCTGGGGCATGTGAGGCCACCTCGGTAAATCCCCTTTCCGAAGTCCTCTGGGTGGTCTGGGCATACTTAATCCCTCCCTTCCCTAAAATGTCTTTACTCCTGATATATTGAGGAAGCAATACTTAATATTACTGAGCATTACCTTGGTTTCTTGAAAACGAGGTGCTACTGTACTGGCTTGTAGGTTCTGCTACGTCACTTCTCTGCCGGTCGTTGTTCCCGCCGAATTCTTTTACCAGACAGACTGACCGGAAAGAGAGCCAAATTCTTCCCAGCTTTACTTGAAGCTTGTAGTTGTTGTCAGTACAGGGATAATATTTGTCCTTTCTGTTAATGCATTTCAGTCTTTCAGCAGATTATTTTTCAGGGCATCCTTAATTTTTCTACCCAGGCAATCTTTAAAATTAAATACAGCTGTGTTTCAGCAGCTCTTTGAAGGTTGGCTTGACTGATAGGTCCCAGCACCTCCTTCCTCTTTAAATAGAAGGCATAGAACTCATTAAAAAATGTCAGAAAGATTAACTTTTCCCTCATTTCTTTCCTTCAAATGAGATACACTGGAGAAGCAATATCGTTACGTGGGTCAGGAAGAACTTAATTTACTGACGAGCAGCAGTATTTCAGGGTTGAGTGTCTCTGCGAGGTGCAGAGAAGTGAGTGCAGTCTGACTAGAGTAACCGAAGTCTTCCATTAAAATTCTTCAGAAAATCACCCGACTCTTAATCAGGCTCGCAAGAAGTCTTGCATCTTCCCAGCACACATCCTTTGAACTCCTCCTGGCTTATTCTGGTCTTTAGAAAACTAATTACACTTTGTGCTCCTCTTTCTACAGCAACAAGGAAAGCCCACTCCAGACAAGGGAGTAGAAAACTTTGTGCGAATTGTACTCTCCGCAGGGTATTGATCTTAAATGCCTGATAGCTTCAGATTAAACAGGCGCAGGAAGAAATAACTGATCTAAGAGTTTTCAGCAGCTCTCACCTGCTTTTTGTTTCTCTTTGATCAAAATATTAATGGCAGAGGAGGCTGAGAAAGGAAACTGCAAAGAAGACGTACCAAGAGTGTGGGTCTGACTTTCTTGGACTGACAAGTCCATGAGATGTAGATGATGAGCATGTGCTAAGAGTCAGGATCCAGCCAGCAAAGCAGCTGGTTGGGCATGTGGACCGGCTGTATATCCTCCATTACAGCCATTTTTGTGCTGAGCAAAAAGCAGGCAGAGAGTCCCCCAAGCCACACAAGGAAATGACAAATTCTTGTCTAACTCTTGCTTGTTCTCTTGAGATCACCTGAGATGAGATCTGAGCCTGTCAGGGTTTTTCAGAGCTTCCCTTTTTCCTCCCTCCTCTCCGCTGGCAGTGTCGCTGTGTAGTACATTGTAAGGTGACAGTGATAAATAAATAAAACTTGTGGTTGCAGAGGTCAAGCCGTTGGCAGCTCTGCTTGGTGTGGCCGCAGCTCTTCCAGGAAGAGGCAACCAAAAAACCGTAATAACCTCATGAAAGATGATTTCATTGTGATTTGTGGCTTTCAGACAACTTCAGGAGAAGACGTCCGTGACTTTGCCAAGGTACTAAAAAACAAATTTCGAACAAAAAGATATTTTGCAAAGCACCCACGAATGGGCTACCTGCCTGTGCAAACTGTCTTGGAGGGAGACAACATGGAAACGTGAGTAGCTCTAAAGTGTCTAAGTAGCAATTCATTTGGTATGCAATCTGAGCTGCCCAGCTGGTGCCAACTCCCTTCACTTCCTAAATGCATAAAGCCTCTTTACTTTCTGCATTTTTGTTAACCTCGGCTGGCAGAAAAACACAAGCTGGGATTCCAATTGCCATTGCTTTTACATATTTTCACCTGTCCTTATACGGGAACTTCAACTTCAGTTAGTAAAAGAAAAATACTTACCATCTTACTGGCAGCCTTATAAACTTCAGACTTTGATACGGCAATTTGGAGACTAATGATCTCTTCATTAAATTTTTATTTTCTTCCAAATGGATATCTTTCTGTGTTTTTATTTTTTTAATTAGGCTACTGTGTTTGCAAGCTTCCCAGCTGATTTCATCTTTTCTCACCCTATAAATTTAGCCTTATTAAATGTCTTTGAAGTCTTTATGAGGAAAAAAAAAAAGCAATAATGATGCACATGGAGAAATCAATGAGTAACCCAGTTCCCTTTGGTTTGGGTTTTTTTTTCCCCACAAGTTTAATCAGTTGTTTAATGGCAGTTGCACACAGCTTGTTCTCGCTTGCTCTCTTTCTCTTTCTCTCTCTTTTTTAATATTAGATTTCAGGGTTTTTTCTCACTTTTTGGTTGGTCGCTCTTCACAGTCATTCATGTTGGTCTGTTGGATTTCTGTTTTTTAGTTCTTGTGATTATTTTTTTTTTAAAAAAACCTTTCTGTAATTATTTTGCTGCTGAGTTTCTTCTTCCTCTCTCTTCACCTCCTCATTTTTTGTCTTGCAGTCCTGTTACTCTGATCAACTTCTGGCCAGTAGATTCTGCGTGAGTACTTTTGCTGAAGTGTGCTGCTGCTGCTACTGCTGCTGCGTTCCCTCACTTTTTTTGTTTGTTTCTTTGTTTAGTTCTACATAAGTTCATTTCCTTCTTTCTTTATGATTTTTGTTTTTTGATACACTCTGAAGGAAGGTTTTGATCCCAAATGAATAGAATGGGATAAATCCGGGAATTCCCAGCGATCGTGGATTGTGCACTGTATACTCCTTCTGGAGTATGTACTTTCATCAGATTAACAGGGATTTTGGTGCAGTCCTACTAATGCTTATGAGAGTTTGTCATCTAAAAGCCTGTGTTTCTGAATAAGTGTCAATCCGTCTGAATGTATACTAAATGCTTTTTGAAAGATATAAATCGAACTTGATGGATTTAAATCAGTTTTAGGTATGATGTTGTTTTGTAGATAAAGCTATATATCGGTTTTATGCACAACTGTGCACACCCGCACACTCACGTGCCCCAGTTAATCCAAAGCACACAGGATATTTTATTACAGTTTTCTAGATACAGTAAAATCTGTGAAGGCAGGATGAAATGGGAAAGTGTTTACTGCATTTTTCTTCAGAAGTTAAAAAAGCAGTATTTTTCAGCTATGAACTGGATTTTCATTCTTGCACCATTCCTGCACGTGCATTGTCATATTGTTGTAGTAATACCCTCAGCATAAACTAAAAATATATCTATTTATCATTGTGGCGTTTGCTACTACTAGTGTTACATGGATGGTTTTAGAATAATGTTAAATAAGGATTATTTTTAATTCACATATTGATAACTATTGAGAAACTAATAAATAGATTTTTATATATTTCTATATGGTGAAATGTATATGGCATGCACCTTCATTGAATTTTTGGTAGAATAAACAATAGTGAAATGTCTACATTTGAATATTGATTTATATTTTTCATTTGAAGCACAAAAAATTGGGAAGACAAATGAATTGATCTTCCTCTAGGAAATTTACTTTAGGCAGCCAAGAAACAAGTATAATACTGCAAACCTCATATGGTTGAGGGTTCACCCACAGAAAACGCCAAAAGGCTCGAGCCAGACTGAAAGAGAGGGGCTTTGAACTTTAGGATGCATTTTCATTTATAAATGCATCTGGGGATGCCTGCAGTATACTATATACTCAACTGTGGATCTAGATTTCTTACCCTTTAGAGCAATTGTAAATTTAAAAGTAACATTTAAAGAAAGCTTCTATAATATGAAATGCCATTGCTTTGTCTGACTTAACATGATATTAAGCTGCCAAAACACGCTTAATTCTAGTTCACTTACAGCAATAACATCATGGTATGCCTACACCGATAGCTTCACACGAAAGGTTTGGTGTGATCTACTGCAGCGAGTTTTAACTTGCATGTAATACTTAAGGAAACTTGAGAAGTGGGATTTTTATGGAGAGGTTGCGCCTTTTATCAGACCAGCTCAGGTATCTTCCTGAGCACAATCCTCTTGTCTGGTCTGACAAGAAAGCAGAACATTAAGAAATGAATAGTGGCTGGAAAGAATCGGTCTTTCTTTTGTTCTGCACCTTTGCTTCTTGCTTTAGTGCTAGACCTCCTGGGCTAAACACAAGTTACTGAGCTAGCCAGCTTTAAATCTGTTTCTTAGTTACAGCGCTGATCCCAGCTTAGGCAGTCAAACCTCTTGTTCTAATTAGCATAAAACTTTTCCACGTTTTCTAAGATCTTGCCTTTTTCTGGTGCTTTCATGCCAGTTTTCTGGTACTCTTCAAAGTATTCCAGAAGAGCATAACCGAGCGGCGTTCAGCAATGCTAGTGCTATCCTGACATCAACATGTGGTATAATATCTGGAACTGCTATAAATGCATACATTTATAATTCTTGTTAGGAGTAAGTTTTTCTGACTGCATATTATCCGGTATTTTGCACAGATACTCTGCTTGCCAGGCATTAAAGGGGCAACTCACACTTTTTGTGAGAATGTATGCCTTAATACTTGGAATGTGGGCTGTCAGTGGCACAAATACGATTTACTTGATTATACACTTTCAAGAAGCATCAGCTGAAATGCTGAAGAGCAAGAAAAGTGCCCTTGTCGTGCCAGCCAGGTCTCTGGGAGCGCAGGGAATTGCAGGAGGTGGTATTTGCCACTCCGTTGCCACTTGACTGGAGTTCCCCAGGCTGTTCCTGCAGACCCCAGCTTGAGTAATGCAGCTGTGGAGCCCTTTCTAAAAGGAATGGTTGTCTTGGCTAAATATTGGCTCTGTGTCTCAGCCCTCTTGCTGACTGTTCAAACGGATTAGGTGGATTGAGTGTCTGCTCAGAAAGGAAGGACAGTGAGCTCTAGCACAGATGGTCACCTAAGAATATGTCTACACAACAGCCTGCAACGCAGCACAGTCACTCTCAAGCTGGCTCAGGTACTGGCAAAAGTGTACCTCTGAGCAGCTGAATTCAACACAGACTGCAGTGCTTCTCAGCAGGGTTGCTTTCATAAGCAAACTTTTAAAAAGCTGTTTGAGGTAGATCTCCACTGTAGTATGTGTTCTGAAGTGGAGACAAACCTGGGAACATAGCCTCGTTCCCTGCCCACAGTGGATGGAATGACAGAAGCAACTCCAGCAAGTTACATAACACTGTGTTGTCTTTAAAAAAAAAATATATATATATATAAAAAAAAACTACCTTGTTCACTTCTGAAGATGAAGCTTAGTTTCAAGGCAGCAAGTAGGTGATCATGCAGTCAGGCCCATCTTTTGCCTGGCACTGTTGCCAAAGGGGACATCCCTTCTCTTCATTGTCCAGTTGGTCCCAACCAGGGGCTGTCCTTGCCTTTGTACTGGTACAAATACATATGTAATGCCAGGGGTAAGAGTGACTACAATTATCCAGCTCAAAACTAAATCTATTTTTAACACAGATTTCCTAGTCTGTGCACAGTATTAGCAGCAACATTTGTGTGTGTGTGTGTGTGTGTGTGTTGAAACCAAGGCCCCTTCTTCCACTGATAGTACCAGCTTAGACCAGCTTAACATCTACTGTATGTCGAATAAAGAAAAACATGGGGATAGCATCAATTTATCAGAAAACCATTGTTATCTTGCTCCATAATCCACTGCTCTAGATAAATTGGATCTTTTTTTCCTCCCTTCCCTTAAGTGCAGATGTTCTTACACAAAATAGGATATCGAGTTGCAGAGAAGCAATTGCCCATCTGCATGAACCTCTGCTGCACTGAGGAACTCTGTGAACTGAGTATTTATCCTCTGGTGTGCTGTGGTAATATTTGAACATGTGATGGGTAAAAGTACAGTCAGAGGCCAAAGCTCATTTCTGACAAAATGAGATTCATGGTACTTGGCCTGTAAAGTCTTAAAGAGAAAAACTTTGCTGTTCCGTGAGAAGAGACGTTAATGATCATGAATTTTGTGTATCCAGCACACAGGGCTCTGAATTTGGAAGGATTCTAATTTTCTAGAGCCCTTTCCAGGTTTATTAGAAAAATGAAAGATGACCAGTCCAGTAGGTTTACTGCAGGATTATCAAACTCCTAACACGGGAGCATTATGAACCACAAGATTATCACAGTTTTGGTTTATAACCAGTAAATACAAAATTTATCTGCGCTTGCAGTGCAGTGGAATCCGCGTTGGGCAGACCCAGCCTGAACCACAGTGTCCAACAATTTAAAATGGGGGGAAGTCCTTTCTCAGTCAGGAGTGCCAGAAGGAGAGTCGTCAGAGATGGGATAAGGAGAAGTTGAAATTCAGCTAAAATATAAAAATGCCATATAATTTGGGAAGCAGCGTCGTTTTTTGCTATTCCAGCACCTCCTGATACATGTAGATTGGCAAAATCCCACGCGGCAGGAAAGGGTTCTCTCTGAACTGCGTAGGCAACGTAATTCAATGGTGACGTTTTCCAGAGTTGAGGCTGTAAGAAACAATACTCTAATTCATGAGAAGAGTCCCATGAATTGTTTTCATCGACAAAAAAGTGAAGAGGACCTCATACCATCTGGTTTGTCAGGCAGAAAACCGGAAATAGTTGACAGTGTCCTCCTGAATAACACGCGGATCTACGGTTCAGATTACAACTCTGGAGAGATGCTAGGCAAAATCATCCGTTTCTACAGTGTGTTATTAAAGGATCATTTCAGACATTTTGTTTCTTGTATTTATTTCTAGTTGCTCGTGGAGGAGTCCTTAAAGGCTCTCTTAAGTGGGAAGTGCTGGAAGCAGGCACTGGAGGAGGGCAGGAGGCAGAGGAGAGGTTCCCAGCAGGGCTTTCGCAGCCGGTGCAGGGCTGCACGTGAAACAGAATTACCAATGAAGGAGGCAGGTGTGAAGGGAAAACCGGGGCAAAAACTCATTCATAAATCCTTTGGAAAAGGGTTCTTTGGGCGCTGGTGTGAAGAAGAGTCGTTGCAGCAGACGGATTGCAGAATGGTCAAAATCCCCGTTGTGGTACCACAAAACATTGCACCGACGGCTTGAGGAGGCAGACACAGCACCTGGAGTTCTAACTTCTTATTTATCAAATATAGCATAAGCATAAAGCATGGAGATGAGAGGGTATAGGCATAGCTAAGTGTCTTTTTACTTTTAAAGGGGTGTTATTTGTGATTAATCAGTGTTTTCTGCCTTATAGGCCTGCCTCGTCCCCTCAGCTTTCACATGATGATACTCATTCACGCATTGAACATTATGCTAGCAGGTATGAGACCAGCTGGACATTAGGCAGATCTTTCTCTAAACAATCATTTAAAAAAAAAAAATCCCAAAGGCTAGCTGCTACCTGAGCACTTCTTAGAGAAACATAGGGTTTGGGGTTTTGCTTTCCAGGCTCTGGGATGCAGAGCATTGCCTGTGGTTGCTGCTAACCAGCCTGCCAACTAACTTGCACGCCAGAGCACCTATGCGGTCAGAAGGGGCCTTTAGGTCCTGTGGGGTCTTCCTTAAGCTGTGCACTCAGGTTACCGACTTCTTAACAGAGCCTGTAGTGATAGGACATGGGGTAATGGTTTTAAACAAAAAGAGGGTAGATTCAGACTAGATATAAGGAAGAAATTTTTTACAGTGAGGGTGGTGAAACGCTGGCACAGGTTGCCCAGAGAGGCAGTAGATGCTCCATCCCTGGAAACATTCAAGGTCAGGCTCGACGGGGCTCTGAGCAACCTGATCTAGTTGAAGATGTCCCTGCTCACTGCAGGGGGGTTGGATGAGATGTCCTCTAAAGGTCCCTTCCCACCTAAACCATTCTGTGATTCTATGATTCTACACAGGGCTTTGTTTTTAATGTGGACCCTGGTGTAATCATAAAAATCAGAAGAGCAGAAAGCTCCAAACTCTATGTGAATCTCAAGTGCAGTTTTAATGTTAAGTAATTCAGCTCGTGGAATACCACAAATGGGATTTTTCCTTGATTTGGAGGATTAAAATAATGGTATATCGCTGCTTTAGTTCACTTGTCTGCTTTCATACTGCTCTTAAGAATCAAAAAGTAGGTGAATTGCACAAATACCAAAATTATTTTCTACCAGGCAAGCAAATTTGCAAGGGTTGAGGTAATGAAAAAATAGTTATTCCAACCTACTCTTTCTCTCCCCCAAAATCACTTGATCAGGAGAGGTATTTCTGAATTATGCAGGATGTTTAGGAGGGGTGGAGTTTTGAAAACCAATGTGAAATGACTGATCATTACAGTTCTGATGATGGCATTGCCAGGTGCAAAGCAATTTGTGTAATCCCCTGGCATCTTAAGGCCGTTCTTTGATTGTGGAGTTAATTAATCATGAGGAGTGAAATATAACGTCAGAGAAAGGGTTGAATACTTAGAAGTGAGTTTAGCCAGGTCATTGTAACGAATAAATAACCCTTTGTGATAGCTTATTGCAAAACTTTTTTGGTAATCAACAGTGAGTGTAAATTAATTTTAATTTCAAATTCATCAAAGACATCATGCTCTTTAATGCTTTCAGGAATATTAGAGCAAATAAAGTTTCTGGAAAACAGAACTGATTTTAATGAGTCTTGTTTATTTTTCTGTAGGCTAGCAGAAATGGAGAACACCAATGGTTCTTATCTGAATGACAGTATTTCACCTAATGAGAGCATGTAAGTAGGCTGTTTTAATATGTTCGGCATGTGTTTTGTAATGAAATTCTGTAGTGCTGAATGTGTACGGCTGTGTACCACATCTGGTTCAATTTAATGATAAACTCATGTTCTTTCAATTTGTATTGTAGTGTCTAGTTTTATGGCTTATAGCTTAATACCAAATTTATGCAACAGATGATTGATACCTTCAAAATTAAAATTAGTAATTTCTTCCAAAAAATTAGTTATTTATTCAGCAAATAGCTCCCATATAACTTGGAAAAAATGCTCGTCATCTGATGTGTTTTAAGAACTAAGATAAAAAGATAACCCTTCTCTGAACTGCCTGCTTAATCATGGTTAAATTGCTGTAAGCTAGAAAATGTTGTGGGCAGTGTTATTCAAAAGGTTAGTGGGGCTAGACAGAAATCTTTGGTCTACAAATACCTGAAACACATTGCAAGTGGAAGCCAGGAGGGACTCATCCTCACCGTGAAGCGCTAGAAGTAGGGAAGTTTAAGTTGGACAGATCGCTGACAATCATTCGTTGTACTACTTTAAATGTAGAGTCGTACATAAAAGGTTTAATTTTTAAAAGGCAACTCAATCTAATGTCACACCGAGGCCTTTCTGTGGTTTTCTGACACGATAAGGTATTTTTCCTCTCGCATGATTTTCTTGGTCTTGCGTATTCGCTGAGTGAAAGGACACAGAACTAGAAAACTAACCGTGAGCAGTGTTTCTGAAAACAGGATAGAAGCACGTAAGTCATTGTCGTGCTTGAAAATTCGGTCTTAGTTAATTGACTCTGTAGGAGAAGCCATAGCACAGATTATAAATCAATCAAATATGAAAGAGCTCAAATCCCAACTTTTCTAAAAGTATCTTTTTTTCTGTTCTACATAATCTCATCCTTACCATAGTTTAAGGGATGGATTTTTTTGAAAATTCAGGCAGCATCTTATTATTAAACTTGTAGCGTTCCACTGAAGCACAGTACTCTGGCCAGTTTTCATTCACTTAAGTTGAGATTCCGAATCATTAGTATGTTATAAGGTTGGTTGTGAGCCTGTGAGATGTTCTTGGATAGCAATAAAGCTGTTTCTTTGTTTCAAAATAGTTTCTCTTTTGACTGGGTAGGATTGTTACCTACCAACTTTGAAAGAAAATCCCCTGTACATCGGCTTAATATATTGGTTCAAAAAGGAAACAGTTAAAATGACATCTCAAAACTAATACATACACCAAGTCGGTATAGTTTTGTGCAGGTAATGAAAACTTTGTTTCTAAGTTGTATGTCAATTTTGAACTGTTATTCATATCAGTAATGCTATTATATACGGAATTTCCCGTTGTCCCCACTGTAATGTTTCACTCTCCTTAGTCACAAAATCATGCATAAGCAGTATCTTTTGGTATTACACTTTGGTCTTACTGTTCAATTCGTTCTTCGGTTAATTAAAAGTTGTATTAATATGATTCAGTTAATAAGCTAACCACTGGCTATCCAGCTTGTTACTCAGTTTGTGCTATTAAAATGAGAATAAATCTGTACATTCCAAATTTTGGAAGAAATATGATCCAGATACAAATTGCAGCAAAATCAGAGCTCACTATGAATTCGCATCTGTCATTCTTTCAGTTTTGTTTGTCAGGTTATGTGTGCTTAAGTATTATTTGTAGACATCCTTAACAGTTTTGGATTATCGGGCTTATAACTGTCATTAGAGTGATAGATGGAGACAGGGAAGGAGGACAGTAAAGAAATAACATGTATATATACCGCAAAACATTTAGATATGTAGTGTCATTGCAATTACTTTTTCAAAATACACGCAGGCTGAAAATCGCACAAAAAAAGTATGTCTTGCAAAGCGACATTGTACTGCAATAGTTATGCCACTTTTTCACTGATAATTCAGTTCAGATGTGTAAGGCTATTTATAAATGCAAAGCAGTTGTTTGAAGGAAATCACAGTTGAAGGGTTTCTTGAAAAGTATGAATTTAGGAACTGGCAAGCCTTTAAGATTTTGTTTAGAAAAAGGAAAGGATGCCTGTTGTGAAAAATTAATATTTCCCTTTTATGATCTAATGTCAATGTGCTCTGCATTGCTTTAGCACTCCTGCAGTCTATAAAATGGCATCATTAACATTTTCAGGAACAAAATGGAAACCAGGAAAATTCTAATTTTTGAACAATAACAGCTATTCAAAATGCCTGTTAAATTCTGGATTACAAATGTAACAGAAAAAACCTAGACTGAATTATTTGGTAATAAGTACTACTGGAAAAACAAGATTCCCAACAGCAGTGTCATTTTTTTTTTCTTTCCTTGACTTATGGTGTCAAGAGAAACCTTCCATGGTTTCTCACAGTCAAGTCTAGCGTTACCTGCACAAGCTTGGGGCCTGGATGTATCTCCTTTGCGCCTAAAAGACCCATATAATTCTGGGAGGTGACCAAGGTCTTCAGAATTGTATTTACTTTTCTCTTCCAGAGATGTTTCTGTTTCAAGTGCTGGACAGCTTTGGGGGTAATAGAAATAAAGAGATCATATGTATTAAATACAATATATTTGTATTATGACAGTGTACATCATTTGTAATTTTAAAAAACCGCACGCAGTGAAAAATAGCATAATTTAATTATTAAGTCAATATTTCCAATTAAGTCAATATTTTTTTATTTCACCTCATTTACAATTTTTTAGAGAAATGTAGACATCTTTATTACATAAGGAGAGTTTGTAGGTGTGAAAATAAATGCCTTGCCTTTTCTTGAATGAGCCTTCCACAACACAGGTCAAGTGGCGGAAGATGGCCTTTTTTCTCAAGCAAATTCCTAACCGAAGTTAGGCGAAAGAGGAAAGCTGAGGTTGTCAGCTGTGGCAAAATTTGGCTTTAAGTATCTGAGAAGCAGAGGGGAAGAGAGGTGTACGCTGCAGAGAAGGAAAATTATCAGACTAAGTGAAACAGTTTAGCAGATTTTACTTCAAGGTGCATTGCTTTGCTCTTTGTTAAAAAGAGTTCAGCAAATCTCTTTGTAAGAAATGGGAGACTGGGCTTGAATCATCTCCTCATATTCACCACGAAGTTTAAAATGAGGAACTGAACAGCCTGTTTTATCCTCCTCTGTTTTCCAGTGACGATGAACACTTGTTAATCCAGCACTACTGCCAAAGTCTGAACCAGGAGTCCCCACTGAGCCAGCCCCGAAGCCCTGCCCAGATCCTGATTTCCCTGGAGAGTGAGGAAAGAGGGGAACTGGAGAGAATCCTCACGGACCTGGAGGAGGAAAACAGGTGGGTTACGCCTCCAGCTGCCTCAGCCCTCAGGCCCGCACTAGAGGGGCAACCGAAATCTTTCTCTCTCTAAGTGGTGAGGCTGATGTCATATCGTTGCTAACTTGTTCCCACTTCCAGTGCAGTGATGATTCAGCACTGTTTCTTTCACAAAACCTCCAAAATGACAGGCTTCAGAGACATAGACAGGTCACGTAATACTTACAGTGCTGCCTGCGACAAGCTCTGCTGGCTGTGTTTCATATTTCTTTCTGTTCTACCATCTCCTTTATTTCCATGACAGTGATGAGCTTTGTGCCAGTGTTATTTTATTTAGTTGTTACAAGATTTTTGCACCCCTGTCTGGAAAAGACAGGCAGAGGTTCTTGGAAAGACAGGCTTTTCTCAAGAAGTTGGCCACTGGGATACATGAGGTTTTGAAATTACCTTAATTAACTTGAAGTAAAGCATCTGTGAAATAATTGTGCTGTACAGTTAGATGGAATTCACTTCGATAACGTTTTTAGGATAAAATAAGTTATAAAGCTGCGTTTTCTTCAGGCAAATGAGTTCTTTCATGGTGGTTAAAACGTAAGTCCTCTTTTCTTTCTGTTTCTTTTTTTAACCACTTTTAATTTCACAAAAAAAAAAACCCACAAACCTGACTGGATTCTTGCAGCATCACAACACTGCAGTCCTTTTTCTATGCTGTTCCGAAGTCGTGGGCCATCAGCATAAAAGCTGGTAGATCTTAACCCTTGCAGATTCATATTTGCAACTATAAACTACCAAAATCAGACTGTAAGATAGAAATCATTTAGATCTACAAAAAAAACCGGTTTTAGTTGCCTTCTGCTATCTTCAGCTTTTATGGCAAAGTCTGTTGGCACTTCCATGCTCTTTTTTCCTGCTTATTTAAGAACTAGGTACTTCAGTTTACACTGAGGGTTTAATGCAGTAATCATTTACCTTAGGCATGTCAAAAAATAACGCAAGCGTTGGCAGTGTCATAGATCTTCTCTCCATGCATAAGTCTTCTTTGGATGTTACTAATCAATTATAGCGGTTCCATCACCCCACAATCTCATGGAGCTTGTGGTCGGGACATCTTTAAAAAGAGCAGAGCCTGGACTTGAAGAACATCTGGAGTTGGTTTTGGCATGGAGGAGCCTGAAATAAGCTATTCTGTCACCTGGAACAGGAGGAAGATTTAGATCTGCCTTGTGCTTCCTTCTGGACATGCATCAGCTAATCTCTGCAGATTAAGTCCATTTTTCTGTATAAGTAATATGCTTCAACCAGGAAGAGGGAAGAGCCTGTCCTCCATATATACCAGGTTTTACTTTCCCGTAGGCTTATCTCTATACACCTCCAGGGGCAGGGGCAACTAATTTAAATAACAGTTTGCTTCACACGTGTGTTTTTCATTAGAGGTGTAATTTGCTCTAAGAGTTACTTTTTTAATTGGCCATTATTTTCTCATGCCCTTGTGTTCCCAGTTGCGTTGCACCCTCTCTGCATTCAGACCACACAATGTTCAGGCCAAGTTAAGCTGAAAATCGAACTGCTAAAATCTTACTGCTTTCTGTGAGGAATTAGTAGCAAAGAAAACACCTGGAGATTATGTTTCTGCCTGCATGAAAAATGCTGGCACAATGTCTGTCAGACATATAAATAATAATAAAATGGAGAGTGAGAAATAAAGAGGAAGGGTCAAGAGCACACTTTTTTTTCAGGAGGATTTGGGAGGATGTAGAGGATCAGTAGGCGTAAAGGATGAGGAAGGTGCTTCAGACAGAAAGCTGTAGTAAACAAAGCCCTTGCCGTCTGAACAGCAGTGAGATTTGGTTTGAAACAAACCCCAGACTTCCCACTACATGGTACATAAAGCCCAAGTATTTTCCAAAGTGGAGGAGGATCAGTATTTTGAAATAAACCATCATATTTTGCTTACAGGACTTCTGTAGTTAGGAAATATTGTGTAACTAGTACTGTACAGGTAGTGAAATAGCTGAGTTTTCAGGGGAGGGGTATTAATTTTTTTAACAGCACTTGGAAGGAGAAGAAAAAAATCATAATGCTTTTCTGTCTGTATACAAAATAAGCTGCCCACCAGAAGGGAGGATGCCTTTAAAGCAGCTTCATTTTAGATTAGAAATGTGGTATATGAACATTAGTATAGCCTGGAGTTAGAGAGCTAAATAGGCTAAAAAATTCTTTTTTGGGGTTTATACATTAAATTTCAGTATGAGCTTTATTTAATATAACAGCTACTAATGAGGAATAGCACATTAAGAGATCTCTGACAGGAATTATACCTTAAAAATACCTGTTTTGAAGTTTGCCAATCCTGGATTAAACATGAGCTGTAGGCTAAGCTTGGTTATAGACTGTTGTTTTCTCATTTGTACTACTGGAGGCACAGTTATGGATGGGGTGCCACCACAAGCAACCTTGCCTTTTGTGGATGCTTCAGGTCTCAGTGCAGCAGGGATGGAGAGGTCTATTTCTATAGGACAGCTCGGAGGTCACACTGCTGTGATTTTCACTGATTATGACAAAATCATGACTTTTGTCTCTGCACACCGCTATAAATAACTTGTACTTAAAATGTGAGGCGGATGCTGAAAAGCGAACAAGTTCTCCTTGTCCTGATAGCTTGTCACAGCCAGATAACTATGATTTTGTGGAGAAAACACTGATTCCTGTTTAGAAAAATAAGCTGTTCAGACAGGGTCAGTCAGGAGCCACTCATATAACTTATCTACCTTTAAAAAACAGTCTTACCCCTTTCAATTTCTATTTTCTAGTCTTTCTCCTCCTTTGAGTTCGTGCAAACCTTTTTTGGCTGTTGCCAAAGGTAATCAACAACCTGGGACCTAATTCCTTGTGTGAGCCCGGTTCCAGCGGGTGAACACATTCCTTCCCACAGTGATCCTAAAAATGCCCTTTGAGCAAATGTCGTTTGTTGCTGCAGCACAAAGACTCCGTGAATCTGTTTGCTTGGAAATGAGCTGAACATGATACAAATCATGTTGTGACCTCCTGGTCCTCAGCCCAACCTTAAAGCACCTGGATTGTTTCATTTCCATTGTAAATACCTCAGGCCTTGTGGCCAGAGCATGTCTCCTTGCAGGCGCTGAGCTGGATGTGATGCTTATGCCTGGGAAGGCAAGGCAAGTGGCTGGGCAGCATCATCAGTGTTAGATGAACAGTCATCTTTTCCTGCCCATGGTGACAAACTTTTGGTGCATGCACTTCTGATGATTTTTGACAATGAAGATTTGGCTCTCTCTGCTGTATCTCGTATTGTACAATTAGAGTCAGCACATGCAGTCACTTCTCAGCAGCTCTTGGGAAAGCTGCATCAAGTACCAACAAGAAGCAATTCTACGATATTCAAAACACTTCATTGTCATTTCTCTTTTTCCTCCGCTTTTCACAGTCTCTGGCTTTTAAAAAAAAAAAGCCCTTCCCTTTTTTTTGCTTCATGTTTTGACTTTTCTGCATCTCTTTTCAGCTGTTTATTGAATTCTGACTTCCATTTGGTTTTCAGCTGCAGTTTCTGGTCTCCAAATATTTCCATCCTGACTTGTTACTTAAATGAAAAAAGACTCTTTGAAATTGTAATTCTGAGGGTTTGCTTGTGGACAGTTTAAAAAGATCTGTTGCCTATTTTGAATTCTTCTGAAAGGTATTATCTGACTTATAAACTAACCTAGCTGTGACACAGTTCTGACTGGGTTTTTTTTTCAGTTCCAAGGACCTCTTGTTAGATATTCATTATTTATCTGCTAGCATTTTGAGACGTTGGTGCTTTTGTGGCTTGCAGATATGACTTCCTTAAATAATTTATGGCTAAAATTTGACAGTTAAATTATTTATATTTGCTAAAATGTGAGCATTTTAGAGAATTTTTTCAGTTGGTAATAATGTTTCTTTTTTGAATATTAGGCCTTCATACTCATGCTCAGTTTTACCTCACATGGAATATTGTGATAAGACCATTTCTTATGTATTCAGTTGACACAAAGTAATCTTGCTGTGGAAGGCACTATTGCTATATTGCAATATAAGAGAAAAACACAATTATAAAACTGTCCCAAAAACATTTTGAAATTTCCTTAAGAGTGAATATATTTCAAAAACAGAGAAGACCGATTTTTGTGTCCCTCTGAACATTATGTATTATTGAACATCATGTACATTATGTAGGTTATACTGTAGGATAGGTTATACTGTCTAGGATGCAGAAAGCATGTGATTTTGCAGTGTCAGACACTCAGAACTTTTTGCAGAGAATTTAAATACTTTCCTGCTATTTTAATGAATAAAGGAAGTGAACATTTCCTAATATTTGAGGTCAATCGAGATCACTAACATAGATGCTTCCATAAAAGGGAGACTTCTCTCACGTTCTCGTTTTCCTCCCAGCTCCTAGCTGTACTATATCAAGAGCTCAGTAAATGAGATTTGCAGCCAGAGCTATTTGCCTTTCCTTTGCTTTTCTGACTTGCACTGGGAGCACAGTGGGCTGTGTGCCACTGGAGAAGAACTAATACCCTGAATCTCAAAGCTGCCCTGTTTCCATGCAGCTACAGTGTTCCTTCAAATCTGAAGACTGATAAATGGCCTCCTCAAAGAAGTTCCTCTGTGTAGTTGCCAACAGCGAGAAAGTGATGCATTTCTAAACATGCCATGACTCCTTTTGGTATTTATTTTGGCATTGAAGAAGTGAAACTAGATCTTCTGAGTGTGAAGTATTGTAAGTAAACACTGGCACTCTAGTGAGGGACAGGGGTAGGTGGTTCAGTTACCGCTTTGACTGTTTCTTCAAACCACTGATTTTCTTCAGGGAGTTAAAAAATAACATGAAGTCACAAATTCTCAATTGCCTCTTAGAGGACTACTCAGCAAATGGGGTCCACTAGGGTATCTGTCACCAGGCAATTAATGCTGCCAGGGATAGATGTGATTAATAACTCATGAGCTCTTTACTATCCAGCTCTTTACAGTTGCATAAATCAAGGTTACGTTGCATGCTTCCTCTGTTATTTTCCTTCATAAATGCTTCTAAGAGGAGCAAGCTAGTGAATGGAATATATGGGGTTTTCTTTGAATATTTCTCTTTCTGAAGTAGAGTATGTTTTCCCAGTGATCAGAAGATGCAGCAGCTCTTTTTTTGTGACAGACAGATGTAAAAATCACCCAGCCTGAGCTATGGTGGAAGGAAACTGGGTTTCCCAGTACTGTCCATGCTTGCTCAGTAACGTTCATGCAGAGAGGGTTATGCTTTTATTCCCTTTCTCTTACTTCCCATTTTATGCTGAAAGTGTCAGAGAGCACCTTTGCTTGGGACAGAGAGGCTTTACTCTGAGCGCTGTGGGCAGTGCCTTGGACACCTGGCATCCAGCAGCAGTCATTTTTCACTGCACAGCTTAAAACTGTTCCAGAGGTAAGAATAAGAGCAGATTGTTCTCTCCTTTAGGATATTCTTACAGTAGCTTTTGAAAAAATTTTCGGCTTTTCCCCCCTATGTTAATACAAATCTTTATTCCTGATGTTAGATCCCTATTATTATGATATTGTTGATAATCTGAACTCTGCATCACTCACGGCTCTGAAAGAGGTTACTACGATGAGTCTTAATTCTCTGGACTGTGGACTCTCTAGCTGGACTGAAAAGGTGCAGCTGGAAAACTCAGTGACACAGGGGCTCTGGGCAAACTCACATGCGTCCTTCAACATGACAGTCCTTTGTTCCAACAATATTACTGTATTTAATTGCAGAACTCACTCATTCCGACAATCTCTGCTTGAATAATATGCAGTATCCTTTACAATTTTTTTTCTTCTATAGGCTTTCAGAAAGAGGTTTTAAAAATGCCTTCGTGTCTGATACAGTATAGTTATCTGAATTACTCCCTGGTCCTCACTTGTTTTTCAGTACCATAGTTAACTGGAAAGACTCTCTGTATTGATAGTTGAGGCGATAATTGTAGATTTCTTTGCAGCAAGGTACCTGACTATGTTGTAAGTATGATCAAGTGCATTTATTTATTCTCCCTTAGGGTGGTATTTTATCCTTTGCTTTATGGCACTTCAAACTTTTGAGTCTGCTGTTTGTAGAGTATTGCCTATATCATACACTTGGGAAATTCCTCACAGGGTAGCGATAGCCGCTATTTACAGACTTTGTGAAAAACAAGCTTAAAGATCAGTCCTGTGAGTCTGCAATAAGACTGTGTGTGCTACTGTTGTCATGCTCATTCCTATTCCCTTTTGTATTTTTATTAATCATTCACCCATTCATTCAGCTAGAAGTATTAGAAGACATTAAGTCATGTGGAAGGCAACACCCAATATAGCCATTCTTTCTTTTTTCAAGATAATTTTCATGGAGTTGAAACTCTGTATTTCATTAAAACAAAAACTTTCTTTGAAAAAAAACCTCTCCATAGTCTCTTCTCTTTGTGTGGGTTTTAGAGAAAGAAATCTGAATTTTGGGACAACCTGAAGTTAAGAATGGTCAACCGCTTATTTTAACCTTTTAAAACTTCTGCAGAGGAGGGGTCATGTAGGTCAGACATTCCTTATGGATCGTGTTCTGAGGGAGGGTGCCACAGTCCCAGGTTAGGACATGTCTATCATGCAGCTGCTGAGAGGCACAAGTATGTCTGAAGAACAGTCAGTGGTCTGTCTTTGTCCTTGGCATTGCTTTCTCATCCATGTGAAATGATGCATACTGTTTTAGTTCTTGTTCTGGTCGCAATAACGTACTTTTAGAAGTGTTTCAGAGCTTAGTAACGTTTCTTGGGAGTGCTATTAAGCCTCCAGAGCAAACTGTCCATGTGTATTGTGGTTTGCTGGCAGAACCAGCAAGAAGTGCCTGTTCTCACAATCTCAAATAAGAGCAAGTTGGAAAAAATAAGATCTGGGTCACTGCTTGTGATGAGTAAGCAGTTACCAGAGCGTCGAGCCATTTTCCCCCCCTCTGAGAAGCTGTAAAGGAACATCATAGCAACCAAATCCCAGTGCAGTTTATTAGGCCTCCCTTGCCTACAAAGCTTCTGTTACAAATTACTATTTTTGCATTTTTGGACTGTGTTATCACTATCAAGGTTTCAGTTTCTTACCTTCTGTGCTCTTCCTGCTTGGTAGATATTTTTTTTTTTTCTTCATGTGGACCGCTATAGATCATATTAATCTATGGAGTGTTTTACTGGAGTAAAACTGGAGTTTTACAGAATAAAAGAACAAGCTTAGCAGAGTCATAAAGTTACAGTAGACTGCTGCACTCTAGGCAGGGCAGTCCAAATGAAGATGGAAATCATATCCCGAAAAGTTAGTGCAGTGTAGTTTAACAGATTAACTCACTAATTTGTCTTTCCTCATTTTAGGTTAGTAATTTTAAAGAAAGGCTGGAAATGCAATTGCGGATATGAAAATGAGAATATGAGAATGATGTGACCTGACTGACGACAGCAGAGTTGCAAATGAGCTCTTGAATTCTGTGTTTTGCTCTGACTTTTTGGGCGGCCTTTCTGTCTTAGCTTTCTCATCTATAAAACAGATAGGCCGGCCAGGTGGCGTCCGCTTTGATTAGCATTTGTAAAGTGCTTTGATCACTCAAAGTCCTCTTTTAGCACTAATTACTCCTCGAGTGTATTCATGCGTGGAAGCGAACAGGCAGTCCGACTTCTGCTAGGAAGGATAAAGTGCAGGAAGCCGAGGGAGGGCTGAGCCCAGGACAGACCGTACCCGGGCTTCGGGAGGGTGTCTGGAGCCCAGCCAGCCTTCTGCATCCTGTGCCCTGGAAGGGAATCGATTGTGAATTCTGGTGATGCAGAGAGCCTTTAGGCAGTGCTTGTGTCACAGGTGCCTATAATATCAGCTCCCTGCAAGTCTGTGAGGTGTACGCCTATACGCACGTGCCTTCAGCAGAATGAAAGGCAGGTGGTGCAGGCGAGCCTCTGCCCCTGCCCTGGTAGTTAGACACATCCCACCACACGGGAAGGCCTTTGCACTGCCCTGCACAGGGGGTAACCTGCACTGCATATTCAGCTTTGTAAAGCTTTACCTCCTTGTTACTTCTCAACAGAAACTTGCAGGCAGAGTACGACCGTTTGAAGCAACAGCATGACCACAAAGGACTGTCTCCACTGCCGTCCCCACCGGAGATGATGCCGGTTTCTCCGCAAAGCCCACGGGACGCTGAGCTCATTGCAGAAGCCAAGCTGCTTCGCCAGCACAAGGGCCGCCTGGAAGCCAGGATGCAGATACTGGAGGATCACAACAAACAGCTGGAGTCGCAGCTGCACAGGCTGAGGCAGCTGCTGGAGCAGGTGAGGCCTCAGGCCTTTATTCTAGAACTCTCTAGAGTCCTCTTCCAAACCGGGTGTGAAGCTTTATCAATAACGACAACAGACCAAGAAATCATATCCGTGGAGGCTAGCGAGAGAAAAACATTAAGTTGTTATAAAGGCTGCAAGTGAGAAGGTGAAAATATGTTTCAGGGTTCTTATTTAGTCTTCTTCCTTGTTTTATTCGGAATTCAAATCCATTGTTTGCACAGATATATTTATTTTAAAACAGATAAAATTGCGTGTATTCATGGAATAAATGAACACAGAGATATGAAGGTAACTGTACCGAGCTGTTAATAACAACCTCTTTTTTTTTTTCTTCAATTTTCAGCCGCAGGCAGATGCCAAGGTGAATGGTACAACACTATCATCTCCTTCTACCTCTTTGCAGAGGTCAGACAGCAGCCAGCCCATGCTTCTTCGTGTAGTTGGCAGCCAGACTTCAGAAACCATGGGTAAGATAACAAAGTTCAGATTGTCGTAAAAAATAGTTATAGTCCATTTTCCAGCAAAAAAAAAATATTCTTGAAGGCAGAAGTTCAAATGAGAACAAAGTAGACATTTGCAGTGGTCCTCGATGTCATCAGACTATTTACATCTTCATTATGGTTCAGGCTATTGCTATTGATCACGGTGCACACAGTAGGATGGATATTTTGACATTAAACACAAAGCTCAGCCAGGGCTTGACTTCTGAAAACAAATATCACTAAAAAGCTACCTGTTTTATTCAAACTAAGTTTAATTTTGAAAGCATGACATGGCTGATTTAAATGTGCGTAGTATTAATTATGGCTAAGAGATTAAATCTATGATTAATCATCCCTATGTTAACTGATGTGATCATATTTTTAATATGTCATGTCTCAATCAGTGGGATTGAGCTTTCACTCGTAAGCAGTGCTCATCTAGTGTCTTTCCTAAATACCACATCAGATGTGATAATGAACATCATGTGAGTTGTGGCGTAAGGTTAAGCAATAGTATTCTGTAGCTAGAGGCTGGAATTGTTATTTTGGTGCTTTTAGTAACTGCTGTGCAGCATTTTCCTAATTTCCTATCTGTTACATAATTAATAACTATTTATTACCAAGTAGTAAGGATTTTCTGCTAGTAGAAAAGCAATTAACCATTGCAGCGTCTTTAAGCAAATGTACTTAAATTACGTCAACAAGATAATATTTGAAATCTGGTGATAATCAGCTTCATACACAAAAATGTATTTAGTGTATATCAGAGAGAGGTTTTGGGGGACAGTGAGAGGCTTAAGTGAGAGCTTTTCACTGCAGTTAGTGAAAAAGTCAATGACAGTGAGAAATAGTATGGGAGGGGACGTTCTGCTGTGTCTGAAGTGTCATCATGATGGGAGAGACAGCTTGTTCAGGGGATTTTTCTTCTATCCTGAGCGTAGGCAATAACATCAGCCTGTGCCGTTATCAAACAAGATGGGTCTATGTGCCCTACAACAAAAAATGTGAAATAAATTGTACCTTTACAGATGCTTAAGTTAAACCCTGGGGGTGAGAGTACAGTCACAGGTAACAGCAATTTCATTTGGATCTTTCTTCAATCGTTTTCCTAGTGAGTAAATATTTTGCAACAGATGAGACAAAATGTATCAGTGGAGTAATTTGTACGGCTTTCTGAAGAAGTGTCATGAAATTCGTCACATAAAATATGTTAATTAAATTACACAATAAAAGATAGGAAGTCAGTGGTTCCCTGCCATTATATTAAGTCTTGTGGATTCATACCTTATCGTTTAGCAGGACAAAATACAATAATGTACTTCTTTTCATTTGACTTAATATGAAATTATTCCCATTTAACTTGTGAGACTGAAATTAACACACATACAATCATATAAACTGCAAAAACTCATTTAAAGCAAGTATTTAGACATGAATTGGGGTTTTTATTTTTTAATTTAGCCAATATGTGGAAGGACAGTGAGGTGTTGAATCATTATTAGTATGATCATGTTGAAACTCAGCAAAGCAACACTGTTGGCAGCATGGAGCAGAGCTTATAAAAAGAATTACTAACAGAGCTAACAAACCACAACTAATTCAGTTTGTCGAGTCTCCTTTCACACCCGAAAGCTTTGCTTGCTAGTCTGAGAGTTTTCTAAAGCACAGTTTAAAATACTCTTGAATCATGAAGGGAACCAGAGGGGTGTTGTAAATAATGCTTCCATGCAGCAGGCAGGCACCCAGTAATGAGGGAGTCGTCATTTCTGAGAAAATACCGAGGATGCCTAGGTCTTTCAGGCAATGAGGTAATGTAGCGGTAGCTTTTATATATTTTCCTTTTGAAAGGAGACCTTAGATTTTTTAATTTGAATGTAGACCCATGGCACTTCTCTGTCTCTCTGCTTTCACCAGGAGAGACTACTGTAAATGGTTTTCCACCAGCAGCGTTGCCCAGCCATTTGGTAAAAGCAAATCTGATCTAGTCTGATCCTAATTTACAAATAGAAGAGCTTATCCCTCGATGACCTGAAATACACCTGGGCAAGTGGAAAGGTTCTGCCTTCCTTCTCATAGACTCCTAATGGGAAAGTCCTGATCTTTGGCCTTTCTCCCACAGTAAGGTAGCAGCAGAAGAGGTTCTCTGAGGCCTGTGAGCCAAGAGGTTGTTGATGAACTTTAATTCATTCAGGTACTACCAGAATATTTGAGACCTACCCAGCTCTCCAAGCCTTTCATAGAAACACAAATGGAGAAGACTGTTTTGGGTAAAGAGAGGTAACTGAGGTCTGAAGGTGTCTTTACTTTCATCAGGTTGCTTGGCAGATGTCTTATTTTGTCACTTACAAGGAAATTCTCAGAAAAATCATCCAAATGAGAAAAAATAAAAATAATGCATTTTAAATAAAAGATACAGTGGTTCTTGAGGGTCAGCACAGTTCAGTTTGTATAACCACTTACCAGGACATTTGGAAATCAGTACCTGTCCTCAGTTCTTCTTGGCCAGGACAGCAGAACCACTGCCCTCTTCTTTTGATCTTTAGGGCCAGGTGGTTTTCTGCAGGCATGTTGATAAGGTCCTTGGCCTAAGTAGAAGCAGCAAGATCTTGCTCTGAGTTTTCACCTTGACATCCAGCAGCGGCTGGAAAGACATTACTTCTGCTAAGGCAACTCCATCGGTACAACACTTGATGCAGAAGTTTCTCATGGTGTGAGATGATTTGTGCAAATCCAGCACCAGTCAAAAGCTGAACAAGCTGCAAGCAGTCTCAGCAGCTATTTTTAGACCCTTAATGGAGGAAAAGAAGGTGATACAAAGACCATTACTTATATTAATTAAGTGCTTCTTGCAGACAGTTTACCCTGCTTCTTGTAGTGGAGTGGGAAGAATTACTCTTGCTCAGTAATAACTCTTGTGAAACTCCTAGTCCTAAGGTGAGGCCAACGCTAAGTCTAATAATAGGAAGTATGTAAAGTCCTGAAGCGTTCCTTTAGCACCTCCTGTAGTAGGCTTTTCACTAGCATGGAGCACCTCAGTGTTTAAAGAATGTAAATGCTAACACAAAATCAGGCAGTTTATTGCTCAGGTTGAGAAGGGCAAGATGTATTAGAATAAGGGGTCATTAAGTCATTTTCAAAATAAGGATGTACCTCTTATCATTACTACAGCAGGCAAAATTGCTTTCGTGTTTTAATAGGGATAAAAGAAATCTAGTAAAAAAGGAGAATCTCACTCAAATGGTATCCTTTAAGTGTACTCTTTTTTCAGATGCTTTGTTTGTATTGGAGGCTAGGGTCTACAGTAAAATCAACATATGGATTTTAGTTATGTGAAACCATGGCCAAAAAAATCCCAGTAAAAATATAATGTATTGAATTTCCCATTAAGCCGCTGCTCTATAATCAGGTTATAGAAATTATTCAGTGGAAGAAATGTATTTCGCTTTATTAAACTGCTGCTAAAACCTTTTACGGTACAATTGAATGTTCTTGGAGTGCCAATCTGATGCAATTAAACTGTCAGAAATATTAATACTGATGCAGATGAGAATCTGGGTTTCTACTGATTTACGCAGCTAGGCAAAGCAGTGCTAACGTGAATCCAGCACTATTAGAAAGCTCAACAGCAGCACTCACAACAGCAATTTCTTTTTCCATTAGTAGAATAAGAGAAGCTGAAACAACAAGTGTCATTTATTGGAACTAAATGTGCCTAGCAAACATTTTACTCCACTTCTTTTACCAGAGTAGATTATTTCTTAAATCCCATTTTAAAAATTAAAGTCAGTGTTAATTGTTTAAAATTCATTGTTTAATTTCACTTAGATCCTTAAAAAAAAGAGAGAAACATAATAGTCAACAAGATTTGCCTTTAAAATTTTGAGTGTACTAAGCAGAAAATGTGTTTAAGTGAACAGCCTAAGCTTCATGAAGGACATACGCAATAGCAAGCTGTTAGCAAATGAATTTACAGTGGTTCTCATGTGGTGGTGTGGATTTGCTTTCCAGGCGAGGATGAGCTGCTCAGCCCTCCCCAGGACACAAGCACAGGTTTGGAGGAAGTGATGGAGCAGCTGAACAACTCCTTCCCCAGCTCCAGAGGTGAGCACTGCTGCCTGCGGCAGATGAGAGGGAGGAAGATGAAAGTGCTTTCTGCTCCTTGATGTTTTCAGGGGGCTGTGTTTTGGTTTCAAGTTTTTTGCTGCTCTTTGTTTTCATTTTAACAATAGCTGTACAGAAACCTGTCTTATTTAGAGTGGAGAAGCAGCCTGCTCCTCCTTTACCTTAAGCTACCTCCACAGGTAGCCCTTGCTAGATACGTGGATGCAACAGTGTGTGTCTGAGACCCTTTTTTCCTGAGCATTTTTTCCTCTTCCCTTTTCCTTTTGTCACAGCTTCACTCCTTTTCAGTCCCCTTGCCAATTTGTTTTTAATACATGTCTCGGCACATTTTTCTTCTGTCCTTACCTTTCTCCAAGAAGAATTTGGTTAAAAATAATATTAAAATTCTGAGTCAAAGTTGTCGACCTTGTAGCACTTGGGTCCAGAGTGATGGAGGAAAAACAAGTGGGCTGCTTGTTTGTGCAGCGTAGGCTGCGCTTGTGCATACAGCCACAGCATTTCTTTCATTGTTTCTGTTTTGCTCATTCCTGTTGTTTGCTCAAGATAAGCATTTGTATTACTGGGATTTATTTGTTCAACCTTTTTTCATTTGAGAAGGTCTTTTCTGAGCCCAGAGAAAATATTCTGCTGCCAAATAAAAATGGCTTCGATTCCTAGCAGGAATTGGGAAGTTTGGAATATTACCTGTTGCTGTGAAAGAAGGCTCAGACATATAAACCTCTTGGCAAAAGCAAGTCCCGGTGTCTGTTGACAGCCTGTTAAGTAGATTTCAGTAGGGACATAGACTTACTGCAGGGCCCCTTGCACAGGTTTCACACATCCTATGGAGGTAGAGGTTCTTCTTTAGTAGATAAATGCGTTAACCGTCATGCTCGACTGTCAATGAAATCAAGTTTTCTCCATCCTTTGATTTCAGAGCAAGCTCAGCTCTCACCAGGCATCACCTGTGAGCTGTGGAAAAGGAGAAGGCAGTATAAACTGCATAAGATCTCATGCTATAGATCAAAACATGGGATCACTTCAAAAGATATTATTGAAGAAAATGTAATACAATACATTGTTAGCTACATTCATCTCCTCCTCAACGTCGTATAAAAAAGTCACATGTCCAGCCCTCATTTTGCCTAGATATCAATTATCAGAGACAGCAGATGAAAAATCTCTCAAATATCGGTTTGTAGATAAAAACGGACTTATTTTTCAAGTTGCTGTGTACAGAAGGTTGCAACAGGCAGTGCTTTCTTATCAGTGACCATCATTTGTGTAAATATGTTGTATTTAGGAGATCTTGCATAATCGTATGTGTCTAGATGTAGATACCCTATTCACCAAATGTGGTATCTAATTTGTAATCGTAGCTGATGACACTGACAGTGTTTCTTTTTAAAAACAAGCTTAGTTTTAAGTAAATTGGAGCAATTTATAAAACAGCAGTTAATGAGATAACTGAAATACAGTGGTTCATTTCCTGTGTATAAATAGAGATCAGTCTGTTAGATATCACTCCCTACTGACTGAGAATAGGAAAGGTTTTGAATTTTATTAGTGAAAAATACAAAACTTCATGAATCAAAGTGATAAAGTTTAGTGGGGAAAAAAAAAGAGATTTGAAACTGGTAACATCAGTTAATATTTTAATTCTGTAAATTAAGCTATAACTTCATATTTTCATTCTGGTGATGCAAAATGTGATCATTTAAATACAGAGAAAGAATGTATGACCTTATTTTGTTTCTCTGTTCAGTAACTATGTTAGAAGTGTAGTATGTGATCACAAGCATCACTAAAAGAGATTGCAGTTCATATACTTTACTGCCTGACTAGCAGCCGTAAAGGGCAAAACCCCTCTCTAGCTGTGTGGAGGGCTGCGAGCAAGGAGGAGGCACAGTCTTTGTTTGACATGTGTCATCTTCTGTCTTCCTCAGCCAAGCCGTGAGAGGAGCTTCTGACGCAGCAGCCAGGTGCAGGCACAGGCTGTCAGGCAGAGTCAAGCTTCCCACAGGACTGTTTTTCTGGGCCTGACCAAAGCACTGTCGGGCTGAGCAGGAATCTGCCTCTTCCTCTCCCTTTGGCTACGCAAAAAGATTAGTCCAGCTGGAAGAAAAAGTCATTTGCTTTTTGGAGAGTTGTACCAGGTTTTGGCTAAAGAGATTAGGACCTCAATTATGTTTCTCTGTTCTTCTTGTATCTTTTGATGCATTTGCACAAATGCCAGGTTTGTACGATTGTTTTTGGTTGAGGAGTAGGAATGGTCAGGCCCTCTGTGAGAAATAGTTTGTCCTACAACCAGTGCAAATGGATTTCTATTCACTGGTTGATAGAGAAGGCTACTGACATCATCAGTTTTAATGAGATCTCATGCAAACTTCAGGTATTGACATTTTCTTCTACTCCCATTTTAACTATTAAATGATATTCAATTGATACCCGCATAAACAAAACTTCCATCCACAGCTAATTTGCCAGAGCCTCATGTAGGCCTTTGTTGTGCAGCGAAGGATGCTGTGGGCAGTCAGATTGCATGGGCGTCAAGGATGTGACTTATGATTTGCAGTACTGCAGGAAGGAGAAGAGGAAGCAGGGTTGACGGGTTTCAACAAACCACTGAATCAGGGGCCTTTTTGCTGTTGAGAAGTGCAAATCTGTATCTCAGGTTTCCAATCTGTAATAAAAGATCAAAGAGCAATTGCAAAAGAGTGAAAGCAGTTTGGCAAAGCAGTCTGAGAAGAGGGCGTAGTGTAAGGATTCAGATGTGATGCAAGTAGTGTTTTATTTCTTTGCATTAGAGGTTGCATTCAATCTCAAGCTATTTGTAGGTATTCAGGAAACAGAACAATAAGCCCAAACAAGTGATGAGCACAGATCTATAACGAATACATTTTCTTATATCAGTTCTTGTTAAGCAGAATTAAAAAATTATCAGATGTAAGAAACTCAGTCATCCCAGTCTGGCATTCAGAAGTGTGATGTGATTCAGGAGCTTATGGAATAGTATTTGAAAGGTGAATTCAAACTACTTGGGTAACACGTCATGCATACACATGTGATGCACACACATGTGATGCACACTATCTTTAGGGATTAAAACTAGAAGGAAGATGGATTAAACGCCCAAGATTGACTAGCACTAGAAGTAACTCTGTTTATTTCTATACTAATGCTGTAGAAGGAGAAGTCTGCTGTGATATTCGCAGACCATGCAATTCCAGGAGAGCTGCAGAGGACACAGGGCCCTCATCAAAACCTGCGTAGATTGAAAGTGAGAATAACAAATCCAGGAAGGGAAAAACATCCATACAAATAACCTGAAATTTATACTTGGAATCAATTGAGGAAATCCAGGGATGTTACTGGCAGGACCTTATATGTGGGTTTCCTTTATAGCCTGTAAAAATAAGCATGTTAAATTTCAAGCTAAATGTCCAGCTCCAGCATGTCACAGCATAGGCAATGATAACACCTTTTGAATCAGGGATGTAATTCTGGGTGTCCTGTTGCCGTTAGGATAACGACAACTTGGGGGAGTGCAGAGCAATATGACAAGAGCAAACTGGACCCTGAAGGCTTTGGTTCATGAGAGAAGTTCAGAGCTGAATAAGCAGTGAAGAGAGGAAAGGACTGAGTTTCTGCGCTTGATTTCACAGATGTATAGCTGAACATCACAGGATACAAATTAAAACTGAAATATTTAGTCTAAATATCATCGAAAGCATCTGAAGAGTAAGATTTGCTCAAGCTGGGAAATAGTTTTCTAAAGCAAGTAGTAGCTCTTATTCTGGACTTCCAAAACAAAGCAGTAAAATGTAGTAGTAATTAATTGTCAATCACCTGGAGATAGATTCATTTTGATTATGGTATTTTCCAAGTTTCTGCTGCATAGTGTTGGTTTTAAAAGGGCCTCAAGGGCTCCATAACATCGTTTTGAATGTATTTGAGAAAAGCACGTGTTAAACAAATCATGTCATAGAACTTCATAAGCAGATCTCAGATGCAGTAACTGTGTTACTATATACCTTTTACAGGGTTATTTTGTTTCTACGGTTTAACCTTCGGCAGTTCTTGGCATTTCCTAAGGAGGAGGGGACCTCCATGCTCCTTGCACAGCTGACTGTTGGTGCCGAAAGCTGTTTCATTTCTGGAGAGGGAAATTCTGCTGAATACCTGATGATTGCTGTCCTTAAGGAATTTTTCTTTCCTTTTAATCTACAAGGTTTCCCATCCATTCCTCTTTTACTTTGCTGCTCCCAGCAAATTCACAACTGCTGCAGCTGCTTCGAACAGCTGCTGTGCTAACTCAAAACAGATGTCAAAGCCAGAGGTCTGACATTTAGTGGAAATCTACCGTTAAATACCACCTCAGTGGTTTATTTGACCCTGCTTGATAATGGGCCACAGAGGAAAACATTTTCACGCTGTATTTGTGCCCAAGCTACTAAATCTCCAGGGAATTGGTTCAGAGTTAGAAAGTAAGATTGGCAGGCCAGTATTTTTAAAGCCAAATTCATCTCTCCTGCAGCACTGAGGACCAACACGTTGCACTGCTTCAGGTGGATCTCATGGTGGACCAGGCTGTGTTTTGCGGTTATGGTTTAGTGGCAAATGCTTTCTGTGAATGAAGCTCAGAGAAGAATTCAGGGGCAGAAGTTCCTGAGCCAACCGAAGTTGGTGAGAAAGCTTCCCAGGCTTCCAATGCAGAGCCTTTGCTGGTGGATAATGAGGAAGTGGGAGGCAAGAAGTGGTTAGAAATGAGCCCATGATGGCTTAAAAGAGCTAAGAGGCCATGACATCACATGAAAACATATGGAGAGGGATCAGTACTCACCGTCATTATATAACGTAGTACTGCTTAATACAGATGTTTTCTTGTGCAGTGAAATTACAAGACCCCACAGCAGTAAATAGATAGCACTAAGAATAGCACCATCTTTTACAAGTTTTCTTTTATTTTAATCTCAGTCACATAAAAACACACCAGACATTCTCTCCTCTCACTCTTGCATCAGCCACACTCTGTCCTGAATGGGACTAACATCCTAAGTGGAACTAGCAACTTTCAGCACTGCAAATAATGCAGTTTCTTATAGTCTGACAGCAAAAAGTCTTACTACTCAGACTTTTCTTTTCACACTTCACTGAATCAGTGGAAGAGTACCCTGTAGTTATTACACTGTAGTGTATTCTGGAAATACTCTTCCACTTGAGCTACCCTGGCCTTTTCTGGACTGTATCCCCTTCTCTGTGCTATGGTCCTACATCCAACTTCAGTGAGCCCAGGTGACTGAGATCCGTTATCACCCCCCTGTGGCACAACAGTACTGAAGTGGCTGAGCTTCTCTGCAGATTTCTGCTGGGATAGTCATGGGGGGCAGGACTAGATCTTTTGTGACTTATAATGCTCAGACCTGATGTAAACCGAGCATACATTAATGAATTTAACAAAACTTGAAAGAACTTTTTTTGAAGAAAAAAAGCTGTTTGCAGATCCAGATCTCTCCACTCTGCAGCCCATCCCTCTCCTGAGTTCAGTGAGAGGGGCAGTGCAGTAGGTGCTTTGTGCTCTCTGCTTTGATCTACATCTGCATGGATGCAGGAATTTTTTGTTAGTGCCTCTGCTTTCAGGTTTGATTTGATCACTCTCTGTGTACCTTTGCCGGTGATACAATGTCATGTAGATTTCAAAAAAAAAAATTTTTAAAAAGACTCTTCTGTTTTGTAAGGGCAGGAAGTCTTGATTTGAGCAGGAATAATAGATAATTAGGCACCCATGGATTGTGTATCAGTATTTTGATGCCTCACAGAATACAAATTTTCAGAACTGCGGCAATATAGACAATCTTCTTCCTCTGCAATTTATACCAAACCATATTCCTTGCCTTAAAACTTAGAGACACGCATTCATTCATATGCAGAGAAGAAAATAAAGTATAATCCATTAAACCCTTTTTAATCTTCCTCCAAAGGAAATTAGCTGTTAGTGTAGTAGTGCTACTCTTTGTTGCATTTAACAAAATCTAGGGTTGATTACTCACTACAGACTTTCCTCACCAGCTGTTTTGTGTGGTGCAGAGCTATCCCAGTTGCCTTTAAATACGTTCATTTTCAAGCACAATCCAGTCTGTTGCCTGTAGATATTTAAATTAGGTACTGTGTAGCTGCAATTCTAGGTGCTTGTGCAGACAGGTAGGCATTTCTTAAGACCTCCAAAAGGATCTAGTATCTTGCATACAGGCAGTTCCTTCTCTCCTCTTGACCCAAGCTAAACTGTCTTTTGCTGGATCTCATTCATGTCTCAGGACTCTTGCACACCCAGCTGTACCGTGCTACGGTTTCTGGAGGCCTTAGGTACACCACCTGTTCATCTAAACCTTGGGGCTCTTCCTCATAGGAATTCCAAAGTATGCAATGATCTTTATATCTTCATTTTCTGTTACACAGTTTATGATTTATATTGGTGAGAGGTCCTCATCTTCCCTCATGGGAGGCGTTTCACCCTGCTCTAGGTGCACCTGCTCAACCGGGGGGGTTGGACAAGATGATCTCCAGAGGTCCCTTCCAATCCCTGCCATTCTGTGATTTTTTTTTTTTTTAATGTTCTTAGCTCCTGATGAAAGCACCAGAGGAGGTTGCAGGCTGTGTAGGCACCCATGTAAGTCCTAGAGGGTTAGGCAGGCCTGCAAAGTGAAGTCCTTAGAACCAATGTGACACCTTTCCTAGCTGTCAAGCTTGCTCTGGTACCTCTGTGCACCACTAGCACATGCGGTATAGACATAACCTGAGCGACCAGAATAGAAACCCACATGCAGAGCATGACTTCAAACCTATTATTATAATTTCTAATAGTATGTATGCTATTGGGGAGAGGGAGAGGGGAAGGAAGGGAATAAAAATTCCTCTGTTGTGTAAATCGTAACCTTTGCTGTCCGGGCCCTTCAGGGGTTGCCCCGGCCCTTGCCGTTGCCTGGAGTTTGTAGTTGAGCAGTGGCTCTGACCTGTGGTGGTCAGTGATGCCATTCACTTCCTCCACCCTCTCCTCCTCTCCTTTCCCACCTCTGCTCAGCTTTACTCTGTTGCTGACCCTTGTTCTGATCCTTGTAAAATACCTGCAAAGCTATTTATTGTCTTTCTTCCCTTCTCCTGCAGGCTGCCATACCTAGAAAAAAAAACTCGACAGCAATTACATTACTGTTATGCTGACCGGTGTCTTCTCCCGTATATTTCTGTCTCTCTCCCTGTTGTTCCATACGTCATTTACAATTACAACATTTACAACAGCTGTGGGAGAAAGATCATCCTCTTTCTTGAACAGCATCTATCGCAGTGACTTTCTCACCTCGGGCTGCAAAGTCTGGCCATGCTGGTGCTTGCAGTAGCATACCAGTGACAGTGGGACGCTGCTTCTGGAGGCAGCAAGCATCTTAGTGTCACCAGCTGTGTGATGGGAAGGGGGGCGGGGAAATGTTTCTGCTGTTGATTGACACCTGGCTTTCTTTTTTCAAAACCAACTATGCTATGATAAGTGTTCAAGAAGAATCAGTATGATCAAAGTATGGCTTCTGTGACAGCTCGTCAGGAGCATCTTTTCAGCTAAACTCATTAATGAATTCTCTGTTTTGGCAGTACACCTTGAAAGTGATGAGATATTTTTGCTTTTTTCCCCTTTTACCCTGAATGTTTTTTTCTCCCTTTCTCCCTCTGCCCCCTCAGTTTTACCATGCTGGCAGATCAGCTTGTTGGAAACATCTTATCTTGTATGTGAGCATGTGTACAGCTGTAGGTGTAAAGTGTGTGTGTGTGTGTGTGTGTGTGTACATATGTGTATCTATGAATGTATATCTTTATATGTCTGTAGCCCCTAATAAAATGTAAAGTGTCCGGATGAATTAATTTCATGTTGGGAAAACATGATTTTACCACTAATACTGATTAGTAGAAGTACTCGAACTGAGGAAATCTGGATGCTCAGAAGGTGAATTCAGCTCTTCTCTGCCAACCTTATCCTCAATTGAGAGGCCTGTAAGTTGGTTTTAGTAGTTTTCTCAAGTGTTTTTGCCAGGTTAGAACCAAGCTGCAGGTTACAGATCTGTTCTTGACTAAATCAGCTGAGAATCACCTGTGGATTTCACTGCATTTTCAGTCTTTGTTTAAAGCAGAAATGCAGTTATTTTACATTAAACTCCTAAATGGAAATTGAAGTGTCTCTTACAGTATAAAATATATATTCATGTGTGGTTTTTTTCCTTTTTTTTTTTCTGATATTTCTTCCACTTCCTCTCTCTGTTCCTAAAGGAAGAAATGCCCCAGGAAAGCCAGTGAGAGAGGTTAGTGAGATGCAGGCTCACTGCCATGGCTTCTGTTTGTCACAGCTTGCTTTCTGTGCCCAGCATGCGTGTGACGGCAGCACGGGTTTGCTTGGGTTTGGTGAAGGGCAAGGGGGGGTTTTATTTTGCTGTGGGTTTTGTTTGATTTTGCTGAGTGCATTACCCATGTGTGCTCTAACAGTAGTGTACCTCTCAACTTTCAGTGGAGACAATGTCAGCTCAGCGATCTGCATTGTCTTACATCCTCCCAGAGGTGGAAACTCAGGAATGGGGAGGAGAAAATAATACACTGAAATTAAGCCTCTGTATGATAAATGTGGTCAGCAAATATGCTGCAATCATTGACTTATGTTCCGTCACTTGTGTACATAAGCACGACAGGGAGACCCATGTCTCTTGCTGCTCTGCTTACATACTCACAATTGTATTTACATATACGTGCCAGTATACCAACCGTCATCTCCAGTTATTAAATAGGTTTTTTTCTTTTTTCTTTAGAACAGTGAGAGTTGAGAGGTATAAGAGATTCAGGTGTTTTAATTTCCTGATGTACTATTGCAGAATGAAGAATGCTACTAACACTCACGGCTCCACAGTGTTCAGCAATGCAAATGGGCGATGGTTTTCACTGTGCACTTTGGACGTGGTTGGTTTGATGCAAAATAGATTTTAGAATTTGGATGTCGCTGCTCGTTAATGGAGGAAAACGTTTTGTGCTGTGTTGTCATAGCACCTTTGAAAGTATTTCCAGAGCGCCTTGATTTTTCCTCTGTGAAGCTGCTCTTCCCTCGCTAACCAGATACAGCGTTTGAAAGATGAATTCCTAGCGAAAATTATTATTAAAGATAAAATATTCAGAGACTGCCTGAGTGCAATTGCAAGTAGCTGTGAAATGACCTTTCCTGCGCAGATGATGTTCAGTGTGGATGAGGCAGAAATTGAAGTGTAACCCTGTTTGCAAACTTCTGCTGGTGCGGAGAGGGGGGATCATGGAAACACACTGCACTGGGGTCTTTAGCAGAGCTCTTGTGAACCCCCAGTCGCTGTCAGGCTACCCGGGGTGAGCCAGGATTTGCTCTAATGCAGTGCCTTGCAATACAGTGGTTCTCTGCATTGGCTGTAGGAGCTGGCGCAGGTCCAGCGACTCCAATGAGTAAGAGGCTCAGCACAGGTTAAGTGTGCCCTCAAATGGCAGGTCCTCTCATATGGATCAAAAAAGGGTGCTTGGGATACCGTCAACAGACTGCACCAGTCCAGAAATTTTATGACAATTATTTCATATTCAGCCCTGCATGCTGTCAGCCCATACGGTCTGAGAATTGTTCTCCAATTCAGCAAAACAGGTTGTTAATTTCCACTATCCTCATTCATATTTATGCATATTATTCAGAAAAAGCTTCTGCTGCTGAGGGCATATTTGATACAATTAATAAAAAAGTAAAAATTTAAAAAATGAGCATGTCCCACCTGATCAGATTCCAGCAGCTTATCTCTAAAAAAGTTGACTTCTTCAATGAATCGCTCACCGCTCTCCAGTTGTGTTTGTGCTCGCTGATGGTTCCAGAGGGGTCTTGGTACCTTGCAGAGCTGAACAGAAAACGCAGTTCTCCACCTGCTTACGGAGTGTGTGGGCTAAGGTATAGAACAGCTTCTGCTTTATGTGTGAATCCATTTGCGCAAAGGCAGATCACGTGGTTTTAAAGCCGCCTGGCCAGGTTTTGATCCCATTACTCACATTAGGTATTGTCTTTGTATGTAATCCCATGGATTTCATGGCATTACTCGATATGGATAAGGGTATCAAAATCGAAGCCACCAACAGGAAGGATTTTTCTTTGGTCGGGGAAGGGTTAGAAATCTGTGCTGCTAAAAAAGGCACCGCATTGTGCTGGGGTTTCTTAATTTACTTTCTATCCACTCTTTCAAGTGTGAACGCTCCACGTTTATTTCTCTGACAAGCTGTAGTGTAAGATTGATATTCAGTTACTGCGCCCTCACCCAAAGGCCTTAATTCCAGTCGAGCCTCTAAAGCAAATTCAGCAGATGTGAAACGCACCGTTCTGTGTGTGACCAGAAGTGATGTAGTTACTGTCTGCAGAAATAGGTGTCTTCTGCTTTCAGAGCAAATGCACCTGTGTTAATATTCCCTCCATTTTGTAAGTCTAAGTTAATACAGTCCATGTCCATTTTGAGCTTTACTGCTGCATTTCAAAGTGTGTGCTAGTTTTTTTCTTATACAGTAGCAGCTTTCAACTGACGGTGCTTTAAGCATGGAGAAAACTTTTTCAGTTTTAATGTTTGTGAAAAAGAAAAAATTAATTAATGCCTTCCTTGGTGGCATTACATTAAAAATATGAATAATAATGAGTAGAAAGCTATGATTTATATGTTTCTAAGTGCTTTTAAGACAGTATTTTTCTCATTTGCTTCCTAATTAAAAATGTCAGTGTCCTACGTTTCACTCTTAGAGAGGGAAGGTAAGCAGTATTCAATAGAAGAAGCAGAGCTATATAGAAGCAGTCAGTGAATTTGAGCTTTTATTCTCATAACAGGCATTATAAAAGAGGGTGCATTTGTCACACATACAGTACCAGGAAATTACTGCATATGTTGTTCTCAACCATTTCGAGTCCTGATCACTCTAGCTGTTACTCCCATCTGCAAGAGAGGCAAAACTGCTGGCAGGGCAGTGATGCCCAGCTGAGGGTTCGCCAGCTGAGTGGCTGGAGCACAGCTATTTCGCCCGTTCTTCTGGCCCACCCTCCCGTCCTGTGACTGTCCTGGAGACTGCGGTCCCCAAGCTGTTGTACCATACAGTGCAGCTATTAACATAAACTGCAGTCAGCACTGCTTTGTGGTCATGCTGTGGGATGTAAACTCAAGTGGCTCAGGAGGATACGTGTGGTTGTTCAATTTTTTTCTGCGGAGGAAATGAAGACCTGTGCTTGAGAGGTAGCTTGGATGGGGTGGGGGAGAGGGAGTCATATCTCCTTGATCACCCCAGCATGCCTCTGTGCAGCTTTTATAGAGGGAGATCGTACTTGAAGCATGGTTATTTAAAAAATATGGCAGCAATTATCAAAGGAAAGAAAAAAAAAAAGACTAGCGGACATTCCTGTGATTTTTATGCATTCAAATGATACCCAGGGGTCTCTGGATGCATAAGGTCTTCCTGGCCCGTGTTTTAGTTGCCTGAAAAATTTAGCAGTTTGTACCTACTATGGCATACTTCTGAAAGACATTTTTTCTATAGTTTTGATTGAGTTATTCATTCTAGACCTAGACTCTTTCTATAAAACCTTTACAGCTCTGTATCTGACAGAACAAAACAGTATTAACAAATACTGATTTTTTTCTGAAGATGGGGTTTAGCAGTTTGGGTTGTTCTAAGGTGATGGAAGGGTGATCACTCTTCCCGAGCTGGTAATGAGTGGTATTGGAGTCCCTGAAGAGCCCTGGAGTCCCGTCACGGTTGGTAGAAACAACAGATCACAACAAATCTGAACAAGAGACCACGATCCCACAGGCAGCAGTGCCTCTAATGGCTGGCTACCCAGTTACGACTCTCACCACCTCCCTGTCTCATGTCTGTAGGTTGCTGCAGGTGAGGAAAAACAAGAGTGTTTAAAGCCTAGAGATTTCTTGAAAACAGTTTGCAGGGTCAGGACATTTGTGGGGATGCTGCAGGTCACTCCAGTTATAGCAGGGTTATAGCACACGCTACAAAGGTACCTGAGCCGTGTCAGAGTTTCGGGTAAGTAGAGCAAATCAGGAGAAGTTACCTTTCTGTTTATGTAAGCATCTCCTATCTAAAATATGTTCTTGCTTTCATATGACTTTGTCAAATTTTCACTTTCCATGGTGTAATTTGCTGGATTGATCTCAGCCTGCATGGTGTCAGTAAGAGGGATTATCCCTTACTTTTAAAATAAATGCGGTGGCATACATTTACTTTGAAGCAAGGAATGTTGACCAAAACTTGGCAGGAATTTTTCGTATGCTGTTATTTGACGTGCTGATGAGCAAATTACAAGTTTTTTCTTAGGACGAATAAGATGGCTACACATTAATGATTTATGGATGAAATTGCTGTTTGATGCATCTGTTTCTCTGTGTATTAGTGCAATTAGCAAAACGTCACCAGATTAGAACCAAGTATTTCTTTGTATCAATACCTGGCAAACAGTGCCATGCACAGCACAGCTCGCTATTGACCGGGCAGCTTGTTGAGTAGTTATCATTTAGATATGGCATAGTTTTGTGTAATTAATACTACATTAAAAAAAACAAAACCCCACAAAATCTTTAAAAATAGTATTTTAATGTAAAAGGTGGTAGTAATTCTCCAGAAGAAACAAACTTCTCTGGATATTTCTCAGGTCATGTTTTTCTATTCCATAAATGCTGATAAATATTAACTAACATCACTCCAAGCTCTGATGTACTGTAGAAATGTCAGCAGTGCACGACTACTATAATATTAGAACATTTGGAAGGGGATGGTGGGTTTGATTTGCCCCACAGGGAAGGTTCATTCCTGTTGCTAGAGAAGACAGGTGTGTGAAGAGGAACACCCACTGTGTAGGTGGGCAATGGTAACAGTCAGGCTCCACCACATTACAGGTAGGGACTGCGTGAAACATGTATCCTGGATACCCTGGTCATGTCCTTTCTTCGTCTGGGTGCTCCTTCCTCAAGGACCAGGCGAGGACTCGGCATCCAGGCTAACACAAAGCATTCCTTGGAAGCAGAGTTGTGGGCAGATGGCATTGCACCTCCCATGTTTTTTCCAGGCAAATATTCTATCGCCAGTGCTCTCAGGGAGTAAATCAAGCCCCTCAGGCCGTAGCAACATGCAGTTTTATTAAGTAGTACCTCCCCTGTTATATACTTTCAGTTGCTGGCACTCTGCAGCTCGGGGACTTCTTGTGTTGGAGGTCACATGCACTTCTTTGCATCTAAATAAATCTTTCTTCAGTGATTATTTTCTAACTCCTTTTTTAACTCATTTATGTGTTTGGCCTCAACATCAGCCTGTGGCGATGAGTTCAGTAACACAATTATGTGCTATGTGGAGTATAATTCCCTTCTGCTTGTTTTAAGACCTTCTGTCTGCTCAGTCCTTCTTGTCCTTGCAAGAAATCTTGAACACTCAGTCAGTCCTTGGTTTGGGTGCTGATCTTGTAGGGTGTCTAGATCTCTGGCATATTCCCTCTTCAGTCATATTTTTTCAGGAGGGAGACTCCAGATGGGATTCACCCGTTTAAACTGTGATGTCTCTGTTGTTTGAGATGCCAGAAGGTATTTGAGAGAGCCATAGAGGGCTGCAAATATGACACAGGACTTGCAGGAGACCCCGCTCTTCTGAACAGTAGCTGGAGACCAGGCCAAGGGCCTAAAATTGCAACTTTTGGCAGTTTAATCTCCCTACCTTCAAGTCAGTTTAGTCCCTAATTGTGATGAAGCTGTTTCTTACTGCTGATCAGTGTTGCTACCCTTCCTTTCCACTTCCAATGAGTGTGACAAGTCATCACTGGTTTAATCTCCAGAATTGTGCTCTGCGTTTATTTATCGTTTCTGTGTAGGAGGACCATGTGTAGTCGTTATACTGTCTTAGGCCTTCACAGTGGTTATGGGTGAGGAGAAATGCACAACTGTATAGTAGTCACTCGATAATTGTGGCATCTTTGTTTCTGCTGTACTGCTGTCTGAAAAGCAAAGGATGTTGTTAAAATGATTAAATAAACCGCAGCTGTTTAGTTTGGTCATCATTTTAGCTATCTGCGCAGGTATCCTGCTGGGATCTCTTGGGTTTAATGATTTAGTTAATTATTGCTGATCTGTTTGTTTGTTTTTTCTCCTTGATAGAACATTGAATGGTCAAACACTTGCAGCGCCAGTTGGAAACTTTTCTGTGATGTCAGTGGATTTGATTGTTGCTTTTGGTGAACATTCGTAATGATGCAGCTTCATCGCTACGGGGGGGAGGTTTTGGAAGACAAACACGCTGGCTTATCATCAACATAGCTTACCCTAGCCATTCCAGCCAGTATTGCTGTGAAGTGTTCTGCAAAACTGGCAACTTTTGCTAATAACATATTAGACTCATCCAGGAGGCTTCTGGGAAGAGTACTCTCTCTCCAGTGTACTCCACGGGGATGGCGGCAAGCGGCACGTGGAGAGCAATGGAGCTGCGCTCGGCCTCTTCTGTAGAATGTTCCCACCCATCTGCTGCCGTGTCTTCTTTGTTTAATTTCGTCTTCTTTGACTTTCTTTTTCAGGCCACAATGTAGGGAGCCTTTTCCACATGGCAGACGACTTGGGAAGAGCGATGGAAACCTTAGTGACAGTGATGACCGACGACAAGGTGTTAGAATAGCAAGATGTGTTTTACAACTTCAGGCGTCCCGCATGGTTTTTATAATATTCATACTACAAAGAGGATTAGACTGTAAGAGTTTACAAGAAATCAAATCTATATTTTTGTGAAGGGTAGTGGTACTATACTGTAGATTTCAGTAGTTTCCTAAGTCTGTTACTGTTTTGTTAACAATGGCAAGTTTTACACGTCTATGCAATTGTACAAAAATTATAAGAAAACTACATGTAAAATCTTGATAGCTAAATAACTTGCCATTTCTTTATATGGAACGCATTTCGGGTTGTTTAAAAAAATTTATAACAGTTATAACGAAAGATTGTAAACTAAAGTGTGCTTTATAAAAATAATTGTTTATAGAAACCCCCTTAAAAAAAAAACACAAAAAAAAATACTGAGGCAGTGCATTTGTTTAATATCATTTCAGCTCTGGAACTGCATCAGAGAGATTCATGTTCTGTGTTCTTTTCCTTGCCTATCAAAAAGAAAAAAGAAAAAAGTATTTCCTGCAGAGACACCAAAATGGCCAACTTTACATTTCTCATTGGTTTTGTCTGACTAGGGCTGGCTTTAAAAGAAACCATAAAATCTCCTGAACTTCCAGTGAAGGTAGTTATTTCATCGCTTTCCAGTAAAATTAAGAATTACATGAATCACACAGCTAGTTTGCAATAATTAAAAGAAAGAGCACAGTACATGACAGAGCCTGCAAAAAAAATTAATGAAGAAAAAAAAAAACACAAAAGAAAAACCCCAATAGAAAGAAGGAAAGAATTTAATGACCATCCTTTGCGCCAGCGTTTCCTCTGCTGACTGAATTCCTGAATGCTATGAGTAAAGAAACGTAGAAATTGCCTTACCAGATTAAACCTTTGGACCTCCGTGTCCGGTACCCCGCTGGCCACGGCCAGCAGCCAGTGCTTCGGCGGGAGCTGCCACTGCTCGCATCACCGTTGCTGCAGAGGAGAGAAGAAAGGGAGAAGTTCCCCCCTGAACCCCTGTGGGATTGGCTTCTGACCCGAAGCACAAGTAGGTTTCTCACAGAGCATCTTTGCTTGTCCAGCTCCCAGTGCATGAAGCTCCCCTCGATCCTCTGGAAAATAAAACTAGAGCTTTCCACAATGTGTGTCTCAGCCTGCTACAGCAGCCGGTCCCAAGGAGCTGTAACCTTTGGGAGAGGCTGTAGAAGAGTTACTGCTGTTCTTGCGCGTGTATGGTGGTAAAGCGGCGGTAGCCGCACTGCTCCGCGAGGTGTTTATCACCAAAACAAAGGCCCTGGTCCTTTCTCCTTCCCCATTTCTCTCTACAAGTAATCCCACATAATTAACAACAAAGTGAGAAAGAGAGGAGCTGATAGTGAAACAGATTAGCCAGCTTGACTGCAGCTCGTGGGAGGTAGGTTTGGGTATGAGGTGCTGTCAGCAAAAGCTTTACCACTTCATTTTCTTAACCAGCTTTTAATTTTACCTTAGAATACTTAGAAACACACCATCTGACTTTATATTGCAAGAGTAAAAAAAAATCTGTTACCTCTTCTTGTATGAAGTGTAATTAAACTTGGGAAAGATTTTATTTTGAATGCTAGTTAACATTGAACATGGCTAGTCATGCTATTTCTACCTCACTTTGGTTTTGTGGTGTTCCTGACAATTGCGTACAGATAATGTTACATCGTCACCACGTGTCCATTTTGTGACCAGGTCTCATCGTTTAAATAATACCAACAATGATAATCATTTACAAAAAATAAGTAAATCCCCCCACCCAAACCTCTGCTTTCCTAATAAAAAGCTTTTTTAACACTTTATTACAATAGGAACCCGTGGTATTTCTCATGGTCTTTTTTTATCAGAAGGTTTAAATTGAGAGCTGAGAAAGAGGTGGGTTTCTTCTTTTTTTCCCCCTTATAAGTTAAGCCTTCTCTTCAGAAAAAAAAAAAAAGAGGAAAAATGGATTGCACGGTTGTTTTCATCAGGGTTTTGTTTTGTTTGTTTTACTTTCTAGATCTTAGTTTTGGAGTGAGTCTGTCAAAAAATATTTAAAAAGTTGAAAGCTTTATCGCTGCTTTTTTAAGCATAATTTGGGAATTATTTCATATTCCTTATAATGACAAAAGTATTAAACTGTAAAACATAATCAGTGTAATTGAATACATAAATACCATACGGCATGTTATTTCATTGTTACTCAGTACTGGTTTATTACTTGGATATCATAATATATTGTGTTTTAACACCAACACTGTAACATTTACTAATTATTTTTATAAACTTCTGTTTTACTGCATTTTTTCACAACATATCAAATTTCACCAAATATATGCCTTACTATTGTATTATATACTGCTTTACTGTGTATATCAATAAAGCACGCAATTATGTTATAAAATGTGCAGCATTTTTTACTGGGGTTCAGCAGTCACCCAGCGCATCTCCCCTCCGGCGCTCCTTTGCCGGTTGCCAAATCCCCGCGTTAGGCACATCTCGGTGCCTCGGCCGCCTCCCTGGTGGGCAGGGTGCCAGCGGCAGCACTCGGGATTTGGCTGGAAGAGGAAGAGTGGCACTCTCTGGTTTGGGTTTTTCTCCCCTGTTGAAGTTGTGAACCTCCCATTTTTATGCTCCCCAAGCTTTTCGGAGATTGCCAGCCCCACGCTTTCTGCCTCGTCGCAGAAGGGAGCCTCAGATCAGATGGATCTTCGCTGATCAGTCCCGTGCTTGATGGTCTCCTTGCCACCAGGCATAATACTAGCAAACCCCTTTCCTTTTGGGCTTTGGGAAGCATATGTTCCCATCAGAGAGGTTGAGCACGCATCCCATCTCATATCTAAGAAACAGGTGTAGGTTTTGATATCCAGACTCCACTCGGTTGTGTCGCGATGCTGTCTTTTGGTGGTAGAAATATCATGAAAAACAGTAAAATAAAAAGGCAAAACCAGCATATGTTTGTATATGATTTTGATAATACAGTGAGGGGGAAGTGGGAATTACCTCATTTCATTCACTTCAGGAAATAAATACACATCCCACATCTACTCTCACAGACCTGAGTGACTCTGGAGTCACTCCTACGTACGTGAATCAGTGTGTGCCTTGCTGTACTGTAGTCTCCTCTGAAGATTACACAATCCACAAAGGACAGCAGCCACCGGTGACAAGGCGACTCCTTTTTAATTCAGTTAAGCAAGAGGGAAGATAGCTTTCTCCCTACCACTAGCGCTGAAGTTGGTTGCACATGAGGAGACTCTGTTGGGTTTTAAGCCTGGCCATAAGCCAGAAGGATGGGGCTTGTGGATAGTCTTATTAAACACCTAAATGAACTAGAACATCAAAAAAGGCCACGCGAGCAAGGCAGAGGAGCAGCTGTATGCGGCCTCATCCCTTCAATGCGCTGGAAGGAGCAGGGAAGGCAAAACCACATACGCATGCCCCGACTCACCTTTGCTAAGCTAGGGCTGTGACAGGCAAATCCAAACCGTAGTCCTACAGATAACACACTGTGGGCTCTCCATCACCTCTCACAAGCTTCGCACCCATCAGCGCTAACGGGTTGGCACAACGTGTGAACAGCTGCTACCGTGAGTACTGCTGCTCCCAAAGGCAATGCATACAGCCTGCCGGCCAGCTTCACGGATTTCCCCGCTCCCACAACCCGGTCATTTACGACTCCTAACAGCCTATCAATAAAATCTGATATTTCTGACTGGCTCTTAAGAACACTTTCCTTATGAATGTTTATGCTGAATATTCTCCTTATTTTAAGAACAAGGCTATTAACTGTTCAGTGTGTTTCTTCCCCTCTCTGGGCAGAGAGGAAGATTAGATCTCTTAAATTTTGGCTGCTATGGTTAATAAGCTGCCATTTACCAACAAACTTCATAATCTTTCCTCTACCTTCTCAACAGATAGATAGAAAAACTAAGGCCCTACTAGGCAGTTCAGCATCGGGGGGGGGGTGTGCAGAAGGCTCCCTCAAACTTCCCTGCTGAGGCCACACATCTCCCAGGCATCACGGCTGATGGTGGCACGTGTCGGCCATCTGCCGCATGGCCCCTGCCCACCGCCTTTCAGCCCTGCGAGTACCACCCAGCCCAGCCCAGGGCTTCCCAGTAGAATTTAGGATCCCAGCATCCCCTGCCTGCCCCGTGGGGCTGTGCGAGCCCCAGCGCTGCAGGGGCGGTAGTGCCTGCTCTGCTGCAGGGTTGGGCTGGAGAAACTGGGGGGAGGGACAGCTAAGATGGGAGGGGAAAAAAAAAAACAAACCACACTTTTCAGCTAACTTTGGGAAAAAAGAGGGAAAGCAATGATGTGCAAGAGACAGAAAACATCTGCAGCTGCTAATACATGTCAGTCACATGGCTGCTGCAGAGTGTCCCTAGCCTCAGTTGGCTGGACACAGGTAGCAGCCGCAGCACTACAGAGTGCTGTATGAAGCACACGTGTTGCCAAGCCTACCTGCATGCAACCAGCAATAGTTGCTCGCACTTCTTTAGCTTTGAAGCTAACTGTTACACACGCTGTCACCTTTACATCAGGGTGCCCTGCAATGACAAGAGACTACCAGCTTTGTGCGAGGGTGGACTGCAGTACTGACACCACTGGGTGGACGTGATTGACTCCTCCTCACGGAGCTGCAGCAGCAGCTAGAGCAGCAGAAGCAGCAGCCTGGCGCCCAGTCCCGTGCCAGTGGGTTAGCAGCACGCCCAGGCCCCAGGGGCATTTCACTGGCTATCACCCATTTTGGCTGTCCATGTGTACACATGTGCAGGCAGGCTGAAACCCAATAAATCTTCCCTGTCTTGACTCAGGCTCCACTCAAAGATTTCACTGGGAATTTGTTTCAGTTCAGAGCAAGCATACCAACTCATTAGAAAATGCTATAAATCTGTGGAAGAAAATTGAGACTGCTGAGACCAAGACTTAACACTTCCATAGAGGAACCCCTGTAAACTGATGATGCTGCTTACCAGCTAGGGAAGAAGATTACAGCACATGTTTAGTAGCTCATGGTGCTGAAAACTTGGTTAAAAAGCACTTGTTAAGGGAGGGATGAGAGTTAAGGAAATCTTGTACCCATAGAAGTGAATGATGGGGCTTCACAAATATTCCAAGCTGCTGTTTCAGCCTATTGCCTAAACCCTTACTGCTTGTCAACCCAAGGCTCAGATCAGTCAATTTGGCAATTGTTTACCTGGTGTAAAGACTTATTTTTCTTACTATCATCCAAGCATTACAATGGCTATGCCATTTATTTAATAGTTGGCACATGCTTTTTAGCATCTGTGTCCAAGCAAGTCCTCCCTATTTGCTGGCATAAGAAATCCACTACTTGTAAGGTTTTCCTTTCTCTCTCTTACACAAGTGCACACATACAGAGGAAAAAAAAAAATCCAATCTTTTATTGTCTTTCTTGGTGAATGGAAGAGATTGGTTTTTCTCTACCTGACCATCTCCTGGAATAACAGCATCCTCGCTCCAACCAACTGGTATGTCCAAAACTACAACAAGTATTAAAATAAATACAATTTATATTCATGTAATTCTATAATAGGAAATCAGAAAATGATCTTAATTCACTTGGCATTCCTATATTAGTTTGCTTCATCATACTCTACTTGAATCTGAAGATGATCCAAACCATCAACACGAAGTGCATTTTTGCAGGTATAATGTCTTCTAAACCTTTAACAACTACATTAAATAAGATGCGGGTCTTCATGAACATATTCTTTTATTAAGGCAAAGACAAGCTAAAGTAAATCAGTCAATTTGACCTCTGTGAGGCTGTAGGAAGATGCTTTCGTCTCTGGCACACACGGACATTCAACTTCGACGTGCCTTTCTGCCACAAAGCTGCCGTCGGCATCTCAGTATCTTCCAGCCACTACGGCTCGCTGCTCGCCACGCTGCTGCATGCAAGGGAGGACCGAGATTCTTGCTCGTCGCCAAAGTGCTGCTTTCACCTTAGCAAGATGAAAGCTTTTTTTCTTCAGCTTCGGAAGCAGACAACAAACCGAGGAGCAGCTGACTAGCGAGGCGGTGTGAGCCAGCTGGGCAGCACAGCGGTGGCAAAGGCTCCTCGTGAGGCTGGGGACCAGACCAGGTCAGGCCTTGCGTGGTTGTTGAGGGGACATGAGAGGCACAGCGAAACCTCAAAGCATGTTATGGGAACAGAAGTCAAGTGCTGTGTATGCAGGGAGATTTACATGGGTGTATCTTTTTACACTGGCAGTGTTACAACGTAACGTGAGGTTAGAGCAATCTCAGGCAGTATGTCCCAAGGTTAAAATTGCTCAATAGCTACAGGCTTGCTGTTAAGTTTGTACTACGTAAGGATGTCCTTATTGATGGTCTACGGCTGGGCTACTACATAATAAAAAAATATCATCATGTGAGGATTTTTATTTCCACAACAGGGTAATTTTTAGTTGTGCCTTATTCACTAGACAAATGGTTTTATTCTAACACTGATGTAGGAGATACTTCTTTTGCACAGAAGATTAATGGCAGTTGCCAATATACTTCCCCACTGCATCCCACAGCGCATGTTTAGATAAAGGCTGCAACCAGCTGCAGGTGATAAGAATAAAGCTACTGGGGTTTTCCTACCAACCACAAATACAAGCTTAGAAATTCATGGTCCTGAGAAAACATTAAGTATGTTAGACTAAATGTCAGATACATTAATATACACAAATATGCACCACACAGATAGAGGCATGAAACACCCTGTTCCTCCTCGTGTGTCTACACATGCTTGCACACACACAAGCCATTTGATGTGCTGAGCCTGTTAATGCTTCAGTTAAAAAAAAGAGAACCGGAACCAGTTATGTCAAAATAGATAAAGTGTGACAATATGTGTTAATTCAGCTATATTATAAATTATAACAACCCACGCTTTACAGCACCAAAGCAGTATTTTATTCAGCAGTTCCTTCAGGCATTTTGATTCCTAAGGAAAGTGGCCGTAAGCACATTGGCTCCATGTAACATCTGCTTTTGTTGTTCCTCTGAAACACCTGGCAGAGCTGGCATGGCCTTCCAGCCTTGGCAGAAGGTACTAAGGACATCAAGCCTATAACTTAGCTTCTTTCATCTTTTCCCCCCCCCCGCTTTTTTTTTTTTTTAACCTCACTGGCAAGCTCAAAGCCTTCCTTCATCAAGATCTTGCAGGCAGACAAATGCTGCTAAGCCTTTCAATGACTTGCAGTGCATGTATTTTATTCTACCTGGTTTTTGTTGACTTGCTCTTCTACATTAAGCAAACTTATAAGACAAACCAATACATGAAGGGAAAAGAACATTTACAGCTTTATGTCTTGGAATTGCAGGTACCCACATCAAGCCTGAGTTCCCTGTTTTCTCTCTGCAAAGCCTCTATACTCTTAACACCCGCATGCGTTTATCAGACACTGTGAGCACTGTATGCAGGGGTCACTACCCTCCCCCTTTTTCAGAATATGATTCCTTAAAAGTTCCCCAATATCTAGGATGTTCTTCCTCTCCTGACAAAAATATGTTGATTTCTACTTTGCAGTCACTGATTTTTTGCTTCTGATGTCCTGGCCTCTCTCCCCACGGTCCTGAGCAGCTCCTCCCCTGCTGTGCTGGCTGACTGAAGCCCTTTCTTGCTCAGCCCCAGCCGTACCAGCTTCATCATTAGTCTCTTCCCTCTCCAGCCCAGGCTGCCTGTCCCCATCCCATACCCGTTCTCATCCCCATCCCCATTCCGCACTGGCCCCAAGCTTCAGACCTGAGTGCAGCGGAGAGGGATGGCGCCCCAGCCCTCCTCTCGGTCCCCAGTGCCAATTTCACCTCCCAACAGCCTCCACCCCTCAGTGGCAAGGATTGCCTGTTCCTGCCCTGCTCCTGCATAAGCTACTGCCAAAAGCGCCTGCACCTGAAGCCAGTCTGGGCTCCCCATCACGCAACCGACACCTCAGGGCTGTGCATGCCACAGCTTCATTACCCCCCTTTCCCCTTGTGCCAATGACTTTTAACAAAAACTACTCACCCCAGCTGGCCACAAACCCAATCCAGGGAGCAATCCCTTCCAGCGCAGCGCATTTGCCTAATGCTCCGTGTTGCCGCTCCTTCAGTGTGCTGGGTTTTTTTTCCCCTCCACTAATTTCCCTACTGAGCCTCATTTTTTCATGCTTCATTAACATTTTCCCTTGTGCCACTTCTAACACATAGCTTTACTTACAGAGCAGGCTCTCCCCCTCCAGCCCCCCTCTTCCATCCCTGCTGGGCTCTCCGCTTGCTCTCCATACACAGGAACGCGGCCATGTAGGTGTCGTTTGTCTGGGGTCCCATACATATTCCTCTTTACTCCTTGGACTGGAGTTTCTGATTTTTCTTACTCTCTTGATGTCTCTAACCCTGAGTTAATCAAAGTTTTCTCTTTTGTGACTGAGACCTTCAGTGAGAGTCTCCTTTCTTTTAAGGCACTGATGCAGATGATGATTAAAATCCTTGTGGGAAGGCATGCTGGTTCTCCTTTGTTTGTTTAGGGTTTTTTTCCCTGGTTTTGTTTCTTTGGGGGTTTGTGTAGTTTTTTTTTAAGAACGGGGGTTGCCATCTTGCTTGCTGCTGGCGTTTGTGCTGAGGACTGAGATTGGCCCATACAACAAAAAAGGCTGCATAACCTCACGGGCCATGACTACCAAAGTCAGCCCAATGGACTCTGCTTTCAAAGGGGGCTGTAAACTGTACGGCTCATGTCCCGTGAAGGCAATTCACTGAAGTGGCCTATTTTAAAATTTTTTTTAAAGACATAAACACTCAAGGTCATTATCCAGCGTGCTTGTGGGTATCTGTAGCTCTCAGAATCAGGCCACCAGCACTTAAATGGCTTACTGTGGATCTAGCAGCCAAACTTCAAGTCTGTTACTTAGGAAATTAAGCACTAAACGCACCTCATTTTGCTGATCGCTTACACCCACCCCTCAGGGAGTTAGGGAGGCTGGGATCCCCAGGCAGGCGAAGCCCATGGTGAGAAGCCCAGCTGGGCAGATGTCAGGCATTAGCAGCGCTCGCTTGCTCAGGGGAAGCAGGGCCAGCAGTGGCTCTTGCTATGGGCACCAGAGCTGCAAATGATCATAATATTAAGGCAGACTAAGGTGAAAAGGGTAAAATAGGATCTCTCCATTTCATTTATAATATGGCTTCAGGTTCACTGCAGTGAGTAAATACCTGTGAAAAAGTAACGATGATTCTGTAGTTTAGAAGGAAAGCCCTTTAACAGTGGGCTGCAAGGGACAGCTTCGATTTTACCTGCCATAAAGGGCATTTTTCTTCTTTTGTATGAGAAAAGAAATCATGGCCATGAAGTAACTCACATCAGTTATTGCTGAGGCAGCTGTTTCATTATGATGTGCACTACTTGGTATTATTTTTTCCACACTGCTGGCTGTTGTCCTCAGGAAGCCTTCCCACCCATTCCCTGCAACCCCAGTGGATGGTTTCTATTTCCATGGATAAGGGGACATTTGCTCAGCTCCCCTGCACGGAGTTTTTCTCTAGCTGGGCTCTGCACGTGTTCTCAGCACTTTGATCCTTGCCTAACATCTGCAGGATAACTTTCCTCACTTCCATCCAATTTATACAAATCATTTGACCTTTTCCTTTTGCCTTCAGCCACAAAGCACTCAACTGCCACAAAGAGCCAGCTGAGTGTGGCACAGCCTGCCAGCACCCCACAGAAGGAAAAGAGCATGAGGTTGCCTGTTGAGGCAGGGTTTACATTAACAAAGATACTCATTGCCCTGCTGCTTCTTGGCTGCAAATACCTGACGATAGTGCTGCTGGTTGGGAATCTTGCCTTTCCTTCACTTTTTTACAGCTTCTTTTCTGCCAGGGAGTTACTGCTGTGGCCTGGCTCAGGTGCCTCTCACACAGCGAGGGCCACACACATGCTTTGCTTCTCAGGAACCTATATACCAGAATAGCCTTCTCTTCTGTCGGGTCAGAGCTGTTCAAAAGCCACCTTCTTCTTCCTCACCTTCTTTGCACTGCTTTGAGTTTTCTAAAAAAAGAACAGCACAGAAGTGAGTCATCCCAAAAGGCCCTGAGAATCAGGGGAGGATCAGTGAAAACCCCTCACTTCCCTCGCGGTGCCTGGTGCCATATCGCAGAGCCAAGAATTCGCACCTGCCCTGGTCTCTTCTGCTCTCTCCTGTAACACTTTAAAGCATAGTCTGTGTGGAACTGTACAGATGACGATGGTGGGACCTATAGCCTCTGTATAGTGTGTGGCTTCTGGCATCAAGAAACCTTGCCCCTTCTTTCTGGGGAAGGAGTGTTAACCTAAATTCATGATGCTACCTAAATGTGGCACTTCCCAAGTTTGGATATCTAAAAGCCTCTCTTATAAAAGGAAGGGCTCCTTTCTCTTTCTCCTTCCCTCCCCCCATCACTCCCTCAGCTTCACTCTGGAGCCGGGAGAACAGTCATCCTGAGCTGGCAGCAGCAGCAGCATCACCCACACCCCTGACCACCATGCCTGGCTTTCTGGGCACTGCCAGACAAGCGTGCGGCACCGAACCAGCCCAGATTCATAAAATTTGTTGTGTGTGCACAAAGCGCAACTGTGAGCAAGCCGTGCTTCCACCAGGCCACAAAATGATGGCACCGGAGCGTGCAGACAGCCATGGTCTCAAAGAGAGTGCAGAGGAGTGTTGTCTGTGTGTCTGTCCTGATGTTCTGCAGCTCCCATTTGTGATTCAAGATGGCTGTGCTGTGCACTGTAATAAACTGTCTGGGTATAACAAACACTTATAACCACAGCAGTGATGCTGTCAGCAATATTGATGCAGTTACCAGACCTCACAATGGGTTTGAGGAAAGGGTTATACCAAATCACAGTTTGCAGAACTGCAAGGGAGCTAGTAGCCTTGAAGCAAAGCCACCGCACCTCTCCCTCAGGCTGGGCTTTTCCCTCAGCCCCAGGGTATTTGCTCACTGCAGCCTTCCTCCTCCCACGTAGCACAAATATAAGAAAGCAGAAAATAGGGGAGTACTTTGTGTTCCAATGGGTACCAGAGGAGAGCTGGTGTGTGCCTGTGCTAGTGTCCGCTTAACTTTGGGCAGCCCCCGCAGAGATGCCTCTGGGCAATCAGCCACCCCACAGGGAGATGGCACAGTGGGGCCAGGGCTGCTCCTCAGGGGGACGAGATTTTGGGCACCTCTGGAGCCAGGCTGGGGATTTGCACAGGGGAATTTAAATCCGCTCATCCCGACAGTGTCCAGCACAAGTTGGGGGTGAGGAGGGCACACAGGGGCAGCAAAGTAGCAAGAGAGCAGCTCATCGGTTGGGATGGTTTGGTTTGCACATGGGTCCAGGCATTTCAGAAGATAATTTCAAGGTGGCACAGGCAGTGGAGCACCTTGTTCAGCAGCACACTTGCAGCAGAGGCAGAAATAGTTTAATTTATGCAAGGCTCACATGGGGCTCTCCTGGCTGAGGCAGGACCACCAGCCAGCTGATGTTTTCCAGGGGAGTCATCCATTAACAGCGATTTCCCTGAACTCCACAGCCCTCTGCTAAGCTCTGGTGCACATTGTTTCCATAAGCACAAACCAGCATTTTAATCTTAAGTGCTTGACAGTGTCATAGGTTTCACTTCAGTTTTCCTTCCAGGCTGCGAGACCCCAGGTTGTACACTGAGCTCTGGTAAATGCAGGAAACAGCAACATAAGGTGCAAACCACCTGGCACTTGAAATTTCTGGAAGGGAGGGAGGCAGGGAGGGAGGGAGGGAGGGAGGCAGGAAGGAAGGAAGGAAGGAAGGAAGGAAGGAAGGAAGGAAGGAAGGAAGGAAGGAAGGAAGGAAGGAAGGAAGGAAGGAAGGAAGGAAGGAAGGAAGGAAGGAAGGAAGAGGAAGGAAGGAAGGAAGGAAGGAAGGAAGGAAGGGTGTAAAACTGTAGGAGGTAACAAAATAACTATAGAACATGTCTGCTCCCAGCCCTGGAAATATTTAATATGATGTATAGGTATGATGTCATACTGATCTAGGGTGCGAATCCACAACTGACCAGACTAAATGCAGCCGTACATGATAATCAAACCCACCTGCACACAGGGAATATTCTCTTTAGTCACAGCTAAGCAAACAACAGATCGTTCTCTCTTCTGTAGCCAGTCCAGTGCCTTTACCACCCTGTGGTGATTGCACTGCAGTCTGCAAAGCAGCTGGGGTCACCTATGTCTGGAAACAGCAGGGCTTATATAGAAATATATATATCTAATCAAAGTTTTGTTAACCCGTGGCCTTCCAGCTCAAAAGGACGTGGTCAAACCAGTGATGATTTGTAACGGCTGCAGCCTCCTGACTGAGTAGAAAATCATTTACAGACTACTCCTGGTTTTCTGCAAGGATTTTCATGATGTGCCAGCATTTGCTGGGGGCCCTTGGCCAGTGTTGCAACCTGTGCTGTGCACGCAGCCACTTGTGCGTTGCTTCCTGGAGGGGATCCCGGGGGGCGGCAGTGGGGCTGGGTGCCCAGGGCTGTGCAGCACCTTCACTACCCATGGCACACACCAGCCAGGGAGGAAGGCACCTCTCACGGCAGCGGTGGCAGAAGAGACTCCAGCTGGGAAGTCCTCATTTTTGGTTGCTTCTATGGCTTTTTGATACGTTTCAGCACAGTGAGGTGCCGAGTCATGGGGAGGGCATCACCTAACACCTTGCGGTTCGCAGCACTCTCATGCCAGCTTGTAATGGACAAGTCGTCTGAAATCGGGGCTTATAGCTTCTGCTGCCAGGCTGGATAGTTACAGCACACATCACAGTGGAGAAAACATTAGCTTCTTTCGTAAACAAGCAAGTAACAGGTAATTCTGTGTCCCAAAGGTTAGCCAGCTGTAGAAAAATCAGAAGACTCTCAGATTTCCAAAATGTGTTTGTTCCTTATTATTTAATAGTTCACATATGATCCCCAAAAACTACCCCAACTGCTTTGACTCACATTTGCATACTATCCCTCATTTACCCCATTCCAGACCAGTCCCACCTGCCCCTTGTTCATTCCTCTAGCTCCCCCTGCTCTGCCCCATGATCTCCAGGGGTCCCCCCACTCCAGCCCTCCTTTCCCCTCTCCCAGCGCCACTGGGGGATGCCTTCGGTGTGCCACGAGGAAGGCAGCAGTCTCCTCATCCTCTCCTAGGGTGCAGAGCATAGCAGCTGCCAGAGGTGCGGTGCCTTCCCTGGAGGCAGCAGCTGCCTGCTGGTTCTGCGGGGCAGGGGCAGAGACAGAGCTGAGCCACTGTGGTCATGGCAGGAGGGGATGGCGGACCTGAGGTCCAGAAGAACTGCAGGGAGTTTTCTTCCAGAAGGGCAGGAGAGTAGGGAAGGACTGAGCACCTGCAGGCAAGACCTTCCCAGCCATCCTGTAACGGTGACAAGTCATCTGCAAAGTAGCAAAAATGAGATGGGGAGGGGGGACAGAGAGGGAAAACGAAAGTTTAGATTCATTTTAGCCTCACGTGGAGGTGAGTATGTGACAACACACGCTGCATGCTGTCTCACACCTTTGCCTCAAAAGTGGTGGCACACAAAGGCGCAGACAGCTTTTTGCTGCAGACCTTGTTTTGGCTACTGCCCAGTGGTTTGGTCACCATTGCTTGCTACCGTTTGTGACTTCTGGCTGCCTGCTTTTCTCCCAAATCTTTTACCGTGCTCTCTCTCCATTTGCCTTGGTCCCCCACATCCATCTGTTCTGTCAGCAGCCCTTCTCCTCTTCTTCGTTTTTGTAAAGGCACCAGGGGCTCTGCCCCTCCCCCTGCCCTCCTCGTCCTGCCCCCTGGCACGCACCGTACCTGGAAAACAGAAATCTGCCTGCCAAGTCCTGCCAGCTCTCAGCCACTCTCTCCCCAACACCTTCTGCCATCAACCTGATAGGAAAGTAGCTCCTGTTCTGCTTTTACTCCATAAACTCAGTGTGATGAAACCTGCCAGTGTGTTCTGGTGGATGGTGATGAAGCACTGCTGACACAGCTGGAGGGGAAGGTATGAAGCCTGAGCCGCTCGGCCTGCTGGCGGGCATTTGCCTAGGGCTTTGAGCGCAGCACAAAGTCCCACTGGATCTCAGGCCCTGGTGCAGTGCTGGCACCTCCCAGATTTCCCAGCAAGTGACTCCTGCGGACACACATCGGGTTGGATGAATTAATTACAACCTCTGCAGTGCAAAAAAAGGGACTGGCAAAAACTGGCAGAAATCAGCCAGATTTCACCTTCGTCAGGAAGACAGAGCAAAGGTTGCTGGTGCGCAGCAGGTGGATGTATCAAATACAAACGCTTTCCTATTACTGCTGGATGAAGGCAAGTGCAAACAATCAAATGTCCTTTCCTGTTTTCTGTGTCTCCCTCTGCGACACTGATAGAGGAAATCCAAACGTTTCCAAGAAGGCAGTGTCTATCTGCAGCAGGCAGACAATTTCTAAATGTATTAGCAGCACAGAGTCAATAGAGAAATAGCAGTCCAGCATATCATCCAATTTTCAAATGTAAATAACTAGACCACTTTTAATTTGAAGGACTACAGCAGAGAATAAAACAAACCCTGGAAAATACACACAGCAATGACCTCTGGTTGTAATGCATTACCTTCAGGCGTGCCTGTTATTTTTCCCTGCTGGCTGCTGTGCCACAGTGCAGAGCCAGACTGGTGGTCTTGCGGGTGAAGGGAGGGCTGAGCCCCGAAACAACCCTGCTCTGCAATGGAGAGGGCAGCTTGTCTGATGCCACTGCCCACTCGCAGGCTGCTCCTGGGCCCGCAAGCAGGGCTGCTCCGCAGACACACAGCTCTGAGCACCCTGGGCAGGATGCAACCTTGCCTTGCCTCTCCCACTCTGGAGGGGAGAGGCCATTAAAGAGAGGTGCACGTGGTGCCTGATGCACCAGCAGCAGCACATTACCTCTCTCCAGAGAGCCTTTGCGCTCCCCACCTTTGGCCTCACAAGCAGCAACACCTCAATGTCCCAGCCCATAACCAGCAGTGGTAAGGCAGTCATGGGCAGAGTAAGACAGAGGGTGAAGCATCCACCTCCCTGCACAGTGACTGCAAGGAGGGAAACAGCAAGAAACCTTGAGGGGATCCTGGAGAGGAGGGAGAGGAGGGGGAGGAACAGTGCTCTTAGGAAAAACCCTCTTGGGGTTTGCCAGTGTAACTGAGAGCAAAATTGTCCCCTTGTCTACACTGCTGTTGTACAACTGCTGAAGGGAGGCCTTTTACAGTCTTATCTCTGGCGGCGCACGCTGGCTTGCAGCAAAGCCCCAAGAGGAGAGGACGTGCTGCAGCTGCAGCCGAGCCGCGGCAGAGGGTCAGGCTGCAAAGCCATCCTCGGTCTTGCTGGGCACTGGGGCTGCCCCCACCAGCCATGCGTCCCGAGTGAATGCCGGGGCTCTTCTGCCGAGCCAGGAAAACGGGTCTGACACCAAGACAGGCAGTGACTAAATCGATCTGTTTAAAAAGGAGGGGACCAACCCGGCAGATTATGTCTTGCATAAATCTACTGGTCTCCATTGAACACAGTGAGAACAGGCAGGTTTAGCCCAGCTGCGCGAGTTCATCCTGGGGCTCCTCGTCCTACTCTGAGCTTTCTTCACTCCCTTTCGGAACTACCAGTGGATGTTTGCACAGCACACATGAGGCAGGACGTGCTGGAGGTGCTAAGTGTCAGTCTGCCAGATTGGAAAGGTCACCTTCTCAACACTCAGCAGCCCATTAAAAGAAAAAACCTCTGAAAATGAAAGATGAACATCTGCTTTAAAGCCCACCACTTCCTGAGGTGAATCTGGCCCGGTGATGGAGGTGGGATATTGCTGGCGAGGAGATGCTGCTTTGGGAAGCCACCGGCAATGCCGGATGGGCTAGCTGACACTTTCTGAACAATGACGCTCTGCAGCTGGGCTGTGGAGAAAGGCTGGGCTTGCCTTTCTGCAAAAGCCATGTCACAGCAGGTTTCAAGGAGCAAGAGAGGGTGCAGGGCTCGCAGGGAGCCACAAAAGCCTGCAGTGGTGACACTACCTGTGGTGTTACAGGAATCATGCTGTAGCCAAGATGATCCAAGCATGTGAACAGGGCAATATCTTTTATTACAGCAGCTGATCTAGTTGGAATTGCAGACAAGATTTCAGGCACACATGACTAAAGATGGGCTTGCTCGCCTAAAATCTAGTCTGCGCTTGTTGGTTGTGACCCCAGACTCATGAAAAATATACTGGAGATAAAAAGTGAAACCTCAGACAGAGACGATGATGTGCTAAGATTTCTCATATGCCCAGTGTCAGTAGGAAAGGGAGAGCCCCTGTGCTTATGGGGAGCCTGACGCTGAGCCCTCAGATGCTGCTTCAGCAGCACCGGGGGCCCCCAGCAGCCACTGCAGAGATGCAAAACCAGTGCAAAGATGCATCCCTGTCACAGAAAGGCAGGAAAGCCAAGGGGCTGGTCCCCAGGCTGACGGTTACTTCTGGAACGGGCTTGTTTTAGGGAAAAAAAATAAAACCACAACAAAAAGTAGAAAAAGAGCAGCACCCAGACTGGAAATTATTAAAAGTCTGCTCTTTTTCAGATTTTTATCTCCCATCGAGATCAGCTGGTGTTTGGCCCCACAAGGTTTGACATGAGTCACGATGTTATATGCTGAGGTCCAGCCAAGATTAGCTGCTTTGTATAGTCTTGCACTACCTTGCATCTACTGATTCACTGCAGTAGAAATAATAGATTGTTTTACAGGAAGAAGGGAAGGGGGGAAAAATTATGAAGCCCACCGGTACTTAAAACAGTGGATGTGCTCCACCTACTGGCTAGTAACAGCAAAGTGAGACGTGATGAAAGGCAGCATCCTTACAGAGAGGCAAACTCGCGCTTGATGTTGCCACCCCCTTGCCTTTTTACATTTGGAGGGGAGCCAGGGGGAAGAAGAAAGGAAGACGGATGTAAAGAAGAAAGGAGAGTGAAAGAAGATGAGGGCTGCATGGCAGCAGGAAAGAAAAAGACATAAATAAAAGAACACACAGCCCTTTTGATTTAAAAAAAGGGATGCTTCAAGCATATGCAAGCTTGCAGCAATCTTGGCCATGTAAAGCCATTTTGATTTAGCTCAACACTCCCAAAGGAGTGTTCTCTGCATGCAACGTCTGGTTTTTGATTGATGCCAACAGGGTTGATACCTAAGCCAGCCAAGGAATCCCAGGCTGCTGATTACTTCCTTTGGTTGTCGCCTTCCTCTCCCAGGCTTTTGGGCGGAGGCAGAGCAGAGGGGCAAACCTCCCAGGGCTCCTGCCTCCTCTGCACCCCCTCTCCAAGTAAGTGTAGCTGCTCCTACCACAGTTATGATGTGGAGTGGCCACACATTTGTCTCCCGCTCCTGGTCTTTGATAACAAACCAAACGTGGCTTTTATTTTCCTCCTTCCCTGGTCCAGGGCTCTTTTACCATTCAGGTCAATAGAGCCTGTGAGCAGTTGCTGTCTAGGTAGCACGTATCTCATCTCCTGTGAAAGACAGAAATACTTTTTCTCCACTTGCTAGGGAGGAGGCAGGGACACAAAGCAGACTGAAGGGATCATGTTAAAAAGTACAGAATGTCTTAGGGTCTCTGTGATGACTTAGAAGTACATACAACTTAGACATTTAAGTGTCACTAGGATGGTTGAAAATTGAGTTCTTAGTACAATCTTATGGGACTTTCTTGGACTAAGCAGTGTGAGGATCAGGTTTGATGGTTCGTCGAGCCCAGAGCAGACATGATGCTCAGACCTGGGGGGGAGCTGAACCACTACTAGACCCTCCATCAGCTAAAAGGTCTGTGCACAGGACACAGTCATGGCAGGAGAGAAAAGGTGAGCTGAAATCGTCACTCCAAATCCAAAAGAAAAAAAAAAGCTTTTGCAAAATAGCGCTTCTGCAGTGCTCTGAGGTATGAAACAGACAACTTACCCACTGTTTGTTTTTTCTTTAAAAAACAAAACAAAACAAACCCTCAACCTTTACAAGGGCTGTCCTGAAGCAGAACTAGATTTTTTTTGTATGTTTAAATTTATATAATATTTTTACATAATTTATATATTTTTATATATATGTATACATATATTGCACTTATATACTTGCATATATATACACACACACAAACTTATATAGAGAGAGAAGCCCTCATGCAGGGGACAGGAAGTTAATTTCTGCCAAGGTCTACTTTAAAATGTTTAAGCGCATGGCTGTGCACACATGGTCAGGTATTCTGCACTTGCACTGTCCAGCGGCATATTCCCTCAGCTATAGCATCATACTAATGAGGCTATATGGCCCTGGGCTTGCTGTTGCTCTGTCCAAACAACTTTGGGCACAGCCAGGGCAAGCACAAGCCCATCTATATCCAGCCATAGAGACCTGTCTGAAGTTATTCAGATCCCTGCTGTCCCTGAAAGCCTCATGCAAAGCAATTGCCCAAGATGGTGCACTGTATTTTTGACAGAGCAGTAACTAACCATAGGTTAATGTAATAACAGTATCATTTAATATCTCATGGAACAGCACCTGAGTATATTTCAGACCTGCCCTGAATACAGATATTACCAGTGGGTTGTAATTTGTCTATGCTTTCGGCTGCAGCTGCTCCTTTCTATTATTCTAACAAATACGGCAGAAATACATAAAGCTACAGAAGAGTGGTAGGCTCGTGAAGTGCACCCAGGCTACCATTTCCTTGTCCTCATTAATCTACTCTACTTTTTCATCATTTTGTATCAAGTCTGTCTCCTACTAAAAAAAAAGATGATGCTTCCTTTTTCACTTTGCATTGATACAAGCCTTTAATTCAACCCCGTCTGCTGGCTTTGACGGAGCCATGCTAATTTGTGATTGGGTTGAGGCTATGACACTGTTCATGTGTACACAAAACGTGAAGGGTAAAGGGGAAAGAAGGAGGAGGGAAAAGAGAGAGAGAAAAAGAGAAAGAATATATGAGCAAAGCTGCTGTTTCTGATGTTACATTCAACTTCATGCATTAGTGCACAAAGGGATAGAAAGGGACACAGGGAAAGATATTTCCTTGGGGATACACTGCTTCCAGCCAACCAACAGCTCTGCTATACCTCAGCATATCACCACAACAGTGGGCAGAGAGGAGAAAGAGATGACAAGGTCAGCCAGGGAATGAAAGGAGAGCTAGCGGGCAACAAGGGCATGGCTGAGGGTGGAGAGATGATGGAGGTGCAAGTGATGAAGCTAGGAAGTGAAGTAAATAAAAAATACAGGAAAAGAACAAAAACATCAAGAGAAAGAAAAAATAATGGACGAAAAGAGCGAAAAGAGCAAAAAGAGCACAGAGAGAGGAAGAGGAAAGAGGTGTCCTGACAACTTGTGGCACACTTCTGACTGCTGCTGGCTGCAGCTCCCACTCTGGCAGGCAGGAATGAGTGGCCTGGGAGGTTCGCCATCCCCAACAAATATGTGTGGGGCCAGAAGCTACCAAAAATGAAGCTACAGCACCTTGACTTCCTTCTTTTCCCTGTAATCTGCCAGGGCCTGAGTAAACATAGATGAGGTTTTTGCTTTTGCTCTGGCACTCTTCTGTTAAAGCCTCCCCATCCTTCTTCATGGAGGCTCAGGATTCCCCAGTACCCCTTCTCCCTCCTCCTTCTGGGTAGGAAGCCTTATAGGTGTCTATTCCAACAATTTTCAATATGCCCTTTACTAGGAATGGATTATTCTAAGTGCATATAGTTTTATTTTCTCCTCACTTTATTAAAGGTGCAAACTCTGGTGGCCTTTCTGCATGACAAATCTCCAAGGCTGCCACACGATGTCTATTTTCTTTCAACTCCCTCGAGGGGAAATACCTCCCTGTTCCACCGTGCACACAAAATGGCTGATTACACATGAATTAGTACACCTAACACCCAGGCATACTGTATTAAAATTGTAATCCAAGGGCACAGAGATCGAGTGTTACGCACTATTAATGACTTTTTCTCATGGTTTCGGTCCAAAAGTGTGATGTTAGTTGTTTGTCACTTAAAGGGACCTAGGCAGAAATGGAATTCAAAGCTATTGATTGCAAACACTTTTTTTCTACAAAGAAAGCCAATATGCAACACTGAGTGATAGAAGGCTGACTTATGCTATGACTTCTTCTCTTTTTTCTCCCTCGTGAAGATGTTTCAACAGGGATTACAGCTTTATGGTGCTGAACTATGTTTTTCAGGTGAGCTAAAGCAGGATTTATCTGAGGTTTGACAGTCTGTATCAAAGTCTTCCTCCAGTTCAGGCAGCGTGTCTGGAGTTTTGAAAGCTCTCAGCATCAGCCCAGCTCTGCTCCCATCACACTGGCAGTCGTTCAAAGTGGACAGGGTCACGACAGTGCTCAGCGTCTGTGCAGCCCCTACCCCCACCTCTGCTGCATGCCCCTGGATCCAGCCAAGTGGGTGCCATTGGTAGGCACATACACACACACACACACACACACATGTAAAATCTCTTGAGTGACCTCCAGACCCTACAGTCTCCCCAGTCAGGAGGGTTGGACCTCCTGGTCCCTCCAGAAGCCAACCGGCAGATCCTCTGGTCTCTCCCAGGTCACTCGACATACTCACCAGGAGGTCCAGCCAGATACTTGCTGGTGGCACATGCACATTCACACACTCCAGCGGTGGCACACAGTTGCACGGGCACTAAGACCTGTGGGTTCCACTCCAACTGCTGCCACTCAGACACCCCACACCCATACGCACCCGGAAAGAGCCCCTCACCTATGAAAATGGTCAGAAACTGAGTTTAATGAGAAAACAGGGACAGACTGCACTGACCAGGTGCAGGGCAGGGCCAGACAAGTACAGTGATCAGCAACTTATATACACAACCACCTCCTTTTATCCCTTTTCCCCTCTCTTTTCCCACACCTGTTCCTCCCCAAACTGCCTTGATCCCTCCCCTTCACCACCTTGGGTCCCCCACCATGCCCCAAACAGCCCATAAATCATGTGCAGTCCCAAGATGCTCTACCCTGCACCCCATAAAGAGTCCCGTCCCCCCACAGGCAGTGATGGGGGAAGTCAAAAGTGTGCGAGTGCTTTTTGCTGACCCCATTGCGATGGAGGTCTCTCTTGGCTGTGGGACTGGTCACCTCCTGTGACAAACTGGGGAGGGGCAGGAATAGGGTCATTTGCCCCCCACCCATGTGTCTCCATTCTTTTTTTTGTGTGGGGACACCAGTCCTTCATCTACCACTACCAAGTTTTCCTTCATTCAACATAACCCAACGCTACCCTGTTGCTCTAAAGCTCACGTGAGATTTTGGAAATGTCACAAGCAATAAAGAAAATGGTTCTTTAATGGAAGGGGAGGTGTTATGTTGAGATGAAATACCACCACCTTCAGCAGTTGCCATCACCTGCCACCAGTGTGTCATACAAGGCAGGCAGGCAGACACCTGCGATGAGGGCAAGTAAAGATTTCTAAAGCAAAAAAGGAAGGATGAAAAAGGTGTGAGGAGTGACAATATAAGCAGAAGGCAGAGACAAGCTGAGAGGAAGGCTGGTCTCAACCTGCTGCTCGCTGAAGGGAGGCAGAGGATGAGGAAGGGGCAGAAAAAGGCCAGGGAAGCAAACAGGAGCAGAATAAATCTTCTGACCAAGAGAATGACGTGGTCTGCAGGGCTAATTTTTCACCTGCAAATACATGGAAATATGCAGTGAAGGAGAATGTGAAAAATAAATAAGAAAGTGGAAAAAGAAATACATATTAAATGAGGCAGCTCATTTAAATGTGGAAATACAACAGCACAGAACTGAGAGGACCTGTGTCAAATAATCCGATTACACTGAAGTAAATTTTTCAGGAATTCAGAGACAAATTGAACCGTACCTAAAAAAGGCATGACTTATGAAAAACTCAGTGTTACTCTGGTTCCCTGACTGTGAAATGAAAAGTAACTTTTTTTTAGTAAGTCAGTCATGTATCTGGAAGATTTTCTGCAAGGGGTACAATATTATATCCACACTGCAGAGTTTGGCTACATACTTTTTAGGAAAGGCAGACCAGCAATGTGAGGTGGGGGAATTGCTTTTTATATGAGGGAGCAACTCAAATATATTGAGCTCTGCCTAGGGGTGGAGGAAGAACAAGTTGAGAGCTTATGGGTAAAAATTAAGGGGCAGGCAAATATGGGTGACACAATTGTGGGTGTTTGCTACAGGCCATCTGATCAGGAAGACATAGTTGATGAAGTCTTCAACAGGCAGCTGGAAGTAGCCTCACAATCGCAGGTGCTGGTTCTCATGGGGGACTTCAACCACCCTGATATTTGCTGGAAAAGCAACTTGGTGAGGCACACACAATCCAGGAGGTTCCTGCAGAGCATGGAGGATAACTGTTTGATACAGGTGGTGGAGGAGCCAACGAGGCGAGATGTGCTGCTGGACCTTATATTAACAAATAAAGAAGGTCTGGTTAAGGATGTGAGAGTTGGGGGTAGCCTTGGCTGCAGTAACCATGAAATGGTGGAGTTCAGGATCCTGCATGGTAGAAGCAGGGCAACAAGTAGGATTACAACCTTGGACTTCAAGAGAGCCAACTTTAGCCTCTTCAAAGATCTTGGAGGAATCCCATGGGCTAGGGCTCTAGAAGGGAGGGGAGTCCAAGAGAGCTGGTCAGTACTCAAGGACTACTTCCTCCAAGCTCAAGACTGGTGCATCCCTAGGAGGAAGAAGTCAAGCAAAGGACCCAGGAGACCCACATCTGATGAGCAAAGAGCTTCTAGAGAAACTCAAGTGGAAGAGGGAGGTTCATAGTATGTGGAAAAAGGGACTGGCCACTTTGGACGAATATAGGAATGCTGTCAGGGTATGCAGAGATGCAACAAGGAAGGCCAAGGCCCACTTGCAACTAAATCTGGCAAGAGATGTCAAGGATAACAAGAAGGGCTTCTTCAAATACATCAGCAGTAAAAGGAAGACTGGGGAAACTGTGGGCCCGCTGCTGAACAAGGAAGGGGCCCTGGTGACGCAGGATGCAGAGAAGGCGGTGTTACTGAATGCCTTCTTTACTTCAGTCTTTACTGCTAAGACTGGACCTCAGGCATCCCAGCCCCCAGAGGAGAGAAAGAAAATCTGGAGAAAGGAGGACTTCCCCTTGGTTGAGGAGGACTGGGTCAGAGATCACCCAGGCAAACTGGATCCTTGCAAATCCATGGGCTCTGATGGGATGCACCCATGAGTGCTGAGGGAGCTGATGGATGTCCTTGCCAAGCCACTCTCCATCATCTTTGAAAAGTCATGGAGAACAGCAGAGGTGCCTGAGGACTGGAAGAAAGCCAATGTCACTCCAGTCTTCAAAAAGGGCAAGAAGGAGGACCTGGGAAAGTATAGGCCAGTCAGCCTCACCTCCATCCCCAGAAAGGTGATAGAGCAGTTAACCCTGGAGGTCATCTCCAGGCATGTTGAGGAAAAGAAGGTTATTAGAAGTAGTCAACATGGATTCACCAAGGGGAGATCATGCTTGACCAACCTGGTAGCCTTCTATGATGGCATGACTGGCTGGGTAGATGAAGTGGATGTTGTTTACCTTGACTTCTGCAAGGCTTTTGACACTGTCTCCCATAACATCCTCATGGACAAGCTAAGGAAGTGTGGGTTGGATGAGTGGACAGTGAGGTGGATTGAGAACTGGCTCAACAACAGAGCTCAGAGGGTCACGATCAATGGAGCAGAGTCTGGATGGAGGCCTGTGACTAGTGGTGTTCCCCAGGGGTCTGTGCTGGGTCCAGTCCTGGTCAACATATTCATCAATGACCTGGACAAAGGGATAGAGTGTAACCTCAGCAAGTTTGCTGAAGATACCAAGCTGGGAGGAGTGGTTGATACACCAGAAGGCTGTGCTGCCATCCAGTGAGGCCTGGACAGGCTGGAGAGCTGGGCCGAGGGGAACCTCATGAAATCCAACAAAAGCAAGTGCAAGGTCCTGCACCTGGGAAGGAACAACCCCATGCACCAGTAAAGGTTGGGGATTGACCTGCTGGAAAGGACCTGGGAGTGCTGCTGGACAACAAGTTGACCATAAGCCAGCGATGTGCCCTTGTGAAGGCCAATGGTATCCCAGGGTGCATTAAAAGGAGTGTGGCCAGAAGGTCAAGAGAAGTTATCCTCCCCCTCTACTCCACCTTAGTGAGGTTACATCTGGAGTACTGTGTCCAGTTTTGGGCCTCTCAGTTTAAGAAGGACAGGGAACTGCCCAAGCAAGTCCAGCGGAGAGCTACCAAGACGATCAGGGGACTGGGGCATCTCCATTATGAGGAAAGGCTGAGACACCAGGGTCTGTTCAGCCTGAAGAAGAGAAGACAGAAGGGGGATCTTATCAATGCTTATAAATATCTGAAGGGTGGGTGTCAAGAGGATGGGGCCAGACTCTTTTCAGTGGTGTCCAACGACAGGACAAGGGGCAATGGGCACAAGTTGGAACACAGGAAGCTCCACCTGAATATGAGGGTTTGGTAGAAATACCTGTAGAAATACTCACGATAGTGCAACCAGGAGCTCTACCGCTGACGAGCAGGGAGGATTACCCTTCCCAGGCTCTGCCCCTGTTTCCAAGCAGTGCAGGGGATGACTGGTACAGAAAGGGAGGTGGGCATCTGGGAGGACCAGGAAGGCAGCCTGCCTGCCTGCTTTGTCACAGCACCATCAGTGAGGCACCTTCAGCTCTCATTAAGGCCATTTCAAATACTAGCATGAAATACCTTCATGAGAATCCTGCAATCATGGCATCACAGGATGTTCTGGGTTGTAAGGGACCTTAAAAGATTATCTAGTCCAAGCCCCCTGTCATGGGTGGGCACATCTTTCACTAGATCAGGTTGCTCAAACCCCATCCAACCTGACCTTGAACATGTCATGAATGGGCATTGTTCTTTCTGCTCTGAAACTTTGTTTCATTATTCACTTTAATCTTTGGCAGCTATTAAAATGAAGAGCTGGTAAATAACCATTCTCTTCACTTCTTAGCCTGGATTCCAGCATTTAAATTTTTTAATAAATAACATGAATTTTTCAGCTTTTAGCTTTTATTTTCATTCTTCCAGCTTCACTCTTGAAAGTAATTCTCTCTCATCTTCTTTACATCTCACTAGAAAAAGGAGAGAAGCTCAACTTATGAATGAATAATTTTCACAACAAACAGACTTCGAGAGGGAAAAAGTGTGATAGACTAGAAGAAGATACTCCTGCTGAGAGACAATCTAAGAGACCTATTAAAGAAATACTAACAGTTGCATTATAAGAATACTACATTTTTAGGATAGACATTAAGAAGAGAACTAAACTATATGCTTAAGAATCCACATGAGAAATTTAGAGAAGCAACTGCAAAACAGTTTCAGTTCATAGAGAGGTGCAATAAATTATGAGACTGATTTGTGTTAATTTCTCCCTAGAAGTGCAGAAAAATACACAAATTAAATACTAAGGTTTATAGGCTGCCCACTTTTTTCACTCAGAAGTCCCTGTGACTAGGCAAAACTGTCTGAAACCAGTAAGATTGCACTGAAGGCTAATGGAAGAATAACAATTTTTTAAAAAGTTACCAAAGAACCACATTGCAATTCATCCTTTAAAAACCCTTTAGGAAATGCTATCTTAATGGTTTCAATTCCCACACTTCATTCTTTTCCAGCTGGCTACCTGGAGCCACAGTCCTACAGCCTCTGCCTGTACCGTACGTACAGACCTCCGTCTGTGCCTGGGTCTTTGCACCACAACTCCTCCATGCATCTGTCCCTCTCCAGAGTTGCACTCACTGCTTCTCTAACCCATGGATTTACTTGCTTTCTCTGGTGCCTTTGGACATTTTTGAATGGTTATAGCTCTTTTCCTTTGCCTGGCTTTGTCATAAACCTGTTGACAATGTCTGCCCATCATTTTATCTGCACCAATAGAGTCTGAAACAAGCACTGTCTTTTTGTCTTTGGCAAGTGCCACCTGGACGACTTTACACAGCTGGCTCCTTCGAGTGCTTCCAGGGAGCTGTTGAAATCACCTGTGTATTTTGTCTTAGTAATCCAGAGCTCCTGAAAATTAATGAAAGATTTAGAGAAGGATCATGGTAACTATGTTCATGCATATGTACACACACGTATACAGAAATGCCCCTGATAATAAAGTAAAAAGAGGAAAGGCAAATGGGGGGAGACTGGAAAGACGTTAAGAGGTCAGGAGGGATAAAGCAGCTCAGGGAAGGAGTGGAGTTTGGAATTAAATTGGAGAGGCTTTTGAAGGGAAAATGATACTTGAGGAGAGGTTAGGGCTTACTGGAGAAGCTTTCTGAGGTGAGAATATAGCAGAAAAATTAGGATCAAGTGAAGGGGAACATAATGAGATTGGATGGTGAGAAATGCCATTTCGTTGCTGTGACTGAAGAAGTTAGTGTTATAGGAGGTTTCTGGCTATGGACAAGCCAGTCTCATAGATAAATTATCCCTGCCCCAGCACAGAGATGTGCTAATACAATTTTGTGGTTCAACAGCAGTTTCATATGGGCTGTAAAGCAATTGGTTCATAAATTCAGAAAATTCACAAATTACAAAAAAGCAATTCACAAACACCTTTCAACATCCTCTGAAGATAGGTGTAACTGTGGCTTGATTTTGCTGCCTGTGCTGTTTTGGACTGTATGCCCTCGAGCATCTCTAGCAGACACCACCCCTGCTGTCCCAACGGTGCCTTTTTTTCCAACCAGAAACTTTATCCCAGCCTTAAAAATGTTGCTTGAGGCAGTCATCCAGGATTTCAGGCCATCTGAGGGCTCGCCTGGGGCAGCGGCTCCGGCCCAAGTCCTGACAGACCCCGAGCCAGAGCATGTGTGCCGTGCAGCGAAGGTGCATTGACACCTGTGTGCCTAGCATCAGGCTGGACTCGGTGTGCTGAGTAGCATTTCAGGAAGCTCAGCAAAGTTCTGGGTGTCCAGAACACACTGGATTTTACTGTGTATGCACTGCATAAGCATGCACACATAAGTCTCCCAGGATTTCCCTGTGGAAAATATAGAAATCTTCCTGCAGAAAGTAATTTTTCTTGCACAAGCTGTTATGGTCTGTTTTTCTGTATATTAATTACATTTTAAGTGCATCTCCTGAAGCCTTGTTTTGCTGGGCTTACTAAGTTATTGCCAGGAAGATGCTCATTATAGGCAACGGAATGTGAAAATTATTGAAGTCCAGAATATGGTTTTGTTCATTTTTAGCATATGTATTGGATAGATAATACAAAACCCCAGGGTTTAAGCAATTGCAGAGCTAATGTTTCACAGGAACAGCACAATCTCGTTGTGAAACTACTGCAGATTTGGAACAGTGCCTTTTACCTTTACGGCTTATTTAGCACCTTCAAAATGGAGACACCATTTTCTGATTTCTCTTGTGTGCTTACGTGATCCCCATGTGGGATGGTGCTCATCCGATTACTGGGAGCAGATCCTTAACCTCTACTGTCTGCAATGACACAAGCGCTGTGGTCCAGGGCACCCCCTGCCACCTGATCTGTGCTCTCTGGTTAACATCCAGCCATGAGAAAATGGCACTGCTGGAGAAGGCTGAAGGTACAGGGCTCCTCCTGAGACCTTGCTCACGTCAGCTGATGAAACACGTACAGAAATAAAGAGAGCCTTCTTACTGGGACATGTCGTGGTAAAGACTAACTGTGCCTAACTGCATTTTCTAATAGTTTCCTGATATATGTCAGAATGTGGAGACAGAGATTGCTATCATGCATTTGCTTGGAATAAAAATGTGACATGACACTAAAGCAATGTCAGAAATGGTGCATTTGCATTTCCCAGTTCCCACGAACTACTCAGGCTCACTATGTTTCCTCATACGATCAGACCATAAGAGACACATGCTGTCTGCCGCACTATTTGCTACACAGCCCTTCTAGAGGGCCCAGGGCACATCAGGTATTTCCAGGTTCCCAGGCATACTGGTTTAAGATCCAATAAGCCCCTGCTAATAGAAGCTAAACCCAGGAAGGAAAAACGTTCACTCTGCCACACCTTTTCACGTCTTTGTAATGTTACCCACGTACATATAGATTTTGGTGATGCCTGGTAGCCCTTAGTGTTTCCTAAGCGAGGACAGTGTCATTTTGTTACCGGCAAATAATATTGCAACAAATACTAATATTAATACCTAATACTAATACTAATACTAATACTAATATGTCAGATAATACTGGAGCAGGGCTTTACTACAGGCAGTTTGCTGGAAACTTTCACTCAAGTGAGGGAAAAAATTAACACATGTTCAGGCACACAAGAGGCAGAAATACTGGATGTTGAGAAACATTTACCCCATAATGATATCAGTCTGCCTCTTGTATCTCCTTTAGCTTTTGCTTGCTGGCATCTCTGACTGGGGCCAAAACCACTTCCCCAGACTCACAGCGTGCTGCTCAGCTGACCTGTTATATACGTTGTAATGTCACCACCTGTCAGTTTGCATTGCCCTTCTTAGACTTCTAAAATGGTAATTTAATAAAGGAAGGTGATATGAATCATCAAGGAACAATCTGAATTATCATCTGTAGATAATTTATTATGCACACATTTCTTGTGAGATCCTTAAATCAGCAGGGCTTCTTAATCAGAGACTTAAAATTTTTGTCTTGTAAGAGGTAGACACTTGACCCATAAATCAGCAGCCAGGCCAGCAGGGCCAATTCATGCTTCACATTTTTCCCTGTGAGAATGAGGCACTTAATTACCACCAAGGTCACAGAAAAGGGGAAAAACCCTGTAACACAGAGTTGGTTTTGACAGCGTCAGTTCTGGCAGCGCTTTCTGAAAGCAGAGCAATTTGCAACCAGAAGACGAAACCATGGCCAGCAACGCTGCTGCAATATTGCCGTCCTAACCGGATGATCTAAATGAGTGCTGGTACCACTCGAGTTAGCACAATTTTTCTTCCTGTGTCAATGGTAAATAATATTTGCTCAAGAGAGACAGTCATACTCTTTGTCAGATTTTATTAGTAAAAATAATTAGTTATTCAGGTACAACCCACTTTTCTATTCTTCAGTGAAGAAAACACACCATTTGCACGCTTTCCTTTTGGCGAGAGGAAGCATTTTATGCAATTTATGGGAGGAAACAGGTCATGACTTGACCTGTGCGCCATGCTTCTGGCTGCTGCAGCACCCAGCTGTGATGTATGGAGCCCCAGGTCTGGGCTGGAGGCAAGGTGACCACCCCCTGCTCTGTACAGCGGTCCGCAGGGGTGTGCTGCAGCCAGCCGGCATTGCTAGGGAGGGAGGGCATCAGCTGGACCCACAGCGCTCCCTAAAACGCATTCACCAAGGGGCAAGGGAAGGAGAGCAGGCACCAGCAGGTCCAGCCACCTCTGTCAGTGCAATGTCGTCTTCTGCCCCATTTTGGCAGATGGGCCTTGTAGAGGGGGCTGCAGGGGGACCAGGACTAGCACAGCCAGAAGAAAAATGTGTTGAGCACAGGTTTCTAAAGTGCATTAGCTTACCTTACGACTTCAATCTCTTATTTTCATGAAATGGCATGAATTTAGGAAGCATATAAACACCTGCAATTTGAAAAGGAAGTATAAGTTTAAAAATCCACAGTTACCCAGCTAAGTAAATGGCCTGAATCTCAGAAGTGCTAAGCCGCTGACAGACTCCCCTGAGGCAAACAGCACTGAATATCTGGTGCCTCTGAAAACCAGGTGATAAATTTCATAGTTTTGTAAACTCTGGCCTAGGGTTTTGCTAATCAATAGTCATCGCTCAGGTATAATGAGCTGTCTAATAGCACTTAGTTTGGATGATGGATGCTTGTCTGATGCTGGAACAAAGATATTAACCAACTGGCCACATTTATTGGATTGAATTCAGCAAATCAGAAACAGCTAATTAGTTCTGTTAATACTCATTTGAAATAGAGTTAGGGGTTTGGGCAGGGTTGTTTTTCCATTGTTTTGCTTTTTTCTCTTTCTGGCAGTGCAGGTGATAGAGTTCATTAGGGTCAGGAAGTGCCTGAATTCTGGTCCAGCTTCCGCAATGGGTGCTCAGCAAAGCAGACCCCCAAGGAGGGATGGGGGAACCACCTCTGCCCTCCAGGAAAAGGAGATTGCTGTGAAGAGTGGCCCCACTAAGATACCTTGGTGACTGCTGCATGCACTAAGAATCTCCATGTCCAAAATTTTCAAGAGTTCAGCAGATTTGAGTCCTCTTGAACTTTGCACTTTTATGTTTTATACAACAAAGAACATACCTTTGTCTGTAAGTAGTAATAATAATAATTCTTATTTATAATAATAAGAATAATAAACGAAACTCATGATGAAAATAGGGCTGGCTTTCAAGCATGATTAGTTAAATGCATTCTGACTGGTGGCAAAGCCATACCCAGAATACATTTGGGCTGTAGCTTATATGTAAGGTCAGCCTTTCCATGTAACTAACTCCACTCACATCTATGACTTGGGAACCTGTAACAGGTGGATTTCCAAGGTACCCTTGGATAACAGGTTTTTATTTGCAGTAAGCATGCACCAGGGAAAAGGAGACAGCAAACTGGCTGTCCTCCAGCTCCAGAATGAGACAGGACCGTGTTGCTATTTTAGTTTCTTCCTGGTTGTTATATGCTAATTTGATCATGTTATTTTACTTCAGCATGAGATTTTGTTTATTTTTCCCAAACTCCAACATAGGAGATGCAAAAAGACAAAAGATTTATTTTGGAGCTCAGTCAGTTTTGAACATGACGTGCTCAGTAAATGAGTGTGTTCTTGGCCAGAAAGCAGCCATCACATCAGCAGGTAGGATTCATCTTGCTGTCAGATAATAGAGGGAAGATGTTTGATGTTTTGCAAGGTACGGGCAAGTGGCTGCAGTGTTCAGAGAGTGACTGAAGAAGGCATAAAGTTGTCTAGTGTCTTCCTTACCTCTGTGGCTGCAATCAGCTAGAAGCCACCTGTCTAGAGGCAAGGGCTTGAAAGATTACATGCAGCACTATAAAATGATGATGCCTGAGTCTGAGCTGTTCGACCTTAAGTACCTACATTTTACTAGCAAAGATGCATTTCTTAAAAAGACACTTCTGTATTTACTTTTATTAGCTGCCTGGAGACCACATCAAACATGCTACGAAGTGTCTTGCATTAGCTAAAACAGAAAAACATTTTTCCTCCTCAAGTGCTAAGTTGATTAGTGTCATTATTTCTAGGTATGTTTGGTAAAATCAGGTTGGCTTTGTTTGCTTGTGTTATTACTATTGATACGTGTTTCTCTCCGGGCAAGATGCTGGAAATAACGAGCACGGCACTCTCTTACCTGGAAGCTGTGCTGTACGACACAGCAGCACCTGAAGCCCACAAAGCCCCAGCGTGAGACTTGGGGTTTGCCCGAAGCAGTGCCGCCTCTGCTACTCGCTGTCCCTCGGGAGGACGGATGCTCACTGGCTGCTTGTCTGCTGCAGGGAACATCTTCCATGCACCTCTTTCTCTGGCCCTTTGCAGTAAATTTGGAAATTTTCTAGTCCTGGCATCTCCGAACACTTCCCCTAAATGCCCGAGGGGGGTCCGCAAGCCCTGGGTACCGGGACACAGGGAGACAAAGCCTGCTGGCTCTCTTCATTTTAACATGTTTCAGGCTGTCTTCAGTTCCAGGGAGGTGTAATGGTAAAGCAAAGCAGACCACAAAGTCAGCTATTTTTTTGATGAGGCTTTTCAAACAAATGTTTGAAGAAAAAGCAACATGAAACACAATTTTAAGGGTAGAAATCAGATGTTTTTCTGATTGCTTAATTTACCTGAACCAGAGGGCTATGAAATGAACAGCCCCAGGTGGGTCTGACTGAGAGGGCCCTGGAGCTGGTGTGGGGCTGTGAGACTGATTCCAGGAGAGAGGGACTCCCTCTCCCCTCCTGCTTTGAGTAAACCTGACATTATTCCTTTCCTTCTCCAAAAAACTCTCCGTCTAGAGTAAATAGCATTTGTCATTACAAGGAGGGGATGCTGACACTCTTTTTTTCTTATGGGTGGCATCATTCATGTATGTGTGGTCAGACTATCAGACCGAGCAGACAGGCTAGCTTACAGAAGTAGTATCAGCACATTTGACTCGATAACACATTTTTTATTATTATATAAATAAGTCTCCTAAAAACTCCCGCTTCAGCCATCAGCAAAATATTTTATCTACTAACAAACAACCACATCTTGCTGCTGTGCAGCATTCAGAAAGCATTAAGTCAGGCCATTAGAATTCATTAAATTTTCTTAAAAATCACAATGGGTATATTATCACATAGGCACATGCACTTACACACACACATTGTTCTCTGCCCAGGGAACACTCGCCGTCACCTTTCTCAGCACTCATGCACACCAGGAGCATCTTTGATTTTAATGAACTCAAGATTTTCCCGTAACTACCCCTCTCCAGGGCTCTGAGAAAGCAAACACTCTGGAATGGGGCTCATTTGGCTGCACTGCTGCAGTCTGTATCAGCTACTACAATCTCGTTCCTACAATATGCACTTAATAGCATTGGAGAGCCTTGCTGTTACATCATGCATAGATCAAAAGAGGTTCAAAAGCCTTCCACAAGTTTTAAAGCTTAGTCCAGCTGGTAATAACATCAATAATGAAAATGCAATTGTATTTGATAGGAGCAACAGCAGGCATCTTGTGTCTCGTGCCAGGAAGTACTGAGCTGCTGCAGACCCCAGTAAGTCCAAAGAGAATAGTTCAGTGCCACGCAAAAGCACATTCTTATTTATTAACGACATATTTGCCAGGTAGTCTAATAAAACTTGACTGCCTGTTTATAGAGGCTTTCTGCCCAACAGCAGCTATACAGGTATCAGCCAAAAAACTGTAATGCAGCAGCAAACTGAGAAAAAGGCCCTGGTGCTCGTCTCTTCATCACCTGAGCTGTGCATCATTCACAAACATTGATACAAGTCCAATAAAGGTCATAGCACATTTATATCTAGCTTTAGGTGAAAGAACACCAAAGCCTTTTTAAGCTGACAATGCTTCCCAAAATTTATTGTGACCTTCAAGAACCTGAAAATATTCTGCACCATCATCATCTCAGGGTTAGTATACATTCAATATTCATTAAAAAAAAAAACTGCAGGGGTGACAGAAATCTGGTGGTATGGATTAGCTGCTGAGATTTCTGAATTCCCAAATCATCTGACATGGAAGCAGCCAGGGGAGGGGGAGAGCAGAGAGTGCTGGCAATTATCTTGTCTGAGTTAGTTATGCCTCCAGTTACAGTACAAACGCGGCCATAGGTACTTCAGTAACCTGTTTGCTCTCATTTTATCTACTCCCTCCTCCCCTGCACCATGTTTTTCAGATCATGACCAGACCAGACAAGCTTTTCTGTCTCATGTTCTGGGACCATTCATAACTTCTCTTAAGCTTAAATCCTATTGTCAGTTTGATACCTGAAAGCCCCCTAAAGGGGTTTGATCGGGCGAGGTGCTGACTGGCTCCGGCATGGTGCTCAGCAGAGAGGGAGCCAAGGTTTCCCCATGTGGAGAGGACTCCGCAGCTCCAGAGATGTGACCCAAAGCCCAACCATTTCAAACTTCATTCCTTTCTAACCCTTTGTGTTCCTTTCTCCCAGCAAAGAGTTCTCTGTTCTCGTTTCCACCACTTTCCTTCCTACCATTTCTCCAGTGTAAAAAAATTTCATTTTTAAGTTCAATAACTCTCCAATTACAATGTCTGCTTGGTATGACTTAAATCCTACCTACTTTATTATTTCACCAAAGCTGGGGCTCCTGGGGATGAGTGTTAATAATATCAAAGGCAGTGGTTCAGATTGATGTATAATGTTCTTAGTTGTTCGATTGGGAGGGGAGGTTATTTTTACCGTACATTTAGAAAACATACTTAAGCTAAATTATTTAAATCAAGCAAATCCCGATGTGCAACTAATTTAGAGGTTTCTGAGCTGAGCCAGAATGATCAGGGATTCTGCTGCTTCTGGAATGGCACAAAAGCAGTTATGGATTTTCCTTGTCACTGTATTTTTTGTGCAATTTTTATTCTCCTACTACTCTGAGTTCTCCTTCTTAGTTTGCACCTTTGAATTTGAGAATCCCCATCACTTTGTTAAATGCATCTCTCACTAGAACTTTTTACTTTAAAATATGTTAAAGCCTATCCACTTATTTGTATATACAAATCTTGCGTTATGGTTAATAAACAAAAAACCCCAAAATATCAGCCAAGGATGTCAAAGGGTATAAATGGTCAAATCACATCCCTGGGAAGCTCAACAGAGACAAGTACAGAAAACAAAGTAACAATAGTGTAGTAGCATGTTTTAAGAGAGGTAACATATAGCTAGTAAGTGATTGAACTGCAATTATAATCCATTTTCTTTACTTTCTTTGCTATATGTCTTTTTGCTTAGCATACTGTGTGGTTCATTCTGCACTGCCATTTTTCAATGTGTTGAGTGCCTTTTCAAAAAACCTTAATTTTGAGAAGAACGCACTTCTTTTTTGTGTATTTGCATATTGCTTTCTGGATTAAATACTTATCTGTCTGTTATTGCTCATGAATTCTGATACTTCTTTGTCTTGGAATCAGTAAGATACAAATAAGACCTTATGCTGGCAAATAAGCAGGCTGAGGAAAATTATTTAACCTTTTGCTGTATTTCACTATAATTTAGAGATGGGTTCTTGAATATAAACCTAAATTCAGCTCTCAAAAACTATAAAATAAAGTCTTATTATAATTGAGTTCACCGTAAGCGTAGTTTTAAGCATGTTGTCCTTTTCCAGACAGAATTTCAAGAAGGCTCTGGATGTGATTTAGACACCTCATCCTTGTTATCTTTTAGTAGAAACTAGGATGTTGTACAGAGTCCAATTCAAGTGTCCTGGAGGTAGATAGTGAAGAATGGACCTTGCCAGGATCTCAGATGCGCAACATTCTCTCCTGCCTTCCCATGGGAAAGCCTGCATCTCTTTTTGCTGTCACTGGCCTGAGCCTCCTTCACGTGGCTGATTGCTGGTGGTAGCTGACAGGCACTGTCATGGCTCCCCGTGATGGGAGCCTGGTCCTGCTGGGTGTAAGTGGACCCTGCTAAAAACTGAATTGAGTAGTCCTGTGCAACACCATATATTTGCAGCTGGATTTTCAAAAATGCTCAGGAAAGGCCCATAGCAAAAGTAAATACGCAGGAACTGAATGATGCCTAACAAATAAATGGGCAGCTTGCACATGTCTTAACAGATAAGGGACTAATGATTAAGATATCTATAGACCATGAGGAGGCTAACAAATGTCCACACAAGAGTACTCTGGTGTTGTATAGTGCAGATGTGCAGACCAGGGCATTTCCAAATACAGAACTCAAAGATTCACCATGTATCCCTAGCCAACAGCACAGCTCTGGGCAGGGTTAACATATGCAGAAAGCCTTAGCTTGTCAAACAGGGCATTAGGCTGCTGGATCCCAAATGTGTCCGGCACCTCTTATATCCCCCCTATGAAGACATGTCTCCAGGAGAAAGTCAAGCTTTGTGCCCAAGGCTAGGCAAAAAGACCTTGGTCTCTGAAGAGCTGGGATTACAGAAAAACCAGAGCAGTCACATGAAGCCAGCAGTAATCAGCTTCATCCTGGAGTGCCAACACTGCATCAGGGTCCCTGGACTACTCAGAATGGCTACTGTTGTCACTGCTGTGCCAGTACAGATTGATGCGAGAGTAGCCACCGGGAGGGGCAGGTCCTGGAAGAACCTGCCAAGATGAACTGCCTTTGGCAAGACTGAACTTGATGGGATCTTTGCTCAGAAGTGCAGCTCAAACCGACCTCAGCCAGTGACTGGCTTTTGTTAATGGTGTCTTTGAAGATTTATTATTTCAAAACAAAAAGCAAAGCAGCTGATGAACATTCTTGACATGGCTTTGACTTTATCCACACTCTTTTCTTTCCTGTGATATTTCTAACTCATAGTACATTAAGGATGTTTAGCATTACGTTCATTATAACATCTTTCATTGGAATTTTTCTCTTGGGTATGAAGAGATAATCCACATTAATATTTTTTTTTCCATTATGGGCCACATTATTAAGTACATTATTGTATTTTAATTTATGTTATTATAGGACATTAAGTACTTTGGCATGGGGCAGAGATAGTTAGTTAGTAACACCATTACCAAAATACTGAAAGCTGCGTTTCTATTCTGGTTGATGTTGAAGCTTTCAGAATTGTACTCATTCTGTCATGTAGCTGCGGATCACAAATCTGGTATTATCCTACTGTCTTTTATAGTGCTTTTAACTTCTCTAATAATCTGCTGTTTCAACAATGCCCCTACATATCACTGAACCAGAGGTGATGCAGAACAATATATCACGTCTGGTTACAGTCATTGGCTGTGTCAAACAAAATTTTATCCTACCCAAAAAGTCTGATCGACTTCAGCTTTGCTATTTAAATGAGTATCAACAGAATAACTCTCAAGATATTCATAGAATTTACTCTTATCAAATTGTGGGTGCTCTTTACAGTCTGTTGGGGCGTTTTTCTCCAGTATTTGTTTCAGATGCCTTTGTGGCTCCTACACCCTCAGCCGAAGTGTAGACACCTTTATCATCACCAGTCCTTTCTTGCAACACCCTGCATGAATTAAGTGATTGAATTTGTCAGCCACACTATTTCTGTTTCTATTCAGCACAGACAAATTTGCAGTTTTCTGTCCTGTATCATGTTCCAGGTTAAACAGAATTTTAAAATGCCAAAAAGCACAGGCACCTTCCTTTTTTTAAAAACTAAGCAAGCTGGTTTACAGAGAAATACAGTAAACGAGGAGCCTCTGGTTAACATGAGGGCTGAGCTTTCTTTCAGGATAGGACTTTACTTCAAAAAGGCTAAGATGAAACATCTAGTAAGATTTTTCCATCAGTATAAAGTAAAAAAGGTTATCATTTAAGCTTGTATTCAATATTTATCTTGGGTATCAACTTAAGCAGACAGAGGTTATATCTATACTATTTAACATCATAAGACATTCCTGGGCATTGCAACGTAATCAGGTATGCTTTTAAATTATCTCAGCAGTCTCTGGGAAAATTTTGGCCTAGGGTAACTAGTACTCTTCATACTCCGTATCCTCAGGCTACGAGTTAGCGCAGGTCAGGCACCATCTCCACAAGAGTCTGTATATGACTACTCTGCTTGGGAGACTAAGACCAATGGTGTGGGTGCAGACTCTTCTGTGCTAACTGGCTTCTTTGCCAAAGTGTGGTCTTCAGAGCATTTAATTTGCTAATAGAGATGTAGCCAGCCAGTCCCATTGAAATGATGGCCACTTTAGCAGGTCACACATATATAACCTTCTAACATTTTCTATAGAAGCGTAAGCCACAGAAATGAATGAGACAGCCTATTTTCCAGCCAGCATGTGGACAGACCGTTCCCATCAGCTTCAGTGAGTGATGAATCAGGTTTTGTAGGCAGAAAGCTACAGACAAGTAAAGCAACAAGGAAAACCAATCTTTTTTCTCTATGAGATTGCCAATCCAAGCGTGTTAATCATGAAACTCAAACAGCTCATATACATAATCTTCTGAAAGTTTGGGAAGAGTCTATCTGAATTGGACTATTTGACACTTACACCCCTCACCCAAAACACTACAAACCAGATCAGTGCAGCCCATTCCCAGCTCTTGACTTACAGTCAGGTAGAACGCAGCCCCTAAAACCCAGGGACTATGTTTTGTGACCAGTGGTGAGGCAGTGCAGACACATGACTGGTCCCTCATGAGGGAAGTCTAATTCACACCATGCTGGGCATTTTCCTTTTTTGACTTCTTCTGGTATATTTTCTTAGCTCTCTGTCATGTGGCAATTTTGACGTGTAATGACTCAGGCAGGTGGACCTTACCTGGACTCTGTCATTAACTGGTGTGAAGAACTTAAATATGCCAAAAACCTACCCTGTTCTTCATGCACAAAATTATTAAAGAGGTGATGGGATTAACTGGATGGGTATCTCTGACCACATTGCTCTTCTTGACTTTAATTTCTATCTTCTTACCCCACTTCACAGTGTCCCCACAAAAAATACAATAACCTTTTAGGCTGGTGAAAGAAGTTAAGGCTACAGGCCTGTTCATCACAGTTAAATGAGATTGAAGGGGCACTGCACAGAGGGGTTTTCTTACAGATTTCTATCAAACTGACAATCAGTGTAACTTGTGCCAGCAGCACAACCATATATTGACTATGGGTTCTCTTTCAAGGGGAGAAATGTTACTCTGCTACATATTCCCACCTAACACCTTCAGAAATGTAGGGCAGAGTTTAGGTATAAATTGCTATTTGTCCTAGAATTTATATGTAGATTACAGTGTATGTAAGCCTTTAGCTATGTGAAATATATGAATTAAACTTGACATTCATAGATAAAGCAAGTTAACAGCTGCTTGGCTGCACATTTTTATGGGATCTCTGTCACATACTTTTCTAGGCATAGGTATTTCATCTAACTCTGTAAGGTGAGTCTTATTCTCTCGGGCTTTTATTTTTCCAGGGGAGTGTTTCTCCTGTTCTCCCATGTGAGAAATTTTACTCCTCCTCAGATAATTTACTCCTTCCAGGGAAGACTGAGGGGTGTCAGGATGGCAGCCACTGCGACTAGTGATGGCAGTGCTGGAGCAGTGACAGAGTCCATGAACTCCCAGATGAATTACCAGGTTCTCTGAGCTTCTGTCTGGGTTGGTTTGCTTGTTTGGTTGTTTTTTTAACACAAAACTGGCTGAAAACAGCTCTCTAAAATCTCAGCAATATGGTGTACAGTAGCCTACAGACTACAACTGCATTGATGGGACCTCTAGGCATTTATGGAGAGCAAGAAGCAGTCCTTCTTTCTTTATCCAGGTTTCATTCTTTTTTGTGAGGAGGACAACTCATTTCGACTTCTGGATAAACTCAGCATTGGGAATGAAGGTATTTCGCTAATCCAGCTGCTTTCACTTCCCCGCAGAGGAATTTTTTTAAACATCTTGATGACCTTCCCATAATCTTCAGAGCTTTTTTTTTTTTTTTTCCATATTGTAGCACTGGACTCCAAGAGATTCTCAGTTTTAATCCTTGTTCTGCTAGAGGGGTCTTCTTTAGTATCAGGAGGTACGTTAATACTGCAATGAACCATTTCCCCACAAACATCAAGGGGTATTGTGGGAATAATTGGAAGTTTTTGACAGAGCTCTCAGTAGCAGCAGCTTCATTAAAATTTTGTTAAAAAAAGAAAAAAGAAGGACTCTCCAGCTGATATTTTAAAAAAAGTATTTTATGCAGAGGAGACAACACTTCTGAGAGAAAAAAAAAAGCCCAAACATGTTTGGCGTGACTTCTGTTCTCTAGACATAAAAGGCTCCTCTCTGTTCCAGCACTGTGCTGACTTCCAAGTGCCCTTTTGCATGAACCTAGGAAGCATCTGCTAGGTGGGTGCAACAAAGTCATTGGGTTCTCGGCTTTTTTTTGTGAAAAAAAAACCAACAACAAACAAAAAACACACAATCCCCAGTCACTTTTGTAATATGCATCCCTTCTCTGTTTCCTTCCTTTATCCACAGATGGTGATAAACTATTATATACCCCCCTCCAGCTCCAGTAGGACGGCTGCTGAGCTGGGACAGACATGTGAAACACAGGGATCTTTGCTTCTTGAGTGGCAGCCCAACCCCGAACACTCAATGGATCAAACACAGCACATGGGAGCTGGAAGGGAAGATCCCTAATGCCCCATCTCCTGTGGCATGTGCCAGACAAACTGGTTGCAAAAGGCTGAAAGGAAGGAATTTAAAATAGGGGAACAGCATTCCTTCCAGTCTTTTCCATCTGCTTGAGGAGTGCTATGTGTATCAATAGTACATAGCAAGTCCCCAGGCAGAAATTAAAAAGGCTGATGGAATCCCTGTCATGTCTATGATGTTCTTTAATATACAAATTAACAGCTGGGAAGCATAGCTTGGTAGCCATGTATTTAAAAGCTGCCTTTCCCCAAAGAGGCATCCTGACTCCTATATGCACTAATCCATTCCTGCTAATGGACTTGGCAAATGGGCCTTTTTGCATCCCAAAAGGGAACTTTCATGGTCCTTCTAAGGACCCTGAAACTTGGTGTAGCTTGCACATATTCACTTGCATTCAGAGTTTTTGGGGCTAGGGGCCCTCAGACACATAGCCTGAAAAGAGGCTGGCTTAAGGGAAGATGGGCCAAGGAAGATGTTATAACCGAAATGTTGCTTAAGTTTGTGTATTTCCTAAGGGTCATGGATGTTATTTTTTTATTTGTTATTTACCACCCCTGACTGCGGTACTCTGGTGCATTTATATATAGAGCCTCTTTACCTGAACAGTGGGATTTTGGGGGTTTCCATGCTCTCAGCATGCCTGAAGCTGCAATACAAGATCCTCTCTCTTTCACCATTTAAGGACATAAACAATATTGGTTTATGTTCTCATTGGTTTCGGGTTCGCCGTCCCCTTGTGAAAAGCAAAGGGCAATTCCAGCATAAAGAAATGCTGTAAGAAACAAGAGGCCCACCACACAGAGTAGCGCAATGTCTGGCACTGACTTCACCCTGAGAAGTAGGATAATGGTTTTTAGAAGATGGGTGGCGAGCTGTCTCTAACCTGGCTCTGCAAAGCGCTCTCGGTTAGCTTGCTGCTGCCTACCCCAAGAGCCACGGCACACAGGCTTTTCTTCACGCCATGAGCTGCAGCTCTGTGCTCACCGTTCTCGCCACGCATCCCCAGCGTCAGCGCTGCTGGTTTCCAGCTGCATGGCAGAGGTGGGCTGCCCAGAACGATGTTGCAACTGCTGGGAGCCTATTTACTTTGGTGGGTTGTAAAAGGGCTACAAATACACTGCCAAAGACAACTCCCAGTGCAACAAGAAGGCTTTGGTTTTCTCTCCCCCACCCACTTATTTATTACTTTTTCCCCTTTCTGTAGCAGTGGGTAAGACAGCCCTCCCAAGCAGAAGCAAGCTGCCTTGGGGGTGTGACTGAGTGGAGGAGGAACAAGGAGCAGCAGCTGCACCAGTGGCAGCCCCACCACTGCCAGCTTTTCACACTCGCAGTACAGTGCTCTTTTAATTGAAAAAGGAGGCCTTAACGGACCCAGGGCACTGCTCAGAGCCTGCTTCTAAAAGGTACCAAGCGCTGATTCAGGGCCACCGAGCATTTTGTCATTCCTTGGGTCTCAGCTTGAGGCAGCTCTGTGCCTCTTACCGGCTACTTGGGTTTTACCACCTCCAATTTTCAGGTGCCATGTCCTGACAGAAGTCAGCATGGCAGCCAGGTACTAAGGGGCACAAATAACGTTGCTATGCTTTGCAATCAGCTACTAGATTTTGCTTCTGACAGTCAGTCAGTCAGCAGGGGTCTTGTTTTAAGGTGACCATCACGCTCTTCTTCAGCACTGCGCATGCATTGGGGCATCTACAAAGAAAATCTGTGATGTTTCTATACAACAGGAGAATATATTGGAGTGTTGGGTGTTAGAATCAGATGACTGCAAAAAGAGGAAAGTGCCTTAAATATCATATTTTAATGTGTTTAATGGTATTTTTAATTTGACAACTTGCAGTGGCCACAGCAGCAGCAGGAATGAACCCTACTATTATTGACTTCAGTGCCAGTCAGTTTTAATGTGCACCAACAGACAAGCTTCCCTGGCATCTGCTCAGGATGGGTCTTTGTTCCCCCTCCTGTTTCTAAAGGGCTCCTCCTTTCTCCTTCCCCTGCTGTCTCTCCACGGGGAAATTAATGTAAAAGGCAAAATGGCCAGAATGTCCTTTTACTGTAACTGTATGTGGACTTTTTTAAAAACTCCCTTTAGAGCTCACAGTTAATTAAAATCCTTTCATCCTGAAGAACCGATTTCTGAGGTCATGTTGCCCAGACTTGTTTTGCTGTCCTGCATACACCCAGCTAAAGAGAGGATAAAGTCAATTCCAGTGCATCTGTGGTACCTCTAGCAAATCCCTCAGAAGAACAAAAAAAATTTGAGCAATATGTATGCCATTCTGGCTTCTTGCTCTGTTCAAATACTTAATGACAGCTGGAAAATATCCTCTGACAGCAACTGCTGAGGACTATTGCAGTAAACCATACTTATCTGCATTGTTGCTGTTGTCTGTAGTATTGTTTTCTATAGTGAAAAGTATTTTTTCCTAAAACCAATATTGCACAATTAATAATTAAAGGAACAGAAGGTGTTATTGTAGAGTTATGCCACGTTTGTGCTTTTACCCAGTTGGTTCTGGTCTGACGCAGACTTGTGAGTGGCAAGTGCTATAAATGGCCTATGGGGGTTATTAATATTTCCTGGGTCTGCTGGGTGAGACACAGCATCTTGTGCCTGGCCTCTCCTCGCTGCCCAGCCTCGTCCCCCCAGCCCTCTCCATGTACTCTGGTCTGGGCATATCCCATGCCGCTGGTGAGGCCCTGCAAGGCTTCCTGCCAGCGCCGGACTCTGCGATCGCTCTTTGCAGTGTTTGCATCTGTCAGCCTCCATTATGGCTCTGCTGTGCCTCTTGGCAGCTAGGGGTGGGAAGCATCAGTAAGGATGCAGTATCTGATCACACGTATCACTTCAACAGAGCATCAGAATGCGGAAGCTATATTCAGCTGGATTGGTATGCCTAGGCAGTCTTTTGAGGGATGCCAGAGGCTGATGGTGAGATTGGATATCACCAATATCTGCACAGATGCATGTAATTTCTGACAATATGGACTCTGAAGGCATTGCTTTGGGACATCAGCATGAATGAATCTTGTGGGAAAGCAGAGAAATACACTGAGATTTTTAAGACCCTCTTTTCCTGGAGATATGCAGCAGCCTGCCTTCGAGTAATCACTTCTAAAAATCAACTTGTAATAGCAATTATTTCATTTAGCTTATGCTTTGTTTGAACCTTGTCCTGGGAAAGAGTAAGAGGATTTGGATAAAAGCCTAGACCCAATTAATCTCCTAGGTTTTTATGTTTCCTTAATTTGACTTAATTTTTTTAGTGAATTTTTTATATATGATTCTTTTATCTAGGGAAGCTAAGTCTACATTATTTTGCTGTCAGAACTGCATTTATTGCTAAAGCAGGATGAGGCAGTCCATAGATCTGTAATGCCATTCAGTGGTCACAGGTTATACAGCACTTACCCTGAAGCACACTCTACTGCTGGCATTTTATTTCTCTAAAGTATCACACTTGGAATTTCCCAAGGGACAGCACTTTGGGCTTAAAAAAAGGTGCTGTACAATTATTTGCTTATGCACATAGTGAAGACAACGTCCAGACGTTGGAGTCAGTAACTCACTATGTGCCACGTTTGGGTGTATGCTCACTAAATCCTGCGGTGAACAAATTCCCAGGTAAGGGACTGAGTGTTTCTTAAACACTTCGATGCACAAGGCTCCTGATACTTTTGCAAGACATGAAAACAAGCCAGGGTATGATAGGAAGGCAGCAAATCCACAGCAAAGTAATTATGCAGCAGCAAGAGAGCAGCTCTGCTGGTGTCCCGGTCTGCGCCCGCAGCTAGTAACACCAATTAGCACGCCACTGCCTCACCTGCGGCACGTTCATTAGCGTATGCACATTCACACGCCTCGTAAATTTTTATCACATTTACTAAAAATTGTCCTTCTCTTCCCTTTTACCCTTCTGTGAACAGAGGCATCACTGCAGAGCAGGTGAGAGGCAGTTTCAGAGGCTGCGCTGGCCATCTCTTGGCTCCTGGAGGCTGAGTATGTCATACATTGTGGAGGGAAGTCAAACAAGCTGGGCCTTTGGGGAACGGGCAGAAAAACTGTAATATACTGAATGAAAGGAATAACCATCGGTACATGCCCCACCAAATTTTCTAGGAGCAAGCGACCATTTGTTTTTAAATTCCGTTCTAGCTGCTTACAGCAAACGCAGCCTCACAGGCGCTCTTTTATCCCCTGCTGTCCCTGCTGCTATTTGCAGCAACCGAAGCCTTCAGGTGCTCCGCAGCACCTCGCATGCATCTTGATTAAGAGACTTATCTCTCCTTAGAGGGCCTGTCACTAGCTGACTCAGTGACATACCACAACCTCATTGTCCCAGACTTATTTTATTTTATTTTATTCTCTCCCATGATTCTTGAATTAAAAGACAGCTTTTCTGATTCCTGAGGTGGTGAATACTTTCAAAACTACTGCTTAGGAAAAAAAACACACCACTTTCAAATGGTTTCATTGAGTTTACTGAAAATGACAGAGGAATGTTTTAATCCTGCTATACTGGGTTGCCTGGCCTGCTACTGAGCCAGTACTGCAGGCACTACGTATCTGTGCATACTCTGGCAGCCTACCGGCCCGCCACATGAATACCTGCAGCAGCTAACACTGTTGTCATTAAGAAGTTTGAAAAGCTGCAGTTTCTTCCCCCTGCATCAAAGGGAACTCAGATGAGCAGAAGCCAAGCAGTAAATCTCAAAAGAGGGCTTTGTCTAAAATACCCCAGTAACCCACCTTGCTAACAGTGAATACCTAATGGAGATAGTTAATTCCCAGATAAGCCCAAATCAATAAGCCCAGGATGAAGCTTGTGAGTATTGACAACAAAGCCTCCTTCCTCTAGCGCCTGCAGCGTGGGATGGGGCAGGAGGTGGGGGCTGAGCAGGGCTGGGCTGGGATGTGTTTCCTAAGTCTCATCCTTATCGATGTCTCCCACTGCAGCAGCGACACTCGTAGTCCCGACCAGCTAAAACAGAAATCACAGAGAAAACACAGCCCTTCCCAAAGCAGCATGTCTGCATCCTTCCTCCCCACTGCAGGGTATCCCCCAAGCCCAACTTGCGGATCACAGCCTTCAGGCTCAGGTATTGTTGTGATGGGGTTTAGTACAAAACCCTGGCTGACAGGCAACGGACTAAGGAATAAACAGCAAAAAGATTATTTTTTAAAACCGAACAGCCACATGCCTCTCAGAGGACAGAGCTGCCTAGAACAAGGACTTTTGCATTAGGTGCTTGACCTGCAGTATAACAGGCATCCCTTAGGCACCTGCCCTGCAAGCAGGGAAGAGGAGAGAAGGAGGAGAGGGAGAGGGGAAGGGAGAGGGCGAGGGAGAGGAGAGAGAACCACTTTGCAGGGAGAAAGGAGACCACATGCAGAGAGTCTCCATTTAGATTATCGGGCTATGGCTATGGAGACTGTGGGGACTGTGTCAATTTTTTTCAAAAATGTTTTTCTACAGAGCCAGCATTGGAAAAAGTGTGTCTGATACTCGGTTTTCCACAAAACCTCCATTGATTTCTGTGGCGCAGATTCAACAAAATTCCTACCTATGGTCTTAATTTTGGCCTATTCTGCACCCTAGTAAAACAAATGGACAGGGAATACTTCTGTCCCACTGGAATCAAACCTTTCCTTACTGTCATGGCAGAGACCAGCCACAACCTTGCTCTGCAGAAGACTTGTGTTTGTGCCCAGGGACTGAATGCAAGGGAAGCACAGAGCACTCTCAGCTGGAAGATCAAAATTGGAGCCAACAGCTGAGCAACATGGGGGTAGATGATGGAGTGCTATAAAATGTATGCTGAAAGAAGAATGGATGTACAATGTCAGATGCTCAGCATTTATTTAAAAAAAAAATTTTAAAAAAGCACACAAAGAATGTGGAAAATGACTAGAGAAAAAAGGAGTTAACAATTTTAAGTCCACATCACCAGCAACAATTCTTAGGCTATTTATAATGATGTTTAAGAATAAAAATCTTTGACATTACTTCAAACAAGTAGACGGGCTAATCAAACTGACAACAGAAGCTAGAGCAGCAGTCTGGTAGGCAAAAAATCATTATAGGTCTTTGTACGAACACAATCCTGTTATATTAACTTAATGTGGGGAGAAAATCTTTATTTAGAGGGAAACCTGAAAAGAAACTTTAACCTGAAAAGCAGTCATGTGTCAAGTAAGTCCCACTTCGAAATGACTGTAAGTGCTCTTCTGTGCTAGGTTTATCGTTTTCAAAGACTTTTAGTACCGTTTGATTTGTTCTGCACGCAGCTGAGTGATCCCCTTCATGAGATGGCACCAGCAGGAATCAGCCAAAGGTCTTGCGGCTTGAAAATGACAGCAGTTTTGATACGGTTCAGTACGATTTCACTTGACACTGGTTTTCTGATAAGGGACCTGTATGTGACCGCAGCAAGCAGAACTAGTGGCTCAGTATGCCACTAGTTGCCATCCACCTAACGCTTACACGCGTCGGCTGACTCCGTTTTTGCACGTATGTGATGACACACTAATCGGGGGACGTATAACATAAAAATATGTGAACTGCAGATCAAATCTTGATGCTTAAAGTAGCAAAATAATGGTTACTTTTTCAAGCAGAAACATGAAAGATGTCCCGCTGAAGAGCTGCAGTATTGGAGGAGGCAAAAGCGTGGCAGAGGCATCCACCTTTCTCTTCCCAGCAGCTCCACAGTTGATCTACTCAGAGAAGCAATGTTTTGAGATTAGGAAGGAACTTGTGGAAGGAGAGTTGACGAGGGACTACAGTCACTTAGATTTCATCTGAGTCTTGGTATGCAACAGTAGAATATTAATACACAAGGTTTTGCATTGATTTTTTTCTAAAATCTGGGAAAGTTTCCTTGTTTACCTATTCTTCTCCAGCCAGACTCTTCACTGTGAGGTAGGAAGTTGACTTGATTCTTCTTCATGAATCAAAATGCTGAATTTTATCTTTCTATGTACGTATGTATCTCACCAGTCACAAAACCAAGTGAACCCCATCACAGCCTGCAGGCACTGCAGGACTGACATCGCACCTCTCATCACTACAAGGAGGTGCAGCACTGAACTCACAGGTGACTCTGTTGTGACAGACACAGCTTTCCAAGCAGCAGAACTATTGACATTGGTGGGGTAACCTGTGAATAAAATTAGTTGGCAATTACAAATTTTGTAGATTTAGGCCCTGTTTACTGGACTTGTCCTTGGTTGCTGTGACCAATCAAATCTAATCTCAGATTGGAAAAAAGTGCCAAATGCTGATACTTCTGTCATTTAATACATTGTGACTCTACAACATTAAAAAATCCCTAAGGCATATGTTGTGCCAATTAGCTTGCTTCCAGTATTTGAATACATCTGAATAATAAATTCACTTACAGCCTCTGTGTATGTTATAGAAACAGGATTACATGAGGCCATACTGATGTTTATTTAGCTGTCTGAGGCTGATACACTTAACATGAGAAAAAAATTTAGAAAAGATTATCTTCTTCATTGCTGAAAGAAGAGTGAAGCTAAGGCCTGCCCTTAAGAGGTCTGACTATGGTGGTGGTGCTGCGGAGCCGTGAGGGCCTGATGAGAAGCCGGTGCGGCTGGCCAGGGGGTTCCCATTAGCTTCTGCAGGCTATGGCTTAGGCCCTGGGTTTATGCCCAGGTCATGACAATAGCATTGTGAATGCAGAGGAAGCATGGCCAGCAAGACAATTTTTTGCAAGGCAGCGGAATATATTCCATGAAAGAGCAATCTGGTGCATGGTTCAAGAGAGAGGAGCAAAACCTCCAAACATTCCTTTTACACTAAATGGTTTCATACTGAGAGTTTTCCCCAGTGAGGTCCAGCAACGCCCCTTTCTTGCACAAGTTTGAAAGAATTAGAAGTCTCTTCGAGTGCTTCTCTGGTTTGTGATAAATCCCTGTTCAAAACTCTGAGGTAGAAAAAACCCCAGACAAGCACTGTGAATTATAATGTGTCCGCTTTCTAATTTGAATTAACCTACTTGCCTTTATTTTTTTCAGTTTCTACTTCTCTTGTTTTAACTGAAGAGCCAAAGGAAAATCAAAGGACCAGCCTTAAATAAAACTTGGCATAATTCGTCATTTACATGATGTAAGTATATTCCTGTTTGTTCAAATTACTTTCTCTGCAGATAAATGCACAAAACAACTGTATTCTCAGGTCAGGCGAGAACATAAAATTGATTACACATGTACACATTGTGAAAGCATAAAAATTTTCCTACTTTGTTTCACCAATATTTGACTACTCTGAAGGCATGAAAAATATGACTTTGAGCATTGGCCTCAAGGACTAAGTAAACAGAACATACGGAAAAACTTGCATCCCTTACAATTTTTGTGTTATAACCCCTCCTGAATGACCTGATCACTCTTTAACGTAACCTTGTATTTAATTAAGAGCCAAATAATTATTTTGCACTAAATGTAGCATAAACTTTATGGTAATCAATTTAGGTCACTAGAAGCAATTCCTATCCCTATGAATCCCTGTTTATCAAAGTTACCCTAAATAGAAAGGAGGACAGTTTAAGGCACTGACTGAAATTAAGGAAGCCTGAAGGCAACGCTTTGCCCAAGGAGTGTCGCTTTTCAGCTGCCCATGCAGCCCTGCTGTCTTCTGCCAGCTCTGAGGTGTCCCCTGGTGGCTGCATCGTTAACAGGACCAGCCACCAACCGGCCAAAGCTTTCCTGAGGGATTAGATCAAGTGCCCCAAAATGCAGATAATGGATCAGGTTAGGTGTAGGTAAAATAGAAGAGATTTTAATACAAAAAAACTCAAAATCTGAAAAAGCTTTTATATGATAAAGCTTTTTTCCTTCTTTATAGCATGGGGAGTTGCCCGTCTCCATGGGTTTCCAGTGTCATCTAACCCATCCCTTGCTATGGCAGGGACCTAGTGTGATATCTGCTCTTTTTTCTGAGCCACATTACACCTGCTTTGCCTACGTTTTGTTTCTAACTCTATCAGAAATGCTGGCAAATATTTTGTGCCCTGCAATGCCTAGGTGTTTGCAGTATAATGCAAATGGTGGTCCCTTCTGAATCAGCATTCCCAAAAATATTTCTGTGCGGAAGGTAAACTTGATCTTGCCTTTAGACACATCCTGTGCAAAGCTATGCTTATTCAAACATACACTTTTTTACTACATTATTGCTGCTCAAAAGAGTACGAACAAACCTAATATAACCTGTAGTGCAGCAGAGGAATTGCAGGTCAGAGATATGAAGCCCGGTCTCACTGATACTTATTACAGAGAAAATCTCTGAAGGGTAAACATTGTCCAGGCTAAAAGGAGAGAAGGAGTATGGACAGAAGAAAAGAATAAACCAGCATCTTAGGAATATTTAACAACGTGACCCTTGCTACTTCTATACTACTGACACTTGGTTCTTCACCTTTAACTGAAATATGTATCCAAGGCTTGAGGGGATAGTAGGGTATAAAGATTTTATTGGAGCTCACATAGTATGGCACACCAAGAGAAATATAGCGTGCAGGTCATCTCAAATTAGTCCCAATAAAACTTTTATGCACTCTTTCTGAGTACTTATATGATAGTCTCACCTCACTGCTAACCAAATGCCATGTAATATCAAAATGACTGGCTACACCACACTGCCACAATTCTGTATGTGTCTCAGATGTTTTGCGTACTACCACCCTGGAAGCCACTAAAAGGAGGTACCAAATCAAAATCCATGGAGCGAAGAATGTTTTAAAATTGTTATTGAAGCAATGTATTGTCTCTCTGCCTAGAAAGCTAATTCTTTTATTTGTCCCGAGCCATGCCGTCCCAACCACGCAAAATGCCAAAGAGTCTCTAACAAATGAAATCTCAGTGATGGGAAGCAAAATAGCCACTGGTGCTTTACTATACTTTTGTGAGTGGCACTGGGCCAGACTGATAGTGAGGAGCAATCTTACCTCAACCCACTTGCAAACCCCCGGCGCCAGCTCTGCTCTGCTTGTTCGTAGATGCCAGAGCAGGAGCAAGGAGTTTGGGGAGGCCAGTGTGCGCAGGCAGCAGCGTCCCTCTGACACTGGATATCCAGGGCATAATCCTAACCACCCTTTACTTTCTGAATCTAGCCGTAAGGGGCTACTGGGAAGTAAAAGGAAACAGAAACAGCCATTTCGTGCATGAGAATGTGCTGACTTTTAGAACTACACTGATGTTTTTAGAGCTAGAAATAAATGCTAGGTATTACAGAGAGAAACTGAGCATATCCCTGTTTTGGTGGTATTAAATTATACTTTCATCCCTGTGCATTGCAAAGCACTGAATTTTAAATGTTTGAATGGTGACAAACAGAATATTGCCTTTTTAAAACTGGGGAAAGAGGTACATATGAAAGGAAAAAAAGTAAAATCAGTAATGAAGAGAGACTGTTTCAATATGCTGAGTCCTTGTAAATTAGAGTTAATCCCAGAGAAAAGGACATACAGGTAAAGGGCAGGCGCATAAATCATTAGTGCATTAATCTATGCATAAATTCATATTTACTGCAGCTGCCTGAGGAGGCTTAATTTAGTCTCCTTGTGCTCAGATAATAACAATGGTTTTGGCCAGAGGTCTTTTTTATCATCTGGTTTAACTTACATATCCAGGAACACACTCCCTGATACAAAATGGCCAATGCCATTTCTCCTCCATTGTAACACGTTTTTTCAGAGGAAGCTCTTCTCTGTGAACAGATCACCCAGTGGGGATCCAAAAACTGAGAAATATTACTGAGCTGTCAGGCTTAACATCCTTCTTTGGTATTGCCCATTTCATTCTGCCCCAGCTCTTTCCCCAAGTGCTGTAATGAATAGGTCAATTGATTTCCTTTTTAGTGCGAGTTGATTGGAATTTCCATTTTTAAGTACGAAGTGGGCACTGAAACCCAGCATCATTGCTGTGTCTGGTAGTCCTTCCTGTAGCTAATGTTGCCAGGCTTAACTGTCTTGTTTTCAGATGCTTATGATTTAGTAAGATTTAACATTTGCACCAAAATTTTCCAGGCTAGAGGCTTGCTTTGAGCTGTCTCTTGTTGTTGATTTTAAGTTCAAGTCACAGTGATCCAGCTGTTTCAGGGAATTGAGGGAAAGTGTTGGTAGTGAAAAAATGAAGTATGACAGAGAGGGTCATGCTGGTGTCAGTAGCGTGTCCTGCTCACTGCCAGGAAAATCTATCCACTCAAGTGTCATAAGCAACAAGTATTAAAAAAGTGGAGTTTGTGTATAGTCAGTAAAACTCATTAGGTGTTAACGGAGAATTTTCCAAACATTATAAATGAACTTCAGCACCTTGCAGCTTCCCCACTTACATACTCACCATTCTCAGTGACGAACTGACCACACTTTCCCACCGAGTGACAGGGACTTAGCCAGTTTATGGCTCGGCTTCTTTCTCTGGCTACCCCAAATCAGAGAGGCACAAGAAATACTCCAATGCTCGTCCTCCCTCCAGCTGCTGAGTGGTGCCCTTGGTGCCTCTGCTGCCACTTGGGGATTAAGGAGAAAGCAAAGGCCACTCATTGGAAACACAACTGATGAGGACCCAGACCTGCAGAAGGCCAGGGAAAAGACAGGGGCAAAGCACCCAACAGAGGGGAGGCACTTGAAAGATGGGTGTTTGAAACTGTTGAGCAATTTTACTTATAGCCATCATCTCTACCTCTGAAATTGTACTGATCTCTGTCGATAGGGTGTTCGTCCCAGTTTAGGCAAGGTGCCCTCTTGAGTCAGTCTAGGACAAGCACTTTGTAAAACCAGGCCAGCTCGCAAACGGGGCAACCTGGATTCTCTGCAGATGAGTGGGACCTGAAAAGTGGTACATGTGCTCTTGAAGCTGGCATTCTGCCAGCACTCGTTGTGGATGCTGGAAACCAGCTTCCTGGTTCCCGTTCCAGCTGAACAGGGAGGCACTGGGAGATGAAGTATTAATCATCAGTGGAGGTGCTCTTAGGAAGGGAAAAGCCACCATTATTCTGATAGGGTGATTATTACAGAGAAAAGATGACGGATTTTCATTTCTCCCTAAACACAATCTGACAGGAAGATTCCTGTGCTAGTAAAGACTGAGGCTTGCTTATGCAGAATTAAGTCTGTGCAGCAGAAGTGACTACCTTCCTCAGCAGAACCCCTAATCTGCCTCATAATTAGCTATGAGTTCCAAAGAGCCTCTATCAGCCATTCAGGTTGCCAGCTGCAAATTAGGACACAGTGAGGCTTGAGACCTTGGTGTGCCAAGGTAAAATGCTTTCTTGCTTAAATTAGTAATGTCTCATTCTTTTAGAACATTTAACATTGCCAGATCGAAGTACTCCATAACTAAGGTCAGTATCATTGCCCCCTTTTTCCACAAAAGGAGAAGTGGCAGCACGGGGAGGTGAAGTAGCACATCCAAGATCACAGAATCACAGAATCACAGAATCCCAGGTTGGAAGGGACCTCAGGGATCATCTAGTCCAGCCTTTCTGGGAAGAGCGCAGTCTAAACAAGATGGCCCAGCACCCTGTCCAGGTGACTCTTAAAGGTGTCCAACGTGGCCGAGTCAACCACTTTCCTGGGGAGATCATCCAGCATGCCTGATGGCACTGCCAGAAACCTACCTGATGACTCCTGAGCCTCAATCTGGTGCTGCAACTAGAAGATTTTCTTTTATTGGAGAGAAACTATTTTTCACATAGTCCGAAGCACCATTTAAACCTGACAGGAAAAATAACACAGAAGAGAGGCTGAGGAATACATAGACTGTATAAATGCTTGCAGAGGGATTAGGCCTTGCCTTGTGTGCTGTTTTAGTCCGTAGTAAACTGTGCTACAGCACATACCTGCAAACTGAGCCCCAAGGTCTCAGAGAAAATGGAATGAACTCTGCAATTTCTTGTATGATTCCTGATAAAAGGAAAAATTCTTGCTCCGGAAGCCGACCCAACACACTGATGTGGTCCAGCAGGATGATGCAGCTGGACAGCTCTGGCTTACGTAGCTTTTCAGAGTCCCGCACTCTTGCTTCTGTCAAGACACTGCTTAAATTATAAATGAGCAGACATGAAGCTTTTCAGAGGTGTGCATCAGACCCTGTGTAGCACAAGAGGCATTGCCAGCACCTTTTCATAGAAAAACGTAGACAATGCATTAGGACTGGAGAGTGATCCTCTTGTTTGGCTCAAGAAACCCAGACCGTACTCTCACTGGCCTATCTCTGCCCTAGCTGGTTTCTCATCTGTGAAACTGTGGCAATGCTACCTTTTGGCAAAGTACTTACCACGTGAAACTGCTGTGAGAGAGAAAATTGTTCTTATTTCTTGCTACTCACAGTTTGTATTAGAGTGCATCCCATCTGGACCTCCACCCATGATATCGGGTTCAGCAGACATGGCCAAACACACTTACCTACAGCTCAGAGTATGTGTAGCAACTTGCCTCAGCCTTATTTGTTTAGTGAGACATTTTTCAGAACTGAATTTTCACAAATGAGGTCAGAAACTGGTCCAAAAATACTACTACGCCACCAAATGCTCAGATTTGGATACTTGTTAGAAAGGTAAGTTGTGCTTACTTTCAAATGCTAATGTACCCAAATCAGAAGCTTGCAGAAAAAATGCTGTCCCGTGTTAGGGTTTTTTCTTAGACTTTTTCTGAAAGAAAACGTACACAAACAGTTTTACACATCTTTACTGAAAGTATCTGAAAAATGTCACTGCATGCCACCAGTTTTGAGCATGTTCTGCCAGAAGCACTTACGTGGCAGAAGGAAGAAGGATGAGGTACGTGATGCTGCATTGTATCAACACATATTGCAAAATAAATAGCACAAACATCAGTCTAACAAAGGAAGGCAAAACTGCCTTCCAATACAGCTTTCAGGTGAGACTACCTGCAAGACAGCCAAACAGAAAGAAAAAACGAAAAAGGGTAAAATGAAGAGGATATTAGTGAATACAGGCCAAATTCTTTTTTGTATTTCTTTTTTCTTTCCATTTAGTGATTCAAGATCCACATGTTTCTTAAAACATAGTATAAAAGCTATAACAGGAGCTAAAGCAGTCACCTGAACTCTGTTTTCATGTCTGCAGCACATAGCTAGTGCCAAGAGTCACTGCAGGCTTATGGCCCCTGCAACTGAGAGGAAGATTTGGTCAATGAGACCTCAGACAAGTGGATTATCTGTCGATTCTAATGCCTTTTGGTTCATGACTCCTTTCACTAAAATGAACTTTCTAAAGATAGAGCGAGGATATTCTTTCTCGAGATCTGACATTTACTTTTCTCCTTTTTCCAATACACTGAAGTAATCTCTCAGTGGAGATCACAACAATACACGACCAGATAACCCAGTGCTTCCTGCCTTGTTCTTAATTTTCTAGTTTGTTTTTGCATGCACTGGAACTCAAAAAGGTCAGCTCATGAACGCTGCTCATCGCTTCTGCTCATCGGAGCTACATAGGTTTTGAGTGCCGAGCACAGGTTAAAAATGGGGAAATGGACAGGGAGTTACCAACACAGCCTCCACCATGCCATTGAAGTTACAGCTCTGTGTCATCTTCTCTGCCCCAACTGCTGCTTCAAGGCTGGAGCACCCTCAGAGTTGTCTTTTTAAAACAGGACCACACATGAGGGACCGCTCCATTTTCATTTCTTCGTTTTCATCCACGATGCCTTGCTTTCACATAATTATATCCATGTAAGCCAGTCAAACACCACGTCATTATTCTGTCTTTACTCTGTGTGATTCTGAGAGCAACCTGCACACAAATTCCATGCCAGGTCAAGCCCCAAACAGCTGTAAACAGCATAGTTTCCGCTAACTTCTCATTAACTGGATGCACACACAGCAAATACCACGGTGGACACTAGAGAACATCCAAGGCTTTACTTTGATATTTCCAAGGCCTAAACTTAGCCCTGATGCAGAGAGTCTCTCTTGTCTTTGAAACAAATCTTCACCATTTCTATCACCATCAGAGAGACGCTCTGCTTTCCTGCTTCCACCTGTTTGAATCAGGAGCATCTGCAAAAATCAAAACCATGATGCATTAGTGGTGACATTCTTAGGGTTGCATATGATCTACACTTTATATTACATTGGTTTTGATATTTCCAGACTGAGCTACAGAGTGGAAGATGTCTTTTCTTAGCCGTTCTACTTTCTATCTTACAATCTACTAAACAAAACTTTCTCAACTGTGAATCTCAGCTAGCAGTAATGTAATTCATAGCCTTTTACTTAACTTGGTTCAGTCCACATCAAAATATATATGGTATCCTTATCTTTCATTGCATCAAATTTGCTGTTTGTTAAAAAATAAATAAAAATATAATGATGCGCTAAACTCACATTTTTAAACAAAATGTCCTGATTATCACAGCCTAAATGATGGTCTTTGATGTGCCAATGTACTGACGTATCCATGCAAACTGAGGCTTTGGGTCTGTCTGCAATACAAAACATAAAAGATGTCCAATCCCTGAAAACTTCATGTGAAAACTGAGATAAGAGACAGAAGCAGTCACTAGAGGGAGACAATGTAATTGCATAGACGAACATCTCCAGAAAACTTTTTAGTTGAAGAATTTATGAAAAGCTGCGTAATCTGTACCCATGAGTCTCGTGAGTTAACGCTGGTATTATCTTGCTTAGTGAACTCAGAACTACAGGATCAACAGCAATATTTGCCTATGTTGGAAGCAAAGAATAGCTATTACAGGGAAAAATAGATTTAGCCTGCTCACTTCTCTGCCATGAGCAGTATTCACTTTTAAAATGCTTTTTCTGAGAGCCTGAGACAAAAGATTATCATAGTCTTTGTACCTGTGTATCTATTGCATGACCAAAATCCCTTCCACCTGAAGTGATGGCTCCTTGTATTTGCACTTTCAGCCTCTGAATTCTCTGAAGTGTCCTGACGTTACTGTTCATTTAACCACAAAGAAATTAAAGGCCCTGGTACACATTTTCCTAACCCTGCCTGACTTTTGTCCTACGAAGTATTTAGTGTTTTACGAATTTATTTAAAAGTGATGGACACGCTTCCTCAGAAACAAAACTTTGGGACCTATGAGAGAATACGGAAACATGACGAGGCAGTGATAGGAATACATTTGTTACATATTGGATTCAGAATATATTCAATTTTAAGTTTTAAGGGCTAGACAGGAAAGTTAACAAATTCCAGGGTTCTGATGTATTATATGGGTGTATTGCTTTTGGTAAAAATACTCAACTTAATTCACCAAAATGAACGCACCTCAGCAGCTGTTCCTCTTCTTCATTCTCACTAGTTTCCTTTAGTTCTCTGTTTCATCCCTTTCCCCATTTTTCTTTGCATTATACTGCCTGTGTCAGCATCATCGATGACCTAAGGTTTAGCCTTCTGTGTATGTCTAGCTACGGACCCATCAGATGATTTTGCTGAAAGATGCTACGAGAGGGGCAACACAAATATTTACAACGACCAGCTTTATTGTGACTAAGACCTGGAAAAAGCAATTGCATATTGGATTCTTTGCCAGCAGTACTTGGGTCAGTGAAGCCTGCAGGTTTCATGGTAAGTTGAGGAAATGCAGGCAAAACAGTAAGTGAGGATTGGCAGTAACACAGTGGTCCCTGATAGGGACTGTAAAAGGATTGAAGACTCTGCTGCCTCAGGGACCTCCTTGAACTTTCTCGAAGGTTGTTTTTTTTCAACACAGGAAATTCATATTAGTTTAGCTGTGCTGAATTAGCAATATTCTTCCATGAGAGAATTGTTTGTGCTAATCTAATCACCATTATTCATTTATAACAGTAGTCACACTGGAGGCTACCTACTATATCTATTTCAGTTTTAATAATAATAGTAGCTAACATGATACAAAACTTGTTCTAGATGAACCTAGAAATATGCAACATCAACATCGATGCAAAAGGCGCTAGTCCAATGTAAAACATTTGTAAAACAGATGCTTTACCAATATCTACCACTTGAGACTCATAATCTGTAATTATGCAGCAAATGCTTCCTCCCAAAGCCTGCTTTCTATTTATCTTTCAGGCCCCTCTTGAGAAAAAACTAAAGCATAATCAGCTTCAAACAAATTTGTGTTCTCTGTGTTCAGGGGAAAAAATAATTCTACATTCTCTTATTTCTGCCAATTGTCACAGAACCGAAGATGGCCTGCTTGCTAGCTCTGCTTGCAAACATCCAGTGACCAGTACTGTAGCAGCTGCCCTCAGCTGTGACAAGAACGTCTGTTGCTTTCTTTCACCAAAATCACAGTTTTATTTTTGTTGTTAAAACTTTAAGAAGAAAAATCCCCCTCCTCTCTTCAATCCTTTTATCTGCTTACATCTTATGCAAATGACAAAGGTAATTACGTAAATTACAGAGAGTGAAAACTGATGCATTCATTTACTCAGGGCTGAAAATGAAGGGAATGAATATTCAAAGTAGTGTGATGTACCACCCCTGTGAAGCGAAAAGTCTTCAGCCAAACTGAATTAACTGTTTATTGGCATCATCTTCAAACTGGATCTTGCTTTTATGAATAACAAGGTCACTTGTCAACTAGTTCTCACTGAGCTCAGTGATTGGAAGAAACACTGAACCGCCAGCTCCTGCCTTTTACCAGAGGCAAAATCCTGCACACAGCAATCCCCCTGCCCTTCTAAATTCAGAGGATCTGGACAGCTTCTGTAGAAAAGATTAGCACTTCTTGTGGAAACTCAGTTTCTGCTAAATTGGGTTTAGATGCACTTCACTTCTTTCTCCACTCCAGACATTACCCATTCTTAATATATATTGAAAAAAAATATCCAAATAAAAAGCACAATTCAGAAACCCTACGGCTGGGATGCCTTAGAGTTTTTTCACCTAATCTTTGCCTCTTGTCACAATACTCAGCATTTATCTTAGGTTGGGAGATCTCCATGGCACATGTAAGGGTAAATTCACCTGCCCGATCCTGCACAAAGAGCATTCGGGATTTATGATGACAGATGTGGTATTCAAAGGAGGCAAGGTCAGCCAAGCCACAAGTGACCTGTATGCTCCTGAAACAGTATGGATGGGAAACCCTCTGCAAACAGATTTTTTTCATCTCAGAGGAAGGGTCTGTTGCCTTTTCCTCCTTGTGCTCTGGTTTGTGATTTTGCTCGAGGGAACAAGTGAAGAGTAAGCTGCATGAATTATTTCAACTGACTGGTTTCCATGTCTTTAGAGCTGCTTGAACAGGCTTCTGTGTCATTACCAGGACTCTGCCTGTGTGTATGATAAACTGTAAACACTTCAGATAGCAAAGCAGAGGAGATTTGGGTGAGAATTTGCACGAATTTCCTACAATTGGATGAAGTAGCTGTTCAAATCTCTGTGCAGATGCACGGAGGTACAGCAGGTGGACTCTACTCCCATTTCCATCCCTTTACAACACCTCTCTGCAAGGGTCCATCTTTGGCACAGTAACAAAATTTTACTCACAGAGATATTTTGTTTATTTCAGAGTAACCTTACTGGGATTTATTTACATTCTGACAACTATATCAGGCACTTCAAAATACTGTTAACGGCTCTGATAAGTAGCAGGGAAAATGCATCATTTATTTATACACACTTGCTACTCCTATCTTAATTCAAGGTGTTGAAACAGATAAAACCTGTTGCCACTAATTTCAGTCCTTCAGTACGACACCATAGACACTTACAGAGATAGTTATGCTGACAATCTTCTCTGTATCCCATGTTAATTCTAGCTTTTTATTGTTTCTGAATACCATTCACTGATTACTGTGGATATGATCTCTGAAAACGCAATAGTGTTGGAAATCCTTATATTGCTGTAAATTAGGGAATAATCCTTTTATTTTCCATCAGGTGTTATTTGAACAAAATGTCACTAGAAACCCCTAAACCCATTGCAAATTGTAACATTTTTTTCTCCTTGTTACTTGAAAGTGTGCATTCAAAACTCCATGCTACCAAATATTAATTTCCTAAACAGTCTGTTTTTATTCCTACCACAATATTTTGTTCAGTCATTATAATTAATATTCATGTTCTTGCCATAATTAGCATTATATTAACATAGCCGCATATCCTCCTGGCTAATGCTTTGACTACCATATTCAGAATAGCTGTTCTCACCAACAGGTAATCTGTGTTACACTGCTTTGTTGAAAACTGCGGTGCTCAGAGTTGTACCAGACCACTTCAAGATTATTAAAATTAGTCATTAGTCTGGCTTTTACCTGTTCTGGCTAGAAATGTTTGTGAAGTCCAGGCCACTTCCTTTCTTTTCTAGGTCTTCCTTAGTATAAAATTAACAAACCAGTGTCTGCAGCCTGTTGTGCAGTCTCTCCTGCCCTCTGCTGGATGTGAAGGCAGAACAGCTTCAGGAGTCAGTTATCTATTATTTTGTGCTTGGTCAAGGTGAAGAATTTAACCCTTTCTTTCTGCTCCCCAAGTAAATACTGCTATTTATGCCTTCTCGCTCTCAGGTGCTCATTTGTATTTCTGCAAAGGAAAGGAAAAAAATTATAGCTACTTTTTTCCTTTAAAATAAAAAATAAAATGCATAAAGTTTTTTAGGTTTCAGCTTTTGCACACTTCTTGCTCACACTTGAGCTTAAGTAAGTGTGTGGTCGCTCTGAAATAAGATTAAACATGTGGTACCATGAGGTTAAACACTGTAGTCTTGCTCTCCACTTAATAATAGGATAACTTACACTGGACTGGCTCTCTGGAAGTCATCCTGGTTCAAGCCCCTTCTTGAAGCAGCTCTGAAAACGTTGCGTCCCATGGAGGCTTGAGCACCTACTTGATGGAGATCCCACGACCCTTCTGGTCACCTGTTCCAGTGTTTGGCCACCCTCACTGTGAAAACATCCTCTGATCATAACCCTCAGGCTCTTAGTTGGCTCATCACTCCGCTACCCACTTGCTCAGAGCACAAGCCTTCCTCAATGCTTTCCTGGCTTGTCTTGCCTGAAGAGCCTATACCAACCTATGCAGCGCTCCAGTCATACAAGCTATCTTACCACACATGTCCCAACGAAGGCACAGCCCTGCAACTGGGTACAGACTTGTAATTCCTCATCTTTGTTTCCCCTGTAGCACGTGTCTGTGTACAGGCACTTGAAATGGCCCCCATCACGCTGCATTCACAGAGAAGTACAAGACCCTCCCCACCGTGCTGCCATTTCCCCACTTCTCCCTGGGCCTTTACTCCTCTATAGGTAATGAGAGACTCTCCCCAGCTTACCCAGTTTCAAGTGGTCCTCTCTAGATTTGAAATCTGCTGAAGACACTCTTGCCACACTTCATCAGATGGCTCTTGCCCCTGCTTTGAAGTCCTTGCTCCTCCAAAATAATCACATGTGTACAGAAGCCAGACTCCTGTCTGTGACACCAGCCGTGCACTGAGCGTTCATCCAGAGGAGGCAGCCACTCCTGCCCAAACCCTTCCCTCTCACTGGATGGACTGAGAACACCACTCGCGTCCAATCGCATGCCATACAGTTAATTACTGCTGGTAAAACCCCACAGTTTTTCAGAAGCCCATTATGCTGTACCCTTGGCCAAGTCATGTATGTGTACCCCCTCATGAAGAGGCTGGGCTCTGAATACAAGCAAAAAAAGCTGTTAACACTAGTGGCAAATTTCCTAAGCATCAGCAAAGACAACAGTACATTAAACATGATCTTAATTTGTGACATGCCTTTGAAGCTATGCTATGTGCTGAGAGTGCTGGCACCATGTAAGTGGTATGTTCTGTACCATTATCTGCACTGTTTTGCATAGAAGATAAACCAGCAATCTCTCTCAGATAGAGAATCCAAATCAAAAACAAGTAAAAATATATCTAGTGATACCACTGATGTAAATTATCAGGGTAGAAAAGTTTTAAACAGCAAGAGGGAAAAATTCCCATGCTTTATTTTTAATGCGTTTTCAGTACTAGAACTTCCAGTGAAATGCGTGTGACAATACAAAGTCAAAATTTCTTTCTGTGACTCATTATTGTAGTCAAGCCTAACTAAAAGCGTCAGTTCTAATTATGACAGGTATGGTCTTTGCTGCTGATATGCCTTTTTGCTTATTTGCATTTCTTTTGAAGCCACTGGTGAGGACACTATATATTTAATTAACTTTCTACAGTTCATTTTCATCCATGCAAATATAATTACTTCAATCTGGACTAAGTATATACCTACAGAATGTACTAAACATCATTTGTCTGTCAACTTTTCTTCATCACGATCAACTTTAGCCTGTAATCTGTATATCATTCCTTACTGTGCTGTTATTTCTCTTTAATTTTGCTTACGCTTGGAGGTGTTCAAGGTTACAAAATAAAATGGCCCTGCCGCTAAGGAGCTTCTTTCTAACCTGACAGGTATATACAGAGAAGACAGGATACAATGAGGACCAGACATAGGCATGGTTCCGATCTCAGTGGATTAGCAAAAGCTTTTACTGCTTTCCTAGGAATTATTTTGGATTTCCACATGCGAAAGTAGAATCTGATCAAGAATATTTGCCCAAGCAATCCTGTATGCTGCCCACACTTCAATGGCAAAAGATTCACTACATTCACAAAAGTGAAAAAAAGATGAAGGCTTTGATTTAGGATTAGAGACCCTATGCTATCAGGAGTTAAATGAAAAATGAAGTGAGCTGATTTCTATGTAGGAAGAAAATGAGGCGACATGAGACATGATAAAATTCTAGCAGTGAGGAGTCCAGATGTACAGTGTAACACACTGAGGCAAACCAGAGCAACTAAAACAAAGCAGCATTTTCAGGATTTCCAGAACACTTTAGAATTCAAAACCATACAAACCAGGTGAAAGATTCTTCATAGCCTTCTGGAGAGGAGGCAGCTACTGAAGGATCACAGTTACACAAACATAACCCTCTTTAAAAAGGCCTGGGGTGGAGCTAGGAAATTATAGACCAGTTTGACCTTGGTGGTAGGCAAGATCCTAAAGATATTAATAAGAGATGAGATCACAAGGAACACAGACTGGGCAAAGTGATTAAAGGACATAATCTACTTGGATTTCAGAAAGGTATTTGACATAAAACTGCAAAGTAGATTAATGCACAATGATAGCAAGCATAACATAGAAGGTGTCATCCTTGAATGAATAATGAGAAGCACAGAGATACTGATACTATCTGCAACTCAACTCTCACAAGTAGTATGTTAAAAAGTCAGATTCATGTGACGTGTAGGCTGCAGATGTACTACAAACACACATTAGGCTAATTTGCTGTCCTAAGGCTGCCGGTCTCTTAGAGATACCGTGGACACATTTTGCTCAGTTACACTAGTGAAATCAGTAGAGTTGCTAAAGGTGTACAATGGCAGATTAGACTGGAATCTACCCTAGGTCACTTGCCTTTGTTTAGCAGGCACGTTTCCCGTATTATTTTGTTAGAACTAGGCTTTTTTGATTGGTCCCTCGCCAGTATACTGCATCAATTTTTTATTTTAGTAAAAAATAAATACAGTTGGACTGTTTGCTAGGGCAGATTTACCACTGTGGGTGCTGAGGGCTATATGCATTCCATATTAGGCATCGCACTTTCCTGTCAAACTAAATTATTTTGATTTGTCAGTATTACTTCAGATTTGCAACAGTGTAGATGAGAGAAGTATTTAGTACTTCTTCCACAGCACTGAGTACTTTGACGGTGACTTTCAGGAACCTGATTCCACATGCTTTGTATATTTATATCAATATAAATCCAGGGGAAACCAAGGAAAGGTGTTTCACTAATACAAACTAAAAAAACCTAGCACTGAAAGCATTAAATGCGTACTTTGGGCCAGATCATCTGAAAAGGCAACAGCATCAATTACAGCAAGAGAGAATTTGGCTCATGTAGCTTCTTCGCTGCTGATCCCTTGTAATGCCAAAAGGAAGTTCCAACCATTTACAAGCTGACGTATATAAAATGCAAATCCATTGGGACGTCGTAAGTCTCCTTTGGCAACCTTGTCAACATCAACAGCTCGGGCTAATATCAGCAACTGCTATGACAGTCGTTCAGAACAGTCATTCCTTTTCCCAAGCGTAAAGTTGAAATGGCAAGATAAAGTTGCTGCTTACACTCGTGTTGTTACTTCACTTGGTTATATTTATCTCATTACTATGGGAGAGCTTGGCAGTTCGCTGAAGCATCGTGATGAACCAAAGTTAATGATAGCAGAGAAGCCAGCTCTGTTCCAGATTTGTCATGTGGATGTGATGCCGTGCACAGTGGGCTGTAATATCAATGAAAGAATCAGAAAGGAGTCAGCTGATCACCGCAGAGTCAGTCACTAAAACTACCACACATCCACATCCTAAAGTCTCCTCACAGCAAGAGGTGATCATACTGCATACTTCTGGTACTAGGAGAGGCTGCTGGCAAGAAAAGGTCCAGAAGTGTGTATACCAAAGAGGCAATGAATCTCTAAGTTCAGCTGGGTAAGTGAGAAGGAAACAGCCGTGCATGTGCAAGTCACAATGCCATTCAGGTGCATTGTGTTGGGAGTTTGGTTTATTTTGGTGGGGTGATGTTGCACCAAAACATGTTCTGAATTTGTTTGTGGACTCTAACAGAAGTATTATCAGCACTTGACAGTGAAAAAGTTCCATTAAATTCTCTCTACATCACAGACAACATACAAACCCACGCCTCTGATTTAGCAAAGCCACACAACCTGGGTTGGGAAAATGCATGTTTCAGCTATTTACACTTATGTCTTTGCTAGTGGTGCTCCCCTTCTGTTGGATCTCTATCAGCTGAGAATTTCACACATCCCTTCCCAAAAGGAAGAGTAAGCCAAAGAAATGATGTTCTGATCCTGCTTCTTGTCTATGCCACAAATTTCTTGTAAAACCCGTCACAGGCAGCCTTAGGGCTTACAGTCCACGACCCTTTCTTGTGGATGAAATGCACTATAAAAAAGAACCTTATCTTTTATTTTTAATTATGTCTCCAGTCTTTCTCTTTGTCAGAATAGTCATAAGCTGTTAGAAATCAAAAGAAGGGAATCTAGTTGCCAAGAGACTTTTGGAGATGACAAATACACAGAAAAACAATCCTTCCCTCCTATAAACATTTAAAATCGCCAAGAGAGACAGCTCGCTCTCACAATATGTTGGAGGCTGGTATTTCAGCCCTTTCCTTTTCCCTGAAAGCCTGGCTTATTTCTTGGCTACTGTTCCTCTCAATCCTCCTCAGCACCTCCTTGACTGATACTTCAAGTTTCTGGTCATTCAGGTATGGTGGACAGAAAGAACATGAAAAGAAACACATGTGTGTAGGAACTAATATGACAGAGGAACTTAGAAAGGATGTAATTATGATACTGAAAAAGGATCCAATTACTTCACTACACAATCTAATGGAAGAGAAAACCAAATTCACAGATTTCCTAAAGCAGAGACAAAATGACCACTGGACAAAGAAATGGCACAACATTTATCTACTATGATCTATCCTAAGACAGAAAATACTGAATAAAGCCAGGAAGAAGAAGGTCTAACGAAATTACCAGTGAGTATCAAAGGCATGGGAATCATCTCACATGCCAGGAGCTGGCACAGAATATACGACATTTTTTGAGAGTCATGGCTGAAACAATTTTGTTTTCCCAGGCATGAATGGCCTTTTCTCCTCTTCTGGGCAACGCAGTTCTGCCACAAGGGGTTATCAAAAATATAACCAAAAGTGATTTTTGACCCCATCACAAAAGCCTTTTACATTAGTGCCAAGCTCTGCTGAGTTTTATTTCTTCTTACACGGACTCTTAATTTTATACAGTTATGACTTCAAACCCTTGAGTTTTGTGGCCTGGAGCAAGAAGACCCAATCACGCCCAGAATTCAGACAGCACAGAGATGGCATGAAATTACTTTTGCCCACCTTATTCTCTCCTGCAGTCTCACGCCAGGCTAAATACAGAATATGGCCCATCGTTCTACATGACTTGAATTAGAATTGTTAACCAAGCTGATGTTCACTTAGGAAATACGTTCTTACTAAAAATACTTCTGTTAAAGCATTAAGACAGCATTGATATGTTAACATATGAACTACTTTTTTCCTGTGGTCACCTTACAAGTTATCAGAAAACAGATGCTAATCTCTAAATAGCTTACTTGTAATTTTTTTAAAATGAAAATTACCAAACTGCATTTTTTGTTCATGTATCACTTTAAAATACAGTGGCTGCTCATTACTTCGAAGTCAATTCTGCTGAGCCAAACCTATGCTCTGTTTCAGATTCATGCAGCACCCTGGCAATAACACTACCACAGCTTACTAGTGGTATTGAGAGGCCAATTTTATTCACAGAACGTACAGAAACCCATGATGGGGAGAACAGAAGCATCAATATTCTGTGCTTTCTGTAAAGCTGTGGAAAAAGATACACATGGCTAACAGATCCCTCTGTCTTCACGGATGCTTGCTTCCTTTTACTGGGAAGTAATGACCATGGAATTGTTCCCTTTTGGTGTACTATCTATAAATTGAGGGCTGTGTTACTGCGCTGGAGGTTTAGCCCTAAGGATAGTGCTATTTCTAAGTCCTCTAAAGGACTTCAGTGAGCAAAGGGTACTCAAAGCTGCGAATCTGCCTGAATCTGTCTGTTTAGCCTTGTGACTAATTGAGCATCTCACAAAATGAAGGCAACTGAGGGAAGGCGGTTCCAACTAGGCATGCAAATTAAATTGTTACAAAGATATGTGTTGAACAACTTCAGATAAAACAAATCACATTACTATGAAAAATTATAGGCTGCACAATTACACAGATTAAAGATGCTTCTAATTACCCAGTGTTAATTATCTACTTAAAATACTTTGGGGAGGATGAACGAATAGGATATCTGTTAGGAACTATGTTTCTGCTGTTTATTATTCAGGAAACAATCTGAGTATATGAGCTAAACTGTCTTTTAGATGAACACTTGGAAAGCAAAACAAAGGTGTTTTGTATCTTGGAGAGCAAATGCCTCAGTACAACTGAATTTTAACTGTACTGGCAAAATCACATGTAAGAAAAAATTTAAACTGCTTCAGAATTTCTAGACCAAATTCAGAACTTGGCGACACGTATCACAAATGTTCTGGTGTCACTGAAGATGCAGAAACGAAACTCAGGCAGGTACTTTTCACACCATTTAAAGAAAAAGCATCCTGTGTAGTTATTTTTGCTAGTGTTAAATAGCTATGAAATGCTACTATTTCAGCCCAGAGTGTCCCCTACACACGCTTTGACCCTGCTTTTCAACGTTACAAATTATGAGATGTGGTGCAAAGTGATAAGCGCTTACGTGTCAGCATAGGGACACTTCCATAGCTGGTAGACACCAACATTAATAAACCATTACACTTGTCTTAGAAACAGTTGCAGAACAAACAGAATTGTGATCTAACAAAACTTAGCAAGATACTAAGGCCTTACAGAAACCAGCAAAAACTGTGCAGGAAAAACAGTTGGTACAGGAGTGGGGATTTCTATACCATGGCAGGAGCGTAACATAGAAAATATAAATGGTCAAAGATGGCACAGATGAAGACATAATTCAGGCAAAAACCAAAAGTTTGGAGAAAGGTACATGCATAAAAAGATATTAGACTAGAACTACCATTGCAATTTTAATTACAAATCTTATCCTGTAAACACTTACCTAAACTGAGCTGACCATGTCCTGGGGTGCATCAGGCACTGCATTGCAGCCGGTCAAGGGAGGTGATGGTCTTGCTCTGCTCTGTGCTGGTGTGGCCTCACCTCGAGTGCTGTGTGCAGTTTTGGGTGCCACAGTACATTAAGGACATAAAGCTACTAAAGAGTGTCCGGAGGAGGGTCACAATGTTGGTAAAGGGTTTGGAGGAGAAACCATACGAGGAGCAGCTACAGTCACGTGGTTTGTTCAGCCTGGAGCTGGAGCAGAGGAGGCTGAGGGCAGCCCTCATCGCGGTCTGCAGCTTCCTCACAAGGGGAGGAGGAGGGCCAGGCGCTGAGCTCTTCTCTCTGGTGACCAATGACAGGACCCGAGGGAATGGCAGGAAGATGTGCCCGGGGAGGTTTAGGTTGGACATTAGGAAAAGGTTCTTCCCCCAGAGGGTGATGGAGCACTGGAACAGGCTCCCCAGGGAGGCAGTCACAGCACCAAGCCTGGCAATATTCAAGAAGCACTTGGACAAAGCCCTCAGAGACATGGTGTGAATTTGGGGTTGTCCTGTGGAGGGACAGGAGTTGGACTCGATGATTCTTGTGGGTCCCTTCTAGCTCAGGACGTTCTATGATTCTATGACAAAGCCTGCATTTCAGTTATTTCATGGCACTGCTGCATGATGGTAAAACGACAGTGATCTAAACAGACCTAATGATAGACTTTTCCTGTTCTTAGTCTACTCAGAGTCAAATTTCAAACAATTTAGCCTCTGGTAACCTTGACCTGGAAAGCAACTGCTGGTTTGGTGAATTAACAACCTTTAATAAGCTCTTGTAAGAGATTCTGGGTGGTCCCTTGGTTTCAGGGGAATTAGCCCACCATAGTAAAACCTAGGTAAGGCTCTCAGTTTACACTGACAACTGAGGACTGAAATAGAAATATAAATAACAGTATGGGTTTCTCTGATGCCTGGGGCTCCTGTCATTAACAACTAAAAACAACACAGAAATGAAAATTTGCACATTGTCATAACTAATGGAAGAGAAAGCCCAGAAAAAAATTCACCTATAGGAAGAAAGATATGTATGTCTAATTATTTTTCAGCTATGTCTTCCTCTTGATTCTCTTCTTAGATATGAAGGGTATAAGCCTATGTACACCAACTCTGGGGGTAAACTTCCAGCTACATTACGTTTAAGTGTGTTCATTAAAAATCTAAAATAAAACCAGCTGTGATGGATTTAAGATTTCTGTACACTATATATTTTTTCTATATTTAGTTGAAAAATTATTAAAAAAAAAAATCAATGCTGGTCCCATTTGATTATTGTCCTAAAATCTGCTTCATCCTTAAACAAAACCAAACCAAACAACAAATCGCACAGCTTTTTCAAGTCCTTGCAAGCTTATTGACTTCAGTAATGTTTTTGTCTGAGTGAAGCTGCAGGGCTGACAGAATTCAATAGCACAAACTCACTCCTGGAACTATACCAGCTCCCTCTATGTACGCCTTGGCAGACACATCTTCTGGCTGAAAGACTGCGATGAGATAGGAAATAGAAGAGGTAAAAAGCAGCCTCAGCCTCCCCTATGCTGCTGAGTCCCAGAAGATTTATGGCATTTCTAAGAAAGGCGCAGGACCAGGAGTCCTGCAAACCCTCCACTTCGGGGATACTAGTGGAGTTTTGTCTACGCTTTGAGGCTGGTTGCCGTCCCATACAAACGATGCACAAGGATTAGCTTCTGTGCCGAAGTAAGTGTAAATAATTCTGCCTTGACTTGAATGTTAACAAGTAGCAGACCCTCCATCAGTGAGGTTTCAAAGACAATTTTGAAAAACAGCTATTTCTTTAAACTTCACTGTACTTTCTAATCACTGTAAAACTGAATGGCTTTCATTTGAAACCAGACACAATATAGCCTGCAACTTTGGGTGACAGTTTTGGAGTGGGGTCCCTGTTTCCAAGGATTAGTAACATAATTCCAGCTATTATATTGCTGAAGGTACATTTTCAAAGACATACGTAGACTCTGAAACAGAATGTTTTCTTGGGAACAAGGTCAACAACATGTAACTTTCCATACCTGCAGACCATTTAAAGCACAGTCTTCAACAGTAGCCATGAGCCACTGGCTAGTGTGAAAAATGTAACCATGTCAAGAAGATGCTTTTGTGTTTTATTGCAATAAAGGATTGTGTGGCTCCCTTGTGGCAATGTTAAAATACACAGCTATCTCTGTTTGGAAATGAGTAGCTACCTCACTTTACATATAATTGAAAGTGTGTGTTAAGACAACAATTCTAGGGAGAGGTTGAAAAATATTATTCTTTATGGTGACACTATCATTAATGACAAGTGAAATATTTACCCTAACTTGTTTACTGCTTCACCTAGTTCCCTGATCTTATTTCTCTGAAATATGGAGTATTCACTTTCTCTTCTCCATTAATTTCAACGTAATAATTAACATTTTCATTCCTTTAAACTTGCATTCACCGTGTTTACTATTGTACTGGCATAGACTTTGACACAAAGGAAAATGCATTGCTTGGAAAGTACATTCCATTTCTCCAGTGGAAAGCTGCATGTCAGATTAAAGGGTTATTTAAAAGGTATTAGTTCCCTGAGTTATGTATCTCTGATATTCAGCATTCGTTTCTTTTTTTTCTTTCTTCCCCTTTCCCCCTGAGAATTTTGCCTAGATTTTCAAACTACTGGCCTGAAAGAAACCACCCACCTTAATTTCGCCTGGTCATACAACTCAGGAGAATTGCTACAATTCTCTTTCTTTTCCTTGCTCTTATTGCTGCTGAAGGTTAATCAGAACTTGTTTCCATGCTCTGCTAACCGGTATAGAGAAAAATACACAAGGCAGGAGTGTGACAGCCTTGAATAGTAGAGAACAAATATTTCTAAGCTATGTATTTTAGAATAGTTACCCAATTCTATAAAATTTAAGTCTTTCATACAAAACCAGCAGCAATAAGTTCTTCCTCATCTTCACAGAACCTGCTCCTTTTCATTAAGAAGAAAAACAGTGGACTAAGTTGAGGAGTCTTTAATGAGAGCAGAAGGGGTTGAAACTTTATTACAAGTGTCTTGGTAAAAAGACTTTCCCATAGACCATTTGGAATTTCCTGAAAATGGGCTTATTCATCGTTCACCTAATTCTGCCTGGGGACAGCAGTGTTTGTTTCCAGTCTTCATATACTGTATATATGTATATATACATATACATATACATATACATATACATATACATATACATATACATATACATATACATATACATATACATATACATGTAACTAGCTTTCCCCAAACAACCAGTGGTCTGTGGATCAAAACAGACTTGATGCTGTGTGGCTTGATTCATTAATTGCTCTCAAGTTATTGCCAAGGAATGTGTAGCAGCTAGCAAAAGCACCTCAGCAGAGACAGATGTTAGGAGAAGTGAAGATGGTTTTTTGCATCAGCTGTCTTTGCATTTGGGATAAACCACATTGGAAGGGTTGGAAGCACCTGCTACTATTGACCACAGCATCAGGTAGAAAGAAGGGACAATGCTTTTCAGCTAGCTGGAGATGAAAAAAGCCCCACTTGGAAGCCAATGCAACTCAGCAAGTTTGCGAACAACTCAAACACCATGTATGACCTGGTATAACTTTGTCAAATAGAAGCTATGTGTCCCCAGCTGTACATGAGACACATTTGTAAGTGACCCTGCAAAATCTCATTGTTGCATACAGTAGTCCGTAGTGCCAAGGCTGCAGAAGGACAGTGTTACACAGAGGTCATATTGTGTGCAGTCCTTGAGAACCACCAACACTGTCTCGCGCTCTGCTCTGACCTTAGAGTATCATTAGACCTTTACAATATTCACAGCTGTCACAGGCTGCTGGGAGTTTATTACTTCACTGATTACTGTCCTGAGGTGGGAGATCAGAATAGGGAACACAGTCACAGATGTCTTCAAAGTTAAGTGTTAGCTTCTCAAGAACTGAGGGAACTATTTCAATAAAGTGTTGCAGCACAAGCTGGGACTTAAAAAATGTCTTAGCCTCAACTCTCCCTGAGCAACCAGTGTTCCTCGAGAACCTCATCCTTCCTCTACAAGTGGTGCTGCTGACTTACAGAACTACTCTGGCTGTATGGTATTACACAGTACTAGCAAGATAATCATAAACTGGAAATCAGTGATGAAGACCTTTTTAACGACTTAATTATGGGGGTCTACTTTAAAGCTTCCTTTTCAAGGTCTAAGAAGTTATATGCTCTGTCCAGTGACTTGAGACAAAAACGTTTGCCATTACCTACGAACACATGCAGGGTATAAATTACATTAATCTCTGGCTACTAACCCAGCCTATGGACTATGACACCAGTGCAGCCTCTGTGCACATGCGTCCACAACAACAGTTGGTTGTAGTGTAGTTGGGCATGCTCACATTAACTTCTGTCTAGCTAGAACCAGCAACAGAATACAGACTCAGCAGCTCACACTTCATCACTGACTATATAAACCTGCAGAAAACCCTGCACATATATATATACACACACATATGAAGTTTGTGAACCCTCACTAAAACCTACAGGGCTATGTTTTTATGACACTTAAATTGCATGCTAGCTAGATTAAACTTGGTTTGGATATGCCCCATCATTTACTGCATAAAGATACTTTAAGTGCTAGCTCAATAGATTGAATCAGGGTCCTGCACCTGGGTTGGGCAACCCCCAATATCAATACAGGCTGGGGGATGAAGAGATTGAGAGCAACCCTGCAGAGAAAGACTTGGGGGTACTGGTGGAGGAAAAGCTGCAACAATGTGCGCTTGCAGCCCAGAAGGCCAACGTTATCCTGGGCTGCATCAAAAGCAGTGTGGCCAGCAGATCAAGGGAGGTGATTCTGCCCCTCTACTCTGCTCTGGTGAGACCCCACCGGGAGTGCTGCGCCCAGCTCTGGAGCCCTCAGCACAGAAAGGACACGGACCTGTTGGAGCTGGTCCAGAGGAGGGCCACAAAAATGATCCGAGGGCTGAAGCACCCCTCCTACGAGGGCAGGCTGAGAACAGTTGGGGTTGTTCAGCCTGGGGAAGAGAAGGCTGTGGGGAGACCTTATTGCGGCCTTTCAGTACTTAAAGGGGGACTATAGAAAAGATGGGGGCAATCTCTTTAGCAAGGCCTGTTGTGACAGGACAAGGGGTAAGGGTTTTAAAGTAAAGGAGGGTAGATTTACACTGGATATAAGGAAAAAATTTTTTTATGACAAGGGTGGTGAAACGCTGGCACAGGTTGCCCAGAGAGGCCGTAGATGCCCCATCCCTGGAAACATGCAAGGTCAGGCTGGACAGGGCTCTGAGCAACCTGATCTAGTTGAAGATGTCCCTGCTCACTGCAGGGGGGTTGGATGAGATGTCCTCTAAAGGTCCCTTCCCACCTAAACCATCCTATGATTCTATGAATGCTAAAAGTGTTTTCCGCAAATCTTTTGCCCTACTAAAGCAGTCCTGATGCCCCAAAATATTTTAGTAGAGCTGAAACTAAACATACCACATCAGGCTGTAAAATACAATCAAAACAATCACAGAATGAGATATATTGTATTTTAGTTAATGAGTAGGAAACCCTCCGAACGTCACATAAGTATTTGGTTTTTATTCATATCCTACAGCACGGTTGCAACTTTCTGTAGTATTACAGAGCATGGTTTGAAAAGCATTTTCATTTCTACTTGTGTATCTTTCCAGGAATATAACATCAGATACTAAAAGGAATTATTTTTGTCACAGACAAAACACATTGCTCCTCCCCCCTGGAACAAACCACACAGCTCTAACACCCGTTACATATCTCTTGCCCAACAGATACGAGCAGGAAAACACAAAAGAATGTAACAAACATTTGATCCTCAGGCAGCAGTGCTTTCTATATGTTGTGCAGAACTCACGCATTCCTATAAGGGTATTTAGTTTCTACAGATTGGTTTTTCTGACCCAATTGTTCTGACTGCTCTTACTAGCAACCGTATCTGATGTGATATGGTAATCTGCCATCTGCCCATATTCCTGTTCACAGGATAAGCTAGCACCAAGCAATGACTGGGCCACTGACAGTATGTGATGATGAGTTTAGACAAGCAGTCAGTATAATTCAAAAGTACTATCTTCCTTTCAAATGTCATACACCAGTGAAAAATCTGGGAATTGGAAACATCACCCTGATACTACTACATCCAATTATAGCAATTGTGGCAAAAATGTTACTCTCATCTTGAACGGACAGCAAACCACTAAATCATCCTATATTAAGAAAAGCATGTGAGATCTTCTATCAAGATAATCTACAAATGTATATCTTTTATCCCTAAGAATATCAAAATCCTTTACCTGCAATTTTACAAATTGCATACTCGCTAATCTAGGTATATCTATATAACACGTGTAGGTCATAAATGGTAAAACAGACTTATAGCCCAGTCATTGTGTCCACTGCGGAAGTTCAGCCACTCCTAAGATAAAAAAGGACAGCTAACTTTATAGAATACAGTAGTCCCACACAATAGCGCTGGCACAGAAGGAGCAAATGACATAATCCATTTAAATTCCTGCTACCACAGGGAAACCCTAGCTATTTAGAAACTGGCTTTGACCAGAGCACCAAAGTTAATTTTAATGAAAAATACCCCCAAAGGAATCAATTATATCTATCATCCAAAAGGTAAATACGGTCTTTATGTTCCTTTAGAATAAAAAAAATATTACAAATCCTCTTTGAATTGTCTTGTTGAAGTCTTTGAACCCTAACAACAAAAAGGCATGCTCGTAAAGGCATACATGAAAGCATGTCTTTTCACTTCCCTCACACTACATATCCCATCAAATATTCAGAAAACACTTTTGCCTCAACACTTACTGTATTACTGATTTGCTTCATCAGCTTTTCAGCACCAAGTAGCTCTCGTGACAATGACTACACCAGGACTGCAGCGGTTAAGAAAGCTCTGCAAAGGAACACTTGAAACTTTTCTTAAGTTTTTAAGTGTGCTTATGGAGAACCTGTATTTCTGTAGGATCAAGTTCTTCCAAGTCACAGGCTAGAAATTTGTAAAGCAGCAAATTTAATTATGGAAATTGCAAAAAGAAAAATGGGGACTGCTCTATAGGGTTTTATTAATACATGCTTTATCTTTGAGAAAAGTGAAAGTCAACTAAAAGGTGCATGCTGGCACTTAACTCTACTGCTCTTCCTGGTGTCTGAGTTATACTTTGTGTCAAAAGAGCATTCTCCAAACAGCAGCAGGGTTCTGTCCCCACTCGCTAGACTTGCTCACAGAACTTGAGAATAGAAAGGCAGGCCTTGAAAACTTTCTGGTGTATATACAGATGTGATTGCAGTGTTGTACGCCTAAGGTGGAGACCACTAGGCACAGGAAACATAATAGCGAGGGATAATGCCTTCTCATCGATCGGACATATATAGGTACTTTTACACATACACCAGCAGGTTCCCCGAACTGCGTTGAGTTGCCCTTCAGAGGGTGTGACAAGGTTTATTTTGACTTCCTGCCTGTAGTATTGCTGTGTTTACTCTTAAGTTCCAAGATATCTTCATTTTGAACTCAACTTCTCACTCCATGATCCCTGTTAAAACAATAAACATTTTCTACTGTTCTCTGAGGCACATGGCTGACACCAACTTGAAATGGAAAAATAACCAGGGTACCTAATGGAGTGGAAACAGCTTTACTGCAAAAGGAAAAGTACGAACGGTGATACATAGGTCCACGAAGTTCTGACTAAATCTGGAATCTAGTAGATGAATTTTCCTCTATTAATTGTTTTTAGGCGATAGAATTCACCTTAAGATGAGGAAAGGCCAAGGATACATTCCTTAAAATGTAATGAAAGACAGATAAGTGAGGTGGCCTTATAAACCAATGACACAGGATTTATTGAAGAATAGCTAGACAGTTTGAGAAGTTTAAACTGACATATCAGGACTAAAATTTTCTATTTAATTCTGCAGGCGGAATTAAAATTGTTATAGAAAGGATATGCTTCACTGTGAGCTCTGGTTCTACAAGCGTTCACCTAAATAACTCTGATTAGACCCTGAAGCCTGCAGCTTCTCATACACAAGTAAATGATCACAGGAGTCGGCAAGATCTGACACTAACACAAGGTACTGCCACAGGCCTATAGATTACTCTGCATAGACTTCATCCCAACATAATTCCCTTCCATATGGAAAACGGTATGAAAAAATGGCACCTCCTTACTCTAGAAACACATTCCTGGCTTTTTAATAATGATGTTAATTACTTCAAGTACACAAAGACCAAAAATATTACTTCTTTTTCTAAGTAAAACTATGACAAATGGATTCATACAGTATTCTACTTTACACATCATCAGATAAAACTGTTAGGCATATTTCAGTGACAAAATACACATTACTGATCACAATGTAACACGGAGAAAGAACTCAGTTTGATTTCCAGATTCAAGACTCCGTTTACAGTGTGTACATTGAAAAATTACTCTTTTGATTTGTAAATGGAACTAACTCAGCATAGAAACTATTCAGACAGAAAACATATAAAATACTAGAGGGCCATTTTATCAAGATACTTTTCTGGCTGCAATTCTTCAGCACAAACATGCAGAAAATTTCTTTCTTCCAAAATAGGAAAATGGGTCTCTTAGACTGCTGTTCATAAAGAGAAAAGGGGAGCAGAAATAACTATATTTTTGTTCTGCTTAGAAATGAATGCAGCATGGAACTTAAATCCCAACCTGAGGCCTTTCAATGATGGGTAGTAAGACCTGCCATAAGCGTTAAATTTTTTAAAAAAAAAAAAAGTCACACAAAACCCAAGGGCATTTTTATCTGGACTTTATTACAGAACTGGACTGAACAACGAATTCCACTCTACTTTAACTGTCCTAACTGCAAGTACTGAGGTTTAGTTTTCAAATTTTTAATTGCACTCATTACATTTTTTAAAATACAGAAAAAAATGGTAATGTATTTCAGAGCTCTGTCTGATACACTGGTTCTCACACAGCTGTCTAAGAACTGCCCTGATTACTCAGTGCAAGCTCTCCTTGTTTCCAGCTGCTAAATCCCATTAGAAGCGGCTAAAAATACATTAAATACTTTCCTAATATTCATTTTCCGCACAACCAATTGTTGTAGTTGTCATATGGATAAGAGGGAACAGAAGAACTGGATCAGCAATCAAATGAACTTCTTTCAGAGATGTGTTCAGCAGAGTTAAAACATATACAATCTTTGATTTCTGGGGTAATCAGGCACCTAATACCCATGAGGATTTTTTCTCTAAATTCTTGAGCAGAGCACTGGCTCTGCCGCAATTAATTGCAAAGTTTGAGGCTGATTAATTTGCCAGTAGCACAATCCTGCTTTAAAATCTATGACTAGCTAAGGACAGATGAAAAACACGAAGCCTCTGCAATTTCTGTTGAAACACTCCTGCTTTGAAAGTGGGATGGGTGCAGATATATCAAGCAACTGCTAGATGATAAGCCTTCCGTTACAGCCCATTGCAAAGGACTGCAGAGGAAAAGCATCATTTCCAAACAAAAATAAAGGATTGTTTGCTGCTGAACTGAAATGGAGCCATGGAGCTTACTTACACGATGCTACACTGGCTAGCCAAGACACCCTGGAGCTGTAGTACAGGGAGTTTACGGACAGACAGTGAGAAACAGCAGAGGAAAGGTTTGACTTGGATGTTGATTTGAAAGATCTGGAAGCAACAAATGACAGGATGAATTAAGACAGCAGCTGGACAACACAAAAAAACATTGAACAAGCCAGGGCCAGTACGTGCAATCGAGACTCCAACATGCATAAGGATCAACAGCCGTACAAAGGGTTGTTTCTAACATTTCAAGACAGACTACTAGAGCTACTGGAAGTATTTATTGGGTCCAAAAGCATGCATTTATATTTGGAAATTATGGATTTTTGCTGAGGAATGTGCACCTCAGCATCATGATTTTAATTCCAATCATAGGCTAAGAATCAGTCTGTTAAGTAACCATTTTGCTGCACCGAGATCCTGTTTACTTCTGGTTTTGCATCCTGCCTCCCCAGAAATGCTAGTCAGGCTTGGCTTGCTTCCGATGTACGGATTAGAATACAGGAATTCCTTAATTAACTTCACACAATTTCTGACACAGCAGCGAAGGCCTCTGCGTACAGAAGACGACATGGAGGGTCAGTAATGGCAATACATGATACATGCCCCCTCCTCTCCTCCTTCACCCTGCACTTCCCAGATCTCTGCCAGAGACAGAAGGTGGTTAAAGGAACTTTGCATCTGCTCTGATTAATTTTGGTGCACTTGTATTTCTGTGGCTCTGATGAACAGCGCTAAGAAGAATAAAAAAGGATCAATGTGAGACAGATGCTAGCTAAACAAAGAAAACTATTTGAACACAAGAAGAAATGAGAAACACAAATCATGGTCTTCGCCATTTGGGAGGAGATGCTTTAGACCAGCTTACACGTGCAAACAAGCAGAAGAACGTAATCTCAGACTAAGGCCCAGTCTGTGGATGAAAAAGCAATGTACACCCACTAAACCATCTGCAAGGCTCTGCTTCAATAGCAAGATTTCATCCTCCATTGACGTTAATGAAAAGTCTACGTTGGATCAATGCGTTTCATCAGAACTGCCTGAAGCCTGTCCTGCAAGCAGAGGGACGCAAAAAACATTACTGGGAATGGCATGGGAAGATGAGAGTTTAGGGTAGGAGCACCGCAGACGTGCATTTTTATGCTGATAGCTATTCCAAGTAAGAACTGCGCTGTACACTTCGGGTCCGTACACCTTACTGTTGCTGGCCATATTGAGAAAATAACGCCCCAAAGTTTCGACGGCCGCCAAACCGCGCTCAGAAGGTTTGTGCCAAGGGGGAAGCCCTGGGACACTGGCGCCAGCTCCCACCCGCCGGCTGCACTCGGGGGACCCTGGGCGGGCCCGCGGCAGCCCGGCGCTCCCCGCCCCCACAGCCGGGCCGCCAATACCGCTGGCTGCCAAGGGTCGGGTCGGGCCGCCCCGGGCTCCCCACGGCGGCCCGGCCGCGGTCGCTACTCCCGTGGCCGCCGCTGCCAGGCACGGCTCCCCTCGCCTCCCTCCCTGCGCTGCGCCGCGCCGTCGGTGCGCCACACACTGCTGGCGGCACCCTCACAGAGCCCCGGAGCGGGGCGGAGCAGAGCCGGGCGGCCTCCACCGCCCCCGGGAAGCCTCTATTGAGACGAGCTGAGGGAAACCCCCCGGCACGGGCGTTGGCGCTGAAGGGGGACAGGACACATACGCGACCCCACGCCCAGGCACCTCCCCTGCACCGACTCCGGTCCCCGCCTCCCCCCGCAGCCGTTGGTTGCCGCGCGCGTTCAAACCCCCGCCCCCTCCCCCCCCAGCCACAGCCAAGTCTCGCGAGGGCGGGGGCAGGCGGTGCGCGCGGGCCGCGCCGTGCCGTACCGGAGCCTGCTGGGCGCAGGCCGGGCCTCTCCCCCCCCCGCCCCGCCGCGCGCCCGGCGGCCCCAGCGCCCCGCGCGGAGCGTGCGGCCTGGCCCGCCTATCCCGGAAGCGCTTCCCCGCCGCACGCCGCGCTTCAGGCCCCCTCCCCTCCTCCTCGCCGCCCCCACCCCCGCCCCCCGCAGAGACCCGGTGCAGCCCGGAGAGCGCCCCTTTCCCCCTTCCCCCCTTCCCCGCGCGCTCGCACCGGAGGGGGCACTCGCCTCTCCCGTCTCCCCCGCCCGGCTCGCGCCGAGGAGGAGAGGGGTGCCTGCGCGGGGCGCCCGGCGCGCCGCCCCCTCCCCGCAACGGCCGCCGTCCCGGAGGCCCGGGGACGAGCCGAGTGGCCGGGAGGGCCGAGGGGCTGGCGGGCGAGCGGGCATGCAGCCGCCGCAGCCGAGCCCCCAGCGCAGCACGGTGAGGGGGTGCAGGGGCCGGGAGGGGGGTTGAATTTGAGGGCTGGGGGGTGCCCCGCCGGGAGGGGTGTGTGCGTGTGTGAGGCGGTACCTCAGTGCTTCCCCCGCGCCCCGTCCCGCCGGGCGGTGGGGTGACACCCCCCACGCCCTCCCGGCGAAGGGAGAGGCAGGGTGGGAGCGGCTGGAGCTGAGGGGAGACAGCCTGCCTGGGGTGAGAGGACCCCAGCGCCGGCGGGGGGGGGAGGTGGGGGTGTCCCCTCTGGGGTGCGGGGGCAGGGGTGTGGTGACGGGAGGCTGCCGGTGTTGGTGCTGGCCCTTGTTTTGCTGCCGCACTCCCACGCACCCGGCAGAGAGAAACTTTGGTCTTTGTTTTTGGAGCCCTTTGGAGAGGGTGGCTGGGTGGCCGCCAGAGGTGGGATGTGGGTGCCCGCTCAGCGGGGGCCGTGGTGTCTGCTGGGCCGCTGATGCTGCGTGTGCTGTGTAAAGGAAAAAACAAACGAATAAATTCACAGGTAGAAGAGCTGCTACTGGCCTCTTCGACGTGTTGACTGCAGTATGATGCTGCTGCTGTTGTGGTTTGGCTCTGGAGACAGAAGGCCCCCAAAGGTAGCAAGGCCGTAGTTATGCTCTGTCCAGAGTCTTGTCCTCAGGTCAGATCTGAGACCTTTCCGGTTGTTTATATTGGCTGTTGGGAAGAATAGCTTGGGTTTTCCTCAGGTTTGTTTTTCAGTGTAGGTGGATATGGTAGAAGGATGCTATTCTTATTTATGGCTTGATACTCTTCCAGTGTTAGCGATTCACGGTGCAGTTGGTGTGTATTCCCCTTGTTCAAACATGACTTGTAATATTGGCTATTTCCCTTGCTTTAGCAAGGAGAAAATGAGGAGAGGAAAGGCAGTTGCTTAGATGGCTTGAGAGTAACTATACTTTGGAGTTTGATAAAGAATGCCTGTCACCAAAAAAAAGAAAAAAAGAAGAATGGCCCTGGGTGTGCCACAATGGAAGGTAATGGGAAAACTTAAAGCAAGACACTATATTCAGGTAAATATGGATAAAACTGTCTTTGAAGGTTTCGGTAACTAGTTTGAAGATGCTATTAGTAGTCTATTAATATCTTTATAGCTAATTAATACAGTAAATATCAGCTAAATAAAGAAACGAGCTAAAAAGATGTTTGTGATGCTTTTACACTTGCATTTAACATAACCACATTTCAAGATTTTTTTTAGCTCAGTGTTGTGTGGTAGCTTTCCTTGTCCCGTCTTTTTCCGTTCTAAATAAATACTGAGAGTGGATAGGCCAACCTATCCCACTGATGTATTGATAGGTGTCTGTTATTTTTAGTGCTGGTGTTCACTGTTACAAAATTGAGTAGTAATTGTTTGTTTACAGGCTTACGTTCTGTAACGGGTCCACTTGGCCAGTTCTGTTTTCAGAGGGCTTAGTATAAAAGAACTCATAAAACTTACAGGTAAAGTCTGCATGGTCAAAGGTCAGTGTTTGTTCTGATAGCTTTAATTTTGTTTTTCAGATCTGAGAAACGCACTACTTTCTTCTGCCCCTTGTCAAGTATATTTTCAGTTAACATATTTCATGTAAAAAGAAGAAATGTTAAATTCATTTCCTCTCAGCAGCGAGAGAGGAACAGGATTCTTAAAAATAAAGTATTTCACAACATTTGTTAAAGCCTGCCCTTTGTCCCGTCTTGTGAATGATGTCAGTTGATAGCAGTGATCTGAAGAATGCCGTAACAGCCTGTGTTAATGTGTATATAGACTGTCTCAGTTCATCCGTAAAATTACTAATATATCAGATTTTGCACACATTAGTACAGGATAAGAAAATCAGTATTTAAGTCTGCCTTTAATCTTAAATCTTTTGGCTTAGGTACAGTGAGTTGGATAAGTGTGATGGTTGCATATTATGAAACTGTACTTTTATGATGCATTTTTATCTGCCTTGGGTCATAACCTTCACTGTAAGTGATTGCAGATAAAAGTAAAGAGGGTATTGAGAGATCTGTGTCCATCCTTTCTTGTTGTTTCCTGGATCTCATTGAGGCTCCTTTTTCCTTCCGCTAGTTGTCATCTTGAGGAATACAAGATAAATTGAATAGGTGGTGTGAAATGTGTTGTCTTTTCCACCCAACTTTGGTGATGTGTCTGTGCTGATATCTCTCCACTGAGTTGCAGAGGAGTGATGGTAAATAGTAATCCTAACAGTAAAGGATTCCATTGAAGTTGCCCAAGAATACATTAATATGATCCTTAAGGTTATCTGGTAATAGTTAGACTCTTTCTGTCCCCTCTGAAAAATTATGTAGTGCTGAAGTGAAGTTTTCAGTTGCGCTGGTCTGTAGGTGCTTTCTCCTGACTTTAATCCTGTGATGATTTGTTTTGTCTGTATTTTTAAATAGCGTAAGTTACCTCAAAGTTTGACCTGCAAAAGTATTCTTGGTTAGGTTCAGAGTTACATGTTTCCTTGTGTACTGCAGTGCATAATAAATGTGAAACTTAAGATGGTTTAGTGAGCTTTGTTCTAAGAGCTGTATCCTCAAGTAGGATGATAGTTCAAATCTTTACTTCTACAGCTGCAATGTTTTAGCAAAATCACTAACAATGTGAGCAAAAGCCTTTGACTCACTTCTTTGACACCAAAGGTATTTCAGTGATGATCCAAATATTGAGTAAAGGATCAAATCTAGTAAATTTGGATAATGTCAGATCTATTGTGTATGCTTAGTCATCCCACTCGACTATGGCGTTTTGCTCTAGGAGCACCTGTATCATGCTCTTCTTGCCACTGCTGTGAGCTGAAGTAGGTGTAGTGCCTGGCCTGTATGTACCTGTGTGTGCACATATAAATGTAAGTAATGGTATTTGCAGTGATGGAGTTTTTGTTGTATGGTACATTTAAAAGGCAAGTGATAAATGGAGAGTGAAACTAAAAGAGTGTATACAAAGCCTCGAACTTTTTCATAAGCACCTTTTGGACTACTTTTGAATGCAAGTGTTTCAAGTTACGAGGTAGAGATATCTGTGACTTGTGGTTTTGCAATATTTTTTCCTGTCCCTGTTACTGTCTTTACTCAAACAGAAGCATAAAGCTAAAGTGGTGCTGCCTAGTGCAGTAAACTGATATTAGGGTATTTACTTTTGAATCCTTGCCAAGCTTCTCCTGGTATTACTTGTCCTTTTTTGCAAGTTGGTGCTATCCTTCAGTTACCTATATAATGTAAATTTTCTGCAGACTGTTATTTCTCTATGGGCATAGTAGACTAAAATATTGTCTGAAGGCTGGTAGTAGCTGTCATGGTCTTGTGAAAGACCAGGAATCGTTCTGTTGAGATTGAATGTGTGGTGATGTCATGGTGCCATTTCACATCCGTGAAGCATTCTTTCTAAATGGAAAGGTGAGGGTTTTGAAATACTTGTTTAGACTCATGTATGCAAATGTTGAAGGTGTTGTTTGGAAACATTTCCAGAATAGGTTCTTGTACTCTGCCAAACCTTGAAGTGTCAAAGTTGTCCTCTGAAAGGCTTTCAGATTGTAAATATGCTAGTAATACTACAGAAATTTCTCTCTCAAGCTTCAGACAAACGATATAAGTTCGACCTGGTAGTCTAGATAGTTCTGTGGTACTGAGTGTCCATTCTCAGTATCTCTTATTCTGTATGAGATGGATAGCTGGTCAGCGACTGCTGTGCTGTGTCAGTCAGTGCTTAAAAGATGACACTGTGGTACTAGTATCCGGGAGATGTGTGCACAACTACCAGAAAAAAACATCACTGAAACCTTTTTATTGACATGAGAGGCTGAAATACATCTGGCAAAAAAAAAAATAAATCAGTGTGTAATAAGGTGAGACAAAGTTACAATGTTGCTAATAAACCATACCGATCTAGAGGGGCAGTGCGTTCTTAATATTTGGGGGTTTTCTTGTTCTTTTTCTCTTTTTGAAGATTAAATGTACTAGGTAGATCAGACTCTGTGTGTGTTTGTCAGTTTAAAGTCAGAGTGGAACTAACATTTCAATATTCATCCAGCGTAGTGTTTACTATGTTTTATGTTTCTCCCTCTTCAAGGTCTTTCATAATAGCCAGCATAGCACTATAGTACAAAAGTGAAAACTGTCATCTCTGTTAAGGTTATATACAGATTTGCCTTCTTAAGACGCATTAGTTCTTGAATTCCAGATGGGTTCTGTTTTACTCAGGGCCTGAATTTAAAGTAGTGGTATTTTAAAACCAATCTTCAATGTATTACCAGGTTTCATCCTAACCTAGCTCTGTTGTAAGGAAAATTCCTTCTCCTTTTGCTCTTTTCAGAGGGTTGTATGAAGCAGGATGGTTTCATAAGAAAACAGTAAAGCTACAGAGTAGAGGTAAAAGTCATTCTGCTATAGCGGTGTTCAGTAACCTGGCTGTCACAGCTTGAGTATGCAACTTAAGTTTTCCCACCTGCATGTGGGCTTGCTGGTGGATAATGAAGAATGTTTTCTTAAAAACACCTTTTAGGTTCTACCAGTCATGTTCCACACTCAATACACTTTAATGAAATACTTGCTTTCTAATGAAATTGTATATCCACTAAAGTGTGTATTAATTTGAGGAGTGGATCAATTTCTGTGAAATCATGGTTGATCTAGGGATACTTTTAGAAAAAATTCTAACACAACCTGTATTTGTCTTGGATGTCCTGGCAGAAAAAAATGGATACTTTTCTAAATTGTATTCAGTGTCGACTGTTTCTTGTTAGCAAATTTGGTTACAAGATCCACAGCAGTGCTAGTATTTTAATCTTGTTGCATATTTAAGCTTTCATTTTTCCTTCCTTGGTTATGCTCTAATGTAATTTGTCATGAAGTCTCATATGCTTGACCACTTTGTACAGGTTTACAATGTCACAACGTACTGAAAATAGCTGGTAAAAGGCTTGTTTTGTTCTATATATGTCATAGCATTTGTCACATTGGTATAAATCCTCAAGTGCCATTCTTTTTGTTCTGTGGGGAGTTTGTATACTTTGGCTTAACTCAAGCAGTGGACATTTGTTCCTAGCACTTGAAAGAGTTATGGATTTGTTTTCTTTGTTTTTTGGCGTTGGGCATGGGATCAATAATAGTTCAGAGGAAGTAGAGGAGGTGGTTGGGTTTTGTTGGTCTGGTGGTTTTGGTTTATTTGAGGGGAGTTTGGTTTGGTTTGATTTTTTTCACCTGGAGCTTGTGAAAGTTCTGAAATGAATGTAAAATTTGGCTTTCATGGTGATGTTGAAGATCAGCTTGCGGAAGTAATAAGCTAGGCACTAGGTCTTATGTGGACCATTGCTATTGAAATGTATCTGCCTGCCTTTCCTGAAATTCTTAACATTATCTTGATGGACTAGTAATTCTCACTGTAATGATGCTAATCTCAGATCAAAAATGGCATGTCTAGAGCAGACAAAGTGTTGATTTGGTACAATTCACTCTGTTGCTTCATATTTTCTTAAAAAAATGCTAATAGGATAAATTGCTACTAGCAAGCATTTCTACATCGGATATCATCTTTCTTCCCACTGCTGACTTGAAGGTGATACAAACTTTTTATTATTTTCTGGGTAATTCTAGTGAAATGCCACTATATGTCCTTTCCTGGTACAAATCAAGTTTTTGCTGCTAGGTGATCTGGTAGTGTACAGATGTGACTTTAGTAATCCTGCAATTGCCAAGTAAGTGTTATAACTGAACTCAGAACACGTATATGAAATTATATTTTAAGAGACATTTTTGTCAGTGCTTTTGTAGATCAGCATGGATTTTGCAACTCATTGGTAAGTTTCAAATGGGCAGCATGGGGTAACAGTTATTTTAGTCTGGATCTTTGCTTTGTTTCCTGCTGTTAGGACAGCATTGTGAAAATGTGGTTAGTTTGCTTGCTGTTCCTTCTTCATGAGCATCAGTGTTTTATGCAGGTATTTCAAAACAGATCTCACTGTTGGTCTGCAGATGCTTCACATGTGAGCTTATGAGCTTTTTGAGTAACTGTTCAGGATGATGTATTGTTCAGGATGATGCAATTTCATGCTCTGTCTTGCTTGTGTCCTGAAGATGTTAGCCTTTGTGTACCACTTTCAGTAGCAGGTAGCGACAGTAAGATAAGTCCCTGTTCACATCCAGCTTCCTTCTGTATTGGTTTGAGCTTATTAGCATTTTTTGTAACACACGTGTTCTTTTACTATTGTTTTCCTGGAATATCCAGTTTAAAGGAAATGGGGACAGAAGGGGAAAGCAGTTTCTACTTTATCTGTTGCAGTGGAATTAAGTTTGTAAATGGCAGTATGTAGACCCTCTTAAATGAAATCTGCCTCTTTGCTTTTGAAGCCCTTACTCTTGATGCAGTAAATGTTTCTTTTGTTTTAAAGAAAGTTCCAAGTCAAGTAAATGTCCTACCTGCCAATCCTTTTCTAGATTTGGGAGTTGAGGTAAATGAGGCTGAAGGTAGCCTTAGGCCTAAGAGAGACCTAAGAGAGATCAGCTTTTTTGATCTGTCTTTAGAAATGATCTTCTACTATACTGGAAAAAAAAAAAAAAAGAGAGAGAGAGAAGGAGCCAAAACATCACCAAAGGTTGAAAGAGCTCCTTTATCCAGGGGTCAGTGGTCTGTGACAGGGAGATGAATTAGTGGCTTCTGTAGAGCTCAACTTTTAAGTTTTCCGAAGACAGGAAAGGAACTTGCTCTCAGCAACACTGTACAGCAGGTCTTGATGTTTTTAGTACCATTAACTGGATGACATCTTCCTGTAGTAATGTGGACGTTGAGGGATCTTCGCTGGTCTGTCTTGTTGTTACTCAGTGAGGTACTAGTGCCAACAACACAAACATTGCTGGTACTGTGACAAACAGAACTTCTATTTCTGGAGGAACACCCAGGCACTTGAGAGCTGCTTTTCCCTAGCTGAAACCAATTTCTGTAAAAGTTGTAACAAAAACGCATGACAGGTCTTCTCAGAGCATATGTTACTCAAGATGTGATCAGGGCATAGAGGCAGCAGCTTGTGTTGTTTGGTTCTTAGCTATACAGTTCTGTTCTGGGCGTTTCATTTGCAGAAGTCCTGGTGCAGTTTGTTCTCACATACATCTGTTAGTGAGAGGTCAAAAGACAGCATTATTGAGCAGGTGCCTTCAGTCTGATGGAGGATTCCCTTCCTAGAAACAACAGAAAAGCTGAGGGAAGAACTACTTCTCTCACCTTTTAAGGAATCCATATCTTCTCAAAGAGAAAATTTTCCTTACTCTTCTGGTGGTTGAGGGAGGTGGAGGAAACCTAATAGCCAGTCTTGAACTCACTGTTCATGGACTTGATATCTCTTAAGAACTGGATGAAGGGGAAGTGGTGTTAGGGAACTGGCAGGAAAGGATCAGAAGTTTGACTCTATTCTTCTGTGAATTCAGTTTAAAAAAACCCATAAAACCAAACAACAAAACCCCAGTCTTTTTCTGGTTCCCCCCCATGGATTCCTATTAAAATCTACATCATAGATCATTGTTTAGCTCATTTTTCTGTAAAGTCTAAAGAATTCTCTTAATATCTCTTTTTTTTGAAAGATCTGAAAGGTAAGGGTTTCATAGGTATTTAGAGTACTAGAAGAAGAGGGAAAAAAGTTTAAGTATTTTTTTAGATTTATAGTCTTTTATTCAGCAGGGAAAAAAGTAGCTATGACATAAACATTTTAGTATCTCTTGTTCTTACATTTTTATGATGTGGTAGAACACAGATTCCAGATTGTACAGACATGTCTTACGTTAAAAGTTGTGCTCTCATGACAGTGGCAAATTTCTGCTTTGGGTCTACTTTGAATAAATTTTCCTGAACATAATCATTGATCTACTGTACCCACTTGTCTGTTCACAGGATATTTGAGTTTAAGCTTTGCAGTAGTAGTTTGTAGTAAAGGCTACTGATATTTTGAATTAGTTTCTAAATGCTACTTTCTGAACTGAGTATGTTTATATACTACTTTTGCCGCTGTTGATTGTATTGCCATCAGTACAAATGGTTATGACGACTGCCACATGCTTACATAAACTGCATTCATTTTTTAATGGAACGAATTATGGTGCAGGCTATTTAGTCTGTAAAATGAAAACTCTGTGTGCTTAGGGGAATGCATTTAGACTTGCTTAGACCTTTCTGCTTTTCCAGAGTCTTTTTTTTTTTTTTTTAACTGCAGTTATTTTTTTTTTTTGGGGGGGGGGGGGGGGGGTTGTTTTGTTTTCTCAGTAAGTGTATTGTATACTTAATAGTGTAGGGCAAGCTATTTCTGTGTATAATAGAATTTGTGAATTATGTAAACATGTTACATAATCATAAATCTGATTTTTAATTAAACTGTAAGAGATAGCAAGCAATCAGAAAAAGTGTTTCAGATTATGTGTTCATGAGTAGCTATGACACCATGTCATGTGGTATGAGCATCTTAGTTGCATGTTTACCTGATAGTATGTATAGTATGACAGAATGCTACTAGAGGGCTATCCAGGAGACATATATTCTACAAAAAAAAATGCTGGATTTGTTGTGTTTTTTTTCCAATGTTCATGAAGAATTTCAGGAATGCATTCTTAAAAAGCAGTAAAATAGGAATTGTATTAAACACTATTTAACTAGGGTTCCTTTAACGGTTAATTACATTGCTAGCTATGAAAAATTCAATCTTGAGGTTTAAACTTTAGTAAATTCATGTAATGTTTATAAGAGGTTATTGTTATGCATATATTTGAGCTCATATAATTTGTGTTCTTTTTATGAAATAAGTTACAGATAGTCAAAGATTAGTAACTTCTGAATATATTAATGTAATTGTAAAACTTTCTGCCGAATAACTTCATAAGGGATATGTGAGGACTGCGAACTTCTTTTTAGGTGTTTAATTTCATTCTTTCATGGCACTACATTAAACTTGTATCGTTCTACACATCTCATATTAAAATACTAAAATTTTTCAAGCACAAGTAGGTATTTGCATAGCTTGCCCTGCTGTTTGGGTTACTTTCTCTGTTCTGTGATTATTCTTGTTTGCTAATCCCTGAAATTCATTGACAACTAATCTGGACTGATAGCTTTGGTTAAGGCTAAGACCTTCCTGATTCTTGCAAATAGAAAAGAAAACGAAAACTGAGAAAGGCAGGTTTTCAGGGAAGTTGGGAACAATCAATTCCTCTAAGGTTTACGTTCCTGGCTTGCTTGAATGCAGATCATTTGGATTTCACAGGGATACCGATTGTTCTGTCATTTAACCTTGAAAATAAGACTTCTAGAAATGTTATCTATTTTTATTCAGTGTCTGAAACACTAAGTATGACTAACCAGATATATTGGTTGCAACCAGAACTATTGGTTGCGTAGTTGGTTGCAACTATGAGGCGTCTGTGTGTCACCAAAGGAAATAAAATGCTAAACCGAATCAAAGATTTGTGACTTGGACTGCTTTCATAACGGGATAGTCTAATTTGTAATAGTCATTTCTGTCTTATCTAAAGGGAGAATCTGCTTTTGAGACCTTCTTGGTAGTTCTCATCATGACCATTTTGATCTAACACTTCTTTCTCTCACCCCTGGCTGCCTGCTTCTGTCTCAATATTTTGGATCTGATTATGGCACAAGGTTTCATGGAGTTTTGGGGTGAATCAAGGAGCTGATACAGACTGAGCTAATACTTAGGGTTTATAAATCAAAGTCCAGCTTTAATGATGTTCAGTTTGCCATTTGGACACTAACCATTTGTTCTAATGCATTGGGAGGAGCAAGCTTTCAAAGGAAAGGAGAAGCAAATTCTTTTTTCAGAATTACTGTATTTTTGCTGGTTTAAAGTGATTATGAAACAGTCAGACGAGACTTCCTATGTGGTAGTTTTCTCTTGTGCAAACACCCAGAGTTTGTGCTATAGCTAAGCATTTTAAGCTGATAAATACTTCCCTGGATAAAGAAATTCTTTTTTTTCCTCCAAAACTTATTTCCTGAAGTTAAAGGGTTTTTGTCCCTAATGCTCACTTGTTTCAATTTTTAATGTTTTTCAGAGTTCAACAATAGCAAAACCCCCTCTCTTTTTCTGGGATTGCTGTTGTCTTTTGGTGTTCTCAGTTGTGACACTGCATGCTGGAGAGAAAAATTAATGGATTTGGGTGTTCAGTATCTCTTTTCCCTTATAACTGCCTATTTCTGTCTCTCTGCATAGAAGGGAAGTAGACTACAGCCCAACCACCCCTGTTAAAAAAAGTCCATAAGAAGCTTGGTATTTGGGTGTAGTTATGTTTGTAATTTTTTTGGTGGTGGTTTTCTCCCTCTGTGTGATCATTTTTCACTTCTGAGGTTTAAGAATTTATTTTCTTCTCCCTTTTTTCTGGAAATAGCATTCAATAGCACCTTAATCAGAAGTTCTAATATTACAGAATTTACTAGTACTCTAAGTCTTTCTACTGACTGCCAGACTAGCCTAGGTTATATCTATTCTATTATACACTTTTCTCTAAAGAGACATATTTGTTAACGTCGGTAATTTAAAAACTGATTTAAAAATGTAAAATACATTTCAGAGTTCAATTTTGTTTAGGTAAAAGTGGTTGTATGAACAATTCTGTAAATTGGGAACATGTAATTTTGAATTCTTGTAATGGTATTTCCTTTAATGCTTTGGCTCTATTTTGAAAGTAATTATTTGAATTTTGAAAGTTGTTTTTTGTAATAAATTATTAAAAATTCTCACCCTGCATACAATTTAAGCATGCTTGTTATGATTCTTTCATGATGGTTTTCAATTATTGACAAGTTTGGTGTACATAGTGAATATGTTGACGTAAGTAAGTAGATAGTCAATACTAGTGTTTGAACTTGTTGTTTAAATGTATGCCTGGTTTTCTTTATGTGCAGTTTCTGTTTATTCTGGAATCAGTACAGTTGAATTGAGCATTTATAGCTACATAAAGAATGTCTTTACTCTTACACAAACTTGGAAATTTGTTATTAATAAAGGCAGTGTCTCATTAGAAGAGTATTTTGTCTGTCCAGTTAATTTACTTTTCAAATATGTAGGAAGTTGCTTTTCTGATCAAAGTGAATGGTTGGGTGTGGAAACCTGGCAGGTTATCAAAGTAATAGGGATCCTGTATTTGAGCAAGTATATACAGAGAGTTGAATATACGCTCTCGTTTACAAGTGTTCAAATTTGCATGAAATTTATTTTTAATTAACTTGACAATTAGACAGAATGTGTAATAAGATAGTTGAATTTAGGAGTAACTGCACAGCTTAAACTGATTACACAATAATGGAGAATTAGTGGGCCTTGAGTACCCAAGATCTTGTGTATACCCTGAATGGAGCCTAGTAAACCTTGGCAGAAAAGTTTGCTAAAACACTATACTGTTATGCAAATCTGGTAACTGGGGATTCTTTTGATTGTGGTTCTCAGGTAAATATTGTTTTGAAAAAGATTCCACTTTTTTAGCCAAGAAAACCCCAAACTTTAAACAGTACTGAATTTGGCTTACTGTAATGGAAAGCTGGTGATGTGAAATAGTCATTAAGGTAAGAATCAGCCTTTTGTATTATAAGGGTTTTAAAAAAGGTAAATGATCTTTGTTTTTTAAAATCTGATGCTGAATCGAAGGAACAGGCATTTTACAGAGGTATCTAAATACTTAATTTGCCTATTTCCCCAGCAATGGGAAGAAACAAGAGAATCTGCATATGAGCTATAGCGTAACTTAACAGGTCTGTTAGAGTATTGCTCATCATCATCTGGACATTCAGGTACTGAAAACCAAGTTTTAAATACACAGTGCCATTTAGCAGAATTATTCTTCAAATGTGGTTATTTGTACAATTTTAGAAGTATATTTGTAACAAATTTTCAGATAGGTTTGAACTCTGTCTCAGAATAAAGTAATAGTGGAGTAAGTGTCCAGAAGAGCAGCACTGCTTTCCATCCTGTAGGGAACGAATGACAGAGAACAAAATAGATACCCTTCTGAATAAAGCTTGTGCTTAAGCAGCACAATAAATGTCAAAGATTTTCAGCTCCTTCCGTCTCCTTCCTCTCTTCTAAAAGCAGAGAAAACCCAAAGCATACACTGAGCCTAGGTCATGCAAATCTTAGAGCTGTGATTTGTTTGTGTTTAATGCTTGTGAGAATTCTGAAGAAGTAACTGAGCTGTTTGGTTAAGCAGAGGGTGTTACTACTCACACTATGATTTCAGAATCAAGGCATCAGATTACAATGTTACTTTAAGGTATTTTTGCTTTGAACTGCTTTTTTTTGTTCTGAAATATATAAATCTGTCACTTAGTGCCTGCCCTAGGCACAAGCAGCACTATCTGTCAGTTATTGGCTTCAGGGGAATACTCTGGTGGCCGTGTGTTTGGCTGGCGGGGGTGGGGGTGACTGCAAGTTATTTTATCTTGAGATTTTTCTGTTGTCTAACCTCCTGTTGTATACAAGACTGCATTTGATTTGCAGGGGGATACATGACCTTGATTCTTTTCCTCTGTGTTCTCACCAAAGGATGGATGCTCTTCTAAGTCTCCAGGGAGTTAGACCAAAAGACCTGTGTTTCAGATGGAAATTGTTAGTGTCTAAGTGAAGAGCTGGGCATGCTCCATATTGTTAGACTCTACAAAACATACATAGACACTGCCACTTAGCAGTAAAGAAATTGGGAGATTTATTGAAGAACTGACTAAATACCACACCTCCTCCTTTGCTGCAGCATCTAAGCAAAGAAACTGCTGTACCATATCAGGTGAAAGAAAGACTTTTAGGTTCTTGCAGCTTGCATCTGCAACCACTCAAACTATTGGATGGATATCAGTTGCTCCCTTCCATGCTTTTGAAGGGGAATAGCACTGACCACAGCAGAAATACTAAGGAAATTTTAGTGAAGTGTAAAGTATGTTTCAAGCAGCTCTTTTGCTACTGCTTTACCAAGTTATCCACAAGACCCCACATATCCCATAAGAATGGAGAGGTCTGTTAAAACAAAAAAGGCACAGTGCTTTTGGAGGATGCACCTACCTTGAGCTGCTGGACAGCATCATCTTTTAGAGAAGTGAAATAATCTAAACCTCGTAAACAGTAGAATAAGTTTGTAACTATTTTAAGTTGAAGCTGTCTTTGAGCCCTTTTTTTTTTTTTTAATTCTAAAGCAGGATTATGAGGATAGCTTCCTAAAAGGGAAATGAAATCAGAGCAGTTTATCCTACCGACCTTAATGGAGTACAATAGGGCAGGTCAGTGTGGAAATGATCTGGCTTTAGAGAGATGCTGATTGCTTTAAGTGTCTAACATGCATGTTTAACTTACATTTGGAAAAATATTTGTCATATAGAATAAAAATAAGGTATTTTAAAAACTGAAATTGTGAATACAGACTTTTAGGTGAAAGGCTTTGAAAAGCCAAATACTAATTGTTCCTGAAAGTTTCAGAAAGTGTGGTTAATTCATTTTGTCTCATATTCAGATTTAGGCCTATTTGTTTTTTGTAGCTGTACCTGATGAAATTCGTTCGTCATTTCAACATCAGACAGCCATGCAGTGTCAACTGTGGGAAAACTGCCGAGTAATAAAGGACCTCTTTCTCTTTAATTTTTATAGTCTAAGCCTGATTTTCTAAAGCCACAGAGTTGTTTAACATGTTCCTGCCGTAGCTTGTCATCACAGGCTCTGTGAAAGAGGGCTCTAGCTCTATCATCACAAAATTGGTCTTTTTATACTCAGCTGTGTATAAAAAGTCATGAATGCTCCAGCCAGGAATTGCGTTAATCTCATCACTTGGATCTGAAATTTTCTGGCCTGGTACCAGACCAACAAAAATAAACAAATGTTATGACTGGTGACCTGAATACTGACAACCTGCCTTTGCAGAAAATGTCATTGAGTAACCAAGGTGTCAGGACTGCAAACACTGTTTTCCTTAACCTACCAAAGTCATGACTGAAAGCCTCAGAGAGAGGGAGGTAAAGCATGGTCTTTAAAACCAGTTTGTGCTGTTATATAGCTGTGAGTGACCTATGAGTGACTGTAATTCATAAAGCTTCTAATTTAATGTTAAATTGTTAGAAAAATCAGTATCCAGTCCTGTCCTCTGCCCAGCACACACAGAACAGCATGGAAGTTATTTGGCAATGTGAAGTGGAAATTAACACTGTGGAAGAGTTTGGTGCTGGTGGCTGCCCTGTTGCTGCTCTCTGCCTGCCCTTTCTGGTGTTAAAACACCTGATTGGTGCCACACTCTCTGTGAGGGAGAGGACACTCTGAAGCTTTTATCAAGTAAAGCTGTTGGATACTGTTCAAGTCCTTTGAAGCTGTACAAGAATTTTGGCAGGAATGCATCAGTGCATCTTAAAATGAACAATTGTATTCATATTTTGGTCTTTCCATTATCTGTTTGGCTCGTCCTATTTCTGGTCTAAGATTATGGAACAAGTGGGTCTGAAATATCTAGACTTCCTCATGGAGATTTGCCACTGAAGCAGTTCCACTGACAGGGCAGCTACAGCGTTATCTGAGTGACGGTTGTTTAAACATTACCTTGTACTACCAAGGTTTCTCTCTGCAACAGTTATAACATAGACCTTGCTTATGGAAAGAGGGAAACTCACAGCTTTCCTTCCACCAGACTTTTGTTGTATCCCATTAGTATTCTTTATAGGGAAGGCTGAAGCCAGTGCAGAATGAAAGCATTTTGAAATGTCTGCATTTGTGTAGTATCTAAGGCACATCTCCCCAGAAAGTCAGTCTAGGGCTAAGCTGAGATAAATTTTTTTCATCTTAAAATAATGTTAATAGAAGATGAATGTGGCCTTAAAAGAAAACAAACCAGGTTGCAGAAACACAAATCTAATTTTAAGGCACTCTTCCCTCTCTGCCCACAAAAGAAAAAGGTAGGTGGGGTGGGGGGAGGAGAGGAAGGAGGAAAAAGCTCAATCTCCATTTATATGACACCTGTATGTATATACATGTGTATATATAGCTACGTGTGTATGTGTATATACGTTGTTGGCACATTATATTTTAATTGTAAGGTATCTTTTTTGTTTTGCAAGGAAATTGGATATAGCAATTCCTCAACTATGGCACATGCTCAAGCATCTATAGATGTACCCATATGATTATAGATAAGCTCAATGTATTAATGTTATAATTATATTGGAATAGGCATATATAGATTAAAAAATACAATTAATATAATGTTATGTGTAACCTCTTAATATGACCTCTTTTTGTGACACCCTTATGGGTGGGTATTCATGCAAAGACTTGTCAAAAAATAGGCAAGGTTCCTGTTATGGTTCCTCATCTGAAAAATTCTTCTGGAATGATAGAAAAGACAGGCATGTTGCACAACTTGTCCACCTTATTTTATAGCAATTAGTCACGTCAAAGAAATTTACACAGCCAGGCCACCAAAGCTTAATTCAAAACTTCAAAAGCGGAAGTTGATGTTTCTGGTGTGTAGCTTTGTATTTCTCTGTACTGTTGATAATCTTTTGCATTGCTCTGTATTGACTCCCGTCTGTTCCTTGTTTTTTATGTGTGTACTCTCTCCTAATTTCTGTCTTATTTTTTTGTTCCCATTCATATGCGCCTGTCCACTTCCCTCTTCCGTTTCCTCCGTGTAGAGTCATATCCTCCATTAATACGTGATTGCTGGGGATCATGAAATGAGGTTTTTCTCATTCCCTCACCTGACTCCATTTCTTTCTAATCTGGGGCTTTCTTCTAGTTTAAGGTGGCCAAAGTGAAGAGAGTCAAGTGGTAGTCAGGCCAGAAACAGTGTTGCATAGCTGTTTGTGCTTCCCAGTACCATTTTCTTTTCTTTCTTAGGTGGTCGTCTTGGGTATGAGGGTTGTAGTATGCAGGCAGTCTTTGCAATGGATGTTGATTTTTGCACTGTTGGTTATATGGGCTGCTAATAAACCTACACAGGTCAGTTAAATTTAAACTAATGCTAGTTAGTATCTCCTTTTATCTCTGCGGGAAAATGAATACTTCTTTACAGGTATAAATATGCTTTGTGATAAACTTTCACATTTTTTGGCATCAATAAGAAAATTAAGATGGTGTGTTACAGAAATTGTCTGTGTCCTGTCCTGTAACGCTCTTCCATATATGCAGTTATCAACAAAACAGCAATCTTTGATTCAGTCAGTGTATTCACTGTTAGTCATCACAAAGGCCTGTCAAGGGTATTACAGAAGCAGGAAACCTGATGTTTAAACAGTTGATCTAGAACTCTTTTCTCCTCTTTCTACCTTAGGAATGGCTTAATTCAAATAGTTCAAGTTTTCTTTGGTAGTATAAGCAATAAGATTTTATTTTTAAAAGTTTCTGTTGTCGTAATCACTCATTCTATGGTTAATTCGTAGCATTGTTGACTAAAAGGGGTGTATTTAAATTTTGTAGTTCTTGTACAGCTTCAGCTGACTCTGAGAGGATGGCCAAGCTTTAACTTCACTGTGAAATTGTTTGCTGAGCCACCAAGTAAATCAAATAACTGGTTAAAAATTCAAATGGTATAGCCCTGAATGCATGAAGTACAGCAGTGTGCCTTTTATGTTGTGCCTCCGCTTTAGGGGAGGTTTAGGTTGGATGTTAGGAAAAATCTCTTCACTGAAAGAGTGGTCAGGCATTGGAAGAGGCTGCCCAGAGAGGTGGTGGAGTCACCATCCCTGGAGGTGTTCAAAAAGCATGTAGATGTAGCACTTCAGGGCACAGTTTTGGGGGCATGGGGGTGTTGGGTTGATGGTTGGACTTGATCTTAGAGGTCTTTTCCAACCTTAATGATTCTATGGAAGTATCTACAGGCTCAGATGACTCACGCAATTGTGTTGCTTTTACTCTGCAAATGGACAGTAGTTTCTTTCAGATTTATTGATAGCAATCCATTTTTTAGAGCAAAGATTTTTAATAGGGAAAAGCCCAAATCAAAGTGAGAAGGTGAAGAAAAGTGAGGGAGACATTTAGGCTAATTATGTGAATAGCCATTTGAATGTGTAATAGTTGATTTATGAGTGTAGTTAACTCTGAAATTTTACAAGGTCTGTGTGGTAAACCACATGACCATTTGATATTTTTTTAAATCATGACTGTTGTCTTCACTAGTATTTTCAAAAAGACTGAATACTTACTGCTCTGAACGCCTGCAAAAGTACATACAGTGTTTCATTTCGTGGAAGTCTCTTGTGGAGGGACTTATTGTATTTGGATGAGTGTAAATAAATATATCTTGCAACAAGGCCTGTTCTAAATGTCTTACAAGCAGAGTCAAAGCGTAGGAATGAATTTGTGATGTAGGAGCAGGGGCTAATGCTGAGATTTACTTACCTTATATAGGAGCTATCAAACATCTGTTCTGCTGGAGCAACATTAATTCCCATTGAGCTGGTCGAGATTCAGACTGCTGAACTGCAAATAACTCTCCCTCCATAGCAATACTTGGAGACATTTGAGAAGCGTTAATCTCTCACCTCTGAGAAGGAAGTTCACTTTCTGGAAATTTGTGTATTAAAGAGTATGCCAGTATTTTTGTAGTTTGTTAGCTAAGTTTCCCTCTAGTATGAACCTCATCTTCTAGTAATTGTTAAACCTGGAAATATTAATAGCAGACTGTACTTTAAAAAAATGCTGAAGCTTATGATCCATGGATTTGCAGTAGACCTTTTCCTATGATTTATAGTGTGTACTCAGTTTCATGTTTTCTTGTATCCTTTCTGGCTCATTTTGATTCCCAAAATAGGATATAACAGCCAAAAAAAATTTGCATCGCTATAAAACTGCTCTTAGCAGGGCCAATGCTTAGAGTTTATGAATTAGGAAATCTGACAATGTGTGTATTCACAGCAGGTTTTTTTTCCAGCCACAGCCTGTATTTCACATTCAGTCAATAGTTGTAGGTCATGTGTCCTGGTAAAAAAGGCAGTTCATCGTCCTCATAGTTTTTGCTACTAACATGCTAGTTGTGATAATCTCAGGTTTATCTGTGAGCCATACATACTTGCTTGTGTTCGCAACTTTTAGTTTCACCTAGTGTTCTGCAGAACTCTTCTGGAAATTAGTACTTGTTGCATAGTAGCATCATTCCTGAACTGTCTCACTGCCTTGAAAACTTACTTCTTCTGTAACTTTGTTATGTAGCAAGAGCTGCTTCTAGTTGCTTCTTGAAGTGAGAGGACCATCAATTTGTAATGAAGTATTAACTAGTTAATCTAATGTGGCCTTTCAATATATAAGAGGCTTATAAGAAAGGTGGAGGGGAAACTTTTTACCAAGGCCTGTAGTGACAGGATGAGGGGTGATGGTTTTAAACTGAAAGACAGTAGGTTTAGGCTGGACCTAAGGAAGAAATTTCTTATGGTGAGGGTGGTGAGACACTGGAATGGGCTGCTCAGAGAAGTGGATGCCCCATCGTTGGAAATATTCAAGGTCAGGTTGGATGGGGCTTAGAGCAACCTGATCTAGAGGAAGATGTCCCTGCCTTCAGCGACAGGGTTGGATCAGGTGATCTTTAAAGGTGCCTTCCAACCCAAACCATTCTATGATTCTATGATCTACTTGGCAGAGTTAGTTACTGGCCAAGAACATCTTAGCTACTTGCTAAAATGAGTATCATTGTTCCAGTTAAGTAGTCTTCTCATTATCATTCAGTTTTTAATATCTCCTGGTGTATTGTACCATGTAGCTGTTAAAAGTACATTATACTTTGTGGACATTTGACTTGTATATAGGGTAGAGATAATTTTCACTCCTTTTCCTTCCACAGCAGTAGAATAAATAAGGTCTGTTATTGCTGAATACTAATCCTACCTTAAAGGCCACAGAATAATGTGTGACTGGTTTTGAAAATGTTAGATCTTTGTAGAGCAATACTTCTAACTCCTTTTCCGCCCAGCGACTTGGTGTATCAGTGCCTTATCTTGTTTTTCTTTTTTTTAATCTGTGTAAACGCTAAACTGTTTATATTCTTCCCATGACATTTTTTTGTAACTGCTATCATAGATGGAAGAGGAAGAACAGTAAACAGATAACACAAGTCCATTTAGATGTTGATGGCTCACAGGGATGATGGATTGCAATGAAAGGGAGAAAAGCAAAGCAAATGCCAAAGCACACAAAGCAACACAAAATACATGCCTAAGAGGGAATAGTGTTTGATTATGATTCTGAATTTTAGTAACAACCTGTATCGTTAGCATGCTTGCCTACAGGCCACAGACGAAACCTTATTATGCTTGCATCCTCTTTCTAGGTAGTATCACTGTTGAGCCAAAATCTAATTTCTTCCATCCAGGTTTCTCTTACCTCAGAATTGCATATTGCTTTTGTATGATGAAGACACACTGTATCACAATATTCCTCGTTTATAGAACCTGTGGAAATAGTTTCAGACATGGATAAAACTGATCATTGATTAAATTTAAGCTAATAGGGGGGAAAAAAAAGAAATAAAAATCCAAAACCAAGAGAAGGAATATATTCATTGCTCTACACTCCCATTTCATCAGTGTGAGATAACAGTATTCTCGTCATGCTGGTTTTAATGAATTGCATTCCATTTCAGTACTCCAAGCTGTTCTAGGCCATCAAATGACACATCTGTGGAACTACTGTATGGCTAAATGGACAGGAATAGTGAACCAAGGATTGTCAGGTGAGCTTGTATAACTTTACCATAGTGTAAGAGATCAGCTGGTCAGCAGTGATAGCTTGTCAGCTTTATTTTTGGTTTTATTTTACTGTATACCTCTTTATTGTGCTTCACATTGCCTTCCTACCATCCAGGAGCTTTATTAATCTGTTGATCTTCTTTTAGAGAAGTGAACAAATGTTCATCGTAAGACAGCTTGCCAAACCATGAAGTTGTGTTTTTAGTGACGTAGCTAGTCCTTCAGAGCAGTGACAGCAGCATGCTGAGCTCAACTTTAAATATTGACTGCTTCTCTTTTGCTCTGTATGAACTGACAAAATGTCTTCAAATTCTATTTTATGTCTTTCCTACTCTGTGAAGCAATACGGTCCCAAAGCTGTGGGATAATTCACCCTGTAAATAAAAAAGCTTCTGTAACAAATGGTCATTGTGATTGAGGTGGGAGAGTTGGTCTTAGCTATATGTAATCCTAAAAATTTAGCTGGACCGTTGCAGGGAAAAGTAATGCCTGTTTTTTGTCATGCATCATGTTTAAACAGCAAATGTGTGACTAAAGATGGTTGTGAGGAAAAATTGGTCTCTTGGCACTGTTACAACAGTTTAGTTTCTTGTATTTCTGAGATTTTAAGGTCTTCCAGCTAGCAGATCTTTATAACGGTGTCACATTGCCATAAAAGTATTTGCCTTCCTTTGCTACAAGAGCAATCCAAAGTCTTCGGTGGCTTGATGTGAGTGTACTGACATTCATGGGATGAGCTGGTTAATCGTTTTTCTTTATTTGAATGGTTAAATAAATGGAAACATATTGTACAAAATTGTTCTTTTTATTATTCCCAGTATCAGTAGAGTGTGTGGTGACTTTAAACCATTTACAGTCAGTTTAATATTCTACTGCAGGCACCTTTGAATTTAAGCCAACAGTGATTCCAGAGGCTGCTCAAGGATTAGAGGTGAGATTACGTGATTGCATCTGCAGCCAGGTCACATGCCAGGCATGTTTACAAGGCTATAATTGGGTACAGATGCCTATTAAATAGTAGGTATGTATGGGGTGGGATGTTAAAAAACATGGTTTTGCTTAGTTAATCCTTTGTGCAAAGCAACTCCATTTGAGTCATCCTCTTCTCATTTCATGGTTTTATACAAGCCTATTTACAAAAATGTTGCTATTTAACAGCTTTTCTGTCGTATGTTTGCAGTCATTGTAGGAAGCACCACAGTAATTATAAACCTTAACATCTGCCTGTGTATTGAAATACAGAAGTGGAATTGGGATGTGATCATGTAGTAATGTTAACTTTGGCTGAAATAGTATTTATTTGTTAAAACCACAGCGTTAGGTAAAAACCAAAAGATATTAATACCTTGTCTAATAAAGTGCCTTCTAAATCTGTTGGCTGAGCTAATTCCCTTCTTGTCTTCCCATGTTTTACTATTGGCATGCAGTGTATGAGGGTATTCTTGCCTTTGGAAGGGTGTAACCAATGCGTCAATGGAGATGTAGAAGGTGTATCAGTGGTGAAGAGCTGGATGCCTATAATCAGTTGGTCGGTCACAGTTTTCAGAAAGAATTTTTGTAGAGAACAGTATTGCATAGACTGTGGGGAAGTGACATGGAGTTCGAAGTGCAGGTTCAGTTCTGACCTCTTGCTGGTGGCATACCTTCTGAGCTCTGCTGACAATCAGCTTTCTTGCAGTGCCGCAGCCATGTTCTCTAACTTCAGTATTGGCAGCCCTTGGCAAAATCTCCATCCTGACATAGTGCTGTTCATACAATAACAGCTTTGGTTCTTTTGTTCTAAGCCTGCTTCAGGTGAAGGTGCATTTTTGTTACGGCTTTAACTGATCACTTGGCATACCTGTGCTGAAAAGAGGGAGGTGTTGTTCCTGGTCCTGTATCCCTTTCCCCTTTTTACCCTTTTTTTCTTCCTTTTCACAGTGATGTGATCCTCAGTGGGTCATGCGTTGTACAGGGTAAGCTTATGAAACCAGCAAAAAGTTTTTTTTTTTTAAACGTTGTTTTAGCAGGTGGTGTTAGTTCAGCTGAGTTGACCGAAGTAAGAAGAATGGTCGAGAAAGCTGTTCAGTTGTGTATGAGTTGTAACTCACTAAAACTTATCTCACAGCTTTTTCGTGCTGCCTCATATGCAGTAAATCTTGGCATCCTTGGAGGACTGTAGCCAAATCTCTGTGACTCTGAAGGCAGTAGAAGTTTGTCCACACATATTCTAGAAGGTAAATTGACATCTGTCCCCTAAGCAGCCCTTACTTATAGGGTAACTTCATTCAAGAAACTGTAACAAGTATGTAATTTGCTGAATAGTTTTCAATTTATATGCATGTAAATGTAAATAAAAACTTCTAAATCCTTTCCCAGTAAGACAGTAAGACTTAACTTGCCCAAATGTATTTCTTTATTCCCAGATAATAAGTGCTTTGGACTAGTTGCTGAATTTGAGTGCTGAAGCTGGAATAGGTGATGCTCTACTTTTGAGAGAGGTGGAGAGTTTTCACTGTCTTTCTTGGCCCATAGGGCTTAATAAAGATACTTCTAGTAAGTAGGCTAATCTTTTAAATGCAGCTTAAATTTTTGTTTGTGTTATAACAGCACAATGAAATAATTTTCACGGTTGGAAAAATAATAGATTACTTGGAGGATCTGTTATGTGCTGGCAAAAGAGGACACTGTAGTTCAATACCTGGATGACTTTTTTGGTAGGATTATTTCCATATAAGAAGGCGTCTTGAATTTAGGAATCTAGTAGAAATTAATCATGAAATGTGAACTTCCTATTAAATGTTGTTAATAAGCAACTCATTTTCCCAATTACATATAAAAAAGTTGTGATCTGTAACTTTTTTTACTTTCTAAGATGTGTACTCTGATTTTGCTACATACTTCAGTATTATTACTTTGTAGAGCAAGTCTAGTAACATGAGGTTTTTTGTGCTTTGAGCATGGATGGTCTGTGTTCTTCTAAAACTTTTCTAAAAGCTTTTCAGACTAGAGCAGATCTTTTCGAAAAAGATGGAATAACTTATTCTTGAGATCAACTTCAGCAAAATAAATGGGAAAATAAATGAGTAGGAAAAATGCAATGACAAAACTGAAAAAAATAATTTTAAAAACTGTAGCTAACATGGCCAAACTGAGAGAAATGTCTCGTGGATTGAAAATACCTCAAAAGGAATATGATTCGTAAGATGCACTCACAAATTCTTTTCCTTTAATAAATTAATATAGAACAAAAGATTTAAAATGTCACTCAGATTTGGAACTCATGCTGTGCAGCTAGTTAGTCTAGCATGGCTTTGAAAATAAAATGGCATGTTTTAGTAAAGCAATTACAAAGCACTGTTAAGCTTTTATTATTGTTCTTCCATTTAAATTATTTTTCTTTTGGACGTGATTTACCCTGCCAGTTTGGGTAAAAGTAAAATTCTGTACTGATGTAGGTTAATGAAACTGAATTTTAGAATTTCCTATCTTTTTCTGCTTCCTCAGTTCCTGTCCTCACTCTTCACAGTTCTCCCTCTATTCACTACCAGAAAAATAAGGAAAGTTCCAGTTCACGGAAGGTGTTCAGATTGTTATTGCTCTTCTGTATGGCTCAGAACAGGGATAAAGTTCTGAGTAGCACTGATATCATTGTTACTCAGAAGTTTTATGCCTAAATGCTAGTAGCAAATATAAACAGGAGTGAGTTGTTGGTGTTGGCAAATGATATTTAAACATGTAAAAATTAGGAATGACTGTCATGAGTTTGGATTGTATAACTGTTTATTGGGTTTGCTACTTCATATTTATTGCAAATGAGTTTAAATGTCTCTAAAGTCAAAGTTGCCTTTGCCTGTAGAGATGTTATATATGTTAACTTTTCCTTTTACCTTACTGATTTGTGTTAATATTAATTTTGTTCTTTCTGTTCTGAAGACTTAGTAATTAAGATGTTGATATTGTTTTACTGTTCACCTAAATTTCATGGTATCTTCATACTCCGGTTCCTGCAATGTTTAGACAGAATAGAGCATCCAGCTTTGCTAGCTTTCCCTGAACACTTTTCTACCTCTTGTCTAAAAGCCTGTCAGTCCATTGCAAGTGTTTGAAGTAATTGCCCTATGAGTGCATAAGTAAAAAATTCCTACTGCATTTATGAATCTGAAGGCCAAAATTTACCTTCAACACTTTGGTCAGAGGAGAACAAGTAGGAAAAAAATAGATTAATTTACAAATATTGTGTTGAGTTCATGTGAATGCCATTCAAGAAATCCACTTTTTGTCTGTAGGTGTCAGCATGCATTTGATTAGAAGTCAAGGCAATAAATTTAAGAATTACATTTCTGTAGTGTTTAGAGGAAAAAATGAGGTTCTTTGCCCAACTGTACTTAGATCCATCTGTGTGTTTTCATCCTTGTAATCTAAAGATTATTTAAATCTTTGAAGATGAAAGAATTTACATATCATGTATTAGAAGCAGGATGTCTTTGAGGTGTTGCTTTTATAAACTAATTTGTTTATTGCTGTGTTTTGTCTTGTTGTGGTTTTTCTTTTATCCTTCAAGGCCCAGCTGTTGTTGTTATAAAACTCTTAACAATTAACTTTAAATTCAGGAGGCCTGAGAAACTGTCTTGCAGGTAACCTGTTTTCGGGAAATTCACTCAGGAATTATTTTAGTTGCTGCATACATTGTAAGTGCATAAGTGCACACCAGTACATAATTTATAAACTTCCAGGTAGGACGTATTGTCCTAATTTATTTTTCAGTTGGATCTCATTACTGATGATTCATGTATCTTCGTTTTGGTGATCTAATGCTTCAGAAATAACAGTAGTGAAATGGATTTCCTTCCATATATATATATGAACACATCTGTGGGGAGTATCAAGACTATAGTAGTTCTACTTTTTTATTAATTCTTTTAGCAAAGAGGCATCAGTTGATTGATGGAACTGTTGACTATTAACTTGCAAGGTACACAAATGGCTTAAGGAAAGAAGATTAAATTTAAGATACTGTTTTCCTGTACATATAATTTAGGCACATAAAAAGTGTGAAAAACTGATTAGTGTACTTGTTTAGGACTTGAGTCATGCTTTGTATAATCCCCAAGATTCACTAGAGACTAGAGGTCATCTCTGTGTGTTAACACAGCAGAACCAATTCTGGCACAGCATCCTTTGTTTCTGCCCTTAGAACTGCCGTGTATGTAGCAATGTTAATTTATTCCATCCTCATGAAATAATTTTCAACTAGAGTTTGGGTATCCTCAACTCATTTTTGAAAGTTACAGGTGAAGTGGCTTGCCTTCATTATGACTTTGGGTTGTTTTTTGATGTGTACTGCTCTGCAAACTTTCAGTAATGATAAGGTTGGTAGTGTAGTGCACCTTGCCATGTCCCTTAGCCTGTGCCTGCCGTGAAAGAAAGAAGCTTTGAAGGATTGCTTTCTTAACCTCCTGTTTCTCAGTAGGAGCTCATGTTGTCTAAGCACCTTAGCTGTGTAGTCTGTGCTGTAAATCCTTGGCTCTCTGAACAACTTGCTTCTCCACCTGCCTGGTGCTGTGGAGCAACACGGGAAGCAAGTACTGTATTCCAGCCAGTTTGTGCCTGCTTAGAGTGGAAAACATGCCATCAGCTGTAGGCAGGTCAAGCAGAACAGGCAGGACAAAATGCTGGGCTCCTAGATATGGCAGTAGTGAATTTTGTAGTATTGGCTGAAAAAGAACAAATTTCCACAGTAGTGTAGCCATGGAATCCAAGGAGTTCTGAATGATTGTGTGTTCGTGCTTCTCAAGACAATTATTTTGGGTTTCTTGCAGACTTTTCAAGGCTATCTGGGTAACCGTAAAGGCTAGAAGCTTCAGCTCTTCAAAATGAGAATGAAAATTTCTGTTATCCATTATTTGTGTTTAGAAGAGAACTCTGATAAAATTCATAGTTGGCCAATAACTGCCAATTACTTTGACTGTTACACCTCTACTCACCACATGTAATCAGGAAGTGTTTAGAAAAACATCAAAGAAATTATTAATTTAGATTATTATAAAAGTATTGTAGAAAAACATTTTATGTGTTGATGATGGATCTTCAGTCTGCTCGCTCATGTTACACTTGACTTTGCATTTGGAGAAGTGATGCAAAGGCTTTAGCATGTGCAAATGAAATTCTTAAAATTGTTATCTTCTATTTCACATTTTCAGATACTGTCATTATTACTCCACAGGGGTTTTAACTGCAATTTATTCTGGTAGGGTACTCCTCCATTACTGCACTTCATCCGCTGCCTCTTGGGAAAAGGAGAGTTGTCTAGAACCACACAGAACTCGATTGTTGTCAAGCTTTCTTTGAGAATTCTTGTGGTGGTCTGCCTTTCAGAGTATGATGTTTGTTTGTCATTTATGAAAAGAAGTTTTATAAAAGATCCCCTACTGTGAGTGTAGATACAAAGTTTCAGCTGGCTTTTGTAGTCAGTGGAAACTTGTTTTCCTTTAAAATAAAAGGAGTCTGCAGCATTACTGCAGTGGACAGAACTGCATTGTGATTATACAATGCAAGCTTATTGTAGTGCTTCTTAAATCACAGCAGGGTAATTCACATATCTCGCTGTCCTTTCAACCTGTCTCATTTATCTTGAAAGAGTGACAGATATTGGATACTACAATATATCAGATATGACAGAGAGCCACCTTTTCTGTCAGCATATGTGTTATTTAACGAATGCTAATGTCAATTAAGAGCTGTCCACATACAAGGTATCCAGACAGTGGAGCGGACTTGAGTTCTGGTTTTGTGGTGGTGGTTATTGTTTTGCCCCTTTTCAGAGAAAGGAAGTACTGTTTAGCAAGAGGTGAAAAAAGGAAGGCATGGTTATTGAATATTAAAAATAATTTTTTTAAAAAAGGCAAAGCTTTTTCTACCCTGAAGCTGATGTTTTATATTTCTTTGAATGTATGTGTTCTATTTTCTTGCCTATGAAAACTAAGAGACATTCTTAGGAAAGATACAGGAAACTTGCAGGTTTTTAGTGCATTAAGGTATGTGTATGTTTGTGCTGATCTGTGGTACTGCTCACTGCTCCATACTGCCGTTAGAAGTTCAGCTTACAAGTGAAAGCTGACTGGAATACCTATACTATGTGCTACCCACCATTGCACTGAGGTTGAGAAAAGCATGATTTAAACTTGGGACTTTGAGTAGCTAATATGTTACTTGAGCACCAGCTCTGCTGGTATCTGACCTTCACTTCCATTTTTGAACACAGCACTACATTCTCTGCAGTTACGAATTCAACGGAGTGGTGACATTGGAAAGGCGCTTGAAGCTTAGCAATAATAGGTGTGTTACAGGGGCTATGTCATGCACCACCTTCACTCAAAGTCTTCATGAATCTTTACTTAAGGCTTAACTACCTGTTGATTACTGCTGTGATCATGAGCCACAAGTGAAAAAACCATTTAACTCAGGCGGTATTTGCCTTCTAGTAGTCCTTGGTTATCGAAGTTCAGATAGAATCTTTGTGTTGTGGAATACAAGAATCCTAAAATGGGTAGAGGGTTTTTTTGTCATTAATCATGTTAGTGTGAATATAATCGGTGCTTTCCAAACTCTTAGAGATGCTTATCATAATCCTAAAAAGTAGGCTTTAAATTCTGTTTAACTCTTGTTGTGTTTCACAAAAATTGCTTCCAACTTCTTGGATTTGTGGTGATATAAAGTTTAAGCCCTATTACTAGAGGAGTATTTTTGGATAATTGTGCTACTTCGTTTTCCAGCCTGTTATTTCTAGCATGTTGTAAATAACAAAGACATGCATGCTTTGTGATAATTTCAGACTTCTCTACAAGCTGTTCAGAATTTCACTGGGAGTAAATATGTAACAATTCCATTTTATGCAGGTCAGACTAATTTAAGTTATGCCTATGTGGTACCACAATGGGACTGTGTAAAGAACTGAACTAGCACATACCAGTGAAACGTCATGTAGACGTAGCTGTGATATGTTAAGTGTTTTAATACTAGAATTTGAGACATGATGATTCCCACTCTTTTGTTTAAGCCATTGTCTCTCTTGGTATCTAGATCTAAAAATGTCATATAGTAATTCTTTTACACATGCAGCTGGGGAAGGAGGAAGAGTTGTTGTGACGGCTTGAAAGATAATTGATTTTCTTTCTTACAGAAAATGCCAGAACCCTCAGAAGACCATAATCATTGGAAGGCCTGTTGACTTCCGTTTTTTGGTAATCTGGAACATCATCAATCTGGCATGGCGCAGGGCAGTCAACAACTCGACATGCAGGTACTCCATGATCTCCGACAACGTTTCCCTGAGATACCTGAAGGGGTGGTATCTCAGTGCATGCTTCAGGTATGGCAAAGGGTTTTTAAGACTCTGTGTATTTCATTCTTCCAGTTTGAAAATTCTTTTTAGTAGTATACATGGAGCATAGATTTTCATTCTTCTGGTTTTATTTTGAAAGGGTGGAAGACTCCATTACTTGCATTTTGTCCTGTCTTCTACGTACAAAGACTTTTATCATTCTTCACTCAATGTTTGTGGGGGTTTTTTCTCTGACTGTTCTTCCTTGTCTATGCGACCTGTGGCTGTGTGCATACAGGGAATAAGGAAAGTGGCTAATGGGATTATTATTGATGATGGCTACATAAATAACGTACATATACTGGAGGAGATTTCAGCAAACAATGACGCATTCTTCCAAGATAAGGAATCTAAAGGTTTTCTGTCTTCATGGCATCTTTTTGCCACAGCTGTCCAAAGGTTTATTTTTACTTCTCTGTTTCCAAGTCAGGTGGCAGTTATTCTTTTTTTTTATTTTTTTCTTTCCTCCTTTCCACTTCTTCCTTCCACCTTGATCTAAAATCACATATTGGAAATGATAGTAAGTGACCACACATAATCGTTTTTCAAAGTCGTGGTCATCTGGGAACACCTTCTGTTGATAGGAAAATTCAAGAGTGGAATAGAAACATGTAAGATCTGTTTTGGCCTTCTGTGGCTATGGCTAAGGTGGAACCTTGTGTGATAAACTGTTGCATAGGATAGCAGCAAAGCTGTATATGCATCCTACCTGTCCCTGGCAGAAGAGAGGAAGTTTACTTATAACTGTGGCTGTAATTTTTGCATTTTGTGTCTTCTAAACCATACAAATACAAATTAATTGCTTTCAGACAAATGTAAAGCGGGGGAAGTCCTGCAATATAAAGCTTTACTTATCCGGACAGTCATCTCTTCTGTACTGTTAAGTATATGACCCTTTTAATGAACTATGTTTAAGTCATGGACATCTTCAAAATGATAAAATTAAAGAATCCCTAATGCTGCAGAAGCATATGGTGTTCTGTATGTATAATACGGTGTTCTAGATAGCTAGTTAACATTACATTGCAAATATCTGTCATTTTTTAAGCATAGAATTTGTTTCCAAACCCACTCTATATTTGTTCGAAGAGCTGGTTTCCATTGACCTATTGCAATACATGCACTAGATTTAAGCCAGTGTGAGTTTTGGACCTATGAAAAATTGAGGGTCCATTGAGATCACAAAGAGATTCCATACCCTGAGAAAATCAGATTAGAGCTTGTCCTACCTATGTTCTTTCTACCTCCACTCTGATGAAGTGGTCTAAGGAAGCTGAGGACTCTCTTTATGAAGTCCACAAGCCACTTACCATCTAAACCGGTAGCAGTTAACTTTTTTGAGACTGCTGTCTTGGCACTGTGGTGCTGGTTATTACTACAAGGTCTGGTTCCCACGTGTTCTAGTTTTATATTTTTCTGTGATACATCTGGATATTTTCACTGATCATTGGGGTTTAAGAAGGGGAATTTGGCATGAAGGGGAAGTAGTCAGGGAGAAGTATCCATAGAGTGAGAGCCATACATGTGTTGGACTCTTCTGTCATCTGTCACATTCAGTAGTAAGTCTTCATCTGAGAAGATGCTGAATATGTCTGTCTGATAGTGAAATAATACGAAATTTTCAGAAAGTCATCCTCACTTTAGTGTTAAGACTGACTAGATATCAGTCCTTTAGAGAAGAAATGTAACTGATTTTTCAGCCAACTGGATAGGTTGTGGAAAATTGTATCACAAGGCCACATGAGTATTAATATGTATACTAACTTTCTATAGTGATAATGTTTGAAATAGAAGCGAAACCATTATTAATATATATTCCTTAGTCTGGCAATCTTAGCACACTAAGGAAGGTAGGGATGTATGTGTGTATATGTAAATATGTATCCACTTGTTCTGGAAGGAACACCTGTATGTCACAGAAGGTACCAGTCTTGGATCACCTGTAACAAAGTTAGGGTGCTGAGGGCCAGATGTACTTGAACTTAAAGTGAATCGTTTTTTTCTTTAACTACTGTTTAATTTAAAAACTGAACCACACCTGATATAGGTTGTTATATGAGAAACTGGGGAATAAAAATAAATGCACAACGTAGAATGCATTCTAGTGGTTTTAGTCTTTTGGAAAAGTTATCATTCATGTCATTCTTCTAATAAGACTAGATTAAACTGAAATGAGTGGATAGGGGAAGAAGGGAAGGGGAATTCCCCATTATACTTTTGATTTGATTCATAATTTATTGTCTGTATAATTGCAGCTGCTGGCACCACAGAACAAATCAAATATTTAGAGGGGTTATTTGGTTTCCTCACTCATGTATGAATAAACCCTTTTTTTTAGCCTTGAGCCTGAAATTCTTAAAGGCAGTTGAGATTATGTAAGAATTGTAAGGTGCTTTGTGGAATTGCCAGTGCTTTTTCAAGCAATACTTATTCAGACTCCATTTTTAAGGCACTAAATTCTGTTCTACCAAGAGAAGCTGGTGTAAAATGTTGGGCTTTTAAACTTTCAGGTAAAGAGTAAAATAAAGGTGAAAACAGTAAACGCTCATGTAAACATTAAAATATCATCCGCATTTTTATTTCAACTTCCCAGAGTTTGCAATTTTGATCTAGTTTAATTTCATTTGTGTTGTTATTAGAAGTAGTTAATTGTACATCCCTGTTCCTTGCAGAAGATGCCAGGAGTTCTAACGATTGCTTTCCCCAAAGCTGGGCTTTTTTTTTTAATATGTCATACTGTAGCTAGTGTTACCATAGCATTTTGCTAGATGCAATGTGAGCTATGTACTCTTTGCATACTATGACCTAGTAGGTATTACCTTCATTTCAAAATTCATGTCTGTGAAGCGTTGTCCCTAGTTATGTTCAAGCTAGGCCTGATTGCAGCTTCAGTTGAATGCTGGTTGAACGCTGAGCAGTGGCTTTTTCTTTTGCTACTTGGCAATAATAGGTGTCCATTCTTACTCCTAGAACAACAACAACCTAGATGCCTGTTGTCGAGCCCTCGCACAGGAGAGCAACAAATACTTATATATGGAGTACCATAGCCCTGATGACACCAGAATGAATAGAAATAGCCTTTTGCACATTAATCTGGGTATTCATCCTCATACCAGCTATCATGGAGGGGATGGAGCTCAACTTAATGGTGGTCGTACACTGGTACACAGTTCAAGCGATGGACATATAGATCCGCAACGCACAGCAGGTAAACAGCTGATATGCTTAGTTCAAGAACCACATTCTGCTCCAGCTGTTGTGGCAGCTTCTCCTAGTTACAATCCATTTTTCATGAATGACCAGAATAGAAATGCAGCTACTCCTCCTCCACAGCCACCTCCACAGCCATCTTCCATACAACCAGGAATGAACACGTCTGCTATGCAAGGCCCTCCTCCCACGTATATGCACATACCTCGGTACAGTACAAATCCCATTACTGTTACAGTATCGCAAAACCTCCCCTCTGGACAGAGTGTACCCAGAGCTCTACAAATTCTTCCACAGATTCCAAGCAATCTTTATGGGACTCCTGGCTCTATTTATATACGACAGACATCTCAAAGTTCTTCAGGACGACAGACTCCTCAAAATACACAGTGGCATTCGTCGCCACAGGGCCCAGTTCCACATTATACTCCCCGTCCTTTACCTGTGTATCCGCATCAACAGAACTACCAACCTTCTCAGTATTCTCCTAAACAACCCCAGATCCCTCAGTCAGCTTTTCGATCACCACCGGCATCCCAGTGTCCCTCTCCCTTTGGCTCTCCTCAACACCAAGTTCAACCTCCTCAGTTGGGTCATCAGAGTTCACATGTTTTCATGCCTCCTAGTCCTTCAACTGTCCCACCCCATCCGTATCAGCAAGCATCCCAGACTTTTCAAAAACAAGGCGGTCATTCTGTGTCGTATCTTCCTCCTTTTGCTGGACCTAGTTTATCCAAAGGTTCCATGAATAAAATAGAAATTACAGTTGAGCCACCACAAAGACCTGGGACTGCAATGAACCGAAGTCCTTCACCAATAAGTAATCAACCGTCTCAACGAAACCAGCACCCGCTGTATGCAGCCACTACTCCTCCTTCAAGCTCTCCGTCAAGAGGTATGTCGGGTCAACCCAAACCTCCGTTTAGCGTTAATCCGGTATATATTACCTACACTCAACCAACTGGACCTACAGGTGCACCAACACAGTCTCCTCGGGTAATGGTATCTCAGCCAAACCCAACCATTTTTAAAATCACAGTAGGTCGAGCACCGACTGAGAATCTTTTAAATTTAGTGGACCAAGAAGAGCGTTCTGCAGCACCAGAACCTATTCAGCCTATTTCTGTAATCCCAGGATCTGGAGGAGAAAAAGGAAGCCATAAATATCAGAGGAGTTCTAGTTCTGGATCAGACGACTATGCTTACACTCAAGGTAAATGTTTCGCCCTGCAAATTGTATTACTGTAAAATGCATTTTCAGCTTGATTTTGCTACTTACTAAGCGAGAGTTTTTGAACCTGTATAGAGAAGAATAGAAATTGCACCAGAAATCATCTAATGGGACAGTTTGTTCTGATCTTTAAAAAATTTTGCCAGACTCCAGTCTAATATATAAAGAATTTCTGAGGTTCTGAAAGTTGCTATGCTTTTGATGTTAGGGGAATTCCTTAAAAGAAAACACTGCGGCTGACAAGAGAAAGTGGTTTCTTCATATACTGTGCGTCCAGTTTGTAAACTCTGTGATGAACTACTGTTGCAAATTTACATGTGGATTTTATGATTTTTTTGTATTTGCTCTGTACTTGGGTACACTACTTTCTGCAGGGAATTTGAATCCAATTTATTTGGTTTAGATTGAAGAGTATTAAGTGAAAGAGGAGGGAGAGGTAGGATTGCAGCTAATGTTACTTTGGGTTTCAATACAAACGGTATTTTGTTTTGAAAGGTATTAAAATAATTATTTTTAAGAACTTAATCAAAACTTCACTTCTTCCACTTAGAGTTTTCAAAGAGGAGGAAGAGATTGGCAGACAAATTTTAGGACATGTGTTCTGTGGCATTAGGGACAGAATAGGTAGTCTTAATGCCATGTAAAAATGAAGAATTAAGTAATTTAGTAAAACAAAAAAAAAGTGAAATTTAACCTTTAGCTGAAAACTGCTTTTCTCAGAGTAATTTGCTTTATTGATTTGAAACATTTAAAATTGAGCAACTGAATCAGTCTGCAAGCATTCAGACTAATCATTTGGGGTAATGACAGAATGATAATCAGTGTCAGTTATTTAAAGAATGTGCTTTGTTTCTGGATTTGTGTTTGGAAGAGAGAGTCTATTCCTCCATTGCTGCTTCTAGCCTTCCTTTCACTTTAGAGAGCTGAAATAACAGTTATAATGCTGCCCTGTAGTTCTTGATTTCTTATTTCGCTTTGTGTCTTTTGAACTATTCTAACTCAGAAACAAAGAGCTGTTCTGTACCTGGTAGAACCAATTAGAAGTGTTATTTAGAGAGAATGAACACTAGTAGGTCTGTAATTGCTAGGCCATTTGCTTTGTTTGGTAGTGCTGCTATTACAGCTTCATTAAAGATCATCAGTTACGTGAGAAAACTGTAAGTAGTTTCACATACCTGAGAAAAACATATTCTGAAATACAGAAATCTGGTTTTGCCTTTGTATCTTTGACTAGATTTGTGTATTTGGAAAACAAAACCAACAAAACTAAATCTGCTTTTGTGGCAATACCTACTACGGCTGGGGCTTTATTGTAGCCTTTGGTATTCCTGCACTCTGAACTCCTGATAGAAAGAAACTGTAGAAGAATAAACATTACATTCTCTACTACCACAAAGGAGTCCTAAAGAAAAGTATATTTAACAGCTTAATACAGGGAACAAGTTTATTTTTCTTTTGAATATAAAACGTGAAAAGTGTTAGCAAAAATCTGTTCTAGTGTCTGTACTTCCACTTCTACTTTTCAGTGTGAGTCATGTTTGAGTTGTACTAGAGGATAATGCAAAGCTATGTAATGCAGTCATATCAGATGGTAAGTTGGAGGAGTCACGCAAAGGCAAGGTTTGATAGTGAAAAATTGTAATGCCCGGTATCTGTACTTTTATTTTTTATTCTTTAGTTTCGTGATCTCTTAAACTCTACTTGGATGAGTTATGCTACTTCAAAAAGTAGAGAACAGTTTCGTTCAGTAATACTGGTGCCTGTATTATAAAAACATGTTATTTTTGGATGTGATTTTCAGTGTTTATTCTTTAGCCGTGGATTAGTGGATCCATACAAAATCCAAAGTATAGTGCTACATTTTTGCACAGAATACTGACATCTGATAAACACTCTCATTTTCATGCTCCTGGCTTTTTTTTTCTGTCCTCCCCAGTAAGCTGTGTCATATTGTTGCTTATTTTTCTAACTTTTTTTTTAGCTAGTGTGCAAATATTTTTGAGATACTATGTGGTTTTTCTTTGCCTGTGTTGGATAAGGGTGAAGAAAAGGGCAGGCACTGGCTGGTGCTTTGTATGAAATATCATTTTGCAGATTCTACAACGTCTTCATACATTTGAACAGTTTGCTGGAATATTGTTATATGATTGGTGTGCTTGTCTGAATACCCACAGCAAATTTCTCTTATTTTTGTCTGTCCTAGTAGATTTCCATCAGGGAAAAACAGCCAGATCAGGAAGTGCTAAGCATCACCCTAATTAACTTGGCCAGTTTTGCATCATGATGAAATACTGAGAAACACTTTTCCTGCAGAAACGGAATATTATTTTCTGGCTAGTCAAAAATCCTTTCTTTGGCCGCTCTGGGAGCCCAGCATCAGCTTGTGACTGGGTCATGAATTTTAGTACCATGAGAAATGATTAACAACAGAGAGAGGTTAGAGGACAGCACATCAGGTCTATTGTAGAATTCAAGACTTTGAAGCAACTGAGCTGTCCTCACTTCTTATTTTCTGGATTCTCTAGTCTGTTTTATTGAAGTCTATAGTTTTGCCTTCGAACACTAGGAAACTTATTGTATTGAGAATTACAGTACTCTCTGAAAAGTTAAGACTACTTAAAGTTGTTACAGCATAATGTGTAATAGCAGTGAAGAAAACAATTCAGGACTGACATTTGGCTAATGTCTCAAGGCTAGCGTGCCAGCTGCTATTGAGCAGCAGATAGGAAGTCTGTGTTACCTTCTGACCTTACCTCTGGTTTTTTGTTGTGTGTGGGGTTTTTTTTTGTCAGTACAGTTAATACTGTATAACTGTATAACTAGGTGGCTGTTTCATCCTGAGAAGCTGTCTCCTTGTACAGGTGCCTTTGTATTTTTGAGACGAGAAAGACCAAATGCAAAAAAAGAAGCTTTGACCAAAATGGTAATATCAACTTCAAGTTACCGTCTAAAAACGTGTCTTTATTCTGGAAGAACTTTGTCTAAATTGTAGTTCATTTGGCATGAAAGCATCTTCACACTGGTATTTGGCTGCATGTTTACGATCACTTTTTTTTTCCCAGAAAGGTCACTCATGAATCTTACGCTTAAGTTAAGAATTCAGTTTTCTAGGTTTTTGTCTGTTAGTAACTGTTTCTTTCATATAAAACATTAGCCTTGCTGTTACACCAGCGAGCAAGGATGGAGAGATTAGCAAAGGAACTGAAGCTGGAGAAAGAAGAGCTTGAACGCCTGAAAGCCGAAGTCAATGGTATGGAGCATGATCTAATGCAGAGGCGGCTTCGAAGAGTTAGCTGTACAACTGCAATTCCAACAGTAAGCAATTTGTTAGTATTTTAATTCAAGATACAAATTTATTTTTTAAGTTTTCATGAACTAAAGTAGTATACAAAAAATATCTTGGGGGATAAAATCTTCAATCTTTGGACAGGATTTTTGGTAAGTTCTTGGCTTGCCAATAAGCCAGCTCTTAAATTATAAGAAACAGATAGGTGTCCAGCTTTCTTAATGTTCTCAACAGAATTTCTAAAACTTGTATACGTGTGCTTTTCTGGAGCACAGGACTCGATAGATAGTTACTTTCCTAACAACTTTTAAAAGTGCATGTCCACGTCTATTTAAAGAGCCTGAGCCATATACAGCTTGGTGGTCACGCAACAAGGTTTCACTCTTTTTTCTTTTTTTTTTTTTGGTTAAAGGTATTTTGTTATATTGAAGTATTTTGTTTTTTGAGTAGTTGCATCTCCTAGGCAATCCGTTTCCCATGTGGTACGTGCAGGATATGCCAAGTAACTTTTCAGTGGTGGTGTTGGCTCAAATCGTTGGCACCTTCCTCTGCTGTTTTCCTTGTTGATTCTCCTGTGTGACTTCTACCTGCAAGTGACTCTAGCCCAAACATCCTATGGCTCTGATAATTCATCTGACTGAAAAATAGCTTCCACTTTGTGCAGTTGTTAACGAAATCAGTTCAGACTTACTCACTGTGTTGACATAACCAACAGTATGAAGTTTAACAAGGGCAACTGCTGGGTTTTTGCATGCCCTGGATGGCCAGGGGAGGTTTAGGTTGGACATTAGGAAAAGATTCTTTCCCCAGAGGGTAGTGGAGCACTGGAACAGGCTCCCCAGGGAGGCAGTCACGGTTCCAAGCCTGATGCTATTCAAGAAGCACTTGGACAGCACCTGCAGAGATACAGTGTGAATTTTGGGGTTGTCCTGTGCAGGGACAGGAGTTGGACTCAACGATTCTGTGGGTCCCTTCCAACTTGGGACGTTCTATGATTCTGTGAAACAATGCACACAGATTGGAAGGCATAGTAAGGGCTGTTAACTGCTTACTTAGTATAGTTACTGTATGTCTTACCTCTCTCAGGGCAGCATTTGGCAGGTGTGTTTCTGGGAGGAATACAGAGGTGTTATGTGAGTGTGCAAGGATGAGGTTAGGAGAGCCAAAGCCCAACTGGAGTTGAATCTGGCATGGGATGTCAAAGAAAAGAAGGGCTTCTGCTGGTACGTAAGTGACAAAAGGAAGGCTAGCGAAAATGTGGGCCCATTGCTCAACAAAACCTGGTTACACAGCATGTGGAAAAGGCTGAGATACTGAATGCCTTGTTTGCCTCAGTCTTTACAGGCCTTCAGAAATCCCGAGTCCCAGAGGTCCTGGGAAAAGTCTGAAGCAAGGAAGGTGTACCCTCGGTGGAAGAGGATTAGGTCAGCAAAGCAGACATACATGAGTTCATGGTCCTGGATGGGATGCACCCAACAAGTGCTGAGGGAGCTGGCAGATATCATTGCAAGGCCACTCTAGATAATCTTTGATAGATTATGGTGTTTGGGAGAAGTGTCTGAAGACTAGAGGAGTGCAAATGTCACTCCTGTCTTCAAGAAGGAGAACCCAGGGAACCACAGGCTGGTCATGGGACCTTGATCCATGGGAAGGTGATGGAGCAGCTAATACTGGAGACCATTTCCAGGCACATGAAAGACAAAAAAGTCAGCAGCAGCAGTCAGCATGGATTCACCAAGGGGAAGCCAAGTTTGACCAATTTAATAAATTTCTAGGATGAAAAGACTGGCTTGGTAGATGAGGGGAGAGCAGTGGTTATTGTCTACCTAGACTTCAGTAAGTCTTTCAACATCCTGTAAGATCTTCATAGAGAAGCCGATGAAGTGTGGGCTGGATGAACAGACAGTGATGTGGATCAAAAACTGGCTGAACAGCCAGGCCAAGAGTGTGGTAATCAGTGGCACAAAGTCTGGTTGGAGGCCAGTGACTAGTGGTATACTGCAGCGGTCAGTACTGGATCTGATTCCATTTAACATCTCCCTTAATGATGTGGATGACAGGGCAGAGTGTACCCTCGACAACTTTGCTGATGGCACAAAACTGGGAGAGTTGTGCTGTTGTTCAGAAGAACCTCAACAAGCTGGAGAAATGGGCTGGTAGGAACCTCATGCCATTCAGCAAGGGGCAGTACTAAGTCCTGCACTTAGGCAGAAACAACCCCATGCACCAGTATAAGCTGGGGCCAGCCAGCTGGAAAGCAATTTTGCAGAAAAGGCCCTGGTGGCCCTCGTGGAGACCAAGCTGAATACGGGGCATCAATGTGGCAAAGAAGGTTAGTGGTATCCTGGGCTGCATTAAGAGTGTTGCCAGCAAGGGGAGGGAGGTTACCTCCCCTTTGTTCAGCACAGGTGAGTCCACACTTGGCGTATGGTGTCCAGGAGTGGGCTCCTCAGTACAAAAGAGAGACATGGTCATACTGGAGAGTCCAATGAAGGGCTACAAGGATGAAGAAGGGACTGGAGCATCTCTCCTGTAAGAACAGGCTGAGAGAGCTGGGACTGTTCAGCCTGGAGAAGAGAAGGCTCAGGTGAAATCTTATCAATGTCTATAAATACCTGAAGGGAGGGTGCAAAGAAGACAGAGGCAGGCTCTTTGTCACTGGGCACCAGTGACAGCACCAGAGGCAATGAGCACAAACTGAAACACAGGAGAGTGTGTGTCCTCTGAACTTCAGGAATCACTTTTTTTATTGTGTGGTTGACTGAGCACTGGCACAGATTTCCCAGAGTGGTTGTGAATTCTTCATCCTTGGGGATATTCAAAAGCTGTTTGCTGTCTGGACAGAGGGGTTGGACCAGATGACTTTCAGAGGTCCCCTCCAACCTCAAACATTCTGATTTTGTGACTCTGATGCTGGAATTGTATCCTAGGATAGGATAGTTATTCCTACATGCGTGTTAATAATCACTGCTGCTAGCATTAAGAACACTTTGTATTCCAGTAACTTGGTGTTTCTTAATGATATGTAAATATATGGACTTAAATAACTGCTTTTTCTGTTAAGAATAATTACTGTCTTGCAGCATTGCACAATTTAAATATACTGGGCTAGAAGGTTTGGCATGTTTGAGCTCCTTGTGTGATGCAAATAAACTTCTGATCTTATCTGGTTATAATCAAGTAAAAATTAATGTGAACTGCAGCTTCTGTTCTGTTTCCTGATCATCTTGATATAAACTCATGTAGCAAGGCATCAATTTGTACAGAATTTTATAAGTTGTATAGCTTTATAAACTTGAGCTCAGCTATATCCTCTTACTAATTAATTTTAATATTAAGTAACTTGTTAATTTTTATTGGTTTCATTTGTTTTCCTCCTCAAATGCCAATAGAAGAATGGTTTTTGATGGAATAAATTAGGGGGAGATAGGACAGACAGTGGAATCTTTTTTTTTTTTTTTTCAGTGCCTTATACTCTGTTTCTAATAAAGCTGTTAATAAAGATATAGCAATGTTATTTCTATGTCAGATAAGATACTGACTTTCCCACAATTACTGTTTTGGGTTGTTTCTTTCTAGTCTGAGGAAATGACCAGACTGAGAAGCCTCAACAGACAGCTCCAGATAAATGTTGACTGTACACTGAAAGAAGTTGATCTCCTTCAATCTAGAGGTATAGAATTGATAGCTAAAATCCATAATTCAAATATGGGTGGCAGTGTTGCAGGTGACACCAAGTTGGGCAGGAGTGTTGATCTGCTTGAGGGTAGGAAGGCTCTGCAGAGGGATCTGGACAGGCTGGATCCACGGGCCAAGGCCTGCGGTATGGGGTTCAACAAGGCCAAGTGCCAGGTCCTGCACTTGGGTCACAACCACCCCATGCAACGCTACAGGCTTGGGGAAGAGTGGCTGGAAAGCTGCCTGGAGGAAAAGCACCTGGGGGTGTTCATCAACAGCTGTCTGAATATGAGCCAGCAGTGTGTCCAGGTGGCCAGGAAGGCCAACAGCATCCTGGCTTGTATCAGGAATAGTGTGCAGGACTAGGGAAGTGGTGGTCCCCCTGCCCTCAGCACCAGTGAGGCTGGACCTCAAATACTGCGTTCAGCTTTGGGCCCCTCAGTACAAGGAGGACATTGAGGTGCTGGAGCGTGTCCAAAGAAGAGCAACAAAGCTGGTGAAGGGTCTAGAGCACAAGTCTTATGAGGAGTGGCTGAGGGAACTGGGATTGTTTACTCTGGAGAAGAGGAGACTGAGGGGAGACCTTATCGCTCTCTACAACTACCTGAAAGGAGGTTATAGCAAGGTGGGTGTTGGTCTCTTAAGTAACAAGTGATAGGACAAAAGGAGATGGCCTCACGTTGCACCAGGGGAGGTTTAGATGGGATATTAGGAAATATTTCTTCACTGAAAAGGTTGTCAAGCACAGGAACAGGCTGCCTAGGGAAGTGGTTGAGTCACCATCCCTGGAGGTTTTTAAAAGACATTTGGATGTGGTGCTTAGGGACATGGTTTAGTGGTGGACTCGGCAGTGCTAGGTTAATGGTTGGACTCAATCTTAAGTGTTTTTTCCAACCTAAATGATTCTATGATTCTAATATAGTATATGCGTAAATGTGGATACTTGGACTCTTTAAAGTTCAATTTTGGTTATCAATATCAACTTCTCTCTAAAAGGTGTCTTTTTCAGTTGCAACCTGATAAATTTGACTTGCTAATATTTCAGGTGGCCAAGCTAAATTACATTATCAAGGAAGTGGTGACTTAAAAAGTGACTTTGTCAAGAGCAAATTTTTTAAAATAACGGTCCATTGTGAATGTTCTTTACTTAATAATTTAACTTTTTGCTGACAAAGGCTCTGACCAGGTAATACAAAACAGAACTACGGGTTGCAACCAAGAAGTTGGCAAACAAATTGACTTGGGTCTTTAAAAATCCTCTTTCTGCGCAGAAAATTTATTGGCATAAATACAATCAAATCGATTAGAATATGCATAGTCCTCCTTTTTTACCAAGAATGTGTCCTACAGAAACATTTAGCTATTCACATAGTTTAAAGCAATATAGAACATTGAGCTGGAGTTGATTCTTCAATGTGGGATTAGCCTGCTAAAAATTAACACAAAACGGAAAATATGTGACAAAAGACTACTCAGGAAAAAGCTAATACATGTCATAATAAAAAGATGTATAAAATCTGAAGCCTCTAGATGTTTGTATCACTGGCATAGGCATGTAAATAACCTTGGAGTTAGTCTTTCTTACTTTTTTTTTTCTGACAGGGAACTTTGATCCGAAAGCCACATGTAACTTCTATGATAACATAGAGCCTGGTCCTGTTGTGCCACCAAAGCCATATAAAAAGGGTAGGTCAACAAACGAGATTCAAGTTACCTAACCTGCTTTGAGAAAGCTTTTTTGTCCTTTTTTTTTTAAAAAAAAAAAAAAAAAAACACAAACGAAACTGTGATGACAGGAAGCAATTCTGATTATTTATAACTTTTTCTCTAAATATAAACCAAACCAGAACATTTGTATATAAGTGCAATAATCCTGGCTACGATTTGTTTTCCTCAGGCAGGTTGTTGCAAATGAATCTTCTGTTAATATGTTTTGTGTAAATGCTGTTATTCACTATTAGAAAAAGAGTTGAAAGTATACAGACTTTTACATGTTAACCTGAGCTTCCTCAACTACTTTTATACGATTTACTAAAATAATTACATTTTTTTTTAAATATTCCAGGTTAAAAGCTCTACGTCAGGTTTGTTTAAGCTGTGTTCTAATATGCGTTGTTAGGATTTTATAGTTTAGTTGGGATCTTTTGTGCAAGTTTAATCGGTCACAGCAGCTTTTTAAAATTTGTATTTATATTTTAAATTATATTTTAACTTGACTGGTCACACTTTACCTGTTTTTTGTACAGAATATAAATTTCACAGTAGCCCTGAAGTTTTAGCTCAGGAAGAGCTTCAGATGTCTTAAAAACCAAGGCAGAACATGTTTACTCATATCAGTCTAGACAGATAAGTGTCCCACTTGCACAAGTTCATTACTGGTTTCAAAAATTTTCTGTGCTAATTGCATAGTATCTAGCATTCATACCCAGCGGAGGATACTTATGTTGTATGTAAGCACAGGAGTTATGTATTTAGTGTGACCTTTTGCCCAGTGGAGATTCAGAGTGACCCAGCTCACCGTTAGTAGGCACCTAGTGGCTGTGTAGCTCAGTAGCTCGCTGAACTAACTCCACTACGTTTAGTGCTGATTTTGGAGCAGAACCCTACATTTTGTCTCAGGTATTTTTGGACCTTTTGGTTTTTATTGCTTTTACTTCCTGAAATCTGTTAAAAAAATGGTTTCAGATGTTAGTCAAAGTTTTTAAACACTTTGCATCTTTCTGCTGAAATATCCAGTCTAGAATCCTGTACTTTGATATGGAGAAAACAGTGGTCTTTTCTCTGAAAATGTTATGTGTGATAAGTTTGATAATATTGTGTCTCCTTTTTACAGTAACTAGGATGTACTAAAATTGTTAGTGGAAAAGTCACTCTTCTGAATCAGTAATCGTATAGTCTGCTTGAAAATCCAAATTTTGTATATAACTTCTAGTCGCTGATAAACACTTCACAAAGGTTTTTGCAGCTGAATTTTGAATTCATATAAGGAAATTTTTCCGCCTCTTTTGAAGCAGGTATTTTACCCTTTGATATAATAAAAGTTTAATATGTAGGAATTTAAAAGAAAAGGCCCAGAACTACTGCTTGTGGTTCAAATAAAAAAAAAAAATACTGGGATGTGTTCCCTGCATAGGTGCTAGTGTCCAGGAAAGACAGTAGCAGCAGGTGAGCAGTGGCGTGAAGGCAGCTGCCTGGATTGATGTTAAATTGCAGTGGTCATGGTTGATTTAAGGTACTGCTACTTTGTGATGCTTGAAGAGATTATCTTAATTACTCTGGCCTATTTGATTTATTATTTCAAAGCAAAATAACATGCAAAACTTGCACAAAATAAATTATTTTATTTGGCAGTTGGAAAGAGGGTGTCCTGTAAGGATTTGTATGACTTTTATGACTAGCTTCCCAGTTTTGCCTGTCAACTTACTAGAGATCAGGTTTAGGGCTGGTATTCTGAGCTTGGCTTTTAACATAGTCATCAAAATATTTTTTTTTTCTTAAAAAATTCCATTTCCTTAATATTCAGCTGTTGAAGGCGTGGGCAGAGAGACAGGTGTGGGCCGGCAAGGGGTCTGCTCTGTGCTGCCATCTGGCTAGTCACCATGAATGCAGTCTAGTGACCACACTACTTGCTTGCTTAGAAGCAATTTGTTGAAGCTGAGCACTGTTAAAGTGACTACGCAAATTCTGGACTGGAGAGTGTTTACATCGAAGCAAGGAGGTTACTTTTATTTTCTTTAAGTATGTCTCTGAACCTAAGTACTATTTGCACTAACTTTGTCATCAGCCATCTGCTAGATTTCTTAGCAGATGACAGCAATGCATGCACTTTGAATTACAAATTGCAGTCCCTTTTTACAACATAAGTTCTCTTTTAATTAAGTTGTTCTACAGATGTTTGTTTAGCAGATGGGTATCTTAACCTTACCTTCTAGGTATGTGTGCTAATGTTGTTTCAAATGCTAACATTTTGTAAAATGTTGTGTTTCCACTTCCTTAGGAGCATTTGTCACTTTTAGTAGATAAGATAACCTGAGGTCTTGAGGTGGTGGTAGGAGACATTGGAAAACCGAGTCTTTCTGTGGGTTAACACCTCATGTATGGTTTGCAGACACACTGATTTTATGAATTAAAATGGACTTAAGTGCTGCTTCATGTACACACATCCCTGCTGCAAAGCCAAGAGGAAGAAAAACAATCACCTTGTTTTGAAACAGGCCTACCATTTTATTTTTGTATTGTGTATTCTTCCGTCTGGATAAATGCTAGAAAGAGATGCAGAAAATATACCGTCTGTCAGACTGTTCGAAAGAGCTAAATTAGAAGTAGTCTTTCACTTCAGGTAAAGTAGGGTTGTTGGAATTTAGAATTTGGTAATAGACTGCTGCACCTAAACCTATGAAGTCATTCCTTAACAGAGTGGTATTACAGTGTCAGTAACAAACTTTTCAGTACGTTAAGCTATTAAACCTTTAGCAGTATCAGTGACCGAACAGTGGTGACTGCTCTTTTTGTTTTTAATGTAGTATGGTTAAGTGCCTCTTTACAGGAGTGAAATACTTTAAATATCCAGATTTCACAAATGGAATTAGAAGTGCTTTAGCAAAAGACCTTTAATGTTACCTAAGTGGAAAGGTTTCCACACTCATTTTAAGATGGAATGTTTAATGAGGCGACAAATTGATAGTATGATCTGTCTTGCCTGTCATCCCTCTCTTCTGAAATAACAAAAAATTTTTTCCTTTGGCTTTTTTTAGAGCATCAAAACAGCTCCAAGCAGACTCCACGGACTCAGCCAAGAGATGAAGACTTTGAAGGGGCTCCATGGAATTGTGATAGCTGCACCTTTCTAAATCACCCAGCACTGAATCGCTGTGAGCAGTGTGAAATGCCACGATACACCTGAGAATCAGGAAGGGGCTGCATTGGGTTGAAAACAGGCTCTCAAGCCGACAGCTGTAGGAGAAGGAAACATGGGGAACCTTTCAGTCCATCTGCCCAGCCTTTGCCAGTCCACAATCTTCATATTGCAAGGGGTGGGAGTAATGTGTTAACATGTTTCTGCTTGTGCTACACTAAAAATACCTAAGGGTGAAATTCTTTCTTATCCCATTGCAGTGAGCAAAGCAGAAACTGAAACCTGATAATGTAAAAGGATTAATTTTGGGAAGAATGTATGCAGGAGAGCAAATAACTACTGGTGTTTAGTCCTGTGGTTATAGTTACTGCTTAGTGGCTCTAAAAAAAAAAAAAAACCAAACTTTTTTTTTTTAAAAAATTATAGGACTCTTAGTAATGGTGTGAAATGTTACACTTAACCGGAAAAACTGAAGAGCCAGAGCTGACTTAACCTGGCCACAGCTAGCTGGGAAACAAAGGCTCCCTGTGCTTCTAGATTGTAAGCTACTGAAAAAGAAGACAGGTAAACACAACGATAAATTTTGCAATGTATAAAAAACAAGGAGAAGGGTATTTGTAATTGCTGCTTTTTTTCAGGGTAACTTATGTCTACAAAAAAATTGCTGTTTGAAATAGTAACCTAAGGTGACTAAATGAGATATCGTATGAGTGTTAGAGAGTTTAATCAGAGGTAATTTTTTACAATCCCTTTTGCTTGTACAGTGCTCACCTGGCTGTGTCAACACTGGTAATAAACTAAGAATGAATTCTACCATATAACGGATGAAAATACTGCTGCATGCTTTCATTAGGCTGTTGTGTTTCAAAGCTAAAAGTATGCTTTTATATACAATAATCTTCTAAGCCTGTGCTCTGTAGCAGCACAGCAACATTTGCCAAACACAGACTACTCCCAGTTTGGTTTGGAAGACTTGAGCTCAGCCACGGTTGTGTATGAGAAGCGTTTGTACCCAGTTCCTTAGGCCTTTTCAGCTTCCAATTTGTGAAGAATTCACGATGTTTACAGCACAGAAGGTACTTTGTGCCCCAGTTCAAAGTTAGCTGAAAAATAATTAATCAATTAGCTCTTCAGTAAAGGTTTATTTGCACATTGTTAATAAACCAGCCTGCATAAAATAGCAGATGCCAGATCTTGAAAAATGACACACCGCATTCTTTTTATTTTGGTTAGGAAATATTTGCTGCAGGTTGAAGAACACAAGATTTGCAACTGAAAATCATACTGGTACTTTTATGCATATGATATACTGTATTATAAAGGTGATGTTCGATTTGTTTGAATGCTTCAGGTTGCTGTAATAAAGCACTCAAAACTTGTGAAATCGAACTTGGGTTTGGGCAGCTGAAGTTACGTTACACAACAGTGTGACTGAGTAGGGTGCTCTTGTGTACTGGTCAGAAGCTGGTACCGTGCATTTGAGTTTTTACGGCGGAACTTTGTCAAGATTCAGAGGCGCAACGAAGCATGGCAGCTGAGTTCTGGTAATTGACTTTGCAACTGTGAGGCAAAATGTGCTAGCTAAACCTTACCAGAAGAGATTTAAACGACTTCATTTTAATTGTTCTTAGCTCGCGGCAGCCACATCCATATGGTCGAATACCACAATTCACTTGATGTGTGATAACATGTTAAGCTGTGGTAGAACAATCATGGGTCTGAAACCGTACTTAAAATCAAGCAGCATTTGTAAGGGGTGGGTGGAGGAGCGCTCATCTTGACTGCATTGCTCAATCTGGTGTCTTCTCTCCCTGCAGTTTGTAAAGATAACAGTAACAACCAAACTGTGATCTTAGATCAGGAACCAATATTTTATATGGCATTTTTCAATATGTTCTTGCACTAATTAAATCTTCAGCGTAATTTTAAATAAGCGAAGAGATCTCCAGCAGTCGGTGTGCACCGCTGATGAGCAAAACAAAGTCAAAGGCATCAGAGCTAATCTCCCTCCCCTCCCTCCCCTCCCTTCCTTTATATCACTGAGGAGCTCATCACATGTGGAAAGCGTTAAAAAAATTACTGTCAAATGAAGTTAGAAGGCAAATATTAATTCTGTTTATGTAAATGGACAGCCTGACAAAACTGGGATAACCAGAAAACAGATGAGCAGAAGCACTATACCTAGGATAAGCAGTACTGTTGCTGTTATCAGCTGTACAGTGAATTACTCAAAACAATACCAGTAACTTCATGGCTTTTCTACCATGATGCCTTTGCCTTTGTATTATTTCAATTTTCTGTTCATTTGTACACTTGTTGAAGTTCTAGAAGCATTTGTTTTTGCTGGAATTACAAAATGATAGCAACTGAAATGACAGTCAGCAAATGAGAGTGGGTGCGTCATGCATCGATACAGTTGTGCCATTTTCAGACAGAATAGATGCTGCTTTTGAAGAGGGGGAGAAATGCATGCGGTCCAATAATTCCCTGAACTGTAATAACTGTAAATGGAGACTTGCTAATCCTAGTCGTAGTTTCACCAGAGGAAGAGAAGGAAGGCTGCCGTGACAGCAAGATACTTTTTGGAAGACTGAGTGGGTGCCGTTAAATTGCAAATTAATTCCTTTGTACCAATAATTTTTCTCCAGTTTTTCAATTACTCTCATTTGTTGCTTGTACAAAAAAAAAAAGAGAACAAAAAAGCCCCACCAACCCTTCTGATGTATTCTTTTACTTGTAAATGCCCATACTCAAACATTAATAGTAAAGACTTTACATGGTGCTTGAATATTTTTAGTTTGTTAGAATGTAAATTGTATATTGACTATTGGAAGATCCATTTTCCTTATGAAAGCAGGTGACGCTGTTCACACCCCAACTGAATTGTAGATTATGCCAAAAAGATTGGTGTATGTAATATTTATTGAATGCACATAAAACCCTAATGTCAGCCGGCATACAAAATGCACTGTATTGTATAAAACGTGTGTGTGCGCGCGTGTGTGAATGGTGGGATGCTGATGCCATTGTGCTGAGTTAATGCACTACTTGTGTTTTTTTTTTTCCTTAATGACCGAGCTTTCCCTCAACCATGCTACTAGAGTGGTAGAGTTTGTAACTGACTTGGATGTTCAGATATTCAAAATTATTTCACTGTCCATTGAAATTTTATAAAGCTTATTTTATATTTACTGTGCTATTAAGATGAATTCCCCTTAATTATAGAATATTACTGTAGTTCTTTAAAAGTTTATTTAGAGTGGGGAAAATGATTCAGAACATAGTAAACCAAAAGAAATCCTGAACTTTGGATCTACTTTGAATTTCATGTAGTTATTAGTCTTGTTTGGGTGAAGAGGAAAAGGGGTAGGAAGTCAAGCAAAAGGAAGCGCTTTGTAAAATGTAGTCTTAGATTGAATTGTGTATCTGTGTGTCTGTGGTGTGTGTGTTTCCCTTGAAAAACGGGAGGTGTGGTGAAAAGGTGTAATAATTTTTAAAAGAGCTGGTCTCAGTACTTTCTGGTTATGATATGCTACTAAATCACATTTTTTTAAAAAAATGAAACTTTTCAGTTATTTTATCTGTCCCAGTTATACACCTCTCATTTCAATTTCTAAATACTTTTACCTTTAATATTGATTGTAAACCCCCTTGAAACCAAAATAAAAGTACTTGAGTTGAAATGGGGACTAAACAAAATAAACCAATAAAGAATGTTTTAAAAAAGAATGTGAGAATATTAAATAAGTTAAACCCAAGCTTTTCATCAGGCTGAAAGTTTCTGTTTTAAAATTCAGTGGTATACCCTAGAATGTGAAAATCACTATCCTGACGGGAAGTGGACTGTTGGACGTAAACAACTCATCAGCTTGTTTGGTAGCACAGAATTTTCATGCTCCATACTACAGTGACTCTAAATCCCGTAAAGAAAGAAGACATGCACAGAGGTCACATCTCATAGTCAGTACTGTCTCTATGTGCTGCTGCATTTGTTTCGTTTCCAAATGTCAATATTAAGCTAGCCGTGACTGAACTTTGCCAGATTTCTTCAGTTTGGGGCTTTCATTGCTGTTTATGTCCATAAATATTAATGGAAATATTTTTCTTGGTTTTGAATAATCAGAAATCAATGGAGTTAATGCAATATTATAATCCCCGATTTTCAATACCTTTGGAACAGATTTTAAAAACCTGTGTTCTTGAAACTTATTTATTTATGGTGGCACCGGTGTATCTAATCCATATTTCCTGCTGTGTGAAACCCTGTTAAATTTTTTCATTAAAAAAAGAAGACACGATCTTGTTTAATCCTGTATATATGGTGTCTACATTCTAGATTTGTGTATGCTGTGAATGAACTTATTACTAAGAGATGAAATTGTATAAAAGCATTCAGAGGCTATGCATGCATGGTACCTCCAGAAAGTGCATACTCCGAGTTGCAGATTCCTGCAAAAATAAATGAATAAAACTAAGCAAACATCACATCCTGCATTTGTTCTTGTATGTAGTAGGAAACACTTTAAGCATATAGTCTTTTTGCTTTCATAGACTGGTTGTTTCTGGTCTTCCACTCGGACCCGTAGCTGCAGCGAATTTGTCGCAGGGCTTTTGGGGTTTTTGGTGCTCAGTATGATTCTCATGAGGCAGCGGCTGAATATTGAACTGGGGTCCAAATCCTGTTCCAGTGAGCGTGGACAGCTTGAATGAGCAGGAGTCCCATTTAGGTGATGGGTATTCTGTGCAGCTTCTGGTTAGAATTGGGATGTTCAGAGTGTGAAGCTGAGCTTGCCACTTTTCTCTTATTTTTGAAGGAGACGTCGTTACTAAAGGAGTAGCTGTACCTACCCTAGCGGGTGCTCACCTTTCGCGTGTAGCCAGGATTGCAGGCGTTCCTGCTTGGCCTTGGTAGTACCGAGTATCTGGATTACAGAAGTCCATCTTCTGCTACAAGCTCTTACAGAAAGGCACTCCTCTGGGAGAGGGTGGAGAATTTGAAATGCATAAATCGGCGTGCAGGCAATCTCTTGTTATTAGTATGACGTCTCTAGTTATCTTGGTTGTAACCTAAAACTTGAAACCTCTGTAGCTGTGCTACAGCTGTATTTTGTTCACATACAGCTTCAGTCATTAAACACATTCTACTCTGACAAACTTATTGGAGCTTTGTTTTCGAGCTTTTGTCAGCAAACATACGTAAGAATTCAGGTTGGAGTTTGCTAAATTGAATTTACAAACATTTCAGGATGGGTTTGTATTTTAATCAAGCATTTGTTCTTTCACTTTAAAAATCACGGCAACTAAAACTTTTAAATCTTTTGAAGTTTCAGAGCTTTAAAAAAAACAACGTTAAGGTACCTGTAAAATGTATTATGCTAACGGCGAGCACATAAAGCCAAGACAGTAGATCTAACAGCTGGCAGTGGCCGCTGTTTCGGTGTTGTATCGCTGAAGTCATGGGGAGGAGGATCTGCCTGAAATAACTGCATAAAACTAGTTGACTTATTGATAAGAATTGCTTGGTTTTGACAGTCCTGCACCATGCCTTAAACCTGTGGCGCTTGGAGAGAGGATTTGTCTTGTGATCTGGTAAGTGTTCCAGGAATCAAGTGCTGCTGCTGCTTCTAGTCAGTCAGGATGATCCATAGTGCTGGGTAAGTACTTGTGTATTCTTTAATTGCACCTTCTCCGTAAATATGCTTTTTGGAAGGAGGTGACTTAGATAACTGATTTTGCCTAACAGCTGGGCTCCAATCATTTTACATTACATGGGTTACCTGACATTTTGTGGAAACCTTGTAAAGCTGTTGGAGACGGGGCTATGTTAATTTTTAGAGGGCGTGTGGTCGTGACTTGTTATAGTTTGGCAGTAAAAACCGGGCCAGACCTGTAAAAACCTCTTGCAGGAGTGATGCTTTATTTAATGAACTATTTTAGAGAACAGTAATGTTTTGGTTAAGAAAAAAACAACAACAAAACAAAAACTAAAACTCTGCAGATAATTTCTTTCTACTTAGGCGAGACAAAACCTTGTACTTGGTTTTACAAGTTCCAGTTGGAAGATTTTGACAAATTAATTGTCCTTTATTCCCAAGCCATAGTGATCTTATTGAAGTTAACAAAGGCTGTCTTGCTAGTTTTGCTTCAAAAAAAAAAAAAGGAGTAAATACAGTTCTGATACTGCTTTAGAAACAAAACCAAAAAGCCTCTGAACGAAAGACACGCAACACAGGTGCTACTTAGTTTTTGAGTAAAAGCTTTGGTTTTTTGGAAGTGTTTAAGGAAAAAAGTTTAGGCATGTGGGAGTGGTTTTTATTTTTTCTTTTTAGGAAAAACACGGAATATTTCAGGAAAAATTTAGCTAGGGGAGGGAGGTTATAAGTTTGAAAGTGATATTCTGATTCCAAACTGATACAGCTTACCAGGGTGCTGTGTAACAATTGGTACCGAATTCCGGGATTAGTTACAAAGACTGGGAGTAGTAGCAGCGTGCCTGAAGCTGCTGGTGGCCAACCGCCTGGCTGGAAGGGGACGCGTGGCGTCTTTTGGAGCCGTTTAATGGCCGTGTATTAGGGCCCTGTGTCACGTGCCGGGACGTGCAGCCGGTCCGTGACGGTGAAGCGTCGTGGGTTGCAAGAAGTCAGTTGTCCCCTCACGTCATGGGATGAGCCAGGGACAGCTGGCCGCCTGGCGTGCCTCGTGGTACGCTCGCCCACTGTCGCTTCCCAGGGCCTGCCTTCGGTTTAGTCACCTGACATGTAGATGTTTCCGTGGCAGGAACGATCATCGGCCTTTTGGGAAAGAATAAAAAGAAAAAAAAAGCCCCGCGGGACCAAACACTCCCCACCCTTGTGGAAGAGGTGGTTCAGGAGCTGCCCGGGAGTCATGCCAGAGCTGGGGCTTCCCTGCCCTAACCAGAGACGTAAGTCATAACTTGATGAATATTTCTCTCAAGGGCGCTCTGCTGGTTGGTTCTCAAGTGTCCTGAACCAGCCTTGCAAATTCCTGGCATTGGGGATTATATTTCACCTGATATTTTTCTTCTCTAATTTTACGCCCATTCAATTAACTCTAGTGACTTGGCAAAGCTGAAGTTGCTTTTGGCGATGTAAACAGGGCTCTTTGCAGAGCACCCCATCTGGAGAGTGCCTAGTGTGACTGTGCCCAGGGTCCAGATCGGGGTGTAGTGCCCCTGTGGCCCGTCCCACAAGGAGAGGGAGGATAATAGTCAGATAGACTTTCCAGGCAGATACAGGGGTTTGGAGAAAGCAGGGTCTGAGGAAACGCTGTGGAGAACTACTTGTGTCTTTATGATGAGTTGTGAATCCTTTCCCCTACTTAGATTTCTGTATACACTTCGCTTGCTTTATGATGAACAGCTGTGGTGGCAAAAGGCCTTGGTCATCCTTCATCTCTGCAGAAACTGTACCCTAATGGATTGGCTTGGTTGCTGTTCCAAGTAACTGATTTTAACTTTTTTCCCCCCACATCTGTTTTAAATGATTGTTCATAAGCCAAACAGACATTCTTTTCTCTTTTTTCTTTTTTTTTTTTTGACTGATAATGATATATGACTATGTATCTGTTGCTGATCGTTATCTTTTCAAACTCTGAAAATTTCAAAGCTACAGTGAGCAGGTAACAAGCTTTGTGTGTGTCCACGCTTCCCAACACTGACACCTCAGGTCGGTGTTGTACCACACAAAGGGCTAGAACAATACTTTATAAAGAAAATCTTAAAAAATACGTGTCATTTTGAAACTTACTTCAGGCTTTACGATTACTTTTTAATGCAACTGTTTGAGAAGTAGACTGCCTGACTTGATCCTGTAGCCCTTTTAAGAAACTCAGGCCCCTGCCAGTAGAAATAACTGTCATCTCTGGTAAAACAGCAACTGCCAGACAAAATTTGCATCCCTTTTTTTGTACAACTGAGGTGAAATATTTGAAATAAGATTATTTTTAAAATATATACGTTGGCCTTACTTATCATACGATTGATTAAATAAAAAGCTAAGTGATTTGCATACAAAACATTCTTATCTAATAGTCCATGTATTATAGTATTAAACCAGGAAACCATCAATTAGATTTTTCAAGAGAGTGATAACAAGTTCCTTTTTATTTTCAACTGCAGCAATATTCAACTTACTGAACATGATACCGTGTGCCCTTTAAATGTTCTGTCATGTTTTCCCAGTTGATTGCCTTACAGTTCTAGTTCAGATGAAATATATCCTGCGTTTGCCAAGGAGGTTCCCCAAGTATTTGATGGTTCCTTGACAGAGGCTATCTCATGGATAGCAAACGTTTTCCAAACTTCTAACTTTCAGGTCTGCAGCAGTTCTTAGGCGATGCTCACACGGTGAGCATTCGCATCTCTCTCCAGCAGCACTCTTCTGTAAATGAAGCAAACTCTTAGAAGTGAAAAAATCCAAATAGGTTTATGAACCTGTACAGACAGCTCTGTGAGTGTTGAACAGCTGTGTGCAGGCAGGATCTGTCATGAAAAACAATCTTTGTTACTGAAACATTATTCTGAGATGTTATTCCATCTGGAAGAGTGACTGATGCAATTTGCATCCCAGTGCAAGAGCCCCTCTTCATGTAGAACTCGAAGAGTGATCACTTGAAGCGATCCCCACCTGCCTACTTAATCTGCTAGAAAAGCAGAGAATGGGCTGGGTGTAACAATGTGCTTTTTTGACTGGCTCTTTTGTAGGTTGCTAGTTAACACCTAGAATTGGATTCCCCCTGCCCTGCTCCAGTGGGACTGAGGCACAAAGCCCTACCATTTGTGATTCTTTACAGTGTCTGTTTTTTCTAATAAATCCTTAGAATTCTATTCTTGTGAGAGGTTGACTATTTCAGATCCCAGCTATGTGTTTTAGTTATCTAGAACTGAGAAGCAATAGTCATTTTTCCTTTTCCTTCTCTTCCTGATCTACGTGGATCAATGGCAACGCTGAGACTCCCTGCCGTCACCCAGGTTGCTAATCTCAGGGCGCTTCCCTGTCCTGCTGCCCTCTTCAGATATACTCTTCCTCACTGGGACTCATGGAATTGGCTTACTCTATTGACAGAGTGCCCACCATTACACATGATATGATCCAGTTGAGAAAAGGGGTAGAGAAAACAGGGTCTTCCAGAATAGGACATTCGGGGGGGTGGGGGGTGGGGGTGGTGTGCGTGGGCATCTTGTGCTTGCTTATTTTTCTGATGCAACTTCACAGTAGCCCAATCACTCCCATTGCAAACTGATGTTGACTCTGTCTTACCTGTTGGTAGCAGATTTTGAAAGACCTTGCATGCCAGAGGGTCAGAGGCAAGTGCATCTTGGTCAATGGTCAGTTCTTGGATGCCTACACAGTGAAATTCTGGATCTTTTTAATTAGAGCCCAGTGCATCAGCTCTCTCCCCTCAGGAACCTGCTGGCCTGGGATTTTTTTTTCTTTTTTTTACGTGCTTAGCAAAAACCTGTCAGCATTGTATGGTGTAACTTGCAGTATAGAAAAACTACTGCAGAAGAGGTGTGAATCAAAGAAAAGGGTTGAGATTCATTAATATGTTGACAAGACTGCCAGAGGCTAATTCTCACTACTAGGGTTATGGAAAATCAGATTATTAGGATCCAAGCCATACAGCTTCAGTCCTTGTAGTTCAGGGTGGGTGGATACCCTACCTCCTGCAAGGAGACTGATAAATCTTTGGGGGAAACCACTGCTCTGGTGTGCCAGGCGCCAGCAGCTGGGGTGGGCGAGGGGCTGGGGCAGCCCCTGGAGAGACCCCACGTATGAGCCCAGCTGCCGGGGGATCCACGTTGGACACATGTATGCGTGTACTGCCCCTAACAGACCTCCGTCCTGATCCACTGGAGAAAGGGTCAGGGTGAGGCCGCTGGTGCTGTTAGCATTCATGTAAATGCTGAGTGTGCCTGCCCCTGTGGATCTGCGTGCCCATCCATACGTATCCGTACTTGTGCGTTGCACCCCTCGGTGTACATGTACCTGTGGGGAACACATGTTCAGCCCTGCTGCTGGTCTGACCCTGGGGGCATGGAGCAGCTGCAGCCTCGTCTCCATCAGGCTGCAGGGTTTGGAAGCTCTACACTGTGTATGTAGCCGTAGAAGTGCACTATGGAAGATGCAGTCATTCAGGAGAACATAGCACATGAACCCCAGGAGACATACCAATGACAACAGAGGAATAGCAGGATGTTACGTTAAATGCGGCTAAGCTATTTAAGTGTATTCTGGTTGTGACACGAATCATCTATCCACCAAGGAGCGAAATACAGATGTTTTCATGAGCTATAAAAATAACCAAGTGTGTGAAATTCCCACGTGGTGTTGCCTGGCTTTAAAAATGAAAGCAGGTTTATTACAGCAATAAATGCAGAGTGTGTAAATGTTTCCCAGTAGTTTTCAAAGCTGTTCCTTAAAACTGGAAGTGAAAGATAACCACTTTGCTCTTTTTCCAGCTCACAAATTCTACTGACATCAAATTGGTTCTACGAGAGAAACTGCTTTGAAAAAAATCCTCTGCCCTGACAAATGAGGGGCCTATTCCTTATCCAGTGGAATAACTTACTCTCTCCCAGAGAAGAATTTGGTCTTGTCTGGGTTTTCCTAACTTCTGCAGATACGCAGACCTTTATCAAGTAGTGCCATTCTTCAGCTGCCAGACTTTTTCTCCTGCCTTTGCCCATTACAAGTAAAGACCTCACTGGCCTCCTGCAAGTCACTGCTCTGATGCTGAATACCTGCTGTGACAGAGATAGGCACACGTGTAATCTAGATAAGCTTATTAAACGTGTCATGACAGTTTCTTATGGGAAGAGGTCACCACTCATGCTGTTCCATTAAGATTCAGAAATCCCAGCACCACCTTGGGCACTGGTTCCTCTGGTGATCTTGGTCACCTCTCAGAGCCTCTGCTTCTCTGTCCCTGATTTTGGGGCAACCAGTCTGAGCTGCCTATTTTGAAACAATGCTGACCCAATATAATAATTTATAATAATTTAGCCGGCAGCTCAGCCCCACACAGCCGCTTGCTCACTCCCCCACCGGTGGGATGGGGGAGGGAATCAGAAGGGTGACGCTCGTGGGTTGAGATAAGAACAGTTTAATAATTAAAATTTTTTAAAAACCCCAACAACAGAAATGCAATGTAAAGGAGAACGAGAGGCGTGAAACCTTGGGGGGGGGGGGGGAAGGGGAACGAACTGCCGAAACAAACCACCCGCGCCGCAGCCGCCCGACGCCGCGCTGCCACTGCCCGCCCTCAATATACTGGCCATGGTGTCACGTGGTATGGAATGAACCTGCCGTTGGCCAGTCGGGGTCAGCCGTCCCCACCACGGCCCTGCCCCTCCCAGCCCCCCCCCCACACGGCAGAGCGCGGGAAGCTGGAAAGGCAGCCGACCCCCACAGTGAGGAGAATTAACCCCTTCTCAGCCAAAACCAGCACATAGGGTCATATATATAATATGATGTAGCATCATTAAAGATATCTGGACGTCTGATAGTGCCCGTGTGCTGCCTTAGAGTTGACTTGCCTTTTTTCCATACCTGGATAGAAGAGAGTATTTTGGAGCTCAGTTCTACAACTGCGTGTGTAGGTCCTGCCAAGGAAGAGAGGATCCGTTTCAGTACACATGTTTTGACAGATTAAGATTTTTTAGTAACAGAATGTATGAGAGACTGCAGCTATTTTTATTCATGACATTCAGTATTTAGGTGTGAGAAGAGTTAGATGATGGTGAGGTACATCATGGGTGAAATATGTTGTTTCCTTTGTGTAATTATTATGTAAATATGTGTAAATTAAATAATGTATTCAGGGCAGTGTGATTAACTTTTTATTGGTAGAGGTTATACTTCATGGTTAAAAACACACCTCTTGAAGAGGTGAAAACATTATAGATATGCAATATTGATTGGGCGCAACACTTATATGAGACCACAGTTGCAAACAGATTTTCTTACCTGCTTATTTGGAAGGTCTAAACAAGACTTAACATAAAAACCCCATTCAGTTTTTAGCTTCCTAGTTTTGTCCAATTATACTGGTTTGCTTCTTGTATTCACAAACTTCAAAACTATTGAACGTTAGCATATCTTTCAGTATTATTATACTAAAAAACCTGCGTTTTACAAAGGACGCAGAAATCTTGCTAAAGCTGGGCTTTGCCTGATTGCCATGGGAAGTTTTGTGACTAGTGGTTGTTCCTTATTGTGACAGTGGAAACGGTGCCTTTATTCGTGTCTAACTCTTCCCTAAGATGAGCTGGTCCTCTAGTTCTAGCAGCCAAGAAAGACCTGCCTCAGAAGAGATAAGTGCATTGCTTCTGGGAGATGAAGGAGTGTTGGAAAGAGAAGTGAGATATTCAGCATGTCCCAGGGCCGCCATCGCTGGCTGGCTGGCTGTCAGAGGTGTGCAAAAACTGGCATGCTTTGGCCTCTTACCTCGTGTGTTTCCCAGGCCCCAGCTGCCCAGGGGACTCCCCCAAAGCAAGAACACAAAAACTGCTGCAAATTTGTGTTTCCTTTCATTTGATGTTGTCCCACAAACTCTCATAGCAAGGGGGGGGGGGGGGTTGGGGGGAGGAGTGTGAATGAACATCAAAAATAGAAACAGCAACCGTGATTTGTGCTAGTGTGCTATTCAGCAAAATCTCTCAGGTCTCTTTCTTTCATTTCCACACCCCCCCCCCACTTCTGTTTGTCAATTAAATACATCTTGATAAGTATCCCATTGTAGAAAAGAGCAAACAAATGCCTATAAAAAAGCCACCACTTTGTACTAATGGACTGCTATGGTATTAAAGATGACCTGCAGTCAATAGGGAAATGACTGGAAGCTGTCCTCATTGACATGCATTGCGCTCTAAAAATGAAAACATTCAATCAGCATTATAGCATTTGCTATCAAGAAAGTGTTATTAGTTTCTAGAAATATTTAGCTTGCCTTTTGCTCTTGGCATTACACTTCTGTTGAAGTTTAATTCTCCTTACCCGCTTCTTTCTTGTTTACTCCTTATTTTTTCATGTTGTCTGTCTGGTACAGTTGTGTGGCTGTTCCAAGTGTTTGTACCGTAGACCAAGTTCAGTGCTAACCTCAGCTTGACAGATGAAGAGTATTTTTATCTCATGATTTCCTCATGTTGTCATCTGTTGAATGAAGAGCTCAGACTCTCCGCTTCTGAAACATTTCTCTCCACTGCCCCAAGTTTGTGTGGCTGGCCAACACACTCCTACAGTGGAAGAAGGCTTAGAGGAGATGGGCAAGGACAATGTGCTCTTGAAGCTCAGGGAGGAATGTAGGGGGTGATCACAGCTGTTGTAAAGGATGATGAAATCATCCCAACACCAAGGGGACCAGTGGGTGGCCCTTGTTGTAAACAAAACGGCTGTATCGGTTGAGTGGGTCAATGGGTTGTATAAATGGCCTTGCCTGTGTTAATCAGAAAAGCGTGAAGGTCTCCCTGAGCCAGTCAAACGCAGCACAAGGTAAGTGTCTACATGGCTCAGCCAAATACGGAGTATAAAAACTGAACAACCAACAGAACAAACTTTGAAGAGAGCAATGGTCTTGAGCTGGCTTCAAGCCACATATTCTTCCCAGCAACTGGGGATGCCCAGCATCATGTTGGTGAACGTATGGAGACCATTAATGAGAATCCCCTTTGCATTGTGTTTCAGCCATACATTGCAATTGCTTATTATGCTTGTGTTGTGATTTCAGAGCATTGCTGTATTGTTCTGCTGTATCAAAATCCCATGTAATGTCAAATATCTTCAAGTAAGTAAATTAGGTATTAAAACATTAAATCCTTTTCCTGTGGAATACCTAAAAGAGCCTGGTCAGAGAGTAGCGAATGCTGGCAGTTTGCCGTTGGGCTGTTAGCTACATGGCTGTTCATTACTTCAGCACTAACAAATCCCACTTTTTTCCAAATTTGACTGTTTACTTACTAAACAAAAATGCAAGGCAGGAGCCATCAACTGAAAGAAATAATACATTGACTGTTCCTGCAGGTAACAAGGGAGTTTTTCCACCTGATTTCAGTATTATTTTGTAATAAATTGCAATTAAACAGCCTTATTTTTTCTCTCTCTCTGTTGTCAACTTGATGTTATGTTCTTCTTATTTTTCCCCCCCCCACCTGATTGGGTGCACAACGTAATTGAGTTCATTAGTTCAGGGATTATGCTTCTCAGACATGAGCCAACATAAACATTCTGTCAAGAATGTTTATTACCTCTACCAAGAGGTAAAATGGATTTTGGACATATTCTCATACCAAATGTTAATGAAGGTGTAACGAATATCTTCCAGGCTCCACAGGATCTGTGTTCACAAACACATTCGTTCATGTATAAGGGCATATTTACACTTTAAACAAAAAGAGGTGTAAGAGGATGACCAGAACTAGGGAAGACTGCAGCCCAAAAACTGTTTGTGGACAGGTGCTGGGGGATGGCTGCACCGGTTTCAGCTGTTATGTGCATTTGAGGTTACAACTCAGCGACTGACTGGGAACCAGCTAAGAGTAGTGTACACTGCTTCTGGAGGAACAAAACTTGTGGTAGCATCTTTAACTGATTCTGGCATTTCTGAAATGGTCACCTGAGTGTATCTTCAGTCACAAGGGTCTGTGACCAGGTAGTGATCCACCCGCCAGACCAGTGAGACACAAGAAACCACGCGGGTTTGTGCAGGAAACTTCATGCTCTTTCTCACAGGCGCAGCAATGGGAAGATTGAGGAATGGACAGAAACAAGTAACATGCGTCTGAAGAACAGAGGGTTGGGTTTTGGTTTTTTTAAGTAAAGCAAACTAGTGACATTAAAGTTGATGTTTATCTCACCTGAGCTTAAATAGCCACTTGGCTGAAGTCTGTATCTGAACTACTCGCTTTGGGTCCTCTTTTAATATAGTGAGGAGCTAGCTAAGTGTGTTAGCGTCTCTTGTAAGATAAAACATTTCACCCTAAAAGTGATTCTTTCCCTTTGCACGTGGAAAAACAAGCCACATACTTTTAATCAGATAAGTCCTACCTTAAGACTAACTTACATTCCTGTTATTGTAGGCTGCTGCTTCAAGGCGCGTAGCTGTGCAATACCCCAATTTATTGATGTCCACTTGCAGTGACTGCGGAAATGGAGAACAGAGTGAGGCAGGAGTAGTGAGGGTCCATGTGTATAACTTCTGGGTGCTGGTTTTTGTGTTACCCAAGATCATAAGTACAACTGTTTTCCTATTAAGAACATGAGAACAATAAATCGTTTTCCCTGAATGTGTCAGATAAAGAAATACTGACAGCATAACGACACCAAACTCCTTTACTTGTAGCTGTCTCATCTGGAAACAATCCTCCTGGGCACGATATATTTTTCTGTGTTCAGTTCTGTAATAGATCTATTGTGAGGTAGAGAAGTGGGGAAAGTAAGATTAAGAACAGCTATATTTGGGGGTTTTTATCTGTTCAAGGGGGAAAGAAAGCAGTCTGTGTCCTCCTGGTTGTCCGACTGCCGTTTTTTAAAAGAAATGTTGCAGAAAGACCACTTTTTAATTACCTCTTCTGTTTTGCTCCAGACACATTGTACATTGGAGACACAAAAAAAAGCCCCTATCAGAAATACATCCAACTTCACCTTCTTTCTGAGCTGCTGGCTGTGGCTCCAAGCTCCCGAGCAGCAGCATCGGCAGCAGTGCGGCCATGTCCTCTGGTGACTTTGGGCAGCGTTTAGGGAAGTGAAACAAAAATCCCACCTGATTTCACCAGAATTTTGTAAAGGCCGCATAGTGAAAACTAATTATTTTACTTAGTAAACTTTATAAAGGCTTTATAAACAAAAGGAAATCGAGTTTGACTAATATTACGGAGTGTCAGTAGATAATGTGCTGAAACATCCCAGCTACACGAGGCCCAGTGAACTGCCACTCAACAGAATAAACACTTTCTCAGCTATCACCTGCAAGCAGGAAAAATACTTTCAAGCCGTAACCATTTCATGCATTTTATCGCTAAGGCTGGACTTGGGAGACAAGCTCAGCTCAGAGCAGGAAAAGAGTGGCTCTGCTTTTTTGCACTAATATGTTGTAGCATATTTTCTTTGGTTTGTCACCATTTGAAAAATCAGAAATGAAAAGTCTGCAGCAGACTAAGACCCTTCGTATGCTGCAGGAAGAGATATAATCTAGATTAAGTCTCTAAATGTCACACCATCACTGAAAAACCCCATTACTTTTTTTCCTGCTTTTTATTCATTGTTTAAAAATACGGTAAGTGGCTTGATGTGCTGCACTAATTCTGAACACCACCGAAAGTGCACTAATAGTACTAAATCTATATTACTTAGTTTTACCCATCACCTTTGACAGGTAGCATGCTGGTAAAACCCCAGATATTCCTTTAAAATGTACCTCTCAGTCATCAGGTTACGTTTATTCCCACATTGCAGTAGTACAGAATTTCTAACAGGTTAATCCCACAGCCCTTTTCAAAGATTTCAGCTACTCCCTACAAAGAGCAACTGCATTAATTGAGCACTGGAACTGTGGCCCGTGTCTTCCAGGAGGAGAAGGAGGGAAGGGAGGAGAAGGAGCCAAGACATGAGTTCTGTGAACAGGGGAACAGTTACAGCCTGCTACCCATCCGTCGAGTTTATCACCATGACAGGTTTTGAAAGCAACAAAAATATGAATTAATCTCAAATTATATTGCTGTGATGCACGGACTTCTCACATGTAATGTTTTGCTATTGCTTATCACCTTCCAATTAATAGAGTTTTGCAATTGCTGTGCTGTTCAACTGCAGTTAAGTCATTGACTTTAGCAAAGAAAAACCACTTACAAAGGGAGTATTCATGATACGTTTCCCTGTTTTTGAATGAAACAATAATTTATATTAGCTTTTTCTTTTAAAGTTTAGTATGGTAAATTTTAAAGCTACATAATTTGCTGCATTGTGATTAATCTCTTAAATCCCTCTGAACGAAATCTAAATAAGGGAGACAACAGTTAGAAGGCAGATGTTTAACAAACACGAGGCACACAGAAAAGAAAAGAAACACATCATATCAAATGTTTGCAGACATTTTTATTGAACCAAAAATGTCCTGAAGGTAACGCCTCTTAAATAAATCAAATTTTAAAATATATATTTCTGGAAGATAAGATAGTGTGTGCGATACTTAGGTGTTGGCTGCAAAATATCCAGGCGTCAGCACATAATCGTGCAAACATAGTAGCGCAACTTGTAGTCAGAAGGCTTATTTTAGACAAGCTGACATTAAGAAGGCTCCCTTCTTTTATGGTTTGCAACGGCTGTATTTTGGTTTAAAAGCAAAAAAAACCCTATCACACCTTAACAGCTGTTGTTTTCATTTTCCTTTCACTGTTCTGGTCATTCAGCCTGTGCCCAGGCGCCCAAACCCAGCACCCCCAGCAATAGCATCAGCCTCCGTTTAGAGCCAAGTTGCCTTTTGTGCCAGCCTTTAATGAGCTGAAAGGGCAGGAGCGGGGCCGGGGGGCAGCAGCGCGGCTGCAGCGTCCACGACCGTGGCCCCTTGTCCAAAGTGCCAGAGGGTCCGAGCCGTCGTTGCCCTGCAAAACCTGCGCAGCTCGTCCCTTCGCGGCGCTGAAGGAGAAAGCAGAAGACAGGCCATGCATCGGCAAGAGCTGCTGCAGGCAGCCGGCAGCTCCAGCCCGCGTCACCAGCTGCACCAGCCAGCTTGTACAAAAGGGGCTTTTTGGAGGCAATGCTCTGATCCTCCAACAAAGGGGAAATCTGACAAGCGATTTGTGAAAACAGCAGATATGCTCCCATGTGAAAAGTTAGGAATTACACTGTTACATGCCACAGTGCCTTTTAGACTTGGCTGGGTTTGAAAAGCCACACAGTGCAGTTCCAAATGGCTGGAAAAATAAAAAATTCAATATTAAAGTTCTACTCCACTGCCTGCACTGGGGAAGGGATTCCAGCATAAAATTAGAAACAAGTTCTACACATCCTCTGTAATGGTCTCTTTTGCTACTCAGTAAAAAACTGTTTTTCCTGACCCTATGGGTCTGGAGGTGATGGCCCTTGTCCCGTCCCATGCTCATACCCTAATACCATCCACGAAGCTGTCAGCCTAGGCTTGACAACAACATTTCTAAAGCCATGCTTATCACTTCTCTGTGACTCACTAGTTGGTCAAACCCCAGAAAGCTTCACTTTCTCCCCAAGCTGCTGCCGGTTCCCTGCAGGGACATGCCACCATCCGCCCGTCCCAGCTCGCCCAGGCACCTTCCCTCTCCCTGCTCACCCTGCCTGGCTGGCAGCGGGGTCTCCCTCGGGCTTCTCTTTCCTTTCAGCTCTCCTGCTGCTCGCTTCAAATAGAAAACAAAGAGAAGCAGGGTCAGGCTTTCATTTTTACCCCTTTCCTTTCCTTCTGATCAGACAACAGGCATTTAGGTTTATTCATGTATTGCCAGGGGGAGAGGCAGGGAGATGACACCAGTAACATACTAAGCTACCAGGCAGCTTGAATTCTTATATATTTAATATTTGGATAAATATGAGATTGAGAGCCTCAAAAGCGAACAAGGTCCCTGGGGAGAGGCTCCATTTGAGCAAAGACAGGCCGCCCGTGTCTGGGCTGAGCACTTTCTCTGCACTCTGAGCACCGAAATGCAACCCTCAGCTCCCTCACCGTGCCAAAGAGCCGGCGCTGCTCCCTTTTTCATTTCACTGTCCACAACGAACTGCGGGACCTAAGTAAGTATTGGTAAAAGATTTCTTGTATTGGAAAGGGCTTGCAAGAGGTCCAGAGATTTACTTGGTCAAAGTCATTTAAAGGAATGGAAGGTATCAAAGCCTTTAGGTACTGAAGCCCTAGAGAGTAATTTATACAGTCTGCTCTGCAGCATCACCTGGCTTCTGAAGGTGTCTAACGCTGACCAGCATTTCAACAAGTGCCCATATACATACTCCTACATTCTTAAAAAATAGACAGGTCTGAAAGACGGATGGAAGACGGTGCAAGTGCCTAGAGAAACCTGATGAGTTGATCAATGCGGTGTTTGCATAACGGCCTAAAGATCAGGTAGAAGAGGCTACAGAAACTACACTTATCTCCTTGTGCAGCTCTGTCTGAGAGAAACCAACATTTTGCCTTCTGGAAATTGACTTCTTTTGCTTATAATGTCTGTAGTGTTTGTGTTCTCAGTGTCTGAGACTACAGCGAGTATTAAAAAATCTATCAACCGTACCCAACTAATGCTAAGGCAGTTGCAGTTATATGCTTGCAACACTGAAGTTGCCACTCAGCAAAAGATTTCTGTCCCTAATCCTAAGAAAAACAAATATAAAAGGGTTAAATTTCTGGAATATGACATAATTCATCTTGATCATGTCATTGCATAAAAGACATTTCGATTCACAGACAGGCAATGGATCTAGCAGGTACAGTGAATGAGGAATCTCAGGCTGACATGCTCATCTTTCTAGTGGTGCAGGGGTTAGTTTCACATAAGCTTTATAAAGATCCATGTCCCACAGCCCCTACGCTGAGCAGATGCGCTGATATCATCAGTCCTTCACTAGGTGCAGCAAAATTACCAAGTACAAACATGCTTAGTAGCCCTCTCTTGAGGTCAGTGCTGTGCTGCTAAGTCTCTCGGTAAAGCTGAGATGAGCTGTAAGACAAAGGAACATGGGGAAGGCTTGTCTTTCCCTCTCTTACAACCAAGCCTACAAGACTCATCAAACAGCTCCATTAATCCTATGCTGGGATAATGAAATAGTTACTTTTCTAAGAAAAGAAGCAAAGAAAAATATTTTTGATAAGTTAAACACCTGGCCTCCAAGAGGGCAGCATTGAAGCCAACAGAGTTGAGGTTGTTCAGCCTGGAGAAGAGAAGGCTGCGGGGACACCTTATTGCAGCCTTTCAGTACTTAAAGGGGGACTACAGGAAGGATGGGGGCAATCTCTTTAGCAAGGCCTGTTGTGACAGGACAAGGCGTAATGGTTTTAAACTAAAGGAGGGTACATTTAGACTGGCTCTAAGGAAAAATTTTTTACTATAGGGGTGGTGAAACACTGGCACAGGTTTCCCAGAGAGGTTGTGGAGGCCCCATCCCTGGAAAAAATTCAAGGTCAGGCTGGACGGGGCTCTGAGCAACCTGGTCTAGTTGAAGATGTCCCTGCTCACTGCAGGTGGGGTTGGATGAGACGTCCTCTAAAGGTCCCTTCCCACTTAAACCATTCTGCGATTCTGACTCTATGACTCTACATTACCACGATATTATCTGCCAGTAGCACAGTGTTACTGCTCTCCCCACTTCAAGGGTGAACCACAGAAACTTGCACTGTGCCCACAGTTGCACAGCATACACGTAGCGCAGCTGGGAGCTGGATCCATACCTCTTACGCACATGGTGTAACCCCAGCCCTGACGTCAGGGGCATCACGCAAGGAAATGTCATCACTGTTTTCTTAATCAGTCAAATAAAGCAAAATTTAGCTGACAATACTATACAATCTTCATTCTTAGCACAAGTTATTAAGACAACTGCTGAAGGAAATAATTGCAAGCAAGTTATAGTATTGGTAAAAAAAAAAAAAAAAACCTACATGAACTTTCTAGGTACTGTTAGGAAAATCTACTTTACTGAAAGCCAGTGTAATACAGATTAACTACTTTAAGATTTACATGTGTTAACTTAGAAAAAAAAGGTTCAACGTAGGTAATAAATGCCTTGGAAATTAAGGAAAATATCCTTTGTTACATCAAAATTAGAAACAAACAAAACATAGCTTTTTAAATGTTGTATCAAGGTAAAAGAAAATAAAACCCTCCCTGTGGACAGATACAATGCATTAGCTGGTCCTTACCAGTTTTAATAAAGTTTAAATAGGTAAATTGAAAGTCTTAAAAAAATACAGACAAGCGATGTAAAAGATGTTTGCCTTCAGTCCATTCAAACCAAGTTAACCCCCACACGGGATCTACACCAACTCGGCCAGAAATAACTGTGAGATTGCTTGGACTGAGGCTGTGTAAAGCAGGCTCAACCAAACTATTATTTTATCACTGTTTAGTGCATGAGTTTATGCTCACAAAAAATCATAACTTAAATATCACGCCTGCAGTGGCATCTTTCAGCCTGAAAAAAAGGCATCTTTCGATTTCAGTAAAAATTTTCAGGGTGAAGTACAGGGAGAATGTTTCAAAACTCAGTTACAAAGGAGAAAAGAGCTCCCTTCCTCCAAAACTTCTACCAAAATCCAGCAGGCGTGCCCTCTGCATTACTGCCCCGAATTAGAGCATCTGGGAAAATAAACAGCAATCTCATTTAGTCTGCTTATGAAACAACGAGGTCTAGATCATCACTTCGTAATAAAAGTGGGCCTCAAATGTTATAGCCTACGCATCCCTACAGCCGTTCAAAGGGCAAACAGTATCTGTTTTAAGATCTGATTTGAAAAAAAAAAAACAACAAACCCGGACCTAAACCTAAGAGCTGTGCACAAGGTGCCACCAGAGAAGACAGCTCCAGAGCAGCTCCTTGGACTGCTCCTGGCGCCGGGAGCCACAGCGGTAGGTGTTACCAGCCTTGATGCCATAAGGTACCTAAGCATCTGCCTGTAAGGGTACAGCCATTGCAAGAGAAGGTGCACCCACAGCTCGTGTAGACGTAACCCTGCAGCTGACCGGGGTCCTGGCAACTGCACCTGGGTGCTGAAGCAGAGAGGCACAGCAGTAAGGAATTGAGCTTGACTTGTCTGCTATGTTCAAGAAGCTGCCCCTGAATTAGTACAGGGGAAACCAAGACCTGGCTAAATTTTAAATGAAACTTTTATAGTTCACAGAACATAATCATTCAGTCACAGGCCTCAGAGAAAATACTTCTATTCCTTTCTGTCTGTGGGTTTCATCCTGTAAGGTGCAGGTGTCTTTCATCTTCCCAGGGAGTGTAGGGGCAGCTGGGAAACTCAGCACCTTGCAGAGGTGGGCTGGCTGATGCAGGATGATCCACTGAAAAAAAGAAACAATGCCAGGCATCAGCCCTTAACAGGGCAACCAAGTTGGTTTAGACATCCTTCTTTTTTCACTGCTCTTTTCTCATTGATTTTTTTTGTCATCTGAAGATATCTGAATTTATCACATTCATGTAACTGCGTAAAACAGTGTAGATCCACATAACGCAAGTAAAACATTTACTGAGAACTACCCAGTACTGATTTTGATGTATGAAAACTCTTAGCATACTTTACAAGATTATTTATGAGAATGCAATAACTGTGGTGTCCAGCGTTCGATGTTCAATGTGCAAACTTCTGAATTATAGTACTGAAAGTGATTACAATGGAAAATAAAAAGGTATTAGACTGGAAGATATAGTTTTATTTATTTATAGAAGCCAATTTTATTTTACAGGAAAATATGGAATAAATCAGCTCTTACACTAGTGTAATTTCTTATTTCCAGCACTAGAACACCTTTGCAATAACGGAAACTCACTGAAGGGTATTAATGGAAAAAGTCCCTTTGGTGTTACGTACTCAGTTCTCCTTTCAGTAAGAAAAAGCATTTTTGTGTCCACATCTTCCACAGAGTTCAGTGCATCCTTTTCAATCTATTTATTATGTGTTTTGACAGTTCGGGCTATATATGTGGAGGAAGGTAGGGTAGACACAAGTCCAGGCACAACAGAGGATGAATAGCAAAATTTGGTGCCAAAACACGGAGGTTACGGTATCTAGTAAATGTGATGACAAGGCATATAGAACAAGGCTGAATATCATCAAAGTAAATAGCAAATACCTGGCAGTCCATTTATTTTCTCTTTCTTCCTATCAGAAGTAATTACTGTTTAAAGATCCCCACCTGAATACCTATCATCTCTAGGAAAGATCAACAGAAATAATCACATCCTTCAAAACTGACAAGAAATAAAACTGTACCAGTTAAATTTTCCCCATTTTGTCTGGTAAAAACTGTCAATCATGTAAGATACAGCAAACAATTCTCTGATTAAAAGAGCAGAAGCAGCATATTTTTTTTCCCCAATGAGAGAGCAGAAAAAAATCCACAGCAGATTCTATGTAAAATGCAGCAATTAGACACTGGACGAACACAAAAGATGCTGTGGTTGAGTTTCAGGACCACTGGAACTCTGTTTCTTTTACTGCAGTTTACAGAATTATTAAAGCAGACACCCAGCACAAAGCTTTTGCATAATTCCCTGTCAACAGGGAAAGTTCAAATTAAATGTATTTCTTTTTCCTCAAAATTAAACCTCTACACCGTATCTCATATCTATTAACTAGGACTCCAAAACCTGAAATAAAACCAACTGAATAAATCATAGATACCACGCTATTTTTAACACTCCGTTCATCTTCTACCAGGTAAAAAGACAGACAAATAAGGACTAAATCACCAGTGGCAGGATTATTTTTTTGATCCAACCTTCACAAGTCACCGAAATAACCCAGAATTCATTTAGCTAATTTAGTCTTCCTTTATTCACAGGACGCAGCAGGAGCTATTTGCTGGTACCTTATCAGGTACGCCCAAGCAGTGTGAGGGGTTTGGCCTACTGCAACGCTGCACAGCCTTTCCCAGCACATTCCCCTTAACCTCATTCATGCAGTCAGCACTGCTAGTAAATACAATATGAAATGTCAAGGCTTACATGTGAAATTCCCTAAACAATTCTTTTTTTTTCTCCCAACGCAAGCATTTGATCTGTGTTGAGGAAAAAGGGCTATCTGGAGCAATTTATCATGATGTCAGTAGGCTATTAAAGGAAAAACTGAAAGGAAAGTTGTAAAGCTGAGCTGGGTAGAAGAATTAATTTGGGGATTTCCTTGTTCGTTATGTCCTACTGTGTATTTAATATTCAAAGAAGATGCCTTCTTCCCCAAGAAGCAATAGAAAATATAAGGAAAACCAGAGGATGTAGTTAGAGAAGAAGTGTAGTCATGAAACAGAGAGGGAAAAGAAAAACTGGCACTGAAGTGAACAAGAGCTATTGAAAGAGAAAAAGGGAGAGAGAAATTCTTTTTTCTGAGGGAGAAAGAATACATTTAAAGTGTAATTAAACAGAAGGCTGGCTGGCAATCTAATGCAGGTAAGGTGTCAAATAAACATTGCACAACAGTAAGGTATTTTGGCTTAGCCAAGCTGATGGATGAAATAAAGACAGTATGTCCCAACTCTTAACATCACCAGAAATGAAGATGTAGCTGAATTGCCAATACCACTAGGAATAAAGTTACTACTTACACTCTCGTCCTAGAGGCTTACCTGAACATCTACCACACTCCTTTCCTAGCTGAAGGCTTTGCATTACATTGCGCTACTGGCTGTGTTGTCCAGAACTCCAAAAGTAATGCTTTTTAATATTTTTGTGCCTTGAAGCAATAAAGAAACTCTAGTAAGTGCACCAAAAAAAAAAAAAAAAAAAAAAAAAGGGCAAGGCCAAGCATATGCACATTACCTCCACCTCACTTTGGGCAATTTGGTGTCCGGCTAAGCAAGCAGCCTCGTGGTCCGTCCCCCTCCGCTAACCAGGTTACCGCCCTGCGGGGGAATGCGAGGCGAGTCCCGATGCTAACTCAGACCACGTAAGATTCCCGACTGCGCTCCAGCCGTGGCTTTCTGTGCTGAATACAGACGGGGCCCAGGGCAACAGGGTCAGAGCTGTGAAACTTCAGAGTACCTAAACTGGGGGCATGACAGAGCTGCAAAAGAGAATACTTCCCACGCGGTACCTTGAAGACCTTTCAGTATGTTTTGGCTAGAGAACGTGATACTTGCGTGCAAGAACGTCCTTGTTTGGAGAAGGAAACCAGCAGGATTCAGTACCTAGTGCAGAACTGTCAGGCTCACAAGGGTTGACCACATAACTGCTGCTAGCACAGGGCTGCACATTGTCCTTGGCCGGCGGGTCTGCATGGGGGACCGACGAGTGAACCACCCAAGCCCCGAAAGCACACACACAAACGTGGAGGTTAGGAAGTTTGTCGGGGAGGGGAGATTTTTAGCCACCAAGGTGGTATTTGATCGGCATGTTTTCTTTTACAGCATCTCCGGTTAGTCTAGAATTTATTTATACCGGAGTCCAACATGTAAATGCCATGGGTTTAACATAAAATTGTAATAAGGATGATCATAAATCAGCTAGCGGGGTAACGTTGGGTAATGATTAACTGAAAAGCTGAAATAATAGGACTTACTTAATAAAAGATTTGTCTAAGGGTGGAGGAAAACCCTTCATTTTCAAACAGAAAGGACTATGTGCGAGCCCTCACAGAGAGTAATAGAAACTGCAGTTTGTTGTCTGGCAGCTGGAACTGTTCTTCCTTACATACTACGTGGAACTAATGGTTTTCCAAAAATAAACAGCCGCTGTGACCTTGAGTAACAAATACATAGCTTTTGAGGGTGGTAAAAGTCCTTAACTTTTCAGGGTTCTACTTAATTCAGTAATGACCTGCTAGTGCCTTTCAAAGGATAAATGTAAAAATCAATACTGAGTTACAGAAATTTTTGGTACCTTTCCCATTATTGATTAAACCACTTTTAGAACTGAGGGCAATGAAGCTTTTATTACTTTTCTGAATTCTTTTTTTCCTGAAAAATACTTACTCCAGTTTTGCTGTCCTGTCTTTGCATTTACTGATTTCGCTTTGCTTCAGGCCCTTTGTATTTCAAAGAGTCTGTGATGTGAGGTACACACCAAGATTTTTGCTATTTAAATTTGTTCTATGTATTTTACTAAGTCTCCTAAAGGGATGATTGTTTAAAGGTTTACTGTGCTGGATCTGCATATTTGTCCTCTTGCCTTCATGACTTTTGGGTGAAAATTAGTAACTTTAACAATCTTAGGGGAATTTCTGTAAACAGGAATTACCACACCTCTTGTTTTTCTGTTTTATTATGGAAGAGCTCGCCGTCTTTCCTCATGTGTGTTTGGTACTATACATTTGCTGCAAACTAGTTTGGCAGTTCTGATTTACAGCATGTAAATGAACTGTTCATATGCTGATGTTATCTTTGTTTCTATTGTAAGGTAGTACAGCACGAATATTTAAATTATTTTTTCAACATCTTCCTTTCGAGAATACTGTGCCAAATGCTGCTGTGATAGCTTCAACAGACGCTACTTTGAAAAGCAAGTGGGAGTAACTGATTTTCCGTTTTTTTAAATGAAGCTATCACAAAATCTTCCAATAGTTTCAGGTGTTCAAGGATATTCTGTAAGCCAGTATCGTCCTACTGTTATGACCTTCAACCATCCTGTTGCTTGTCATATTGATCTATTGTTGCGTTACACTGGGTTCTGACCTGCTAAAATTCTGGTATGGCTTTTTTCCTACCTTTCCTAAGTGCTTACCTCACACACCAAATAATAAAACCATACCTGCATATTCCAACATACAACGTGCCTCATTTGCACATCAGTTGGGACTCGGTGTTTCACATGCTCATGAATAAACAAGTAGCCTGTTTCAAGATTAGCAAATAAAATCTTTCAGCACTATTATAATATGTTTAATTTAATTAATTAATTAATATGAATTTTACTTAACAATACTTAATATTACTTAATGTTTAGAAGTTTGACAACCCTTGCATTGTATATGCTTGTTTGTTGGTGTAATATCAGCAGTCAAACAGAAAGACTGGTAACAATCAAAGAAATGGTCGCATGATCTGAAATCTGTTGCCTGGTATGACAGCCATTGGTAACTTTTGAGTCAGAAGTTCATCAGTGAGCTGAAACCCAAACCCAGGTAAGGAACAATTTGTTTACTTTAAGGCTTGTGTATTAGCGGGTCACGGAATAGAGGCATTATGTTGCACAGGAAGTGGTTTGCACCTTGTTGAAGACTAACCAGTACAAATAAGAATAGCTTGTGTTGGTAATACAAACCTATTTCCTGGGGGGGAGTGTCTTAAAGAGACTTAAAAATAGGTGTCTTGAAGTTTAACTGAGACACAACAATCATTACTTAGAGAACAAGATTAAAGTTATAATACTGTGTTTTGCTTCACGATGAAGACAGGGTTCTTGCACATTCCAGATGGGTCATTCTCCCCGCTTTTCCCCTTCTTCCTTAAAAAAACGAACAAACGAACAAACAAACAAACAAAAAGCTTGGGAGAATATCTGATGCCTCCAGTATTTGTAGTGTATGGGGTCTAGAAGCTTTTCTTGTTAAAGCAGTTTCTTCTGCTGAAGGGTCAATTCTTCAGAATCGTACAACTGAAGAATCAATTCTCCTTGAAAAATCAAGGTTGAGAAGCAGCACTGTCACATTCATTTCCAGAAAGTGCTGTCCACAAAAGACTGGGAGTTAGATTGTACTTATAAGCAGATAGAGATTGAAGACGATCACATAGTTTTTCAAGTAACCTTCCTTCATAATGGGGCAGCCCTTGGCTTTAGTATTTCTGGAAGAAAGAGATGTTGCTCCTGAAACGTCATGTAGAGGAGGGCATGAACATTTGCGTTATGCCCAGTCTCTACTGTAAGCTGACTCCTGTTGTTGGACACGGAGTAGTAATACAGAAGGGATTTCTGTGCTCAGAAACACTGATGAATCTTGAGTTCCTCTGTGTCAAACCGCATGCTCCATGGCAGGTTGTCAGTAATCTCTTCCCCTGCAAGGAAGATGGATAGGACTGATGTAGTCAGAAAACTTAGCAAAAAATAAGTAGCTTAAGTGATACACTCAAAATTCCTGAAACTGTTTATGAAGTAGTATAGGAAATGTGGGTGCCGTTGAGCACGCTGACTAACCCATCCTGTTGTCAAAACAAATGGAAGACGACTCCAAGGGCTTTAGAGCTGGGAGGGAAAACACTTGTTCTAGACAGCGACAACCGATCACCAAAGCTGATCCGTCTGCGAGCTCTTTTCTAGTTGCACAGGACCCGACAAGTGTATCAGGCGATCAGGACGCTGGAGCTGCTGGCGCGTCAGTTCTCAGAGCGCTCCATCCCTGCAGAACTGAAAAGTAACGACGCAGGTGATCCTTCCAACTGAAGCGAACGTACTTTCAAGGAAAGTCAGGAAAGGAACCCCCAGATCAGCAGCCCATGGATTTAAAGAACAAACACTACAGGCAAAAAGAAGTGACCTCCAAACCGAGGTCTTCCCATTATAAAATTTAATGAGATCATATTTTCAGGTTTTGCTAACTACAATTCAACTGTGGTCTCTTTGGAATCACATTATGCCATGCTTGCCTTCTGGGCTGCCTCGAAGCACCTGGTGGTATAATTCCCTATGAAAAATGGGGTATTAGACTAAAGCAATCAGGAATCTGAAAATCAGCCATGGTGCTTAAACTCCCACTAGCAACTGCTTAAAAGATTATCTCTCAAAACTAAAGCAAGTAAGATAATAAGCCCACACAATAGGGCTGACTCTTCCAAAACAAATACGTGCCTAGGGTAACATACTAATAACTCCAGCTGAATAATGTTGAAATACAGAACTGGGTGAAAACTGATTCATATAAGGCGGATTGGTTCTGTCCAAATAAACTAGCATTTCCTTTTCCCTGGCCTTTATCATTAGCTGGCTCAAGCCTTCAGCCTGTGCTGGAGGGAAGCCGTGGCTGACCTAACCAGAGGCACAGACTGCCTGAGGCAGGGGGGCACCGCTGATCGCCTGGTCCAGCCCCCTGCTCAGAGCAGGGTCAGCGAGAGCAGGGCTGCATCCCATTGGGTTTTGAGTATCTTGAAGGATGGGGACTCCACAACCTCTCTGAGCAAACCGCTCCTGTGTGTGACCACCCTCAGAGTAAAAAATATTTCTTCTTGCGTTTGAATGGAATTTCCTGTGTTTCTGTTTGTGGCCTTTCATCCTGTCACCCGGGCTCTGCAGGGAAGGGTCTGGCTCCTTTGCCTTTACTCCCTGGACTGGGTATTTACATCTGAGCTCTCTGCAAGCTGAGCAGTCCCAGATCTCTCAGCTTCTCCCCCATGACAGGTGCTCCAATCCTTCAACCACCCTTGTGGGCTGTTGCAGGACTCACTCTGGTATGTCCGTGTCTCTCATACTGGTGACCCCAGAGCTGGACCTGGCACCCAGGTGTGTCTCACCAGGGCTGATTAGAGGGGAAGGGTCACCCTCCTTGGCCTGCTGGTGATGCCCTGCTTGATGCAGCCCAGGGTGCTGTTGGCCTCTTCCTTGCAATCGCTGCTGCCCACCAGGACCCCCAGGACCTTTCCTGCAAAGCCACTTCCCAGCAGGTTGGCCTCCAGCAAGTCCTGGTGCCTGAGACCGCTCCTCCCAGGGGCAGGACTTCGCACTTCACCTTGTTGAACTTCACGAGGTTCCCCTCAGCCCGTTCCTCCAGCCTGCTGAGGTCCCTCTGGACAGCACAGGAAATTCATTCCAGCTCTGTTCTTTTGTCATTTCCCGGCTTTAAAGTGCTGCTACTCATTTGCCTGCCCCTATCTCCAGGAGTGATGAGGCCTGCTTCCCTAAATGCCAGTCAGTTCTAATAATTAAAAAAAAAAAAAACCCAACATATTGGGCTTGTATTACAGGTCTTAATGGGATGGAGTTCTAATAGCTACAGATCTGGGATTCTTTAGGTGGAAAGGTTACATCTTGGATGCTGATCTGGACATTGAGAAGCTTGTTTGTACAGAGATCCAGTAACAGACTAGACATTGCATTAGTTTTCATTGAACAAAAATTCTTTATACATATAAAAACTCTGGTACTAACAACATTAATAAGTTCTCATAATATTTCAGCTTGATGAGTCATGAAATTTGGGGATGCTCTTATGCAGCGCAGCTAAGAGCAAGGCTGCAATTTTGCCATGTGAAAGGAAGACTCTCGAGTCTCAGGAGCAGAGGGAGAAGTCCGGTACTGCATGAGTACATGTTACCTAAGGTTTCTGTGCTGCTCTGGTGTTTAAACGCCTTTTTCTCTCAAGGGGTGGGGGGTGTTTCTGAGTCACATGGCTGATTTCGATATAGGGGACTACAGACTTCGTAAAGACTATGGGTGGAGGCTATACCCTCGGCTTAATTATGCAGCCCTAGATGTGTGGGATACAACGGGGAGCTACACAGAGAGAGAACAAAGAGGAACGTGGCAGGCGCACTCCCTACATGCACCCTCCACATACACACACTCCCCCACACTTCTTTCTTAAAATAACAGAAATACCTTATGCTCCTGGATAGCGCCCCCAGCAACGTCTTCTATTCCATCAACATTTTCTTCCCCCAACTGATAACGGCTTTTGAATCTGTAGCAATTACCAGGCCACAGTATAAGAGCAAAAACCGCTTGGCCTGTTGGCCCCATCAAGCAATGTTGTTTGAGACCTTTGGACCAGACCTGTATTACGACCGTGTTCTTTTCACCATCCTACCCACGTTTTCCTGCTTCTTCCTGAATACGGAGGGACTTGAGGAAACGTCAATTCTAATCCAGCCCTTGAAACCGGATGAATCACCGAAAAGCAGACCGCAGTACTGCATGCGTTTGAGCCACGCTCCTGAGCGACTTAAATCACGTGTCTGTGATACCTGAAGAAGGCGCTCTCTTGTTAAACATGTGCCAATGTGCACTGATGCCTCACACAAAAAACATTAATGCAAATGTGTCTGAAAGATAATGGGCAAGAATAAAATGACAGCTTACATCAATTTATTTTCAGTATTTTAATAACAAGTTAACACATTTCTCAAGTAAGAATTTATAAATCTGGTAGTTTATAGAAAAAAAATAAACCAGTTTCACCAAAAGCTAACTTTCAACAGTTTGTCCCCTCCCCACCAACACGCAGTTTACAATATATTTCAGCTATGCTTGTAGAAAGTTAACAGTTGTGTGAAAACCCTAAAAAAATATTTGCAACGGCAATTGAAAAGAAAATAATGATTTTTTTTTTTTTACTCAGTGAAAAAGTAATAGGAACCATGTTTCCCAGTAAAACTTAACTCAGAAAAGCAGCAACACCCCCCCCCCCCCCTTACTATGCACTACCTTTCCCCCCGCCACACACGTCGTTGGCAAAGGCAACACGTCAGCATTCATCGCTCCCAGGCTCAGTATGTCAGTGGTTTTGGCAAGAAGTCATACTGGGAAGCCCAGGGCCTGAGGTGTGTGCTGCCCTGGCCCCGTGTGCGCCAGAGGCCGCTGCTGCTCGTGTTCCTTGGGGCAAGGTGGGATCAGCAATAGCTTTGAGTAAAGGTAAGGGGTACAGAGATTTTTCTTCTATGGGTTCATGTTCATTTTTCACTCTTTCTTTACCTCTCCAACATAAACTGGAAAGCCCAGAAATTTTACTTGTCACACCTCACATTTGAGTATCTATAGGAGACAGGGGATTTGAATGATGTATTTTCACCTGTGCCCAAAAATCCCCTCTGTTGGATTTATATATGCAACCATGGGACGAAAAATGTTCCTCCTCTAACTTCTTAATTAAAAGTCACATTTTCAAAGGTCATTGCACTTGATAATAAAAAGGCAATTGATATGCATTTGATATTAAATATATTGTAGAGACCTGAACTTCTGTGCAATCCATTGCTTCAGACACACATATCTTTAACAACTTTTTAAAAACTAAGCCTCTAATCATAATTTAACTAAGAAAACCAAACTTTGTTAAAGACTATTTCTTCAAAGACAAAAATCTTTAAGAACAAACGCACACATAAAACCGTTCCCTTTAACTCCTAGTGCATTTAAACACATCTCCAAAATTCTCTGTGTTGTTCCCACATTTAACCTCGCTATCATTCTCTGCGGATCTAATGACACTATACAAGAACACCTTCTCTCTGACCGAACCAATACGGCTGGCATTGGTCACGCTGTTGGTACAAATGGCAAAGCTGAAGGTAAGATTATTGCCTCACTCCTTTACCTGTGGAGGACAAAAAGTTTCAGAGCAGATGCAACCCAGCTGTCACGCATGTTGCCCATGAATGCCAGTGGCCCATTTCAGGTGCCAAGTGCTTACTCTTCCAAGTCAGGGTTTTGGGTTGTCCCAGCATATTTTGCGACAACTTGCTGTTAAAACTATGGACGTGGAAACCGAAAGGGAGATTTTGGTCCCTGAGATATATTAAATGAGATCAAGAATGAAAGCACTGGTATTTAACTTGGAGTGGACCCTCTTTAAGGAAAACTAAGTTAGCTTCAACTTTCAAAAGTTTCACAAATAGTCACTAAAATATCCTTAAGTGGGATGACAGAATGTATGCCAATATATTTATTCTTGACCAGTATAAGTATCGGTCAAGAAAAGTGCATTGTACAGAGCAGTTTTAAGGGATATCAGTTGCTGAGGACCGAGAAGCTGTCCTGTCAATAGCACGTCTTTCGGAACTAACACAAAAGCACAAGAACAGGAAACGAGGCCTTAACCAAAAAGCCTATTTACTCCTAACTCTTTAAAGGTACAGCTACAGGCCTCAGCCTCTTAAATATTTATAACGGGCAAACTGACTACATATGCCAAAAGCCAAAGCAAACCTTTCTAACTTTGTAATTGATCATTTCAACAGTACCCTCTGGACCATATCAGCAACCTCTTTGTTGCCAAACTGGTGGCGATGTGTGCTACTGAGAACACGTTTTGAGCTAGTGTTTAAAAGGTTTGTACCGTTGAAGGTGTTTCAGACCAGTGGCCACTACAATAAAACATCTTTGGCAATCGTAGACATATGAAAGGTAATTCACAGCAGCTGGAAGAATCGTAAGATGTTTACAAAGTTCTATAGTGCATCATTAACTTTCTGTAGCGTGTTGTATAAAGTGCCAAAACCCTGACAAGGATAGCTAAACATCTGATGCTACCTCAGAAGTTGCAGGGTTTTTTTATACCAACTTTCTCAGACAAAGCTAGGGCTTGTGAAATTTTAGAGGATGATGTGAGATAGTCCACGCAAAGGCCTCCAGTGCAGTTGGAGCTGATGGGGAAGGGAGCAGAGTAATGAAGGGCCGAAGCCTTTAGTTTCAGTGCACCACTGGGAGGTTACTCAGGGACTGGCAACAGGTGGCTTCAGTCACACAAGCAGTATAATCACATTGGTGGTGGAATCTCTTCAGACGACAAAACAAAACGAAACAAAAAAAAAAAAATCAGCTGCATCCAGAGAGTTCACTAAGTAGCCTCATTTACCAGTACCTTAAATAAGAAAGATCGTGCGTTAGTAACACAGCATTTACTCTAAAACATCAATAACACTCTATAAATCAGCTGAGCTACAAGAGGAATTCAGTATAACTGTCTTTGGTTTTCAAGTAATGCTGTTATAGATTAGATGTATCTTGTGACACCAGGTAAGCCATCACTTAAGTGTGCGGGATGTGCATACCGTAGGAGAGAAGAGACAACACTATTAAGACGGGTAAATTTTTAACAAGTAGAAGAATTGAAGGAAGGTACTCTAAGCTTATTTTTTTCTGAATATGAGCTCAGCTTTCAGAAATTTGGGAAATATTATTGCAATTAACTTGCGGAACTGTGCATTGATCCCTAGATGTAAATTAGTATGTAATTCGGCAGTAACTATCACAACACAAGAAACTAAAAAGGAAAAAGAGAATCTTAGGAAAAACCCCAAAGGGTATTTCAGCAGGGAGAATATAGTATTACTATCAGCACTGACACCTTATTCTGTGAGAACAGTCAAAGAACTTTATACCCCAGATGTCACATAAGATCCTGTATACGGCCAGTCCCCACGTATACCTCACTTGAGAGGTGCCAATTTAAGCATGCGAAGGCATTTCTTTCAATGTGAGTCTAATAAAATATAGTATCACTTTCAGTTAACTCCCACCCCGAAAAAAGTACAGCTACAGAATACATTGAAAACTCTCAGATGTCTACTCCCAGAACCAGTGCGAAAAACCTAACAGAACCTTAGCATAAGGACTCCAGTTGCTAAACACAACTTGCTTTAACAGCGAAATAAAACAAAATATTGGCCCTTTCTCCCCTAGGGGAGAAGAATAATAAAGATCATAAACCTGATTTTTATGAAAGTATGAAATGATATAATGAAATACAGTATTGTTCTTCATATTCAGTCATCAGGTGCTGCATGAAAAGGCAGCTAGTTTAGCAGTTCTTAAATGGGTTTTTGCCACGTTAGTGTTCTCTACTCTGCCACAGCAGATTCTTCCTTCGCATTTCAGTAGCTGCAAAATCATGTCCCTGCCCTCATGTTCAACAACAGCACTGTTGCCATGCAAGACTTACTGCTGCTTCAGCACGTGAAGGATGAATTCAATCCTCAGTAGATTCAGTCCTCAAACCTACTATACTCATGACTGCGTTGGAGTTCCAGTGTTTCATTAAAAGATAAAATGTAACAAATAATTAATGGAGTTCCTGTACTGAATTAGAGAAAGTCTGGTCAGCTAGTTCCGGCTTTTAAAAGCAAAAGGATATTTACCAGAGTAAATGTCTAAGGGGGAAGCAGCCCTGCTCCAATCAACAACACAAATTCTGTTTGTATGTTCTATCCTAACACAGTGCAGCAAAACTACAACCTGTACATATCATCTCTGATGCTATTTCTTATTAGACATCATCATTTTTAAAACAAATGAGAGCTGGAAATTTCTTGCAGCTTCTCCTGTCCCCAGGCTTACCATGTAAATAATATACCAATATATTGGTGTATAAAGTAACTATATTGGTGTATATAGCAACTCTATATAGTAGCAGTAACTGTATCAATAGTTACTCTTATCTGAAAACGAGGGCAAAAATGGGTTCTGAAGGCTGGAGTGAGTTGAGATGAATATGTGTTCCACTTGTGGGTCAGAAAGGCACCGACAAGCTTAGGGAAGGGACAAAAAAAAAACTTTATGAGTTCCAGCAGTGCAAGTTTAGATATTTATATATAGGTTACTGATTAGTTGTTTTTAAAAAGCAATAAACCCAGAATTTAAGTTGCATATATGCCCACTTAACATTGATCTTCATATAATTTTAGGTATCCTCCATGTGGTGGAGAACCTGACTTGCAATTAATATTCAAGTTGCTTAGTTCAGCTTGTTAAAAATTTACCCATTTATTCAAAGCCAATTTTACTTTATTCTTGATAATCGAGTTTGTCTCATTCACAGATACATTCCAGAGTCAGTAAATCAATGGCAATCCATTTTTCAGTTTGATTTTTGCCTAGCGTTTGTTTAGTTTGATTTTAGTTCTGCAAGCTCAGACGGTCTCTTCCATGCAAGGAAAATTACAACGGAGTAGTTAATTCAGGCTGATTGTGTAGAAACAAAATACAAGCACATCATCACAGGAGCCTGTGAGTCCTCAATTGTCTGTTTAATTAACACCCCCCCCCATCCTGCCAAAACCAAAACAAAGAAAGAAAACTAAAGGACCACCCCCAAAAAGCTTACTAAGCAGCAACAGCAGCTATACTGTAAAATATTTTCTTTGGAATGAACTTGTGCAACACAACAATAAAAATGATATCACCATATAAACTTCTTTTTCTTACCATAAGAGTATCTTAATGAAATGTCTTACTTCTGGCATAAGTAACTAACACCATCATCCATATTAAGAGCTTTCTTTTAAAATAAAACATATATTAATAAGTCGAAGATGCGTCTTCATTGAATATGCACACAGTCCCTTTCCCCAGTTTTGCAGATAGGCCTTTCAGGGTCTCTTCTCTTTACACAAAATGAATTCACTTATCCATCAAGAGCAAAGTACATAAAGAATATTCTACAGATTTAGGAGATGAAGATTTCTAACCACACAATAGTTCCAAGGGGAGCAGAAAAATGAAAGGGGTGCATGAAGCCTTTCAGGGACAGAAGAAAAGTCTTCCCTTTATTCAAACAAGATCCTCAAAATAATTTTAAACATTATGAGAAGAAATATAGGATAAAGAATGGAACCTTATTCTAACTGCAATGCACACTGTAATGCAGGCAATGCAAAACTCTGTTTGTTAGGCTACCCCAAACTATATCCCTTTTATAAACTGTGGGTACAGTCTGCACAGGTAGATGAAGGGAGGGGAGAGTTCAAGGTTTCATGTGCATCTAACAACTATGAATTTCATGGCACATGAGGATGAATTTGAGATGGCATTCACTTGGTTCCCTTGGGTACCATATGTCTAATTTGCACCCTCAAACACTCGTGTGCATGAACAACAAGAAGCATCAGTCATTTTTGCTAAAAATAAACAGATGAAGTACAAAAAACCCCAACACTTAAACTAGCGTAGATAGCTTTTAAAGTGATCTAGTTTAAATAATAACTAACCTGAGACATACTTTGCTCCGATTAACATTATCATGCTACTCATAATAAAAAAACCCAAAGGCAGACTACAGAAGATACTAGTGTCACCTGATGTCATCCAGGGGAGGGTGTTTCCAGTCAAGCAAATCAAAAGAGAAATATATATATATAAATTGCAATATATGTGTTAAAAATCACACGAACAGCAAAAAGTAACAAATGTTGTGACATTTGCAGAAAAGCTAAAAAAGATCATGCAAAACCCCCACAATAATGCAATACAGGCTCTCAATATAAGAGTTCAAACCTAAATTCCACTGTTAGCACTACCTAGGTCGAGTCCATTTCTAGTATTCTTCTATCTTAAATACTCCTAGCAGGCAGAAGACAAAGTTTCAAAGCAAGAACTAAGGAAAATAACACTTTACCCCCGCTCAGTGTTAAACGAGATAATCACTGAGGGTAAGTTTTGATAAACATATTCCTTTTCACCTGAGCTGAAGAACAAGCTTTAGTTTTATTTTCTGCAAGGCAGAATTTTCTATCCTTCAAAAGGAAATAAAGATACTTAAGAAAGATACACACCAAGCACTTGGGATTTTAGGATACATAACAAAGAGTTTAGCTGTAAGGCTAGTAAATCATAATGGACAATACTGAAGTGAATCCTGTTACTCGTGCTAAGTTACCTACTTCCCTTCCAAATAGCCTTGACAGAATAGTTCGTATAACCATGGTCTTAAATAAAATACTTAAACCAATATATAGGATGGTAAAAGGAAAATTTTAGCTTTAGCTTTCAAGAATGAAGTAAGAGACTTCATGCAGCTTGAGGGCTACAACTGTGGATTGTGGGGGGAGGTTTTTGAGGATTCTTCACGTAGTATTTTTCATTCTAATAGTTTTTCCAACAAAAGAGAAATGAAATGAAGGTAAAGCTCATAAATGATATGTTGTAGGACGATTTGGGACTAAAAACTTATCCTGAAATAGTGCTGAAATATAAATTCAAATTATAGATCATAGAAGACTGCAGGTTTTATTTAATTCAAACCTGACAGATGAAAAAGCCCTCTACTTCAAAAGAAAGATCTTGTTCAGTCCTCAAAAGTGTTTGTATATTGTCTGGGTATGAACAATAGGCCTATGCAATTCTTCACTGTATGATAACTTCTTGCTCTTAGCCCTTGTGCGTCAAACAGATTTTGATGTGGCTATCAATCCCTCCTTCCTATACAGCAAATAATAAAGGCAAGATATAGCAAGAAAAGTCACAGGATGAAACTTTTCTCTTTTGCAACATGAGGTTATAGTATAAGAAAGTTTACAGAAGCCCTGCACTGTCTTAGAATTGCACTGCATCTCTTCTTCTAGGTAAGATTATTTTCTTTTGTATAACAATGCTATTCTGCAAAACCTGCAGTTAGTCTTGATTTCACGTCCTCCATTTTTAGAGCCCTACAGGATACTGATTGTGTCCTCCTTTCAGGAGGAAGACCTATCTATTTTCTTGCTTTGTTTCCACAGTGGTTTTAAGTAATAATTTTTAAATCACTGGAATAATCCAGAGATGATATGGACAGAAAAGGTCACCAAACTCAAGGTTAACTACCTAGGCTAACTGGCTAATTAATAACACTTGACCTCCATTAATTTCTGGTTTACCATTTGGAGGAGCTTCAGATGTCTCCCAGCCCATAGACTTCATCACAGCTTTCTTCCATCTGGCATAGCGAAATTCACTTTCTGAAATTGAGAAATCAGCAAACAGAAAAGCCTCTCATTGCATATGAATACAAGTATTTAAGAAGCAAAGACTACAATATTAGCTTTTCACTCTTTTGCACAGTATACTTTGCACAGAACAGATATTACAAAATGTTGTTTTGAATACAAAACCCCAACCAAAACCCAAAACAACCCAAAATCCCACAGTTATGCACAGTAAGGAGGAATAAGCCTTAAAAACAATTTTCTGCAATAAGATTTACAAGCAGGACAAAATGAAGTAATTGTTATTCATGTCGAGGCCCTTCAGTGTTGAAAATACTGTCTTGAAGTAGGGATTATAGCAGTAATCGTAATGGAAATGGTAATTCTGTACCAAAAATTCAGAAATAATTGAAAAGACCAAAATGCATTTGTCTTGCAAATGGATTAATTATATCAAGCGTATGCTTTCCATCCCTAGAAGCACTTAAGAACTGATGAAAAAGATAGTTAGCTAAAAAGCAATGATTATTGTAAGCTTTTTAAAGCCAGGTGAAAAGTCTCCCAAAAACAGTCAGTCTGTCCTTTCTACATCTGTGAAAACTCACAAATGCACAGCAGCTTTAGGAGACATATTCCTCACTAAAAACCTTTCAAGGTTTCTTTGATTCTACTTGCTAGAAATCAAAAGCTACTAACTGCAATGCCCATTGCCAAACTTCTTTCAAAAGGAAAAAAAGAAAAAAAAACCCCAACACATTCCCCTGCGGAGTTATGTTGTTTGAACCATTTTTCAATCTTACTAGTCAATAAATGGACAAAGCAGCAAGTGCAACGCACTTTTCTCTAAACCAGTATTACAAATCTGATCTTCAACATTTGTGAGGATATTCATATATAGCTGGTTTTATATCAGTATGTTAGACTGCAATAAAGAAAAAGCCCGACCTACTGGACATAAAATATTAAGCTTGCAACTTCTTAGATAACATGAAAGGGTTTTACCCTCCGGGTTGATCTGTGGTTCAAATCGTTCACATGTCACTGCTGTCAAATCTCCAGGATTCAGGCTCCAAATTCCAACTCCTTCTGCAGCTCCTGCTGCCATAGCAGCTCCTAGAGCTGTTGTTTCAGGCATTGATGGCTTTACTGAAGTAAATCAAAGAGAAGGCCATGATGATTTTTAATGAAGGTCACCTTGATGACATCAGAATTGAAGATTTATATATATATATCTCTAGAACAATATGTATTTTCTACAACTGCTATATGCTTCCTTTATCAACTGCAAACCTCATTTTATTGCCGTTCACATGGTTATGAGGCTAACTTCACCTATGAGTCGTCCAAGTCTTTGAGATCTCAGATCACTACTTCCCTCAAGACTGAATCACACAATTGCCCATTTTCATACACATGCAGGGCTGCTGACCTCAACCATCAGTTTTCTTAGAGTACTCCTGTTAATAATACACTATTTTTTGTCTGATTTTATCAATCATATCCTTTCATCTACTAACTATGCATCTGCACTGAGAGCATGAGCCTTGTGTATTATGTATTATTGAGGGCAAGCTATAGTATCTCTAGAGTTAAAAACTTTCCACCCAAGTGTCTCACATTTATGCATAAGAAACAACAAGATATTTTTCTAACTTGTTTTCTAGAAGCTGCATATTAGGCAAGATTATTACATTTATAATAATAGTGGGCGTTGGACAAGATGATATCTAGAGGTCCCTTACAACCCCTACCATTCTGTGATTTATGCAGCAAATCATCAGTCTTCAGGATAGATGAAGATGTATAATATCCTGATGTTACTCAGAGACACACTCCATCCTTAAGAATGCTAATGTATAGCTTATACTACTTGGCAGCTTGGGTTCTGCTACAGGTGTTAAAACATGTCTTCAGAAAGATGCACCCTTTTCACTAGTGCTGAAATGCTCCAGGTTTCAAGTGAGGTCTTTGAAGAGCTTTAGTGTATTGAAATTAATCCTTCAAAAACTAAAAAACATTTTTATTATTCTAGGGGGCTTCTGTGAAAGAAGTGTTACATGACCATTTCTAAAATGGCTGCATTTCTGCTGGATCAGAATAACAGTATTGTAAATTTTCATTTTCCTCAGAGAGGAACAACTCCATTTGGGTTTGTATTTCATATTATGCATGCCAAGAAGACTGGTTGCAAGATTCCCACTGTTGTTGTAACCTCTATTCCCTTCTTCGTTGCTGCTGTGGGAGGAAACAGAATGGACAATGTGTTTTGTGGGTCTTCTTTTATTTTGTAAATTAAATCAAAGGCTTGTGCAGGCAAAGGGAACAGAAAAAAGGGTATTTGCTGAAATGCAAGAGCAAAACATAAGCAGTGGAGACACAAATTTCTGATTGATCTCTGAGGAAGATTCTCAGGGCCAACATGTTGCAGGAAAGCATTAATCTCACTGGTTTTAAAATTGCTGGATGTTTAGAAATTGATAAGACAACTTTAAAGTTCAATATCATCATAGTGCTGTAATATTTCAACTCAAGAAATAAGTCAGTGGTTCTCTGTGAAAGGGAATCTCAAAACTGGATGCAAGATCTAAAAACTTTTTTGGAAAAAAAAACCAACATTCTCAAGCAGTAGCAAAAGACCAGCAACAACAACAAAGCAAGCCGTCCAATTTGTCCTCAGCCATTACAAACCAATGTTGTTTTCAGCTTTAAAAAGAAAATAGGAGTTGTAATTTCATCTTACCTACTGGAATACAGAGGATGTCCGATTGCAGTTGCATGAGGACTTTGTTATTGGTCATTCCTCCGTCTACTTGTAATTGAGTTAGTGGTATCCCACAGTCTTTGTTCATGGCATCTAAAATCTTAAGTGAGAGTAACATATGTTATGATTTAATTGCAGAGAAAACCATGATACCCATTGTGGAATAATTACTGGGGGTGAAATTATTGAGGTTGAAATTATTGAGGCTAAAGTTATATCCACAGTTCATAAGTTAACTTCCAGCGCGAAATACAGTTGGCACACTGGAAATTGGTTCAGTGATTGTCCCTAAGCACTCTTAGATGTTGGCAACACTAGGGGAGCTTGATGTACTAGCTCTAAGAGAGATAATTGGAGGAGGCAGTGGAGCAAAGGCTCCATGGCCAAACTCATCCACAAATGACTGCAGGTCTGGCAACTAGAAGGAACCATGGAACCATGCCCTGGTCAGCACCACACACTTGCAAAGTCGTGCCCTGTGGATGAAATTCACTCATTATAATACCAAAACACACACCTCCACCCCAGAGTTACCTGCCTCCAAGGAACAAACACCCCTCATTAAGCGTGCGCTCTGAATTTCTCTTAGTCTATACCTTTAAAGCAAAGTGAGGTATTTCTACACCGATCAGTAACGAAGGTATGTACGACTACAGTCACTCAAGCTCCACCTAAACGTAAAGTAGTATAAAATGACCTCAAGAAAAAGGGATGTTAGGGAAGATATCATTGCAGACTACTGGGATCAGTCCACAGGCTGCACCCCTCTTCCCATCCGCCCCACCCCCCACAACAGGGATGCCTGTTGGGTAAGACTCGAACACTTGATCATATCGAGTGATTCCCCAGGAAATGTAGAGAACAGGCTTGTTATTTTGTGTTTCAGTGCTTTTATACTTGCATGTGCTTTGCGGACAGTGCATTCATCACCAGCAATCTGATAAGAACCTGTATTTCTGTTGCTTCAATAAACTGCACTATTAGTGCATCTGGCTGTGAAGAGTCACTGAGCACGACTAGACCAATAGTGATTGTACTGTTAGTGCATCCCATGACTGGACTGACAGTGCTAAATCGGGTACCACTCAGGATCTAAGCCCAGCTGCCCCCAGCCCCTCTGACATCTAAGGACCAGCTGGACCACAAGCGGGTTTTTATTTTCTGCCAAATTTCTCCACCTATTAACATAACACCCATGAGTGTAAAATACTGACAGTGAGAGTTACATGAGTATAAAAGACTGATAATTCAGCATTTGCTGAAGAGTATTAAGTAGATAATTCCCATCCCCTATATATCAAGAGGACAAAACAGAGGTAGTGACAATACAATTTTGTTTAATATACAGCAAATGCATTCTGTTTGTTACAGAAATCCTAGTGCAGGAGACTTTTCTCCTCTGATGCTCTGTATCTAGCCTATGTGTTGCTTACGTGGTCTGAGAAGAATAATTTTGAAGAAAAGCTGATGACAACTACAACATTTGTCAAAGCTAATAAAGGAAAAAGTAATACTAAATGAAGTCCTCGAGCTGATTACAGTTTGTCTAGATACCTTCTCTAATTTGACGCATTAAAGAATTGAAAAATTAAAATGTTTGAACTGGCAATCTGGAAGACACTTCAGTAGGAACTGCTGAACGTTGAACTGTTTCAAAAGAGCAGCCTCTTCCAATATTTTCAATTAATTGTTGAAAAGTGAGAACTTTACATTACATGAGATAGACTGCAAAAATAAATGGTTAGTGTAATTTTTTGTAAAGTTATGTTTCCTACTCTTGGGCACATGGAAAGCTGAAAATATATCAAAATGCTAAACTGTTTGCAAGGGATAATTAACTAAGAGTGGAATATTTAATTCACTGATACCTGTCAATATACTTTTTAGAGAGTTTCCAAAAAATGTAAGATTTGCCTCAAACCTTATCTACTGTAACACCATGGCATTAGCTTACAAGCACCTACTGAATGCAGAATAGTGGGTTTTCTAGGGTTTTGCAAAAGCAGTCAATTAAATGTCTCATTTACATTTTTTAAGGCTAGTGTGCCATTTTTGTTGACAGAGTTAGGCATTAACTAGTGCAGAATGATTTTTTCTTTTTAATTTTTCAATTTATTTGAATAAAAAAAGAGGTATGCTCTTCTCCGCTTTAAATGATAAAGAAACATAGACCACAAAAAACCCCAAAACTGCAATGCATTCTGTGCTGTTCTGTAGTTCAGGAAGTACACAGTTTTAGAATCCTTACTGGGAAAAGTCAACATGTTTTTTTTAAAAAAGAACAAAAAATTTGTAGGTTTGTAAGGTAGTAAAAACTACATGGAGTTGTCCAGTAGATTCTACCCGTTCCCAGAAAGTAAGTCAGCAAGGTCCCTTACCAGGAAATCTTCAAAGGAACTAAAAGAACTGCCACAGGATAAATAATGATTAAAAATTAGAAGGTAAGAGTAAAAGGCTGGTTTTCATGGTGGCAGCATCTGACCACAGGCCTGCATTGTTCAACACATTAGAAATAACCTGGAAAAGAAGATTCATAGCACAGCAGCAAAGGCTGCTGGCATTACTAAGCCGGTACTGCTGCCCACCACTTATTTCCTTCCTGTGTAGCATTTTACATTTGACTATACTGATTTCACCTGCCTTTTTTACCATTCAGAACTTCAGCTGTGCCTCATAATCTCATCTTTACATACACATACTGTTGGAGGCTCAGGCTTTGTTTACCACTGTTCAAGAGGGTGTTGGATCACAGCGTGCACTCAGTAGAGGTTATAAAAATGAAAAGAATGCTAGAAATCAGGAAAGGATGAAGGAACAAAACAAATCATGATCATTCCTCTGCTATCTCTATTGTGTGGCGGTTGGATGAAGAGCAGGGTACCCACTTATGTAAGCTTTGCCTAATGACAGCATTGTACAGCTCTGGGAACTGAAAAATGGCGTATTTTTCCAAAACGCCTTCTGGAAGAAAAAAAAAATGTAACAAGTGTCATCTGTCTGCGCAATGAAGGAGCTTTTTGGATAACAAAGAACAGAGACCTAGGAGGATAGGATGGCATGATAAAACAAGCAAAAACTCCAGTGAACAAGAAACTTGAGGGTTTTCCTGAAGGATGAAAAAGACTTTCATTTTAAGTGGAATTAAAACAAAAGAACTTTGTTTCTGACAAGACAGACCCAACAATGTATCTTTGAAAAATGTACATATATTTTATCTGTGTCACTAGCGCTTAATCTGTTAATTTAAGCATGTCCACATACCTAATCAGGCACTCCCGTCATTGTGATAAAACCATGTTAACTAAAGTACGAGGAAGTATTAGATCTGTGCCAACAGTTAACTTCTACCCTCACTCAGTCTGAGGGCTTTATTCCCCTCCCTCCTACTCCCAGCCACATGCCATGTCTCTTGTTCTGACATTTGCTATGCTCCTCTGCGAGGCAGCTGAGGTCATTAATTCAGCAGAAAAATAGCCCAGCAAAAAGAGGGATAATTTTCTGCTGGAAAGTTCATTGAGCTGTCACATGAAAGGGAATGGATGGGAAGAGAGACAAGGAAAGAGAGGAGCAGGCAACAAACTACCAGTTCAGTACCCTGCAACTTTACCCTGACTTCTAGTACCAGAATTAGAGATACATGCTACTTCCAAGCTCCTTCACAACTTTCTGAGGACTCAGAAGCAGTTAGCATAGCTTCAAAAGCAGATGCCTGGGTGAAATTTCTGGCTGTCTTTTTCCACCTGAGTACTTCTCACTCTATTCTACGCCACTACAGAAACAGCAAGCTGTTTTCCTCCTCTCACACAGTTTTAGCTGGGAGTTATTTTAAAACTCAATATGTTTAAATAACAGCAGTTTAAAAACATGTAATCAAATTAAGGTTTGACTGTTTCCCTTTGGGATCTAGGAACTGCATTACCCCCGTATTTGTATGGAACACAAGAAGTGTAAATTAATAGTAGCTGGTAATATAAAGATTCTAATGCTCAGAACACAGTGATATCAACTCCTTCAATTCGGTTGCAGGATTCATTTCTTCTGTAAGAATTTAGGTTTGCTGTTGCAGAATGCTAGCTAAGGCAACACAAGATGTAATGGGCTGGAAGTGAATCCAGATTTCCATTGGTACGTTTGCTGCTGTCTTGCTTTAACTCATTTTTGTTCTTGTGTGCCAAATGCCACATGAGCCATCTCCAGCACAGCAGACAACATAAAATGTAGTCTCCTATGTTGTAGAACTAATGCAACTTTTTAGTTATGGCACTGGCTTTGTAATTTTAATGTTCCTATGGTCTGTCTTTCAAAATATTCACAAAATACGTTCACCTTATTTTAAGTGCTGATAAAAAGCAGGATTGCCACCCCAAAATAATGTACCACCCAACCAGATCATTGTAGCTAAGTCCACAAGAACAGCTTTTCAATTTTAGCAACATGTAAAGAGAATAATAGCATCCACGTACAATATAAAGCATATGATTAAACTTCATTAATTTTTTTCAATCATCTCTTTTCCCAAAGAACTACAGTCCCTGTTATCATACTAATTTGCAATTAATTTAGGACCCAATTTGCCTTTACCTCTCGTGTTTGAAAGCAGACTGCTTCTAATGCCGCAAAGGCGATGTGGTTTTTATTTGTAAACTGAGTAAGGCCACAGATAATACTGTTGAAGAGAAAAAAAAAACACAGTTAGAACATACTTCTTTCCCAGACATACACTGTTACTTCAGACATAGGCCTTCTAATTCAAAGCTAAAACAGTTCCATTGTATGAGGACTGCTTTTCAATGTTAAAAAGATTTTTGTCTCTTTAATTGAAACTCTCTCATCTGTTTTCCTGACAAACATGCTTTCAGCGTCCAGTCAATACAATTGCCAGAAATTAAAATTTTATTGCCAATCTGCATGCAAACGGATGTATATACCCACAACCACAGAGCCCCCCCTTCCCCCCGCCCAAATTCTGGTCTTCCTTTAAGAAAAGGAAATATATGATCAAGGCTGTTTTTTCTTTAAAAAATAATCACCTACCATTAAACTCTTAATAAATTCTCTAGTGCTTTCCATTCTTAAGGAAAAGCCCAGTTGGGTCAGTCTGTACTCTAAATGCTTAAAATTGTTTTCAGATCTATTCTGATCATTAGTGGCATCTGCACCTTTGAAGAGATTTTTGGATATGGAAATTACGCTACACCTAACCATGATTAAGCTGAATTCTGTCAATGTATTCTGAAATGCAGAGCAAATAATCATCTTTTTATTCTATTTCAACATCTGAGAAATAGTAGCATACTACACAGAAATACTACACATTTGGTGCTGGATACATGCAAGTTCAAAGATATTAAAGGACCTTTTTAGTTGTTGTCATTCCAAAGATTAGCTTTTAACAGTTAAAAAGTTAAGTGCTCTGAACTGAAAAACTGCAAAAACCATCTAATTCAAAGATTTTTTTTTCTTTCTTATGTACAAAAAGCATCTAAATTCTAAAGATGCAACTACTCGAAACCTTGGGAACTAGATATCCTTTAAAATCTCTTTTTCACTTTAGGAAAGTTATTTTATATTTAAATTTGTTATGCTTTTGTGACTCCCATGGCAGGTTGTGATTCCAGCAACAGTAAGCAAGCTCACAATAACAGAAAAGATAAACAGAAGGTTATTGTTTGAACCAGTAATTCTAAATAGCACCAAGTTAATAGGACTAAGTTAAGTCTTAACAACCAGGAAAGGGACTGGAAGGAGAGGAGAAAAAGAGTGTTCAACAGACTGGAAAGAAAGCTGGACATAAGGGGAAGGAGAGGGAGGAAAAGTGGGGAGGAATTAAGTAGCCTGTATCATTTGACATAGTGAATGCAGCCGCCATGGGAATCTGAGCACTAAATTCTTCACCTTACTTTTGTTGCCTGACAGCTCACAGGTATGCAGATCTCCTCCTTCTCTTTAGTGAGATGAAAATCCTTCCAGAACCAGAAACATGTGAAGAAAAAAAGCTGGCCCTGCTCGAACTATCTTGTATTTGTCCTCTGAAATGCACAACCCAGCCCAAAGGTTTTCTCTGCTCCCCGCCTCCTTTTTTTTTTTTGAGAGGGGAGGGAGAAGAGGGTGAGTAGCTGAGATAGCTAATCCTTTTTCTCCCAGTAGCAGTTGCTGTTTCAAACATTAAATACAAAAGACAAACACAGTAGTTGCTTGAAGATACCACAGAGAATGATGTATCCAGGTGCATCAAAGGAACAAAAACAATTTCACATACCCGAAGGACTAGTGATAGTATTCGTAAAATCAGTAAATCCCCTGCAAATGCAGTATTTAGTCAGATCCTTACCCCCTTGCACTGGGTTCCCAGTATGGCGCATACAGTCCTGAAAACGCTGGCACAAAGTAGCAGCCATAAGAAGTCCCCACTTCCGCGGCCAGTTTTTCTAATGCACACACACAAATAGCCTTCACTTAGCTTTTTGCAACTGTACCAAGACTTAAATATGACAATTCAAGCCACATACAATTAGAAAATACAACTAACTCTGGCACTCTGCTCCTCAGTAACTAGTTTTCATTTGCAACAATATGAAGCCGGGAAGCCGGGGCATAGGGCATTGTGGGAAATGTAAAATGAAAAATAAAAACAGAAAACCAAAATTGTGTACTCAGTATTCTGACCTAGATTCTGTGAGGTTTTCAAAGGGTACCCTGTGAGTAAAGAATGCAACCTTCAAAACAGTCCAAAAGGTCACACTTCACTTGCATTTAAGTCAAGGCAAGCAAGTGAAACTGGATCACCACCAAAGGGAGTTAAGAACCAAATTACCATTAATTTCAAATGGATTTAGAGTTCTAAATTCCCAGCTTGCGTATATAATCACAAGGGCAGCTACAAGGAAATCAGAAGTTTCTTAACATCTGAGTACTAACGCTGGATACCTGAACTCCCCAACATTCAAGTATTTCTCATTTTTAAAATTATATTGGAACATCTAGAACTGCCAAGGAAGTAATGTTAATGTGCAGCTCCTTCCTATAACAAGACAGGAAAGTATTTTTTTTTCTGCTTTTGTAAATTTCTCCTGTATTCAAAACATCTTTTTTAAATGGTACTTTCATACAGGCTCCCCTTAAAAAAGGAGTGAAGGCAGAAGGAAGACGGAAGGACATGTTCAGGGAAACAGGAAGAGATTATGAAGTCTCACATCACTTTAACAACATTGACAGATTGAAGTTCCCAAAACTCAAACCTTCCAAAGGTCTAGTCAAACTTTTGAAGCCAACAGGTACTGTAGTGTTTCAACAGCTGGCTAATTCATGTGACAGTAGGTTATATCTGTATGATCTGCAAAGCTTTCTTACAGAAAAACAGACTGAAGTTTTAAGTTTTTGCTTAGTATTTGAATTTTAATTTTTCCCTCCTTTGAATATCGAATTATTAAAAATATGTAATTGCTTTTTAATCCTAAATCTCATTAAATCAGTCACTTTAAAACTGTTATATTTGCATGCTTCTGACATTTTCTCCTTTTTCTAAGTTTGATATATTCCTTGTTTCTATGTCACACATCAACTTGTTTCAGTTCAGCTCAAGCAGAAAACATCGGCTACCCAAATGCTTAAGGACTACTGTATTCTTAGCCAAAATGGATCACCATCCTCCACAATTCCTTTAAGAGGCAGCTTTGCAAACTGAGGTCCCTAACTCAATGGATATGAAGCCTTTTACATAAATTGTTGCATACTTAGGGCCTCAGGTTCTCATGTTTATGGCAGGAATGAATATGTAGGTTTAGGATCAAATATTCTCTAGGTTCTGTAATAAAGACTTAAATACTCTTGGCTCTGGAAAACTCAATATTATATGAAATTAGGAAACACACTGTGGGTATAGTATCTTCCCCAGTATCTGCTTGCTAGGGAAACTACTAAAAAGCACAGACTGCAATAGAACAAAGTGACAAAGGGTTTCAAAGACTGTATTGATATGCTGTATGAAATACATATATCAATGAACAGTGATTTCATGGATGCAAAACAAATTGTTCAAACACAGCCAAATATATGGATCTTCCAGCTTTTCTTTACTCAAATATTTTGAGCTTTCATTCAACATTAAAGACATCAAGACATGGGAAAAGAAGACTTAAAAAACTGAACAGCTCCAAATTGTGAATACTCACCAACTTCCTGTGCAGTCTTAACAATACCTAGATTGTCCCTCAGCCAACGAACAACAGCACCAGCTATTGCAACAGATCCCTGAAGGAAACAAAATCACTGCAAAGTTAGGAGCCTATAACTGGTAGCTTTGTGTTTCTTCTTACAAGACTGGAGAGGAAGGGTAGTTCCAGCCTCCAACTGCAGGCTGACAGTCACAGCTTAAAGCACTCCCAAAAATGCTCACAAACAAACCATAAGATTCTTAGCAGCTGGAAACTGCCATGTAAAAATGGCAGCCTGTTACAGAGGCTCCATGTAGAAAAGGTGCACGTTGCATTATTTTTTTGCATAGAGGGGAGTTACCTTGACATTTCCTAAGCAGCCGTCTTGTCTAATTTAGCTATGAGGTCCAGTAGCCTCAGCCTTCTTTTTCTGACAAATTAAGATTTTTATGCTTTCATTTAAAAAACCAAGACTGATTAAAGTCTAAACACAAATGCCCAGACAGAAAATTTAGGCACTTGCATTTGCCAGCAAAATTCCTCTGTTACCTCAGCAAATGGCAAATGGCCCTGAACGGTTCCATCACACCATAGATGAATGGCATAGCTCCCGTCTCACTCCAAAGTCCAAATGGCTTTCTCCACAAGGCAGTCTCAAGTCTACTAGACTAAGCTTCAAGTAAAACAAGCATTACATTTTCATTCAAAGCCATTGCTAGCAGGAGCAGGGTGTTTTCTAACCAGCTAGCTCTTACAGTTACAAGATATGGGTTTGATTAAAAGAAAAGGCTGAATCCACATTTCTTGCCTCTCTGGGAAGTGTCTCAACCAGCAGATTGTAGATGATTCTAGCATGGATACAGGAGAAAGAACACTTAATATCTTCTGTTGATGTCATTTCTGCAGACAATATTATTAAAGACTTGGAGATGAGGAAGAAGCACAGTACGCATGCATATGTTTCAGCATGCAGAAATACAAATCACTCTCAAGACAGTTCCAGCTCTTGCTTTAAGAACATGGGTTAAAACTAAAACAAACATCTCACACACCTGCATGAAATTAAAACTCCAAAGTTTGCTAGAACATGGCAAATGCAAGATCAGCTTTCCTTAGGGAAGGAAAAGGAAATGAACACAGCCTCCCACGTCCCAGTAAAGTACTGTAAGCTACAAACTATTCTCCCAGTGAAGAACATCCTGCATGTTGTCTTTGTCTATTTCACATGGAAAATATAGGCTCTACAAAAGCTCAATGGCAGCAGAGAATCCAGTATGGGTGCTTTGAGAATAATGATTAGATCAAGCTCACTAAGCAACATAGATGGAATAATAATCACTCTTTTGAACCCAATGAAGCTCTGGTGCCAAATAGGTGCTCAGCTGATCTGTACTTCAGAAGCAGAGCTTTAGAACAGTGAACCCCGAAGCTACAGTAAAAATCCAATTTTCTACAGAATTTGGACGTCCTCAGAGTTGTGTGGAGAACTGAGGAACTAAATTCTGGAAGTAGGCACCTAAAAGAGGTAAAAATCCCTCAATTGTTAGAAAATTTTTGTCTCAGAAATCTGATTCAGATTTTTAAAAGTTAGAATGAAATAAAAACCAAAGACATTTAGTCATGCCTTTCATTGTGAGAGGATACTGAAACACTAGCACTTTTTTCTCCTTTTTAAATGCATTTTTTGTACAAACATTTTCCTTTTTTATTTATTTCTAACGTTTATTAAAGATTTGAAAGACTGTGTAACAGAAAAATTGTTTTAGCCATCATGCTCTGAAAATATAAATGATGCAATGTAGAAATATTTTTATTAGATTACATGATACAGATTGGAGATAGAGATAACCAAAGCTACACATAAGCCTTGAAGCACACAAGCTATAGCACAAAGCTACTTTGATATCCATGCAAGTGAAGATAACATAAGGATACTAGAAAACAGATGTAAACAAGAATTCACTATCATTACAAGAAGGAAGAAATTACTGTACTTACCTCTAGTGCATAACAAACAGATTTGTCTCTGCCCAGTTTGTAAGCTATTGTGGTTAGAAGACCATGCTCAGAAAACACAGACTAAATGGGGAAATGGGAAAGAAAAGGTAAAGCATGAACAGAGGCAGAAAATATTTAAATAAATATACTGAAATTACAATAAACAAGAGACAAAACCTTCACTGCAAGAAAACCTAAATATGGAAAGTTTAAACAAAGTAAATTATCAGTTACTCTAAATAAACACCTAAGATAGAACCCTCAGATCACTGGTGTTAATTCTCATTTCCACAAGCTGCCTCAGATCTTTCTAGCCTACTTATAGCAAAGAGTTAGGGGTCTTTAGAAGGAGATGTGAATGAGAAGGAAGCCAAAGCTTTGCACCATTTATTCAACTACAAAGGAACAGTGAGAGAAAATGAAGGGAAGAAATAAAATAGCCAAGACAAGGAGAAAAGCATGTGGTTAAGTAACACAACACTCAGCACTTCTGGGTAAGGTTAAGAAACACGTACAAGGAAGGAGAAAGAAACTTGCTGTGAAAAGTCCATTTCAGAAACTTAAGGAGCTAGGAAATGGAGTCTTACTGAAACACCTTGAATAAATCATTACTTTCTATTATTTCAGATTTCAGTATGCCCTTTTCCATATCTCTAGTAATATAATTGTTGCTAATAAGTTTAAGAAACTAATATATAGTTGTACTCAAGAATTTAAATAAAGACTGTAAAAAAATGCAACTGACCTTCTGACCTGTATTGCACAGCAAGAAACATCCTGTTCCATACCTAGCATGAAAGCAAAGAAAAGTTAAAAACAGATAACCTGTAACTGCAATTCACAAATCCAGCTCCCCTGTGGAGAATCAGGGCACCACTTTTTGACCCTTGAAAGTTATGTTACCATTAAATGATGATAAAATCATCGTCAAAAAGTTGATTTAAAGGCAGCCTGCAGCTGAAAAATCTAGACCCACACCTCTCTCTCTGATTATTTATGTATAATATTTGATCAAGGAGCAGATATGGCTGAGAACTCTGTGTGAATTCCTCTTTGGTGACAGTGTTTACCTACTGCAATTTAAGCCGCTTATGAAAGCTACTTTATAAAATAATTTGACAACATAAATTCAAGCTTTTAAAGGTGGAAATTTAAGAAACTTTGTTACTGTCACAAAGAGGGTATTCTTTAAATATGTTAAGTTTAAAAAATTCTAAAAATGGCATGTTTCTCATTTGAAGACCACATCACATGTATGTGTGCATATGCACACATACGAGGACACAGTTTAATAAAAGAAGTACAAAATAATTATAATTGACTCTAACTTATTCTAAAAAATTATGAGTTCCCTGCCTTTTTAATAACCTGAAAATTCATAGTTTAACATAGTACTGAGAAAGTCTTCAGTTATATTTGGATAGAAAAAGGGTAAAGCAATAACACAAATAGGTTAAAAAAAAAAATAATCTCATTTTTACCTTTTGGTTTAGCCGGATTTTTTTCAAAAGGTCTCTTGTGTTATAAAAGTATTTCTTATAAAAATGCTTAGTGACAATATTACTTAGAACCATGTTTGTTTTACTAAGATACAAGGCCACTAACCATTAAATTTGTGTATAAATCTAAAAGATAAAGTGAAGTTTAATTAACAACAAATATAGATAAATGTGTAATTAAATCTGTGAAAGTCCAATACTGCGTATGTACCTACATGCTCAGTTAAGCACATTGTTGCAAATGGAACAGCAAGTCATTTATGCAGAGAGCTTTTCCTGAAATTAATGTTTTATTACACCAGTTGCCTGATTTAACTGATTAGCTGTTTTAAATGAGGGACACTAAAAGGCTAAGAAACATCCTGCCACACAGATGTTTCCTCACGGCAACTTCATTCCAAAATGTAACTGACAAACCATTTAACTTTAATATCTTCACTATTTTATACAAAAGTCAGGACACTGTTTACTTTGTAGGTCAACACAGTCAAAAGGTAGAGCTGTAGTTATGTGGTAACTACAAAAGCATTTGGCAGCGTGAGAGAGAACATCACACTAAATTCAAAACAGAACAGTGATGGACTGTTTATCTTACAACTATCGTAACAACTTACGTATTTTTTGCCTGCCCATCTTGAAAACACATTTGCCCAACAAGAGCAGCAGACTGGTCACCCAAGCACTGAAAAGAGAGAGGTTTTTTTTTGTTTGGGTTTTTTTTTTTTTTAGCAAATGTCTGCCCACGAATCACATGCATGAAAAAGGAAGATGAATAGATACATTTAACTATAACTCTAATCCATTAGGCGCATGCAGGAAAAATCTATAGAGACAGCCTGTGCTTTTTATTACTCCTGCCTTCACAAGAACTGCAAATGAAATGTGTCGTGCTATTCATGGTGAACAATTTAAGGAAATAAAAATTTACTATCTTTGTGCATGTTCTATTGGAAAAAGCTAAGAATCTGCCCAGCACTTCTGGATTATGTATATACTGAACTTCTTTTACATATAAAGCAGAGCTTGCTTCCATTTTTCAATATTACTCATTTACTTAGAGATTCTAAGTTTCCAGCAGCACAACCCACATGCATTAAAGCTGTCAGCTGTATTTCACAGCCAGACCTTAACTTGATAATGAAGAACCCAGTCAACTAATAATTCAACTTCAAAAGTTTACTTCACGTTCAACATGAAATAAAAAGCCATCAACTTAATTTGTAGCAGGAGTTACCCATCTTAAAGCTTTTTTCAGTGAAGATGTGTTCATGCAGCATCAGGTTCTCATGCCAGAATCTGAGCTGAAGTAGGACTTACCCCAGAAATTGGTACACCTGTCAAGGCTCCAGATTTCTGATTTGCAAAAAGAGAAAGAAAAGCTCCAAATTAGCTTTCCATGACTACAATTTAAGGCAATGAAAAAGAAGCTAAACTTGTAATACTCAAAGGAAAATGAAGGGTCACGTAAGCAACACAGTTCTGTTCAGGTGTACATTGGACTTCAGCTTAATGCAGCTCATGCCTAAAACACTAAAAAATTAAGAGCAGGAAATTTACAAGTATATTTCATGTCACCTCAAGAGTTCTTAACATAAATTTTGTTGAACTCACAGTATATAGAAAATTAGGCTCAGTGTAACCTGTGCAGTCAGTGCCACGTGTAAAATGCAAAAGTGCAAAAATGGTAAAGTGAATAGAAAAAAATGTGAATGTGATGACAGACTAAGCAAAGACAGATACCTCACTTTAAGACACAGTATTGTAAGTCTCGTATAGAATTTCTTCCAAACACTACCATGTTTCAGATTTTCAGTTGCATTCTTGCAATAGGTAACATAAGAAATTTCTATCCTGAAAATTTTTACTTCTTTCTTTAAATTGTTCCTTTGTGCAATTGTGAAAACACATTTTCAGTGAAGCCATGCTAGTGCATTTCCAAAGTGAATCTTTTTTTTCTTTAATCCTCATTTTAATTAACTGGATTTAAGGTAATTGAGTTTATAAATGCACTAAAAAACCCTGAATGAATCTGATGTTCCACTATAATAGAATGAATATTTGTAGACAGAACGGCCCACTTTTCTCATTTATAAAATGAGACAGTAGCTGTATTTTTTAGTTCACTATAAAATGAAATATTCAACAGCCTGCAAATTAAGGCAAACGCAGACATCAAGATTACATTTTAGAAACAATTTTGGCATGAACTCTAATTATAATATCTCAGATTTGGAAATATCCACCAAATTTATTGGTCTAGAAAGTGTGCTTTTACTAATCCTTAAACCAATGGAAATGCACAGCATCTCAACAGACTGTACAAGATACAGGTGGTCAGCCTAATGGAAGCCTTTACTCACCAGGCTAGGAGAGATTTTCTAGAGTCAGCAAAAGGAAGAAAAAATAAAAAAATGGAAGGAAAGGGGAAGAGAAACAAAAGTTCACATTTAAAGTGACCAGCTATTCTGTTCAGTTGCCAGGTAGTACCTTTTTCCATTTACCTCACTCATTTAGCTTAATACAACTCACTCTCCCCTGACCTTCACATTAATAAAAGTCAGCAAAGACTTCTAGTGCCATCTCCATTAACAGATTAGCAAAAACACATTTCAGGCAAGTTAGAGTTGTATGTTAAATAAAAATCTCGTAACTTGTGTTAATTACAAAATGCCTGTATGTTCGTAGTAAACAATAGGGCAAACCACCAGGAAAAAGAATGCAAAATCACAACATCCACTTTATCCGATTCTAAAGCTTTTAAGAATAAAGTAGATGTCACCGTATCAGAAAAGTTGGTGCTGCATCAAAGTAACTTGAAACCTCAGCCCCATGATAACAATTAATGACTTACTCCTAAGTCATGTTCACAGCTTCACTGGAAGCAGTGTGATTGAAAAGACATCACAATACTTTTTTTACCAAGTGCTATGTAAATATAGGCAGCAAGAGGAGTTTGTTTTTCAGTCATTTACGGTTTTCCAGTTCACAGGTACTGACTAATCTTGTCTTCAGTTATGGGGAAATAAGACATTACACATCTTGTCTGGTCTTCTTAGATCATGAAGACTAAGCAACTTTCTAGCAACTTTCATGTTTTCAACTGTACATGAAGTAAAAATATTGTGCTCTAATAACAGCAGTCTCATTCTTTTAATCTACTGATTACACATTGCATTCTGATGGGTAGTTTCTAAATGAATAAGTAACTTTAAAAAAAAAATAATATCAAAATTTTATCCTTATCAGAATCCTCTCCCATTTTCTTTTGTCTGTTTGACACTGAAAAGAGGAAACACAGATATTCAACTTCATATAAAACTACACAACAGTAGATGATGACATACTAATCATAAATGAAACAACAGTGGTCTAGAAAAAGCCATTAGTCTTAATCTAAGGAAATTGTGCAAAATTTATATTGATATATTTTCACAAGATTAACTTCATGCACACACAAGAAACATACCATCAGGCCATAAATCTCAGAGGAGCTTCGTACTTTTGGAAGTATTTCCATAGGAATATCAAAGAACCTGAACACAATACAAAACAATTTATATATATGGTCAGTGCTAAATCAGAAAGCATTTTGCATTTATTTTCTTAAATAAATTTAACCTGTAAAGAAGAAAAAAACATAAAAGGAACTTCGATTTCTAGGATTTAATTCATCACTATGTGTTTTTCCACTTGTTACAGTACATGACACTGAATTATGGAGTAAAACAGCATATATTTGAATATTCTTAAGACATATCCAACTCTTTCCTGTGGGAAGTCATTCCTCTTCCAACAATATCTTTGTAACATTGGTTTTAATAAATTTAAATTGAAACACTGTCATTGTAACTGCCTTACAAATTTGATTAAGAAATAATGAAACTATTAAATGTCATTGCTTCCATGAACCAGTCTTCCACCTACAGAAAAAATCAAGGCTTTCCTACTTTTATTTAATCCAGGCAGTTGTAATTTGGACATCTGGAAAACAATGAATCTTAATTATTAATGTTAACAGTAAATACAACAGTAATTGCTGAACTTAGTCTAGATAAGAGATTCTTACTATTAGTTGAGTTTCTTTACATATCGCTTTATAGAATCTATTTAAATAACAATATTACTGAAAAACTGAGCTTACTGGCAGAGCTCAGGATCCCATTCCAAGGAATGAATGTTGAACAACATTGTTCTACTGGCATTGGTTACATCTGTACAGTGAACACCACCATTCTTTCCACCTGTCAAACTCTGAACAAAAAAAGTATCAACAGTATTTGCCAAGAAAAGATATGTTTACTTTAACAAATTACAAAAAAAAAAAGTTTCTACATTCACAGAGCTTTCAGCCTGGGACTGGGAACTCTGATATTTCTGCAACAACTAAAGAGGCAGACCTGATATAATGGAAAAAAGGCATGAGTGTAGAAATAAGGGTACAGTAGCACCCCCCGGATTCTTATATTGCAAAGGTGGCTAACACATCTTTCTGAAGTTGAAGATTTTTCTAAAAGCGTAAGCAAAATTTTACAGAAATGTATAAATGGTACCACAAAAAGGAAAAAAAAGCGATACAGGGACAATAAAAGTTCATCTTGTGAGGAACTTCAATACAATTTCTTTAGTGGCTTGTATTGACTTCACTGTGTGATCAGTGGGCATCGCATTGCATGGTACTTTGCACAGCAATCTGCATGATATGGAAATTCATTTTTAAAAGAGAGATAATAAACCCACAAATACATACCCATATAAGCCATGAATCAATAGTCCCAAACATAGCTCTTCCATCATCAACTGCTTGCCTAACCTCTTCCACATTATCCAAAAGCCATCGAAGTTTCACTGCACTAAAATAAGTGCTAAGTGGAAGACCAGTCCTGAACTGTAAAATAAAATAAAATAAATCATTTAAAGACCGTGCAAGTAATTTCTATGAATACTGTAATTTCATATAAAAATGGTGATAGAAAGTGAAAAAACAAAGCAAAAAACTCAGAGTAATGACACAAGCTTGTCATTTAAATAAGTACTAAGCATACAGTACACAGGTCTAAAAAATCAAAACCAAATGACCGGTGCATTAATGGACAAAGATCAAAGCTGATCTAAATGCAGTTCAAAGACCATTTACGTGGAAATAGTTGTTTGCCAAAGACCTGTCTTATCTAGGATATCTCCATATGACTACACAGAAAGTAATGAAAACAAAAACGAGCAGCACGGCATAGGAAAGATGGAATTAGTTTTAATTTTAATTAAATTTAATTTGAATTGAGTTCTACTAGAACTTAAAAATCAAATAATTTTTTATGCTTTTGACATCCATTTCCTGGCTATAGGAAAATACATAATATATAAAATATATAATATTTGTACAATCAATCAAGGAAAATTATGACACCTTTTTGCAAGCATTTTTTTCCAAATAGTTAAATATATACCCACATAAAAGAAAGAACTAATTTGCTCTTTATAAAATATCTTTCCAGTTCTCAGATTGGTTGCAATTAATTTCAATATTAAGGCATAAGATGAGAAAGGATAATATATTTCACATCAATAAATCATTTTCCAAAATGTTTCTTTCTACTTGCTCGTAATTTTTGTGTGTAATGTTTACTTATCATTGGATAGGTAGCACATGATTAGGTCTCACTAACGATTACTCATTTAACTTCTCTAGTGAGGTATGTAAGGAGTGTTAACCGCTTATTTTGAGGAAAAAAAACATTTTCCAGTCTCAGATCTGTAGTATAGTATTATGCACATTTTTTATTATTTAACAAGCTAAGAAGGGACTAGAAGCTACAACTGACTGACTTTGTTTTGGGGAATTTTGAGCACACATCTCCAAAACATTATATGCTGTGGCAATAAGCGTTCAGCTACTATTTAAATATTCTGGAATACCTCTCACCTTAAAAAAGGCTTTGTTTTTTCCTGGAATTCTTTTAAGAAGCCGTTCAACTGTTGACTGGGTTCTCAGGTCAAGCCACACTAAAAACACAAATAAAATTAACTGATCACCTGATTTAGTACACAGAAAGTGACATACACAAGCTTCTACAAAACTAGAGTTCTTGCCCGTAAATTCATGTCTTCAATTTTAGCTTTTCATGTAGTCAAAAGAATATTGTATTGCCATTCTATTTTTAATGCACTGCTGTAAAAATTAAGAGTGGTTAGATAAAATCATTTGATTTAGAAGAACAAACGATTTGAGAAATCAAGCAGGATTTTCCACATAACAGGATATATACTTTTCTCTACCAGAGCGTGAGCAAATGACTAATACTACTTTGTTTACAGCAGATGACTGTCATTAAACTAGGAGGTTAAAACAAATTGCAGGTTGATTATTTACTATTACTACAAAAACTTTGAACTTCAGTGCTATGTCAGAGTTATCAAGGTATAGCTGGGCTTAAGACAAAGCTGTAAACAACATATATTTGAATATAAAAGAGCCCTGGTTCTTCAGCTAAACTAAATCTAGCACTTGACATGGCCTAAAAGAGTAAATCTAGACAACTACCATTTCTCAGCTGACAATCTGAAAAGCCAAGGTAAGTTAAAAATAAAACTCCAAATCAGTAAGCATTCATTAAAACTACTTAACATGTTTTTCCCTTTAAAATGAAATCAAAAGCATCCTGAAAATTTCATAAGCTCCTTCATTTAAAAGGAAGTGACTGGGTGTAAGTCGGAGCTTCATTACATGCCAGGGATGTACAAAACCACTCAGGAAGGTTGGTTTTTTTGTGTTTTTTTTTTTTTTTTTTAAAGCCCATAAAGCAATTTATTAACAACTAAGTAATAATTTTAACAGAATAGGCTTTTTTAATTGCACTGGTGTATACAAACCCACAGCTTACCACACAGATATCAAAAAATCAAAGAAGGTAGTAGGCTAGGCCACAATGAGATCTGCACAAGAAACAAGGAAAGCACATTTCTACAACAAGCGCATGACATTAGATATTCAGAAAGAATAGTAGTTACCAATAGCATTATAAAGAGGTTCTCCAGTTGTCTTGTCCCAAACCACTGTTGTTTCTCTCTGATTGCTGACTCCAATGGCTTCAGGATAAAATAGAAAGAAGTATCCTTTTCAGAAGGTTTGTTTTGCCTTTTCAGGGCGTGAGGGAAGGAAGGGAGAGTTGGAAAGGAAGAGGAGGGAGGAACAGGTAAGGAGAAGAGGAAAGTAAATGGGAAAGAAAAAGCTTCCAAATTTTTCATGTTATAATTTAGAAATATTACTTGTAAGAACTCATCATTCAACTGCTGCTGCTTAACCTGTGTGCTCTAAATTTCTTTTTTTCCCCCACAAATTGAGACAGCAACAACACTGATAGGGAAACTAGCTTTTCCCAGTAAGTCCTAACATAAACTTCAGATTTTCTTTATTCATCACTTGTCTCTGAGATTTTGCAAGATTAGGTTAAGTCTGCTTTGTAGATTTTGCATTGTTAATATTACACAAAGGACTTATTTTCTCATTATTCCTCCCAAACAAACTGCTATCAATTCCAATTTAACATTTTCCTTGAGACCAGCACATGCTGCTACCTTTCTATTTGACTTAAAAACTAGAGAACCTGACTCGCTCAAATGTGAGTATGTTAAAGTCCACCATTACCCTTAAGCATGTACCTTTTATGTTAGTGATGTCTATGTTCAGTTGTTGCAGTTTCTCACAGGTTCTTTCCACACATTCATGGACAGACTTCAATATTTCCTTTGGATCTTGTTCCACCCATCTTTAACAAACAGTAAACACCAGTTAATAAAAAGGCAAAAAATTAAAAAAATACATTTAGGGGAAAAAAGCAATTCTAGTATGAAAATACAGCTGAGCATTTTTACACAATCATAACTACAAAGTATGTTTTACATATCTAGAAAAACTGTAATGAATTTCAAAACCTTTTTAAACAGTAAGCTGTATTTTCACACCAAATCTATCTGCAGAAAAGAAAGAATTTTGTTTTGTTTAATTCTATACAGAAGGCTTTGGCAATACATGGTAGGTCAGTTAAGAACAAAAAAAACAAACAAAACACACCTCAGAGAACAAACTAAGCAGCTTCTATCGGCTAAACTGAAGACTAGGATTAAATTGTAAAAATTACCAGCTTTACCACTTTAAATGAGACTTCAAGTCTCATTTAAACTTTAGTTTTAAACTTTAAAGGTTAAACTTCAAATATGTTAATGAGTGGTCAGAGTAAAACACTAAGTATTTTTAGGTTACATAACTCAGAGCACATACTGGATATCCAATGTGGGTTTTTTATGCCATTTTTCCTACCACACAGTCTTTTATAGCAGATACTATGCTCTTAATAATTATTAATAAACTTCAGTTTTGATCATTCATACATAAAAATAGATAAGCTCTACCAAAATGTACACAAAGAAATAAAAAACCACAGAAAATTCATACCCCTCTTTAGGGAATTTCTGCTGTATCTCAACTTGATGGTGACTCAACAGCTCTGCTGTTTTCGCATTAAAAACCTGCAAATAAATTACACAATGAAATTTTCTATGAACACAGAAGTTTAAACAATACATTAACATTTATTCTTTTGAACAAAACAATGGGTGATAATTGATAGCAATTTTCTATCAGCAACCCAAATATCCATATAACGTGGGTTCAGATATATTAATTTTTGTGATTAAGGTGAGCAGAGAATATTCTGGTAAGCTTTGCTGTCAATTATAACTGGGTTTTTTTCTTGATGGATTGGGGAAGAACCATATTTTTTCTTGTGGAGATTGTAGAAATTAAACTAAAGATGCATTTTAGAATATACCTCTCAGTAGAATACACACTGCTAGTCATCATAACATTTTTTTAGTTCCTGCTCTGACACTTTAATGCCAGAGCTATGCCTTTTCTTGGGTTAGCTCAGTTTTAGGAAGAGTGATTTTGAGAGACAGATGATCACATGTAGTTTAGAAATCACAGAAGGGACCAAACTGTGAAGAAAGAAAAAGCACCATGCAGAACCCAGTTTTTTTCCGAACAAACTACAAATACAGAGCTCATGAAAAATCTGACAAGAAAAGAATGTCACTGCAGCAACACAATACATTAAAAAAGAGAAGAGCATGCAGAAAAATGACTTAGATTTGGATATACTGCAATAAAAAACAGCAGAGTAGAGAATCCTGAGGGCTATACTAATGGCTGTTCTTAAGGAATACGCTCTGCCTTGCAGTGGAAGCTCAGCTAGAATACACAACGATCTTCATTAACCATCAGTGGCCTGCTTCCAAAAGTAATCTACTGTGGCCAAGCTAAGATGAAATCCAGTAAAACATCCAACTTAATTGTACAATGAGTAAGCCAGCATAACTGACTGGGCTGACACGCCTGTGAAAACGTCTCTTTCTCACTAGCACTATGCAGAATTGTTTGCTTGAAGAACATTCAGGGACCTTGAAAATGAAATCTAACAGCAGACTCCAGCGAACTGCACAACACACCAGCAGGACACCACCCTATCTTTTTATGGCAAGCAGACGAGGGTCAGATTTAGAAACCACTTCTGTCCTACAGGTACAAAATTCAGTTATACCCATCCACTTTGTAGGAAACAACTGAATCTCTTCTAGACTTCCTTGGTAACGCTCTCTTCTAATTCCACAAGTTTTAGGAGTTTCTCTCAATGCTTTTAGTCCATAAACTCTTGATTTCATTTAGATAGGACAGTTTACTCTGAAATTATTAGAACAACTCTGACAAAGAGCAGATGAAGTTCTGATTCTCCAGTTTCTTTGAAACCTTAAAGTGTATCTTTAGAGTAAAACTTTGAAGTTTAGAAACATTCTAGTTATATATTAGAATCATAGAATAATTAGGCTGAAAGGGACCTTGAGAGATCTCTAGTACAACCTCCTGCTCAAAGCAGGGTCAGGTATGAGATTAGACCAGGTTACTCAAGGAGTTCATCTAGGCAGGTCTTGAAAACCTCCAAGGACTGAAACAGCACAACCTCTCCAGAAAATACTAAAAGCTATTTTTTCCCCTCCACTCCCCAGAAACGAAGTCTTTAAAAGGTACGTTTGTCCTTAGTTGGAAAGATTACACAGAAAAAGCACCATTGTATTCCTTTTACCATATTTACTTATCTGTGTTTCATCTACCAGCTCATGCTTGACTTGAAGCTATCCTAATAGAAAGTTAAGCTCTGTCAGTACTGCGTGCCTGGGAGGAACTACTATAATGGGATACAGGTCTTAAAACGCCCATTTTGCAAATAGTTAACAGGAGAGATTAAGTTTTGCGTATATGTAGCAAGAGGTTTTTTTTACTGTAAACTGCTTTTCTGCCAAAAGCATAGTAGCATTTACTAAGTTTTTATAATAGAGATAGAAAGAGAGAAGACTTTTTATTGAACCTGTATGTATCTGACCTACTAACAATGTTAAATATCATTCAGTAATCATTCACCATTAATCATTCAGTGTTCCCTGAGACAGAATGCAGTGCATAAGGATTCCTACTGTTAGCAGGAAATAATTACAGATTCAATTAGACAAGGTCATGCATTGAACCTGGAGCAGGTAATAGAGTGAAACTCTAGCACAGCAAGCTTTTTGCTTCCTTTTAAACAAGCTGTTCTAACGGCAACAAATTTTAACAGAAGGAATAACACTACAAATGCACAGATTTTTCATGCCCATAGAGAAGAACTAGGTAAACACTCTCTCCTAATCCATCACAAACAAAACTGCAAGTTTCTGACATCCTCAACAAAGGCAGCAGACACTCCCTGTACCTCAGGGCAAGGGATTAAAAAGTTTCACTGAGAACAATACCATGTTCCACAGTGATAAACAGAATTCAGACACACGAAAGGATGCCAAATATAAATGAGTCATCACATTTAAACCTAGACCATGATAAAAAAAGTAGGTACTAAACAGAACAAATGAGACCTCCGTTCTTTCCCTGTCCCCTCCCCCATCCCCCCTCCCCCCCCCCGCAAAAAACAAAACAAAACAAAAAACCCACCCTGTTGCCAGAAAAACCCCAAAATGGTCCTTGTTTCTCTCTGACAGTGGTGAGAGAAATAGGTGACAATAAGTATCAGTAATTCAGATAAGGTCAATACATTCCTGATGAAACAGGTTTGAAGTGTATTTCTGCCACTGCTCTTTCTCCTTTCATATTCATTAAGAACTGGTTCCAGTTTATGATACCAATGCCTCATTTTTTGTTGGGTGGGGAAAAAAAAGTCAAAGTCAGTTTGCCCTAATGGTATCAGCAGTAGTCACAAAAGAATTGTATAGGCTATTTGGACATGTAGAGCTATCTTAAACAGAGGTGATTTGATGAAAGATAGTGAGAACTGTACTGAATTCTCAGGTGAGAGATTAAAGAAAAGGAATCAGTAACACTTTCCTTCCACACCCAATAAATTATCACACAAAGAATTAGAGCTTGAGCCTTGAATCTCAGAAAAACCTACTTCGCTATGCTGTATGTAAGCAAGCAGACAAACACAAGGGTTGACCACTTAATTCAAGTTCTTCATAGGATGTCTAATATAATGCATGACATCATATGAAGGGGTGCAAACAGTTGTATGGTATGAGTCTTCATCATATTAGTGGACAAGAATTGAGATCAATCAGTTGTAACAATTTTCAAAGAATGAAAACAAATATGAGACGATCAGAAACACGAGGCTTATGGAAGTGATGCAAGAAGCTGCACAGCTGAAAAGACAACAGTGAAAACAGATTTTAGAAGTAACTTTTTGTGACTCTCAAGCTTTGTCACATAACTCTGCCTGCAGAAAAGCTACCTCTGTTAACCTATGCTGGATCTTCATGAGTTTCCGTTGAAGTGGAAGAGTTATAGCTTTGCAGGCAAGTAAGGTCAGAGCTGGAGTTCTGAAATTGCATTGAAATCAACCTAACTGGGGGAAGGACAGCAGATGAACAATCACTCCACCCATAGCATTTAACTAGGATTAGCAGGCAGTCAGAATTTATATATAAGCACAGTTTTAACATGTCACCTAGAAATTGTCTTGCTTGGAAGGCTCCTGACGAACAGGCCTCCCTCCCCCTCAAGGAGGTGCTTATGATTATGGGAATGAAAAGCAAAACTACAACATAATTCAAGTGATAAAAGCTAAGAGTTAGGGAAAAATTAAAATTGCAATATTTTTAACCTTTCTGTTAACTACACAATCTAGTCATGTTGCTTCAGTAGAGGGGTGAAAGGGATTCCCCTCTGAAGGGTAAGCTCAATGAGTACTAAGTTTTCCTTATCTAAAACCGTTTTTTGTTTACTGAAAAGAATGGTTACAGTGTGACATAGCTTTATTTGAATGTTTTTTCTGGAAATGAAGTAAAGGAAAAAAGAAATAATCCACTGAGGTCGAAAAAAAAGTCTGTGGCTGACTGACAAACCTAGAACTTGAAGTACTGTAATATGTACTTCACTTTATACGTACTTCACTGAATAGTTTGATTTTTGCTGTTCCTAGATAGAATGCCAGAAAGACTTTACCCAGCAAATACCTTTCAAGAGATCAGGCAGTCGTTCAGCCAGTCATTAGCTCCTGATTCCAATGCTTTTAGCAAAAGAAGTTGCAATGGATTTTTATTATACGATTCTTGAATAAAATAAAATGGAACATGAAAAATGCAAACACTAGATGCTTTGCCAAATATTTTCATCAAGACCAGACTTCAGTCATCTGGGTACCCTTGTTTAGCCTACTTAATTTATTTTCCTGCTTGATATCTTTATCAAATGCACTGGTACTCAAAGCACTGCACTCCCCCTGGTAAGTCTGAATCTGTTATCCAGGTTCAACCCAACTTAACAGAAGACTTGAGATCTCAAAAAACAATTACAGCTTATTTTAAAATAGTAGCTTAGCAAAGAAAAGATCCAAACTAGGGTCCCCAGAGGGTAAAACTACAGAATAACCTAAAACTGTATGTGTAGTGTTTGTGAGAAGCAAGGATAAATAGGGAGTAACAGAAATAAACCTAAGTTCTGGTGCTTCTTTATTGTGTATGCTCATACAGCCTCGTTCACATAAGCAGGAGAATCTCTCAAAACTTGTGTCCATACACAGAATAATTAACTATGGAAGGAATCTCTGGAGGTCTCTAGCCCAGTCCACTGCTCAGGTAAGCTTAATGTTAGACCAAGCTGTTCAGGGCCTCTTGTAGTCATGTGTTGAGTATCTGCAAGGATGGAAATTCCACAGGCTTTCTGGGCCTCTAATCCAGAGCCCCTCATAGTGAAACATTTCTTCCTTACATCTATCTGAAATTCCCCTTGCTGCAACTTGTGTTCATTGCCTGTTGTCTTTTTCTGTGCATATCTGAGAAAAGACTGGTTCTGACTTCTCTACAAACTGTCGTTAGATAGCTGAAGATAGCCCTTAGACTTCCCTGTGACAAAAAAACCCGGATCTCCCCATCTCTCCTTGCATGCCTTGTGCTGCAGCACACTGCTCATGTTAGTGACCCTCTGCCGGACAAAACAGTTCTTCAGACTCTCTTCCTGTGGGGGGACCATAACCAGGCACGGTGTTCTCAATACTGCCTCCTAAGGGCCACACAGATGGCAATAATTACTTTCTTTGATCCACAGTCTGCACTTTTCTTAATGTGGTTAATCTTCACCACCACAAGGACACACTGCTCACTTATGTTCAACTTGCTGTCCAGCAGGAAGCCAGGTTCTTTTCCAGCAGGCTGCTTCTTAGCCTTCTGTCCCAAGTGCTAAACTTTGTTGAACTTCAGGAAGCTTCTGCCAGGCCCCTTCTCCAACTGGAATTTCAGTCGACTCCTCCCCTGGTTCCGTGGTCATCTGCAAACTTGGGAGGGCATTCCAACCCATACTCCAGGCTGTTGATGAAAATACTATGGGGTATCAGCCCTTGACACTGACTGCTGTGGACCACCACTTGTAAATTGGCCACCTATAATCATAAATTGGCCACCTGTAATCGCAAATTTAGACTCTGAACTGTTGAACCTTTGGCCTCAAAGGACCAGCCAGCTTTTCACCCAGACATCTTTAACCTGGTCAAAACAGTATGTCTTCAGTCTTAAAAAACTAGGTAACAGTTGCATTGTACTACTGAATAGACATGTGCAAAGTAACTAACACCAACAATTTCATTTTGATTGGTGACTTGATGAAGATGAAAGTGTTTGGAATCACTACAGGGAAAAAAAAAAACATGTACAGAGAGATCAATGAGAAAGGTATGCAAAACAACTAATACAGTAAAAGATCTAGAGGTAATAAAAGAGCCGAGAAAACAACTCAGGCAGAAAGAACACCCCATTACACTTTGGCTTAAAATATTTAAAAGCAAAGTCTCTCTTCTACCTATAGCAGAATTCTCCAGATAGATGTCTTATTATCAGAATGACTGATGCGACTGGTAGCAGATCCCTGCATACTTTGCCCTGTTCTTCCCCTACACCCCATGTTCTGATTTAATTTAGTGATGATGTATCTTCTTTGCTCAAATCCACATAACTTTAGTATCATAACAGTTTGATCACACTGCCAAGTTTAAAATAAGGCTGTATTTGATTTATTTCTCTCAAATTAATTGAGAGAAACTGAGATGGATACAAGAAGAATTGAAAAAAATGACAGACACAATACACTACTTTAAAAAATTAAGGAAAGAATTATGGCCTCTTATTTATTTGTGTGAGCACCTGAATCCTCTAACAGGGGAAACGTACCTCATGTAGACAGAAAAAAACCCTGACTATGTAAAAAAAAATAATTGATGAATGCGTTAGTGTAAGAAATTCCTCGTTAGAAAGAACTTGTAAAAAGAGCTTTAATATAAATTTAAAGCTTGCAGTGTCTCTTTTAGGTCTACTAGTGTTATCCTTTTAGGCTAAGAAAAAAGTCGGTGTTACAGGGAACTTTTCCAAATTATTTTCCAAAAAGGACTCCTGACTAGCATTCAAGATAGCCCACTGGTGTCATTTGTCCGTTTGAACTTTCTCTCCACCCGCAGATCTGCATTTTGTCATTTGACAATCCCATGAAGGTCGTGCTATTGAGTAATAACGGTAACATAGGTCAAGAAGATATTCTAGTCTCCTGCTTCATGATATAACATTCCACATGGGGGAAGCATTAAAAAAAGCCCTAAAAACACAAGGGCAAGCCAAAACATTCACCTTCCCAGTTCAACATTGTGCACATTTGACATTTTTTATCTAGTCAGTATCTCTATTTCTCTTCCATAGTGGAAATTATCACAGGGATCTAAGTCAAATTGCCATGACTTACTGGCTAGGCAACAGGACGTTTGCACAGATTTGCAAGGAGGAAGTTTATACAGTAAGTTTCATATGTAATAACTTTACTTACTGTCTGTTGCATAACATGGAAATAACTAGATCCTTAGACTCCAGGACTTATATATATGATTACTACACTAATCATCCCATCCTTAAACAAGCTATCTTCCTCCAGCTTGTTTAAAAACAAGCCCATCTTTTATAAGGTGTACAAGCTCAGTAAACCGGAATAGCTACAGTGCACAGGATACACTGACATGAGGGTTGCAGCCTCCAGAACAGGCCTAAGTAGGTTTTAGAGAACACAGCAGAGTCATTGCTTTAACGCCAGCTACTCACAGTCACCGAATCCACACGGATCTACTTCTCCGGCGCCCGAGCACCTTGCCCATGTGACTTCATTCAGGGCGAGATACTCAACAGATTTAAAACGAAAACAGCTCGAAGCAGTGGGATTTTGCAGCCCCCTCAAACACCAGCCCGAAATGCTGGCCTCCGGCTTGCTCCGGGGCCGAGCGGGCACTACTGGCGGCCCGGCTCGTTCCCCGCGGGGCAGGCAGCACTGCTCGCCCGCCAGGGTGGCGGGAGGGTCCGACCGGCGGGGGACACCGCCGGCCGCCAGCTCCGCCGCCCCCGCCTCCACCGGCGTCCGCTTCCCCCCGCGGCGCGGCAGCCCGGACCCGCCGGAGGGTAGAGAGGTGCCAGCCCCAGGCGGGAGACCGGAGCTGAGGCAGCAGCAGCGCGGGCCTACGCGGCCCGCTCCCCCACCCTCCAAGGGCGAAGCGGAGGCCGGCGACGAGGTAAGGAGCAGAAGCGGCTCCCTCCGGGCGCGGGGCCGCCGCCCGCTCCGCCCGCCTCAGCGCCCGGGGACGCGCTCACCAGGAAGCGAGTGGAGCTGGTGCCCTGATCGATGGAGCCCACCAGCGGCCCCAGCACCATCCGGTCCGACGCGGCCATGAGCCCCGCTGCGCTGCGCGTTGCTGGGTCCCCTCAGCGGTCGGTCTCTCCCTCAGCAGATAACGGCCGCACCGAGTCCACCCTGGCAGCTCGCTGCCGGCAGCGCGTGGCTGCCGGGCTGATACCGCCGGCGGGGCGGGGCGGGGGGCGCTGCCGCGCGCATTGTCAGCCCGCAGCCAACCAGCACTCAGGGCGGGGGGGGCGGGGCGGGGCGGGGGGCGGGGTCGCGAGGCGCAGGAAGTGCGCCGGGGTTGGGGTAACCGGGGGAAGGTCACATGACGGGCGGCGCGGGCTCGGGGTCCCACCCCGCCCCCGTCATCCCGCCCTGCCCCCGAGAGCCGTTGCCGTGAGGGGAGCTGTTGGCCGGGGGCGAGGTGCGGGAAACCTGAGGTGATCCCTGAGGGAAGCCCGTGTCGCTTGGTGAGGGGCTTCGGAGGGCTGTGCGAGGCTTCCCGGTGAGTCTGCCGGACGAGGTTCCAGGGACCCGCTCGTTGGTGTCCAGCGGCGGCGGCGGCGTTCCCCGGGAGGAAACCTGTTTCGCTTGTCATCGGGGATAGCGGAGAGAAACCCCTCGCGAGCCCGGGCGGCTTCCCCGGCGGCGCTGCCGCTCCGAGGCGGGATCCAGCCGCAGAGGGTGAGCGCTCGGGAGCTGCCAAACCGAGATGTCCGATGGAAATTTTGTGCTCAGAGCGAGTATTGGCGAGGAGGTGTTCTGAACCGAGTCACCATCGCCATGGCATTGGCTGGAAAACGTTAGCAGCCCCAAAGGGGCTTGTTTCATCTTTCAAAGCTTACTCAGTGTGAAGCAGAAATATTCATTAATGATCCCAAAATAGGATCTTGATCTTCCTTGCTCCATGTTGGTAGCTAGTGCTTCAAGAGAAACTGCTGGTGTTGCAAGATGTGATAGAATTGCAAAAGCTAATAAAGCTGACTAACGCACATGAGAAGTTATTTAGTGACACATGTTGCTAGTAAGTCAGCCCCCACAGACACCGCTAGATAGATTTGTCTTTGTTGTAACTCCCCATTAGTGGTAGTTGTCCAAACTCGTGGTTTGTCAACATTGCTGCCCGATAGGCAAAATCTGATTGCTGCTGCTCAGTAATGTTTAGCATGACATCTTGCCCAACACTTCCAACATACCCTTCTTTGACTGTTGGTACTTCAGCTAGCATCTAGGAGCCTTGGCTGGGATGTGAATAGTGCTGTCTGCTAATGTGTAATAGTTAGCAAGGGATTTAATTGCAGCCCACAATTACAAAATCTGAAATGAGACATACAGTTTTAGTAATAAGATCCATATTTTCAAGAGTGAGCATAATGAAACACTGGAACCACTTACCAAATATTATGAAGGATTCTCTATTATTCTAAAATGCTATAATCAAGACTAGTATTTTTTTCTTTAAAAAGTAAGCTGTAGTTCAGAGATCAATATGTGGGGGGACACGCTGCAACCCGTAGAGAAGGATCCACAGCACGTCATAACGATCCCTGCCAGCTTTGCAAGCGACCCTCCCCTCTACATACTTCAGTTGTCACAGCGTAGGCTGCAGGCAGCTTCTACTCTAAAGCCACGAGCAACAACCACAGTTGACTTGAAAAGTTTATGCAGGAATACAGCATCTCCATGCTGATGAATATTTCAAGGAAATAACCTCATGGGATCTTAGCTAAGTCTGAATTTATTAGTATAATAAATTAATGAAAAGTGTGGGTTTTTTGTTATTTCTTTTGTTTCTTCTAAAAACTGCTGTATCGTGTTTTGAACTTATTTAACTCAAGATAAGACATTACTATTTTCAGCAAAGATTGAGGTCTCAGGATCCAAAAAGGGAGGAAGCAATATCATCACTGATATATTTATGTAAAACATGAAATACTACTGTACCTATGTAAAATTTACAAAGAACACTGGGTTACAGAAATTTTCTAGGACGTGCAGGTCTACCATTTTCTTGGGTATTGTTTATCAGTGCCTGTGCATTTTCACAGACCAGGAACAAGAGGGGTTGCAATGATAAACTGTGCCATTCCTTTAATCTGCAGCCAACAGGCAAGCAAGAGAGACAGAAGGGGGAAGAATTTTGTCAGAAACTAGAAAATATAAAGTCATCATCGAGAACAGCTTATTCTTCCTAGCTCATTCAACAGCGCACTCTCCCTTCTTTTACATTTCTATTCAGTGTTTGAAGAGAACATTTTTTTTCCTGTGGTATTTATTATACAATACCTGAGCATTACTATTGGCAGAGTTACTGGTACAGATAGTGGGCACTGTCCCAAGGAAGCTGCCTGCAGGGGAAGAAAGGGTGGAGCTGTGGCCATACCTTCGTGGTAAGATGGTGTGAGGCTGCACAGTGCCGAGGTAGTTTTAGAGGGGTTAGCTTCCTTTAAATGAAGGAGTATGGATATCTGTGTGGACTAATTTCTTCTGCTTCTGGCTCATATCTCACTGAGGCAAGTCTACACAATGCAGCTGAAGTTGTTAGCTATTCTGTTCCCCTACTGAAGAACGTACAAAATGGGGGGGGGGGGGGGTGGAAATTAAGCTCATACCTAGCAAGTGCTAGTTTGGAGCCTTGTATGTATTTATTACTCATGACGGAGAGATTTTGGAGGTTAGATATACTTTCTAAAACATTCTCAAGCCTGGCAGAAATAATGGAGGCTCCCACTGATTTTGGAAAACTTAATTACAACAAAGTTGAATTCGGTTCCCCCAAATATTACAATTAGAAAGATGGTGCTTGTTTTCAAACACCTGTGCAATGCGGATTCCTGTAAATGGTGCTCTTGTTCCACATTGTCATTCTCTGTTCCCGGATTGTTATCCACAGTGAGACAGATTTTGTCTGTTAACGTGCTTCACTGATGAGACACCAAGCAGTTAACATACACCATGATTTTATTACATTTTCCACTGTCCTTAAGCAAGTTATTTTAACCTATATAGTAAGCCCAATACATAATAAGACAGAAATTGTTAGAGCAAGATATGTGAGATTGGGGGAAGGGGAATATGACCGGTTCGATGTTCAAGTAGTCCGCGGCAAGGTCAAAGGTGATGGGGGTCTCGGATCAGATGAGAGGGAGCTCCACCAAGTTACTCCCATGCTCCGATTTTATAGCTGGTGTGAGCCCCTAGTCCCCACATATCTTTGTACCCAGAGTCTTAATCACCGCAGCGTACCCCACTACAACTCTTGGAGCTGAACCTGGGCTGTTTGGGTAGATAAATGAGAGATGAGGAGGGAGGAAGGCCTCATGGGTCAGTGAAAATGTTCGCTCTTCTATAATTTAAAGGAGCCACACAACTAAACCCTCAACCACAAGTTGTGCTTGTGATGAGTATTTAGTTGCGAGTGGGTGACGGCTTCTTGATTTGGTTTAAATACTTCCCCCAGGGTGTTCTGTTAGAAACTGTCTAGGCTCTTGACATAAGTTTAGGCCTAATATTCTGGCAGCTGATAAGCAGTGTAGGGAGTAGCTGAGGCATGTAATTGGAGTCTGCACAGTTGTGGCCATGGGCTAAGCAAGGAGCGACCACCAAGTCTTCACCTAGTTCTGTCCCTCACCTCAGCCTCATCATGGTGCTCCCCTCTTCAGCAGACCCCCAACATTAGTCCAGTCCCAGGGCCGGGACCCTACACACATGCAGTTTTTTGACCTCTTGCTCTGCAGGCTGAACTCAAATGGAAATCTTTTCCACCTCTGAATATAGCCCCACTGGTATTTTTGATATTTTAAGGTAGTGAACACATTTGAAACACATTCAATAAGCACATAAATATTTACAATGCATTTTTCAGAAACAACATAATTTGGTTCCTAAAGAACTATTTTCAATAGCAAATAAACCCAGTTGTTTGCTTTTGGTTTGAGTTTTTTGGGTTTGGTTTGTTTTCTTTATTTTTTCCACCGCAGCAGAATGGCAGGACGTCGGCAATTAAATTCTACTCTTTTTGGCTGGTCCTTATTTATTGACCTACAGTTAAGGACAAAATGTGACTGTGTCAGGCTACTCCAAGCATGTGACAGAGTGTGAATTGAAGAGTGGATGCCAGACGTGCACGTCTTTTCTTTCTGCCTCTTAGTGACAGAGAGGGCTTGGCAGTCAAATCCTGCGCTTCCTTACTGGTGGCTGAATCATAGAATCGTGGAATCATTAATGTTGGAAAAGGCCTTTAAGATCATCAAGTTCAACTGTCAACCCAACACCACCATGCCTCCTAAACCACGCCCTGAAGTGCCACGTCTACACATTTTTTGAACACTCCCAGGGATGATGACTCTACCACCTCTCTGGGCAGCCTGTTCCAGTGCCTGACCCCTCTTTCAGTAAAGAAATGTTTCCTAATATCCAATCTTTGTGGTCTCCCAGGAGGAGCTGAAGGCAAGTGTTTTGAACTAGCCTGGAACAGGTGTAGGTATAAAGCATACAGTGTGCCAGGATAACGAGTCACGCTGTCTCTTACACCCTTTTGCCTACTGGGAAGACGAGCAGTTTTGTGTGAGAGTGCATATGCTTGCACACGTGGATAAATTCAGTCCCTCTCACTGGCTCAGGGAGCAAACAAACAGATCGTGGCCTGTGCTGCCAATTCCCTTACATAGATCGCCTGCAGCACCTGTGTGCAGGGAACCTTTTCATAGATTTGGGGGAAGGAGATTAGAATGAACAACTCTACGTTCTGTCTCCTCGGTTTGTTTTGGAAGGTGTCCACATACAGTACTCTGTCACCATTTGGCAAGAACAGTTTTATTGTGAAGCCGTGACTGCAGTGATGCAATGAAATGTCTCGCAGGGTGTGTTTTACTTCTGACCTGATATTAGACAATATTTTTCCCTGAATTACATTTTATATTTAGAATCACTTTCACACTGTTCAAATCCTGTGCAGTTGTTGATGCAGTTGCTGTCTTTTTGGTGGACAAAAATAAAACTTAGATTAAATAAATTCACATTTTAAAGACAACTAATAGTAAGCACTTTGAAAAGTAGCTATTAAGCCAATAACTTTACATGCATAATATTACTCAAATCAAAATGAGAAAATCAGAAAAAAAACCACCCAAGAATTTTGTATAGATAAAAATAAGCATTCTTGGGAATTAAAAAGGATAATACAGAGAAACAGAAGTATTCATTAGTGATACAGTGGATACTCTGTGCTTCAAAATCCATAACTCTGAGATACTTGGTCTTATATCTTCCATACAGAAATGTGGCAACTTACTGCAAAATATACTCCTGAAGGAGAACACACACTGCAATGAAGGGAAGCATTAAAACTGGGTTAGTTTTCTACTGGTTTCGTAGCAGCTGTATTTTGCTAGCTTTTTTTTGTGGTTTGGTTATTTTTTTAATTATTTGTGTCAAATTAATTAATCTAGTTCATGCTCCAGAAACAGATGCTATGACCAGTTCTCATAGCTGCATTCTGTTCTTTACTTTTGCTTTCAAGTTAGCAGAGGCAAGGCAACTACTGCTCAAACAGGGTGTCTTTTCACACGTATCTTTTTTGCACTTTTTTGTTTCAGTTGGTTATTGCACACTGAGTTGCTGGGCAGCATCCTCAGAAAGGGCACTGAGAATTTAGCACTGATCGTTATATTGTGGTCAAATCATTTACTCTAGGTAATGAGATGGCCCCAGGATCCTTACTTTTCTTTGTCTATGAACTTCAAAAGATTTTGATGTATTATCTCTTGTGGACACCTCTTGTGGAAGTGTAATGCTTCTAGCATTTTTTTACAGACGTGGAGAAAGGCTCAGAGCAGCTAAATTACTGGCAGGTGGTCCTGGAGCAATTCCTTAGCAGAGCAGAGGTAAAGGGCAGCTTTCCCTCAGGTCCGAAGGCACTGCATTCCTTAGCCACTGCCTTTCTCAGGAATCAGTAACTGCACTCCGGCTGACCTCAGAGAGCACAGGACTGAATTATCTAATAATAACCAGCAGAAGCAGGATTCCACAGGGTAACTTGATCTAGCCACACCTAGGTCCTAAAAGACGTTGGTTTTACCACTGCCATCCTGACACTGGCTGTGCACAGTTTCTGCTTGTTGTGCAATGGGTCTGGTTTTGTTGCAACCCTTCTTGAGTTGTCTGAGCTCATTAATATAGCAGAAAACATACCCAGACAAAATAAAAGCAGATTGTTTTCCGCCAAGAAGCTGAATTGAATCACTTACGGTAATGAGTGCCAGAGCTGGTGCAAAAGCAGAGCTTTCCACAGCTAGGAGCATGGGAAAGGTTAAGAATAAGTCAGAGGCAGTGTGGAGGAGACTAGGGACAGCACGAAATATCCAGCAACTGCAACATCTTAGATTGCCTAGGCTGCTAACGGACCTTCATCCTCCGTATCATCAAATCAAATGTTAGTTATCTGTTGGGAAATTCTGGAGATATTAATGGCTACACTATTGTCATGAAGACTGAACTATATACTGTCTGTTTTTAAGAATAACTTTAATACATTGCTGTTTTCAATTTTACATCACAAAACTAGCATATCTCTCATAAAACTGATGGGAAAGCTCAGCTATACAGAGGTCTTCTGGAGATTCTTTATGCTCTGATTATATCCTAAGGCAGAATGATGTTAGTTACCAGCAGTTGGAGTTCTTGGGGACTGGTAGATAATGTATGAAGACTGCCTGAGAGAGCCGTGTTTGCTCAGCTGTAAGAAGAGAAGCCCTAGGGGACATCTTACTGCTGCCTGTAGCTACCTAGTGGGAGGATATAGACGAGATGGGCCCAGTCCCTTCTCAGAGGTGCATGGTGACAGGACAGGAGAGAAGAGACACTAGTCGGAACACATGTAATTCTGTTTAAATGCAAGGAATGGTTAGAAATAAGCCACTTTTTTTTTGGTTTTTTAGCTTCCTTCTTTGACAGTCAGAGTTGTCAAACATTGGAGCAGATGCCCAGAGAGGCTGTAAAGTCTCCATCCTTCAGGGTACTTAAAACGCAGATGGGCAAGGCCCAACCAACCTGCTCTAACTGGGCCTGCTTTGAAGAGAAGGTGGGACCAGTTGGCCTCCAGAGGTTCCTTCCAGCATACATGATTCTGTGGTTCTGTGACTTTTTCTGAGGGTAAGTGCAACGAGCACTCAGTACTGGGTACCTGTAGCCGTGCTCCAGCTCTGTTCCCTTTAACTCCATGACAAGTCTGTAGGTAGACATCAGCCACATGCTTTCAGTTCCTCTCCATTTGTAATCTAGAGACAAGTTGGAATATGAAATTGACACAGGGGAGAGCATGAAGCTGGTGTACTTGTGGCTTACAGTTCTCAAGAAACTTAAGCTGCAGCCAAACAACCTCTTTTCTTTCCTTCGGAAGTACTCCATGCCAGTTTCTGTGTGACATGTCTCTGAGCAGAATCTGAAACAATAAAAGTGCTTTGAGCAAACAATGACCTCAGGACTGCTGCCACTATCTGCACCATTTCCAAATGCTTTAGCAGTTGTGTAGTGCTTCATAGTCTATATTGGTTTAATAAAGAAGCTATAGGGGGCCATCCTACAGATTTTGAAGATGGAGACAGTGCCGAGATTATTCTGAGATAGACATTCACTGATGTCAGCTTTGCTCTAAATACCCTAATGAAAAGTACCTCTGTGGGGCTGGGTGTTAGCAATAGGGTGAATGATATTGGAGAGCATCTGAAAGTTTTGAAATACAAAAAGGCGGATTCCTATGGACATTTAAGGAGTACAGTGATTCTTCCATTTTAGAGACTGGAGTGCTAGGAAAGCATACGATTTCAGTTAATCTGCTAGTAAATTTGGCTACATTCTTACACAGAAGCACGACAGGTATGTGAAGGGATACCCCATCAGAAAAATGGGCTTGTTGGAATGATCTTCTCTAAGTACCTCAATGTCACCTACATCACAAGTGGAACTGCTGCTAACTGCGATGGTTACTTCCATGCCCAGGCCTTCAAGGACTCAGAAGTAATGCAAATCCCTACCTCAGATTTCACAGCGTCAAGGGATTTCTTGCCAGAAGAGGAGCATGGGACAAGCCTTTGCTTCAGTTTTTAACTTTTGCATCAGTTTTTAACAGCTGAAGAATGGGTAGAAACTGCTACTAGGTTAATAGTTAAACAGATATATAACCTACCTGGATGGTTCAAAGTACAGGAATGAAGACCTGGGAGCAACGCTTCATATGGTAATTGGATAACCCAGACTTAAGAGTTGCTGCCAGATTAAAACTTTTTCCCTGTTTTTATGGCTCTAATCTTTTTATGTATTTTTGAGTTTTCTATCTATTTGCCTGAACAAAAGAAGAGGGTGGGTGTTGCAACAAAAACTCTGTAGTCCCAGCAAGGGCTTGATATTTACAGTCCTCTACTTCTGTGGAAGATCACTGAGTAGGTAAGAAGAGTCCAGTGGGGCCTGATTTATAGGTGAAGACATTCTGGAGAGATTGGGTGTTGGATATTGTCCTATAAACCTTGTTCAGTGTTGCTGACTCCTCCAGTAATACTGTAACATTTGGAAATACCTTCCACAAGAGATTATGAAAATACCCTGAATTTATGTTGTGAATCTAGATGTTCTGTATGTAGGGTGAGAAATCCTTTTTAACTGGTATTGGGGAGAAATGAGCTATTTCCATGAAAAAAAGCAGTATTTAGAAGTCCAGAAGAAGGCTGGGCTTCATGGAATACAGGATTGATCAGCACTTCTGTCTTTTCTTTCATCTTGTCTCATCTTGTCTTGTCTCTTTTCATCTTCCTCCCTTCCTCCCTTCCTCCCCTCCCCTCCCCTCCCCTCCCCTCCCTTCCCCTCCCTTCCCCTCCGCTTCCCTTCCCTTCCCTTCCCTTCCCTTCCCTTCCCTTCCCTTCCCTTCCCTTCCCTTCCCTTCCCTTCCCTTCCCTTCCCTTCCCTTCCCTTCCCTTCCCTTCCCTTCCCTTCCCTTCCCTTCCCTTCCCTTCCCTTCCCTTCCCTTCCCTTCCCTTCCCTTCCCTTCCCTTCCCCTTCCCCTTCCCCTTTCCTTTCCTTTCCCCTTTCCTTTCCACAGTTCTGGGGGCTCACTCAAGCCATGCATTAGACCTTCTTTTCTTCTTTTATTTCTCCTTCAAGGTCTTGCCCTTATTGGCAAAGGGCTTTGAAGCCAAGCCTAGAACCTCCTGAACTGGCAACTGGATATTAAGCTCCTTAGACATGTTCAGGCAACAGTCAAGAGTTGGGAGAAGTTGTGGAAGGAGATGTCAGTTGAGGAGGGAGGTCTCAGTTTGACCAGGATACGAAAGGACTGATCCAGAGTAACAGATCTTTTCTGATGGCAAGGTCTGACACTGATGTGATGGCACACATCAGCAGGAGCTATTCCTGAAGCTTGTGCTCTCTATTTTGGTGTGTTATAGGTTCAGAGGAATAGAGACAGAAAACACATATAATACACAAGTTTCTTCCCAAGTCAGAAAAGTAATTTGCTGTGTAAGCTGGCAAATATAGCTCAGTGGAGACACCGGAATGAACACCAACCTTTTTAAGCCTCATAAAAGATGCCTTGCTGTGCTGGATTGGGAATTATTCAATTCAAATCCAGTTCAGGATTTGAAATTAATTTGGAAGGTAGTGCATATTTTTCTTTCTAGGATTGCCAAAGCAGAACCCCAAAGCTACGCATATGGGAGAAAACAACAACAACCCAGCTCTAGAGAGAGAAGAAACTCTCAGATGAACTAACTAAGAAAAACTACAAGAAAAAGACAGGAAGGAAGCTCACCTAGCTGTCAATGAACATCTCAGTGCAGCTGCCCAAGACAGAAGTGCTCTTCAGCAGCAGAAAATAACAGATTGTGAGGTAAAAAAAACCCTGTAGAATATCCTGAGGAGAGCATCAGAAAGTTGAAACATATCTAGTAGATATCATTAGGGCAAAAAGCCCAGTCACCCAAAGAGAAAGTGGATGTGTGGACTCAACTTCAAAGGCTGCATTTGACATTTTGATAATTTATTGTGTGCTTTCTGAGCATCTGCTGAGTCTACATATCTTAAGCATTACTTAGGAGAGCTAATCTGAAGACTGCACTTTCCTGGTGCAATGGTGGAGGAGCATGACACACAAAAAGAAGAAAATTGCTTGTCTGAAACAGTGGCCATTTCAGCTATTCTTGCCCGCCACCTGGAAGGGGAGGATGAACTGCTCACCACACAGTCCTGACCTAGCACAGGAACCAGCCTGCTGCAGTCCAGGAAACCCAGGGTAATGCGAGTGTTAATACCCACTTCTGTCAGAGCTACCTGGATTACATCCAAGCCTGGAGGGCAGGGCACTGGACCAGAGGCACGCTGTAAGGTAACACTTAAATATGTAGTGTTGCAGGCAACCAGAGCAGTCAGATTTGCATACTGGATTCTGAAGCACAGGCGGCTGTGCAACAGGAGGTGTTTGTTAAAGACATGTATATGCAACGTAAAGATGGCTCCACCTATGCTATTGGTGATGGCTGTTTCAGTAGGTTGTTATGCAGTTCTGTACGTGGTCAGATGATGTGAATCTTATACGGTGGCTGAATGTTTTTCCAACAGCAGGTTCCTGTTTTTTCTTTAATATACCTCAAAACTTAGTTTCCCGCTCATGTTTCCTGAGGTAAGTTCCTGATAACTGCAGCAGACTGTAGTCATGTTACTGCCCCATATTCCATGGCCTTTGATATTTCAGCCTACCCAGCAGGGTTTCACTAACAGAATGTACTTATATATTCATATTGCAGCTACTTGTTATTAACTTCTGTCTGATTCCAGTGATGCTCTCGGTCCGTTATCAGAACAGCTTACTCACGGGCATTTTGTTCTCTCCAGGTTGCAATGCTGCAAGAAGCAGGAGCAGAAGGTCCTTAGGGGCAGAGTTGAGACCTAGGGTGGAAACGGCTCCAGCTGCCTTGTATGAGTCATCCCTATGAGTACATTAACTCCTGGCAGGTCACTTGATTCTTCTATGCAATTTAATAACATTCTAATGACTACAAAAGAGTGATTTGTCTGTATGTACTCTTTATTGAGGCTGTTAGGACGAAAGATAATAGGGGCATAGATAGAATCATAAGGCTAGACATTCAGATCATGAACACCAGTGTAGCAGTGGTAAAATTAATCTACTTATTGCAGAAGTAGAAAAATTACCTTTCTAACGACATTATAAGGTTCCTATTATTCTAGAGATAAATTCATAGCTGACTGTTCATTCTGTAGGAGATTATAATTTTGGTATAATAATACAAAGAAATTTAATTGCTAACTTTAGCCTCTTTTATGCGTTAATTTCTACCATATTGTTTGAGACGGGGAGTTAGCCTGAGGCAACACTCTGCTCAGTCTGATTTCATATGCTATAGATGTAGATTTTCTTTCTGTTCTATGCAGAAATAGTCATCTGGCTAACGCCCAAGGCACTGCACAGTGAGCACACCACAGCTCAATGTTTCAAAAATACTTTAGGAAAATTCTTGCTCCCCCTGCAGTCAAAGGAAGATTTTGCAGTGAATTTAAGAAGGAAAGATGTGCATTTCTCCTGTGCGTGCCGCCTAAAATGTGCTTGATATGTGTGTGTGTTTGTTTGCTTTGTTTTGTTTGTCACTGCTTACTTAAGAAAGAAACTAGATTAGAATTTTATCATCAAAATAAATTTCTCTTGGATATCTTTGCTTACTATCTTTGTTTGCTGTACTTTTGTAAACAAGATAAACAGAAAGTAAACAGAAAAACCTACTTCCATGGTGTATTTTGTACAAAGTTCTCAGATGATTAATGGTGGAGCATGTGAATCTGCTAAACAAAAGAGGACAGAGGCTATGAGAAATTGCAGAAGCATTTGAAATATAAGGAAGTGCAGTTCTAATTAATTCACAGCAATATTTTAAAGCATAACATGAACTTTGAAAAGAAATGTTATTAACACTAAATAATTATAATTATTAAATATTTATAGAATCTGTATGATTTAGTAAATGTTTTCTTATATAAATGTAATATAAGTATATATAAAGTTTTGTGTAATAATATAATACTTCCAGATAGTATATTAAAATACTACCACAACATACATTAAATGGCATAAAGTAGTAAGTGGTTTTCTAAGAGTTTAATGCCTTTAATATTAATAGAATAATTTAGATTTGGAGGGAACTCAGAAGGTTACCTCATTACCCTCTTCTAAGATGAAAAAAACCACTTTTTTTTTGACTCTAGAGATTGTTATGCTATTCCTTAAGTTCCCAGAGGACACAACATCCAAATACAAGGATTTTTTCTTTTGTACCTTCTCCTGCAAGGACTGATTCTTATTTTCTTTTTCCCTCTTCCTCTTTAAAATTTTGTAGTAATTAGAAGCCTGATATAAAACAGAGAGCTGTTCTGTGGCTGAAATGCTGTTTTCCTTATACTGGTCAGCAGAAGGTTTTATTTTTTATCATTTTTACAACTGAGACAGCGTATGTGAAACAGGTGATCCCAGCTAACAAAGCATGTTTCTCATGACACCTTGCTGGGCAGGAGAGGAAGGATTTAAGAACTGCGTAACAGAATTACGCACTGAACATTTCAGATGCTTTAAAGTCAGTTCAGAGCTATACGTTTTGGCAAATAAAGGAGATTTTTTTTTTCATCAAAATGGATTAACTCTGATAAGTTATTTTTAGCCCTGAATATTAGCTTTATTCTCCAGGCCAGTCCCATAAAAATTGAAGGTTAGATTTATACCATTACAGAGAAAATATCTCTTGAAAGAAACACCCTGCACACTATCTTTTGGCTGTGTAAAAAGCCCTCATCAGGTAAACTTTAAATAGCCAGCCTCCCAAAGAAATCTGATACACAAACACTCACTGAAGAAGAGGTTGTTGTGGAAGAAAGGTGAGAAGCTATTTTCCCTGAATGTGTTGTGTCCTTCTGCATATAGAGCGGCTGGTGTGTGAGTACTGTATTTGTTACACAGTCACTCTGCTTCTCTTTTTTTGACTTGAATTCAGAGACTATCTTGTTTATAACAAATTTCACTGGTCATGGGAAAGTTCATTCTGCAATTTTATGAGCAGTGCTCAGTTCATTTACCTCAGGAGGCAAAGAACAAGGAACTGGAATGTGCTCTCCCAAAGAAGCGGTTCAAGGGTGGAGTGTCCATTTCTTAGCAAAACTTATAAAATATGTCTTATCTCACTAATGCAAATCTCAAGAGGCCCAAACTCTTCCTCTTACTTTTGTGCCTTTAAACATGAGCCATGTCACCTGCAGCAGGAGAATCCAATAATCATCTGTGGTTGTCGGTGTGAGGACTGGAGAGGTGAAACAAAAGTGTAAAAGGATGATTTCTTCCAGTCTGCAGGTAAAAGAGCTTCTCAATTCCCAAATGGTTTCATAACAATCTTTTTTTTTTTAGAGGACAGGACAAAGGTCCGCCCCGCACACTACAAAGACACCCACCCTTCCTCATTTCAGCCTGGTGTTCATTGCATTAACAAATGTTTCACCGTTTGAGAGATATGTCCAATCTCCTAATCATAAGGAATTCAGTTTATTGCTTAGAAGAGCAAAGGGAATAACTTAGACACTTTAAGGCAGATTCTTCTCTCCTCTCCTCCCCTCCCCTCCCCTTCCCTCCATTATTTCATATAGCCTACCAGTACAGGTTGGATCAATCTGTAGCTGCCAGGGTTATGAATTGGGCTGTTAGTAGTTTTTCCTCTTTCCTGGGCTGCTCTAAGAGCTGTGTATGGGATGGGAAGTGCCCCTCAATCACTATGCAGAGCTGGTCAGACCTGCTCAGTTCATCCCAGAGGTCACATTGCTTGGCAGGAAAGCAATTACCTCTTCTCTGTCCTGTCATTAGCCACAGCTGAAAGGCAGCAAGGCAGTGACCAAGTAGCATCTGCTCTTCAGGAGAGCTTGTGCTCCATGCTAGAGATACAGTGGGGTCTGTGGAAAAGTGGGATGGAATTGGGGAGGTATGGAGAGGTGGCCCCCTCCCAGTCTTTTCTTCAGACTGATGTAGCTGATTCAAACACTTTGGTTAAAAAAGAAGTCCAACCCTTCAGGATAGTTGTCAGAGTCCAGGTCTTTCGTTCATACAGTTGACCTTAGCAGTCATACTCTAGAGCTCCTCAGGGCTACCAGAGAACAACATCTGTAATATGACCACTTTTCTCTGCAATCCACAGTCTGTGAGTGATAAGCAAACGACCTGCTTTAAAGGCAGCAAGCAGCCTCAATCCTGAGTCTTCCCTAGACATAATGATACCTGGTTCAAAGTACTGTGCTCTGGTACAAGGCTAAATACCAATTTCTGTGACCACCGATTGCATCATGTATCACACGTGGGTGAGTCAGGCGTGTTGTGAAATATTTCCTAGTTACTTGTAACAGTGAATACATAGCAGAATATGAGTTATGCTCCGATGCTAAGTGCCCTTATCTTATCACAGCATCTGGGTGTGTATAATTATTTTACAGACTTCTATTATTTTATCTTGCCTCGGATGACTTAGCATGAATGGCTCCTCAGTTTGGTGATGATAGAGATGTCTGTAGGGTCACTGTAATTTTTAAGTTACAATTCCACTGTTGTAAGTAATGATGTTTGTGCAGCTTGGTATGATACAAGACAAAAAGATTAGAAATGGTGCAAATACTAAACATCTCTAATTTCTGATGATTTATCCAGTTCTTTCCTAATAAATATCTTTTCCAAGTCATTAAAGATGCCAACTACCTAACACAAAACAAGAGATAAACAATTTAAAGAAGAAAAAAAAGGAAATAACGAACTGTGCCTGACAGCACAGGCCTACAGTTTTCAACATTTCTAGAATGCCCAGAAAGATACAAACATTCCTTAATACTGACTTAGGAGTTAAACTTTTCAGTTTAGAAAGTGCTATTCCTACCCTTCCTGGTTTCATAATTGCCCTTTTAAAACAAAGAAACAAAGAAAAGCCAGTGTCATCCAAATTGTCCTGAACTCTAAGCTTCCTACCTCTTGTTGACTTTCAAAAATCTCCCTGCTCTTTTGGGATTCTCGATGCCAGCATTCAAACTTATTCCAGTAATATCTTTTACTATGGAAATGTAGTTGCTTGGCCTGTGGCTGCCTCATTTGGCTAGCTTTCTCTTAGTTTCCAGTTTTGCTTAGTGGTTACTGAAATCACTTGAATTTGTTTCCCTTTTGTGTAACCAAATCCGCGAGATTGTCTTGTCTTCCTGAAAGTGTTATGTAAACTAGTGCTTGCTGTTAAGTGATTTGACGAGTTGAGAGAATTAGTCATGTCATGTTTACAGATCTCACTCAGAAACAGAGGATGTTGACAGTGTTCGCAATATAGCCCAAATTGTCAAATACCAAAAGCTGCTTTGAGTACAAAAACCTTTTTTTTTACCTTTAGTCTTCATTTTTCTCCTTTGTGGATATGTTGTTACCTCTTCGTCTAGTTTCATACCCGGCTTTTATCTGTTGTGTCATGGTGCTTACAGTCACACATATTTGTATTGTATTGTATTGATCTGTTTTCACACATCACTGTTATTTTATGTTGCAGTAGCAACAAATGTTCGCAGAGAAATATTTGTTGTCTTTTGTACCAAATACTACATTTTCTACCTCCCTCCTATTTAGAATCACAGACCAGCTGAGGCAGGAAGGCACCTATGAAGACCACCTGGTCCAAACATCTGCTCAGAGCAGAGTCAGTGAGAGCAGGTTGCTCAGAGCTGTGTCTAGTTGGGTTTTGAGTACCTTCAAGGATGGAGACTTCACAGCCTCTCTGAGCAACCTGTTCCTGTGTTGGACCGTCTTCACAGTAAAAAAGTGTGTTACATTTACATGAAATTTCTTGTGTTTCAGTTTGTGCCTTTTGCCTCTTGTCCTGTCACTGGGCACCACTGAGAAGAACCTGCCTCTCTTGTCTTTACTTCCCCCATCAGGTATTTATGCACATGAATAAATCCCCCTGAGCCTTGTCTTCTCCAGGCTGAGCAGTCCCAGCTCTCTCTGCCTTTCCTTGTAGGTCAGGTACTGCAGTCACTTAATCACCTTTGTGGCCCTGCACTGGACTCGTTCCTGTATGTCCGTGTCTCCTAGTGGGGAGCCCAGCACTGGACCCAGCACTCCAGACGTGTCTCATCAGGGGAAGGATCACCTCCCGCAATCTGCTGGCAGTGGTCTGCCTAACGCAGCACTTTCTGCAAGGACACATTGGTGGCTCATAATTGTAATTGTTTATTTTAAAATGTTCTACCTTATTCCTAAACGGAATCACAGAATGGTAGGGGTTGGAAGGGACCTCTGGAGATCATCTTGTCCAACCCCCATGCTTGAGCAGGGGCACCTACAGCAGGGGGCACAGGAGCACGTCCAGGTGGGTTTTGAATATCTCCAGGGAAGAAGACTCCACAACCTCTCTGGGCAGCCTGTGCCACTGCTCTGGCACCCTTTGTATTGTTTCTGTCCCAGTCTTCCTGAATATGTGTATGTATCTCCAGTAAATCCTCCAAGCACCACATCAACCATACTCCTTTAATTAACTCCCTGAGGTCCACCTTAAAACAAATATATTTGTTTTCAGAAACCACACTGGATCCATTTTTCTTAAATTGTTTTCCTCTTATTTATGTAACTAAATAGACTTTTGCTATCAGTTTTCCTTGCAAAATCTGTTTCTGAAAAGCTGTCCATGGCACCATTCCTCCCTCTATCCCCCTCTGCCAGGTCTCATGCCCCTGGATACTGCTTCAGCAGCAAACTGCGATGAGCATCATTTCTTTGTTAGCAGACAGAACAGATGATTTGTCTGTGGTCATTCCAGCCTGTAATATTTGCTGCTTTCCCTTTTTTTGTTTGTTCATGGCATGGTTGACCAGGAATACCTAGCCCAAAGAAAACCACAGGCAGTGGTTTGCTGGCATCTGGTTTGTACGGATCAAAGCGCAGGAGCGTTTTCTATTATTATCTTGTTAAAAGTACTCAGAGGATCAACTGCTTTTTCTGATGTTGCTTCCAGATTTCCTCAGTGATCTCCACTGGAAACTTCCTGAAGCCAGTGCCTGAATTTAGACACAATTTTCAACTGAGTGTTACTGACAGAGAATTTGGGATAGCTGAAGAGGTTGGTAGCTGGAAAGGTGTAAGAGTAAGAAGTAAGGGATGTGGAAATCAAAGTCAAAATAAAAGCCAGTACTTGAGAAAAAAGATACAGGAAATTTGGCCAGTTACCACTGGATGGCTCTGCACAGGAATTACAGACCTGTGCCAATACAACTAATGTAACCAGACCTCTGTAATATCTCTTGGGTTTCTGCAATTTTTGTGGTATTTTGATACACTGTCAAAAGGAATTCCTTCGTAGTAGCCTGAGCGTGACTGCCTTCACTTTTATTACATGACACTGAGGTATAGTAGAAAACTGAAAACCAAGATGTGCTGGTTTTGGTTGGGCAGAGTTAATTTTCTTCACAGTAGCTAGTATGGGGCTGTGTTTTGGATTTGTGCTGGAAACAGTGTTGATAACACAGGGATGTTTTCGTTACAGCTGAGCAGTGCTTACAGAGAGTTAAGGCTTTTTCTGCCCCTCACCCCACCCCACCAGCGGGCAGGCTGGGGGTGCACAAGGAGCTGGGAGGGGGCACAGCCGGGACAGCTGACCCCAAGTGACCAAAGGGATATTCCACACCATATGATATCGTGCTCATATAAATCTGGGGAAGAAGAAGGAAGCGGGGGAGTTCAGAGCGATGGCATTTGTCTTCCCAAGTAACTGTTACACGTGATGGAGCCCTGCTGTCCTGCAGGTGGCTGAACATCTGCCTGCCCATGGGAAGGAGTGAATGAATTCCTGGCTTTGCTTTGCTTGTGTGCGTGGCTTTTGCTTTACCTATTAAACAGCCTTTATCTCAACCCACGAGTTTTCTCACTTTTACCCTTCTGATTCTCTCCCCCGTCCCACTGAGGGGGGAGTGAGCGAGGGGCTGTGTGGGGCTTGGTTGCTGGCTGGGGTTAAACCGCAACAGGAGAAAAACCCTATCTATTGCACAATCCTGTTTCCAGTTAAAAGGCCTTTGCCTTACATCTTAAAGCCTCACCACTAGTGACTGTCACTGAACCGAGAAGTACATTAGCAGCATGATGCATGATTTATTTTTAACAAAGACTCAATGCAAGCATTGCAATTAGAGTGAGCATCATGTGGCAGGATTTTATACAGGTAGGCAGTGTTCCAGCCAGTCTTCATTGCCTTTGGAAATAGTATTTGAAACTTTTATAATATAATTAGCTAGTTCCTCCTTTGGAATCACACAGAAAGTCTTGGCTTATCCCAGAGACAAGTGGGAATCTAACAGAAAGCCAGGGGGAAAACTGCTGGTATGGTACGGAGCTAGTCCTGCAGAGCTGAATAGTCTTCCTTGTCCTCAGGATGCAGACAGGTGAAACAACAAGCTCCCTCCTCTTGTCAGCTGGGATTTGCTGAGGCTTAGAGCTTATTAAATCTGGAGACCTGCTGACAAGGGGATCCAGGCTCACCCAGAGGTGAAAAAACAGAAGTTTCTTGGGGGGAGAAAGCCAAGGCGAGGAGAGAAAGGCAGGCGACACCCTGCTCTACCAACATTGGTAAAACAATTTCAGGCTCTGTTGCCCTCTTCCTAGGCCGGTGCTGTGGGCTGCTGGAGTCTCCACACTAGATACTGCATCTGTAGACGACTCCTTTGATAAAAGGTGAAACTACTTTCCAAGGAGCAAAAATATTTCATGCCAGACCTACTGGTTAGTCTTATCACGACTCCAGTGATATGCCTTTCTATCTGGTACATAGGATGTAATTAGCTGTTACTTAATCAAGTGAGCATATGTGAGTAATCATTGCAGACTTGTGAAGAAAAGAACGCATTTTAACATCCCTGCGGGATTTCTGTGGTAGGAAGTGATCTAAGATAGGGGCTCAAGCACTTTTTATTCTGCGGGAGATCTTTGAAATGCAGGGATTTGGGATGGCTGCTTTATTTACTTGCCACCTGAAATACTAATTTTGATCACTCCTGTTTGCTGTGCACACTCAGGTTTACAAATAAACATAATAATAAAGACTTTTTCATATTGTTTGCTGAAATGATTTCTACTAATTTCAAGCATTTAAAAAGTTTTCAATGTATGATAACCATTAAATAAAACTAAAACCAGGAGAAACCACCAACACTTCAGGTTATATATACATATTTTGTAAGTTTAGGTACTTAGAAAGGAATGATGCATCTTGGCAAAAAAATCCAGAAAAAATGAGTCACTGCTAAATTTCCTCTTTGAAAGTAAATGGACAAGGCCTACTACAACACAAATTCTATGAAAAGAGCAGAACTGGTGTCTTTGCATACTGGAAAGCTTAAAGATGACCCCAGAAGACTCCCTAAAAAGATGTAGAAGGTGGAAACATCAGCAGGGTTATAGGTGCTGATAAACCCTTTATCTGAGCTAGCTGGTAAGATGGGGAAGAATACACTTAGTTGCTTAAAGACTAGTTGCTGTTTGCACGCTACCCAGCATACTGCAGTTTCAAGCTCCTCATGCTGCTGACTGAAATGCATCATATCCTGAGGTATTTCAGTCAGCAGCAGAGAGAAAGCTGTATGCAGTATCTACAGTGTGTATCAGTATTTCAGTAAGTATAGATCTCTGTATCTGTACATAGAATCATAGAATAGAATCATAGAATCACAGAATGGTTTGGGTTGGAAGGGACCTTTAGAGGACATCTATTCCAACCCCCCTGCAGTGAGCAGGGACGTCTTCAGCTAGATCAGGTTGCTCGGAGCCCCGTCCTACCTGACCTTGAATGTTTCCAGGGATGGGGCATCTGCCACCTCTCTGGGCAACCTGTGCCAGTGTTTCCCCACCCTTACTGTAAAACATTTCTTCCTTATATCTAGTCTGAATCCACCTCCTTTTAGTTTAAAACCAGTACCTGCTGTCACATCACTACAGGCCTGGCTAAAAAGCCGGTCCCTATCTTTCTTATAAGACCCGTTTATATATTGAACAGTCACAATATGGGACCACCTTCTATCCTTTTATTATTTGAGGCTAGAGGGGTGTTAAAAAGTAGGGGACATTTAGATGTTTTTGTTTATTTGTTTAAAACCATCAAGTTCCAAGTTATCATGCTACTAGTTTAAAAAAAAAAAAAATCCAGAAAAAAAGAAAAGTTTTTGGCTTTTGGCCTGACATTGACAGTGGAAAGAGGGCAGCCCGCCCAGCACACTGCCTCCTGATGCTTTACAGGCCACTTGTGATTCATGCACTGCAGGATGAATAACAGTGCTTATATGCTTATGTGCCCATATGTGGTTATGCACAGAAACCACAATATACTCCCTGCCATCAAGGGGATCACTTGTACGGTAAGGTACTTTATTCAGACTACATTGGTGCAGCATTCTTTACGACCTTCATTAAAAAAATATGGGCAGAGCAGTTTGACCACTAAAGGTAAATAAAGGATTATGACTGAAGAGAGGTTGAGATTGAAGGGAAAGATCTTTCAACTGTGACAGGACCAGTCTCCTAGTTCATGTAAATGAGTGAGAGGAGAAAAGGACATGAACTGAGAAGTCTTCATTAACTGGCTATTCATTACAAGAAAAGACTAATGCTGGCAATGTAATGTAGAACAGTTTCCATATGCTGTGTCCAATACTGCCGTCTGTTCTCATAGAAAACGCCCTTTGGCCTTGGAGATTTTATCAGTGGGTGCAATGGTCTTGCTTATAATTTTCTCATATCAAAGGCCTTCCTTTTTGTTTTTGATTTTCACATTGATTGAACCTGTAGAGATGACTGGATATAACTGAAATATTCATGTGAACCACAAAACAGAAATTAAATTTAACGTGAGAATAAATTGCATATTTTATTGACTGGAAGGAGCATGTAAGGAAGCAAATGTTCCCTATTACATTGTCACTTGAAGTACAAAAAGAATATTATAATGCAACAAGAAATCAGGAAATTAATGGCCCTTGCCTTTGTAGATAACTAAAAGATTTAGTGGTCATTTGTATGATGGAATGAGTATTTCATTCTGAAGTATAAAACTCTGGGTGCAAAATTTGATCAGTTTAGCCTTGTGGAAGGTGCTTTGCTCCCTGACTTGGGTTCCTGGAGATAAGGCTCTGGGCCGCAAGCATAGCCAGACTTCTCGGTGCTGCATGGGCAGTCACTGGCCATGGGCAGCTGGAAACAGAAAATACAGGTGGGCACCAAAACTCCCCCACCTTTTCCAGAGCGGCAGGGCTCTCTGTGCATCCATGCCCTTTTTTTCCTTCTCGGAAATGCGTGACCAACAGGAGAACGATGCCACAACCACCTTTCTTCCATGGACAGGCAGAAGGCTGGAGTAATTAATCCAGGAGACTCCCTTCAGCCTCAAAACAAGACTTGCCTGGCACTCATTTGGAAGATGGGAATCCCCGCATTTTACCTAGAAAATTATATTAATCTATTTTCTGCTACCAGCAATGATGAAAGAGGAAAGAAAACTGTGTACAATGGAGGTTTCTTCCCTGTTTAAAGGCTGATGTTTTACTCAAATAATTTATTATCCTGGTGTAATTAATGCATTGGAAACTGAGCTTCAGGCTCTAATCAAGTGTGGCATATTGGGAAGCTTGAAATATAACTGATTTTGATTCATAATTGTTCCTTATGATGAAGTACTGGATAACGTGCTTATCTCATTCCTATAGCCTCTTCCCGTCCAAAGACCAAAGGGATTAAAAATATCCCCTTTGTCATATTGCACAAAGTAATTAGAAACTAGGTGATAATCTTAAAGTGCTATCTTTAACCTTTTGAATTTCAAAATTCCTAGTTAATGGTATAGACATACTAAGTGGGATAGAGCTAAAATTGTTTCATAACCTCATAGAGCTTACTGTGTACATACTGGCTTGAATATATGTACAGGAAAGTTGATTTGTTTTCTGTACTTATTCCTACTACTAATTTTAACAAAAAGCTATGGAATATTTGTCCTCTCAAAGGCTCCCAATTTATAATTTCTAGAATATGAATATTTCACCTACAAGTGACAGGCAGCTGCCTTTGCACTGTTTGACAAAACAAGCCCAGGCTAAGCCCAGATTTGTTGATACTGAATCTCTGTGGTAGAGCCTGTAGCTGTACAGCAGGAACTTCAGCCTTCTCTTCCGTTTATGGCAGTGTGGCATTATCAGTTACAACATACTGAGACAGACTAGTTGGATGGCATCAGTGGGCAAGGGTTACTCAGTGAAGAAATGATAAATTGTCTAGTACTGTTCTATAGATGAGTCCCTTGAGAGCATTTTTCTGCTCTGCTTACATCAGCCAGTAATGCATCACATTCAGAGCAGATGTGGACAGCGATACAGCTGATGCTGAAACCCTGCCTCCATGGTATGCGTGTTCTGTGGAGGCTATTTTGGACTAGCTCCACTGTGGTCCCATAAAAACCCATGAGGAAACTTGCCCATGGCAAATTTCAAGTATCGTCCTAGTGTGTCCTCCTGCTGAGTTTCATCCAAAAGGAATCTGCTCCATGTCCTTCAAGAGGCAAACTGAAGCACAGTGAGGGCATACAACAGGCAGATTTGTTTTGAAAATAAACTAAAACAGAAATAGAAAGCTAAGATAGATGTACTTAGGGTCAAAATTAAAAAGGCTTCCTAGAGGAAACTCCCTGGGAGTAGAAGGAATGTGGCAGAGAAGGAAATAGGAAACCGTGCAACTTGAAATCTTTTTCTTCTCTTCTTTGGGGGAGGGGATAACACATTCTTGATGCATTGGACTTGCTGTAGCAAAGTGCACTGACAAAAATTAGTTGCCATGGCTCAGACAATCTGAGCTACCTCTACAGATGAAGAGACTGACTGAATGACTCCCTAAGGTGCTGAAGCTTTCCCTCTCCTCTCACACCTATTCCACTGGGCGTGGGAGGCACAGCACATGTGGGGATCTTTGTGAAAGGGGTCAGGTGCCGCTATGTTGTATAGTCTCCCAACTCATTCAGCTCTGAATCTGGCCCTCAGAGTGCTACACTCAGAGCAGTTGATAAGTCACAATGTAAAAATTCATATAGGATAATGCTTCTTAGCTGAGGATAACCCGTCCAAGGTCATGAGTGAATGTGGAGAAGGTCACTAGAATAAACGAGTGTCCCCAAAGCCTAGACTGTCAGGATGTTAATGTGCAATTTATGTGACAAAAAATGACAGCTCTGCATCTCCCTTCCACAGGTGCATGTAGCTACTGTGCAGAAATAGTGTGTTTGACTTCCTCTAGAGCATTAAAAACATTACATGTGCGTGACTGGGGAAAAAAATGGCCACTTATTTTTCCCAAATCTAGGTGCCTGAAGGTAAGTCTTAAATCCATATTTAGGTATTTCTGTGAAAGTAGATTGTTTTTTCTGTGGTTCTGGATAGGTGTGCTATTCTGGCTGTGGAAGCACTTTTTAACTTTCAAAAATCTATCCGTTTGTATCTTGCTGTTTTAACATGGATTTAGATGATTTAAAATATATTTTGAAAACTCTCTGAGGACCTTTACAGAAATGCTTTTTTATACTACGGAAATAATCTCCCAACAATCTAACTGGAAATATTGAGCTCCTGTGTATGTAGAGCTCTCTGGATCTGCAAAAGAGGTAAAACTTCCTAGTGATTTGTTTCTTGCTTCCCTCAATACTGTTTCAAGCAGATAAGGAAACACCAAAAAAGTGTTGGACTGGGATAAATTGACAAGGCCTGAGGTTGGTCCATAGTACTGACGAATGATCAGAGAAAAAAAATACAGTAATGTTAATATTAATGTTAATGTTAAGCATAAAAGTGCTGTCTGTTACTACAGTAGCTTTGTTTCCACGGGGAGAATTTTATAGCAAAGATATCTGTTGAGATTTGCATTAAACTACCAATTTTGTCCAGTTTTTATGCTTTTTAGATGCTGTTGGTCCTAGCATAGCATATGATTGGATACAGTCATTATTTGATTAAAGTGTTGTATGAATTAGCTAGGGATGTGGAGGTAGGGCCAGACTGACTACTTTTTCCACGCCTATGACTAAGAAGGCTTTGGATACTTGTACTGATCATATATCATATAACAGCAAATATTTAGCAAAATTATGTTAATAGAAGCATTGTACTACAGCATATTTTCTGGCTGGCAGAGTTGGAGGCTTCTGAGAAAAAGAAAAAAAAGTCCTCAATAAGGAAGTTAAAATACACTGAGAATGAGAATAAATTTCTCACATTATTGCGATGTATGGATGCCTGATGGTGCCTTTTTAAGCAAATTCTGTACATCCTACTGGGATGAATTCAAACAGTCCGCTTACATCTTTCAAATACTACTTGTCCTCTGTCCTTTAAGGAATACTCCAACACCAATCTGAAAGCCTTGTTCACCGTCCATAAACCTCAAGCTTGGAAGGTGAACTCCCAGTGGCCGAAGGTATTTTCATACGCTGCCCTGCTAAGACAAGCTGCCTGCCTGGGTATGGCAGGCGCTGGGGTACTGAGTGCACCTCGAGTCTAACTTTCCTCATGACAGGTTTTGCAGATGCCAGGCAAAACCTGACAAACCAGCTGAGCTCTGCTGTTTGCTGGAAGCTGAGATGTATGAGGGTCTGCAAACAACAAAGTAGACCTGCCATGAAATGCATTTCTGCTTTGGCATCTCTCTCTTCCTACCTGTTTGGCATGACAGTCTTGACATGTCTAGATGTCTTGCTTTGTCAATTAAAAGGAGAATGATAGACAGTGGTTGAAATGGGATACAGCAGAAGTTGCCAGTTTCTCTAAGATTGTTCTAGCTGTTCAATTCACCAGGCTTTTTTTGTATAACAGTTAATAAAGAGAAGTCCGTCTGCCTGGACTGAGTCTGTTGCAATCATCTATTTTAACAGCACACAGTTTCACAAGGAAGTTTCATTTAGACATAAAAGAGGAAGCAAGTTCAGCATGTTGCAGTTCAGTCAGTTATAAAACCCCCTCATCTCCTAAGGGACTTTCTTTCTATACTTCTGTGCTATAGAGGTTTAGAAATATAGCACTTGTCATCTTAGAAGTGTATTTAAAAAGGAAATAAAAACAGAACGTTGCATTTTGGGGTAGGACAGACTCACAGGAGGAAGACAACAAATTTTCTGTACCAGGTCAGCTGCTTTATCTTTGGAGGTAAGAACTAAAATATACTATGCATTATATAAATGTATGAAAATGTTGCTCTTGCTTATCAAAGTCGCTCAGTTCTGTTTGTGTGGGATCACAGCTGGTAGCTGGTAAAATGAAGATGTACTTTTTCTGTTTTGACTGCATGTCTCAGCCATTGTCCACATGCAGTTTCTGCTGCCTAAAGAAGTGATGAGAATATTTTAAAAGTGCCATTATCACAACTGTGACTGATCATGATTACAATGCAACTTCAAAATGCAAAAAAGATTGTTCCTCTGATATTTCTAAAGTATTTCATAAAATCATGCTAAAATGTTTTTCAGAATACTTTTAAAGGCAGTCTTACCAGGTGTGTTGCTTTTATTGTAATTATGGTACTTTCGCTGATCTTTCTGTGCACGTTAGTATACTGTCTAAATAACATCTTCAAATCGGAGTACTCTATTTGTAGATCAGAAATAAAAACAGTTACAAGATAATAGATAAACATCAGCATCATATTACAAAAAGGTTCATAGAAAAAAAGCTGAGACTTCTCTGAAAACAAGTTTATGTTAAAAAGGATAACCAAAGAAGCTTTATTGTTCTATTTTCCTGATTCACAGTGAATTTCCTGGTTTGCCGCTAATTCACAGCTTGACATGGGTGTACACACAGAACATGCACGCTCCCTCCTCTTTTTTACACTCTACAGCAGATGCGACTAACGCTTCAATGCTTGATAGTGCACCATTTCCCTCACTCCTCCTGGGAAACCCCTTCAGCCTTTTCTGTCTTTCTTGCTTTAGCATTTATTCTTTTCACTTCTAGAAGGTGTGTTCTCTTCTATAAGTAGGCATATAAATTTATTTCCCCCTTACTTCAGCTGCTTAGATACAAAGTACTGCAGTCCGTATAGTTCAGTCATGACCACAACCAACAAGTCATTAAAATAGATGCAGAAATCCAGAGACATGAAATGATTTCCACCCCAGAAAGACATAAAAGCACAGTGCAGAAGTATCATGTTGTCAAGTCATCCGTATGAATGTGGAGCCCGATCCTTTCCTGCTTCACATTTCATGTTGTTGCTTGCAGCTGTGTATATGAGATGTAAAATGCTATCAAGCCAAGTTGATGGTATCCTAAACCAACTTTGTATGGGTATAGATGATTAAGAAAAGTGTGGAAAATTATGAACCAGGCTTGCTTTGTATGAAGTTTCGGGGAACTTGAACTGATAGAACAGACTTGGGTGGGAAATTATTTGAGAGCTCAAGAAGATGTATTCACCCACATACTGTTTTCATTGTATTTTCATAGAAGCCTGTCCCCACAAACACCACTTAAAGATACAACAGCACTCAAGTGTACAGTAAGAATGTATTTTTTTCTAAATGAAAGAAACCAGCTGCTCCAGAAGTTCACTGCCAACCATTTAGCATGATTAAAAATGGGTGGACACTTGTATAACAAGTACATTTAATGGTACAATAGACATATAAAGTATAATGTGTTGCTGGGGAAGATGTCTCTCCTCACTCGCTTCCTTCAGCCTGTCCTTCAAGGAGATTCCCTCATACTCTTGAAATAAAGTATTATTATCCTCTCAAACCTACTATACTTGTTCCCCCCAGGACAGCCCATATTTCCCCGTGGGAGAGGTTCTCCTAGATTTCCTGTATCTCTTGAACTGGTCCAGCTTTTCATGGGAAAGGGAGCCTAGATGAGATTGTCTAGCATCCTGTCCAATTGCATCTTGAAAACCTCCAGTGATGGAGATTCCACCACATCCTTGTGGAGGTTGTTGCAGTCATTGATTGTTATTATTGTAAAAAATTTCTTTCTTAGATTGAGATGAAACCTCTCCCAAAGCAACTTGTACCCATTGCCCCTTGTCTTCTCCATGTGGCTCCTAGTGAAGAAAGAGCCTGTGTCCTCTTTGTAGCTGCTCTTTAAGTACTGGAGTACTGTGATGAGGTCTCCCTCCCAGCCTTCTTTTCTCTAGGGAGGACTCCTAACTCCTTCCGGCTTTCCTCATAGGGCAGGTTCTCCAGCTCTTTGATCATCCTCATGGCGCTCTTTTGGACTCTCTCCAGTCTGTCCCCATCTTGAATTGTGAGGACCAGAACAGGACACTTGAAGAGTGGCCTGACAAGCGCTGAGTAGAGTGGGATGATCACATCTCTGTCTCTGCTAGTAGTGACCCTATGGATGCAGCCCAGGGCCCGATTCACCTTCGCTGGTGCAGCAGTGCACTGCTGAGCCATGTTCAGCTTGTTGTCCACCAGGACCCCCAGGTCCCTTTCAGCAAGGCTGCTCCCCAGCCACATCAGATCCTGGCTTGTACTGGCCTCTTTGGTTATGTCGTCCCAGCTGCAGGACTTTGCACTTGTCTTTGTTAAACTTCATACAGTTCTTGCTGGCCCACTCTTCCAGCCTGTCCAAGTCCCTCTGTAAGATGGCTCTCCCTTCTGATGCGTCCACCTCACCAGTTTAGTGTCATCACCATTACCTTTACCCAAGCCAGCCCTGAGCACTGGAGACAGCCCTTATTAAATGGCGTTCAGATACCAAAGATCTGTTAAGGAAAGGCTATACTCATCCATATGCACAGTTCATTATGGTACCTTCTTCACTGTCCTGATTTCCCTGTGTTGGCTGCACTGAGGTTTCCTGGGAGCTGTTTCACGCCAGCCCCAGTGGAAGGTGAGATATGGGTACCGCAACATATGCAGGCTCGTTCTCCAGCCTATCCTGCTTGCCAGGTGAACTCTTGCATGCACATCCTGCAATCTGAGGTAGATCCCAAACCTCACTGAAGGGATCTGTCTGTATTTCCACAGCCTGGAAAAGGGTATCTTAAAATGGGGAAAAGAGATGAATCCACAGGATATGGGTTCCCTTGAGACAGGGAGACTTTGTCATCTGGGATCCCATCTAGTAAGTCAGCTAGAATGTAAGGTATACCCTGTGATAAAACTTGAAACCAACTACCAGCAGCACAACTTTAGTGCCATTCAGAGCTTTGCTCAGGGGTCTGAAAGACAGACATATTCAAAACAAGCTTGTCTCTTCTAAGAGTTTCCATCCCCTCCTTTTGCAATGGAAAAGAATGTGCCTTTCCTCACTGAGCTGTGATCCCAGCTGGCAACACGTTCTTTCCGTTCTCCCTAGCAACTTTTCATCTTGCTCAGGTTTTTATATAGGACACAATTTATCATATCTCTTTGTGTACGCTTCTCAGGCTTTCCTTAAGCGTTTTGCTTATCCTGAGCCAAGAACTCCCATTCTGTTTGCCTGCTCCCAGACGCTAATCTGAGGTCTGTATGCAAACATTGGCACCATCTCCAAGCATTATAACCCAGCAGATTTGCTGCCATTCAGAAAATACTGGCAATACCACTGGGTTCTCCACGTGGCTTGAAACATTCATCCTGCCTTTAGGCTTTTCTTCTGTGGAAGAACTGAGCCCCAGGGAAGACATACGAGATTTTAAGATCATCCTGACAGTAATGAAGACTATGTCAGATAGCAAAGACAGTGTAAACTAGACATTCTTCTCCCTCTGCCTCCACTGTGATCCAGGCTTACAGAGAATGTAGTCAGGTCCCATTGCCAGGACAGTAGTCATGCAAGGAAAAATCTCTGTTCACCTCATATGCAAAATGCATCAGATCAGAATTCTAAAAGGGACTGTTTTTCCCTGTATGATGAAAGTCATAAAGTTATTTTCAGGAAAAGGGAAGTGAAGTCTGAATTTAAGGAGCATGAAACCCAAAATATTGAAGATGTTAGATCCCTGTTTACTTTGAAGCCTGGTGTATATGTGCATATGTGGTATGGGAAGGGGATTAAGAGAACTGGCATGAGAAAGTAGAATTAATGACAACTGTCATCCTCCTCAGGTGTAAAATGCAAGAATTGAAGGTGACCCAATTGCATGACCAGCCACTGGTAGTGATGGAATAACAACATGACAGGGGTATATATTATGTTAAGTTCTAGGACCAGAGATATATGCACCTCTCTTTTGCAGTCAGGCTCTCAACACTGCCTTCAAAACTTCAATCAGATTTCTTTGTAGAGCTGGGAATACTGTCAGATTAGTGCAACAGCCCTTGCCAACTTCAGAGGGTAAGCTTCATTCAGCAAAACACACATTCAGCAAAACACACAACTCTGAGCGTGATGGGAGCCTAATCCTTTTGCATTTGCCAGTTCTTTTGTTTCTACTCCTGTCTCAGACAGTGTGCTCTAAAATGCTTAAAATAAGTATTGCAGAATGCAGTGCAAAGAAATGAAACCAACAGTTTCATTTCCCTAATGTATCACCTTATGACAGAAACAACATACATCTGGGCAGTAGGAAAGACAGAAGTGTCACATGCTACCTGAACACAACTGGCTCTGCGTATGTTGGTTGAGCAGTGAACAGGCCATATGTTATATTTCCACTCATTTCTCAGAATCCACATTAAAAATAAGCATAGGACTAAGTGTGTAACAATTCCTGATTCATGCTAGCCAAAGTTAGCGGTGACTTTGCAGTAAAGCCATCTGGCCATGGGTGAGTGGGGGAAGGGAACAGCCTTCGCACTGCAAAGGGGCGGAAAGAAGCAGAAGTGTGTGTGTGGGGAGTTGATAACCTGAGTAGCTCTAGCATTTGGCTAAGATTTGGTGGTACCTTAGTCACAGCTAAAACCTAAAGCAACACAACAGCAACATACTGCAGGGAATCCCAAGCCCCAAACATTTTTGGTTTTCCCCTCTCATGTAAATAGAATCATAGAATGGTTTAGGTTGGATATATCACTTTTCATTAAATGTCACCTGCCTGTGGGAGATCTCACAGCTTGCAGCAGCAGAGGGGATCCAGGGTCACCAAGTGTTTGGACACATTTAATTTCCATGAATATTTCCTTCTGAAGGAAGTAATTTTCCCTCCAGCCTCCTCCTTCATAGTGTGAAAGTGATTTTCCACCCCCGCGAGGAAAGTCTTTTCTCAAGCTGTCTTCTTCCCAACATCTGCCTAAAGTCTATATCAATGATTAGACAGGATTTTGCCAACACTTATTATTAGTGCAGCATTTTGCAGTAGCAACTGTGAGACATGAAATACTTTACTAGGAGAGTCCTTCCACTCTTGGAAAAGATAAGTCGAGCAGTTGACAGCAGCATGGGGTAGTACAGCGTGTGCCAGAGAAATACCATCTCCCCATTCACAGTTTGGGGAAAAATATTCCTGATCTGGTGCTCCGTCACAGTGGGTGTTTGGAAATAGACAGGCAAACCGTCAGATAAATGGGGTGTATGTTTGTATCTGCAGAGACAATATCCATAAGGACTAAAATTATATAGTTGGATTAAACAGTAAATGAAGAAAAGTACTCGCTGTTAAAGAGAAGTTATTTGTTCCTCTATCATACAAGATTTTTTTACTATAGAAAGAAAAAGGCAATTTTTATTTTAATTTATTTTTACTTAAGATTTTCTTTCTCTTCGCTGGACCACACAAGGACATCTTTCCCATTGATCATCTACTTGACATTTGTTAAAAAAAAGACACAGAGGTTGACTTAAGAACAATTACATGTCAGTGGAGCTGCTAAAGCTTGGGCAGAACATTTACTGATGTGCAGACGCATGTGTGTCCTTGCTAGCGAGTCCTGATTTCATTGCTAACATGTCTATGCATCTTTTGAGACTGAGCTGCCTGCTCACAGAGCGGAAAGAGTTAGTGACTGCTGGAACCTGTTCGTGCCTTTGTAGAAACACAATGGAAACTGATTTCAGAGCTGGTGATGCAACTAATCCAACAGTGGAGGAGCTGGAGTATTTCTGAAGTGTGCACTTTCCTATGCATTGCACTGAAATATGTCTCTTCAAAAGTACACTGTAGATTTCTACATCTAGGGTAGTCAGTTTAAATCCTTTTATAGTAACCGGAGAGTGATAAGCAAATCTAGGGCACAATTCATCTCATTTTGATTTAGGTGTCCAAAACAGGCCAGATGAATCATGCCTCCCAAAAGCCTTGCTTTTTCCATTGACATCTTCACGTCTACAAGTTAGAGACAATTAATTCCATCCTGCTTGGCATGGAGAAGTGCTAAGTGCTAATTTAATGATCTGAGATCTTTTTTTTAAATGGAAAGGAACCACACCTACAGTGATTTGAATGGAACAGAAGGGGTGACACTCTCAATATGAATCTCATATCAACATAGTTCAGAGGCAGCTGACAAATGACATACAACAAAAATTGCTTCAAAGTGTAAGAGAAAAAGGGGGAAACCCCTTGGCTTCTTAATGAAGTCAAAGGCAAAAATATACATATTGAACTGTAAGCTGTTAGAGCAGCTATTACCACAACAAAGCACTTCTTGTTCTTCTCTTCCTACCGCACTTGTTGGATGTATTCCACATGCCGTACGTTATGGTGTACAGAATATACTTGGATGTGATTAAGCTAACAGCACAACAGGGAGACTAGCTGATCACTTGACTCATTGACACAAGTCCTCTAGAAAGAGACACTCTTTGTCATGTCCAAATTGGAAACATCTCTCCTCAGCTAGTAACAGACTTGTGAACGTAATCACCACTTAATGGTTTTGTAATGAACTAATGGTTTCTTCTTGTCATTTTTCTGTCTGCTGATGGTTCCTTTCCTTTGGTGAAGGATGCTGTCAGAAGGTTACCTTTATGGAATTGCCTACCTTTGTGAAGACCTGAACCCTGAGCTCTACAGGAAGAGTTCAGCTGAGGAAGTGGTATATGAAATGAGGTCCATTAATTATTCTTCTATGGAAGACGCACAAGGAAAAAACCTCCTTCAGAGATACAGATCTGCTGGCAAGTGCATTTCCTCAGTCTGTTCTAGAGGTAGCAGGCACAGCAGAAGGCAGAAGGATAATCTCCTACAGTCTGCGCAGCACCCAGCGCCCAAAGAGCAGCCGTCTCCAGCTACGCATGTCTGTGAAGGGCTGACAAGAAAAGACACCTACCTGGTTCCATCTTCCTGCAAAAGCATTTGCAAGAACTACAATGATTTGCATATAGCTGGGGACTATGTGGTGCCGATTAGCTCGGTCACGACAGATTTTACCTGTGACAGCGGCATAGGCCCCTTCTTGGAGTCCTCAGAGATTCCTCCCCCCATGGAGTCTGTGAGGGTACCCCTCAGTGACACCAGCCGCAAGCCAGTCCAAGGCTACTCCTCGTGCTGGCGGCTGGCAAGCTTGGTGCCCCACCAGCAACCTCTCTCCGACTCAGCCCTGAACGACTACCTTGAACAGAAGCTGGTGGAACTCTATAAGCAGTACATCATGGATAGCACAGCAAACAGGGCATCCCCCACTCAGATCCTGGCCTCGGAGCTTATCATGACTAACGTAGATCAAATCAGCATGCAGATATCACGGGAGAGGAATATGGAGACCACCAAGGCCAAAGACATTGTCATTAGCCGCTTCTTACAAATAGCCAGTGGAAAAATATCATCGGAAATTAGCACACCTAGTCTGCACATTTCCCAGTATAGCCACACTAATGCGTAGTATTTGAATGACTGCTGTTAGACAGCTGGTATGTTCTGCAAAGTCAGGTTTTAGTTCCTTAGGACATTTTTCTGCTTCATAAAAATGCATTTACCACCTACCACTTAAATTAAACCTTCCAGTACATATTCAATAAGTAAAAATATTGGTACTGTACAGCCCCTATCGTGGACCAGATGATTTATTACTTTGTTTTTTTTTTAAAGAAGTTTTTTCCCCAAAGCCTTATTTTAGTGAGCCTCAGCCATTAAAAAAGTTTTGTAGAAAAATGACTAAGAGGATATGACAGTCTTCCAGGAGCTGAGGTGCTTGCATTCTTCCCATGTGCTTGACAATTCATTTCAACTTTCCTCTGTCTGGAGTCTACCATCCTACCCCTGGGTCTGCGTGAAGCCAAGGCTTACACCCATGCAAGCACAAGTACAGTCATCACAGAGCCACAGAAACGCAGGATTCAGGACATCATCTAGTTCGTCTCCGTGCCCCACACGGCTTTACTTACGACATCCCTCACAGAAGTTTTTGTTCTTAAAGATATCAAGGGATAGACATTTTATGGTTTCTTCTACACTAACCCTAATTACATCCTTGGTGTCTTCCTGTTCAAAAGTTACCATCCATTTTTGTGAGGCAAAAACTGTTTCCAAACAGACTTCATCAGCAGGAGTGTGCGTGCATACCTGTGTGCGTTGCACCCCACTGAACTTTTACAGTGGGTGCTGGCGACTTGTGATCACCACCTTTGCCAGCTGCCTGCAGACCTGCAGCTGTGGAACGGTCGTGCAGGGACAGTGACTATAATAAAGGGGGAAGAGGAAGAGGGATTCACCTCTGTTAAGAGAATTGCACATTGAAAAATAAGGGCTAATCCAAAGCCCATTTGATTAATGCAGACAGGAAAGCTGAAATGGACTGCTCAGCAGCATGGCTAACCCCTTCTTTTGTTAGGATCATTGCTGTGTCTCGTAGGTCAAGGTCATTTGAACCTGATGTATTTCTAATAGGAAAGTCCTTTTTTGTAAAATTTCACTAAGTCTTAATAAAGAAGAAGAAAAAAAATAGCTGCCGTATGGGCAAGGATGGTTACCTACTTTGAGTCTGTATAACATATAACACATTGCCAATGACAATCCATTATTGGTTGAGATTCTAAGGATATGATTAATATAAATACTAATTTATAATAAATATTCATTAAACGTTTTCAAGTTATTGATTCCATGGTGTTGTTTTGGCCTTTGTGGTTTTCTTTTTTTTTCCTTTTTTTTTTTTTTTTAAATGTAAGGCATGTTTTTATGTATCTTTCAAAAACAAATGTAAAGTAGTAAACATGTCAGTTTATTCTGCTGCTGCTGTCTTTCCAGAGATTACTGGGATAGCTCAGTATATTTTCCTGCTTGTGCAACGAAGAGGTATACGAAAAACTGTTGCCATAAGAACCTTTGATGTCTGAATCCAGAGACTGTACATCTGTTGCCATAGCAGCCTACTGAAATACTATTATTCAGCAATTCAGGATAGATAATTTCTGGCATATAGTATTTCCAGACTGTGATCAAGTGCAATTTACAAAGAGGAAAAAAAATGCTATTTTTAAGAGAAAATAACATTCATGGTAATGCATAGGGACACGTGTGTTCTGCATGCAAAATCCATTACCAGTAGGTCTCTTGAATCTCTTGAAACTCTCCCAGAATAAAAAGATACACTAGAATCTATGAAAATGACTTGCAGAGGACAGCAAAAATGACGAAATAGAGTAATTTTTATGTCCTACAAATACAGAATCAGGCTTTTCAAAACATGGGAGTTTTCTTCATTCCTATTGGCATTCACATCACTGAATTTTAGTAGCACAAGATTAGTGGAAAGCAACTTGCAGAGCTGAATGAATAAATCAATACCCTCGCTGAAAGATCTGGCACCTTCATCAGAGAACGTAATCGATTACCCACTCAACTCTACCCCTTCCACAGACCGTGCGCTGCGTGAACAAAACAGCATTTTATCATCTGTTACTCAGAAATCCAGTTCTTGGTTTTCCCCCCAGCTGGTAGGGCTGTGACCGAGACCCACAGGCAGAATCTGCTCACCACAACCTCCCTTCTCAGCAGAGCCACAGGAAACAGCCACGGCAGCTGGAGAACGGGCTGAGAGGTCTGCCCAGACCCACGTAGAAACGTCCTCTCGTTTACTGGGCCCACTCCCTAGCTGCTGTGTCAGAGGGCTGAAATGAGAACTGGGGGCTCAGTATTCAGAGGACAGTGCTATTATCGCAATGCACTACAGGGTAGTGGAGAAAACAAATCTTAAATGTACAAAAGTGGCCAGCAGATCGAGGAAGGCGATTCTTCCCCTCTACTCCACCCTTCTGAGACCCCACCGGGAGTGCTGTGTTCAGCTCTGGGGTCCCCAGCATAGGAAAGACATGGACCTGTTGGAGCGGGTCCAGAGGAGGGCCACAAAAATGATCCGAGGGCTGGAGCCCCTCTTCTACGAGGGCAGGCTGAGAGAGCTGGGGTTGTTCAGCCTGGGGAAGAGAAGGCTGCGGGGAGACCTTACTGCAGCCTTTCAGTATTTAAAAGGGGACTATAAGAAAGATGGGGACAGGCTTTTTAGCAGGACCTGTTGTGACAGGACACAGGGTAATGGTTTTAAACTAGAGGAGGGTACATTTAGACTGGATATAAGGAAAAAATTTTTTTACCATGAGGATGGTGAAACACTGGCACAGGTTGCCCAGAGAGGTGGCAGATACCCCATCCCTGGAAACATTCAAGGTCAGCCTGGACGGGGCTCTGAGCAACCTGATCTAGTTGAAGATGTCCCTGCTCACTGCAGGGGGTTGGACTAGGTGACCTCTAAAGGTCCCTTCTAATCTATACCATTCTATGATTCTATGAAAGCACAGCTAGTGTATGTAGAGGGCATGTTTGATTCTCACATTTGATTGATCAATCACCTATAAATCATTCCATTCTTATGCAGCTTTCTCCCAAGAAAATTACTTAATACAATCATACCTACTCTCAAGTAGAGGTCTTACTTTGTAAGGCTGACATTCATGAATTTTACTTTTTGAAAGAATTATCGCAGAAGTTGATCTATTTGGATAAAGCCAACATCAACCACTTCTTTCCCCACATATGAATGTTATCTTTCCCCTGCCTAAACATAAATTCCCATTTCATTTTGAGCCCTGTAGCGTACCTGTTTCTCACATGATTTACATACCAGCCACAGCCCATCATCTGATCAGTACCAGCCAGCTCTTGGCTTTAAGGCAGTTTCCATATAAACAAAGAACTTACTTTCCACTGTGCTCAGCTGAAAGTTCATTTATATCCCTGTCCTTCCTCCATTTAAAACTAATCTCCTTCTGCACAGGTGCTGCTCAAGGTGTGGCTGTTTCCTGCCAAATGCACCCGGATAACAATTAGGCTGCTATTAGCATGAGTCAGGGTGTTACCTAAAGCGATTATTATCTTCTCCCCTTCTCCCTCCCTCCCCTCTTCTTCTGCCTCAGGGTCAAACGTTTAAAGAAAGAGATCCCAATTTTTTAGTAGCTCTGTTAAATAACTAATTTTTAGCCAGGGGCACATCTTTTCTCGACAGGAGCTTATGAAAATGCTGACGGAGTCCTGGTGACTGGGGAGTGTGTGCTGGAGAGGAGAGTTTCAGTTCTGCCCTCACAATAATACGGCTATTATAGTAAGACTAAGATCACTTAAGAAGGCAAAGAAAATTGTAATCAATATTTCAGTAACTGGTTGATATTTTAACCAACTCAAGAAACTGATCTTAGAAGGATAGTTTATAACCACCTTCAGCATACTCTAGCAGCTTCCTTAGGCTTTTTTACAGAACCTATTACTCATTGCTGATAACATTATAGCGGCTGGGAGTTTTATCGTTTATATGTAGTGTGACTGTGCCCCCAAGAGTCTGAGCCCATCGCTGTGGCAGATGAACGCTACCTGTGTGCCTCCAGGAAGGCTGGGTGTGCAGTGTGATGAGAAAAATCCTTGGTAGGGGTAGAAAAGAGAGGGAAAAGGAAGTTGTCAGATTTGTTGCAACCTTCAGCCCCTGCATGTGTGTTTAATCCCTTGCTGGCTCTGATTTCTTGTCCATACCAAGAAGCGGTAGGGGAAGGAAAAGGAATATAAAGTACAGGCTGGACTTTGTGCTGAACATGAAAGTGAGCATTTCATGCTCCGATTGCTGTGTTTGGATGAAGACAAAAAGTTAAGCACCTAAAACTGAAATAAATGAAGTTCTCTGTTGGCTCCAGCTGGGCGTATTGCTGGGGTTTCACCTCAGGGCAGCTGCTGCAGGGCAGGAGTAGGCTGCAACCTCCTGGATTTGATGGAGCACTCTGTTGTACAGCTTCTTCCTATTGCTACTGTCCTTTCAAGGACATTTCAAGCAATGTGGAGTTATTTTGGACTGTCCCTCCCCTAAAGTTCTTTCTAATATGACTTTCAGAGGTAGGGCCTGCTGAGGGTGTAACCAGCTGCCAGTATAAACAGCTTGGGTGGGAGGAGGGTAAAGGGACTGCAGGTTTTGTTACCATGTTTATCAGAATTGCTGTAAAATATCTTTGTTATTGATGTGGGCAGGGGAAGTGTCCCTTTTTCTCACAGATTCAAGAGGGACAATTACCGATTTAGGGAGATCACCAGGTGAGGAACTGACTACAGATTTTAAACCGATATCGAGATATGAAAGGCCTGCTGCACTTTTGCTAACTGCTGAAGTCAGTTACTTGCCACAAATCTAGTTAAATGCAGCCTGTTGGACTCAGAAAGGCAGCTGTGTGCCTGTGACAGCTGGTGTGTGTCCACTTGGCGTGTCCATGATGTTAGCAGAAGCAAATCGCCTCTGACAGACTGATATGGCTATGGATGGCGCTCAGAAGGGGCGGGAATTTCTCCAGCTGCATTAATTACACACAGCGTGGACACACGAGGTGGCTTAAATCAGTGTATTTACACCTGCAGGTGTAAATGGGCAGGACTGGCCTCTGGTCAGTGGAGCCATGGCAACTCACATGGACCGAGACCTGGTTCCCAGGATGTAGTGTGCCAGGTAAAACCATCATCACCTGAGCAGACCATTTAAGGTTACGAAAGCATAGCAAAAAAAAAAAGGCTAACTTGCAGAGGAACAGAATTTTAGGTGAAAACAGAATTATTCGATGTGTTGCAGCATTACTTCTGCTTCTGCTGTACTAGGAAGAACTGGCTTCCCTTCTCCCCAGTATTAATGCTGACAGGATTAGGGTGACTTTCAGAATATTAAACAGGCTTTCTAAGGGCTGAAGGGAACAATGTTCCCGAGGCTCATTCTCAGACCTTCTTACATCTCTTTCAAAGCAAATGTTGGATGAACTACCTTGCCTGAAGTGGAAATCCCCCCAAGGAATATTAGCAGTGCCTCATTTTGAATTAACATCTGATTATTACTGAACTCTGTGCTGCCTTTTCCCCCAGCATTACCCTTCTGCTTTATCTTTTCACAAGGCTGCTCGCTGCAGGCTCCTGCCATGTCAATACCTCCAGCACTCCCCCAAGGTTTCCCTCCCTCCTCCTGGATGCTACCCCTGTTTGGTGGTTTTACATGCCACAATTGGCCGGCTCCTGTACTCTCTAACCTCCCCTCGCCCCTCTAACCCTCCTGGCAGAAGATGACCCTGCCTCCCCTGATGACCAGGAGAAGGACTGATAGGATGGCACAGCCAGATAGTGAGCATCTGGAGGGAAGCACTGGCAAAGGGTGAGGATGATGGGGAGACGTCAGGAGGGCTGGGGGTGGCTGCAGAGTTCCTGTGTCAGTGGCGAGGGTCCCCTGTGGAGATGGAGAAAGCCCTTGCAAAGCTGTGTTTGTGAAACATGCTGGGAGGCAGCAGGGAGTTGACGAAAGAGATTTCACAATTTTTCCAGTGAAGACAAGTCTGAGGGGCAGCAACATTTCCAGCCACTCCCTGGCTGGAAGGAGCACCTCCATATTTAAAAGACAGCAAGCTCACCAGCTCCACCCATGGCATTTTTCAAGCTTAAAGAGTTGTAGCACCCAACTTGGGGCTTCATTCATGCCCTCTGCAGCCACAGCTGAGCAGAGGACATGGGGGGGCCTATGGCCAGACCGATGCCCTACCAGCTGCACCAGACAGCTGTATGCCAGCACAGGCTCCCTCTCACCGGGGGTGACAGCAGGGACCAGAGGCCAGGTGAGCTGCCATCACTGCAGCTGGAGCAGCAGCTGCCCAGTCACTCTGCAACCCTCCTCCAGACCCCCGTGCCAGCTGGCTCAGCTCTGACTGCCAAATATTTGGCTCCTTTGCTGAACTTTGCTTGCTAAACATGAAGTGGAATCGGAGAGCTCTTTTAAGAGCAAAAAATAGGAATGGAAAAAGGCATGAGGCACAGCGCCAGGCCATGCAGCAGCTTTTTTGCAGATTCATTTTTGTGTAACCAGAGCTAGAACGATGAGAATAAAATCATAGACGCAGGTGGACTTTGGTATTTTCGTTGATGCAGGTTCTCCAGTTTTCATCTTCGCATGCAAACTCCCTTGCCTAAAAGTGGATCCTGCTTGGAGGGTAGGGGTAGAACAGAAAAAAACAGTAATCATTAGAACAGCACCATTCTAACACAGGTAACAAACTCCAATGCATTTCTACAGAGAAACTATTTATCAAAAGAAAGAAACATATTACACATGTTAGAGATAGGCTTAGCCACAGTAGGATCTCCAGTTTGAAGAAAGAGAGGTTAGAGGTTGTCAGTTCTGGCACTTTAAACCAATTAATCTCAAGGTGTTATTGACCTCTTTAGCAAAAGCTGGCTGAAGTGTCACTTCAGAAACACAATGCTTGACTAAAGAGGTACAGCTGAGAAGTTAAAAAAAAAAAATCTACTGAGCAGTCAGATTTTCCATTAATAAGGTCATATTAAAAATGCACAGCCACGCTCTCTAAAGTCTGGAGGAATCAAGCAGAAATTTGATTATTTGATTATATGCACCTAGAATTTATTATTTTAAAAAAGCATAATCTAACAGGTAAGGAAAGGTTAGTCTGTCAAAAGACATTTTCCAAATATCAGCCCAGAAAAGACCAGCAACTGATCCTGAGAGGACCTAGGCAATCACAAATCAATGTGAAATAATTATTTAGCATCAGAATGTATGTAGTATTGTTTCAAAAGTGGCCCCTGCTTTTGCATCCATCCTTGGGAAAGAAAAGTGAATCAGGAGATGGTGGAGGGGGTAACAGCTCTTACTGTGCCTCAGTGATTAATTTTTGCTGCATCACAGATGAGAAACATTTAAACTGCACATCTAGAAGCATTCTTCCCTAACTTCTACTTTAAGAAATGAATGAAAAGTTCCTTATTTTGGCAGTGTGTGGTTGCTAACATCCCTTTGGTGTTCACCGACCACAGCCAGTTTTTGGTACTGAGCCCCTGTGCTGGTGGCTCACTCAAGCACGCCTAACAGAGAGGCCTCTCGGGGTGCTGTGTCCTCCCTTGCCTGTGTGTGTCACTGGAAGTCCGTGTGGACTTGTGGAGCTTGCTCTGTGCATGCTCCCCTTGTGCTCCATCCTTCATCCTGGCTGCCCTGCCCTGTGCACGCAGCCCCTTTCCCTCTACGTGCTTTGCCACCTTAGCAGTCCCGGTTGTTGGGAAATACTGATGGCTGTGGTTCTTTGTCCCAGCAATCCTGAACCTTTCTAAAAAAAACCCCATCAGTTGCCACAAGATTCTTGGTATATTCCTGAAAAGCGCATCATGATGGTTGTCTGTGGCTCCCAAACTGAGATGGGTTTAACGATAAATAAGGAAGGAACTGGTGGCAGCAGCCAAGAGGCAGGATAAGCTGGCAGATGCAAACAGCTGGTGAGACAAAAACTCATGTGGCCTTAATCAGCATTACTTCTACATTCTCTCCAGCACATTCTGACTGTCTTATTATCCTGCTTTTTGGGCAGACATCCAATGTCCCCAAATCCTCTTCTTTATAACTAGGTCCATGATCCTAGTGAAATTCCAGGTTCCTGCTTCAAGTGCCTCTTCCCAGATGACTCTTATCCGTCTTCTAGACATCTTAGCATCTTCTGAACTCAAGGAGAAATCTCCATACATGACATAACCATGGCTCAGGACAACTTCTCTCTAATATTCCCAGCTCACACTTACCAGACACTGCACATATCACTACTACATGCCCTTATCCTTGCTACTCCATGCATGTATCAGAAAGGCTTCACCTTGCTTCTGCAGAGAATTTGGACCGCTCCACCGTCAGTTTCACAGTAGCCAATTTTATCCAGACCTATTCCAGCCCATGTCACGAAAACTGTACAGTCAAGGCCATATGCTAATTATTTGAAGGTAGGCAACTCAAATTGCTATTAGGATATTCAACTTCATACGAGGCTGTGCAGTTCATAACAGACAGCTCTGAGACTGAGATTGGGTGGAATGGTAGAGAGGCATTTATTAGCAGAAAAAAGAACTAGGGGAGTTTATTTTTAATTCACACGACTACTTTTGTTTTGCTTCAAACTATGTTCTAAAACCCATAGCAACAAGCTTATAGTTTCAAATCCAGTGAGGCTACCAGCTCTTAGAAAACATTTGCTTTATCAACACCTCTTAGTAGCCTTTATCTGTGAGCATTTATTTAGTTTAATTTTATTTCCTCTGGTCTTGCCATTTTCGTCTTCTTTTACTTTGTCCTTCGGATATACCCCTTTGTCCTTGGCAACTTTTAACATGCTCTTCTTTGAAATAACGATATCACAAGCATGTTAGACAATTGAATCAACGGTGATATAACAAGCAGCCCCTAAGATAGCTTTTTGTTTTCCTTCTTCCTTCTTTAAATTCAGGCCTTGACCAGCTAAACTTAGAAAAGAAGCTAGAGATTTAGTCATTGGAAAACCAATTAAAATGATCAATTAGGACAACATATGGTTCTTAGAATAAGTATGGGGAAGCTTCTTTATTTCTGTTAGCCTGCGGTCTATTGCAAAAAACATTTTCAGTCTGGGCACATAGTCCAGAGGACCCCTATGGAAAACAAAAGGTCTGGTAAGAAATACACTTCTGAAGAATGGAGCAAAATATGATACCTGCTAGAATCGCATTCATTAAATCAACTTGAAATGATTAAAATAGTAGATACAACCTTTTGCAAAATAATACATTACCTTCCAGGCAGGAACATTATGATTTCCTAATGATTTCATCATATATCTGAGGTACTTCTGTAGAAGTCAATTAATCTGATGTCAGTTGTCATTACATACACTATAAGGGTTATGGAACCATTTATGTATACAAAATATTGTATTGCATTTAAAGATGAAAGGCAGTTGTAAGAAGATAAACCAGTTTGAGATTACATTCAGTTTGCATGCCAATTGTCATATATTGAGAAATGAAGTTCATTGGTGACCTGTTTATTTGTCTCACAACATGATCAGCAGCATATTGGAAAAACCCATGATACATATTCTTGTATCTAATGAAGCCATACAGCTTCTGATCCTTGTCTATTAGATGTGACCAATATATTTTAAACTGCAGTAAAGCAAAAGAGGAGGAAAAAGAATGTGTGATCTTTTTGAACATAAATTTAAAAAAGTATCGAAAAGACAAATTTTGTTAAAGGCAAGTTGTATCATCTTTACTCCAATTAAATAGCACTTTTCTTTGCAAGTCATTAGCTCAATGGACTGAGTCATGAAACAAAATATTATTCAGTTTAAGTAAGGGCATCAGATGCAAGCCTTTAATACAGAAAATTTGTCAAAATATATGAACAGTACCTTCAGTGACGTGATCTTAACTTGGAGAGATGCTATGTGTTCAGGTGCTCCTGCTTTGACTGAAGTTCCCAAAATGAGACATCGACATCTGATAATTTTGGAGGTAGCATGTTTTCATCCATCTGCTGTTGTTATTATTAATTGATTTATTTATTTTGTTTTTGATAGATGGGATAAGGTTAGGCTGTGAGGAGATGTGACTCTATCTATTTTTATTCATGTTTGATGACATGGAGGTGGGATAGCAACTGAGGGATGAAGAGAGAATAATGATGTGGTTAAAGCAAGGAATTAGTAAAACAATCTTCTTAGAAGGGTGAGGAAGGTGGGCCTGAATTTGTCAAGGATGTTGTAGTGCTTGAGAATGCAGAAGCTGAGAACTTGAGCAAGAGACATCTGTATCTGTTGATGGACAGCTGTTGTAAATGGCATGCAGAATATACTTACGGTAAAAGGAGAAGTGAAATATGTAGTTGTTGGGAAAACAGAATTGAAGGGTTTTTTTAATTGTTGTTTAGACAGAAGAGAATAAAAGTTCTTTGTACTGTGAAGGTAAAGGTGCAGAGATGTTCAGGAGAAATGCAAAAGGAATTGGGGACAAGAAGCCATGGAGACAAACAGAGGAGATCAAATGAAAAAAGGAAAAATTGTAGGAGAACAATGAGAGCAAGAAAAGGTATAGTGTCCTGGAACTGAAAGGTTGAAATGTAATTTTAATTTGGGGTGCGTAGCATTTCTTTTAGGAAGAAAAAAAATGGAGGGGTAAATAGGAAAAAGTGTGATAGCAAGTAAAAGATGTGAAAGAGTCTGGAGCTGTGGTCAACTGAGTTGCAAAAGTAGAGTCATTTATCTAGGAAGACTGAGGAGCCATGACTGAAGCACAGGGAAGATCAACAATTATGCTCATATGAGAAAGGAAAGAGGGTGGGAAGGAGATATCTTAAGATGAAAAAATGTAATTGAACTGGAAGAATGTGGTGGCCATACAAAAGGTTGTGGTACTGTTGGCTAGGGACAAGTGACAAAGAAGCCCAGGCAATGACTAGATTGGAAAAACACAAGCAGCAAGAGATCAGAGGAGAACCAGTGTTTGGTGAAAACAGCTCTAAAGAGCTGACTGGGGCTGCTGAATGGTGTGGTGAAATGTACAGCAAAGGGGTTGTGTGAATAATTACCATGGGAGCTGTAGTCAGGGATGAGACATTGCCAAGAAAAAAGTGAAACTAGAATGAAATTGGAGAAAAAGACTGATGGGTTCAGATCACAGAAATCAGTACGCATGAGGAGAGAAGAGCCTAAAAAGTGGCATTCAGATGAAGAGAAAGAGTACAGAGACTGGAAATGTTGAATCAAGAGAGAAACCTGAGAGGCCCAGGAAGCACATTGGTCCAGGATGCACAATGTAAATCTGCAAGGAAAGGCAGCTACATGAGTAGGACCAATTTTCAAGACATAATTCCTTGAGACAGCTAGGAGCTGAAGGAAATGTCTAGAGGCTTCAGATGCATACTAACTTTTATAAATGAAGTGGTCATTCCACAGATGGTAAGAGAACAGGAGGAAATAGAAATGAAGAGATGTAATGGTTCCAATATAACTTGTCATTCCACACATACAGCTTCCACTTTCTGCTAAAATGCAGATTACCACCTTTCAATATTTCCTCTAGAGATTTCTCTACAGATTTTCCTACTGTGGAGTCCAAATATCAGAGAGACTTAAAGAAAGTAGAATAAAGAGGAGGTTATGATATTGTGCCAAGACTCTCCTGAGCTACCTAAGACATGAAGTCATACTTTCAATTTTCGTCTTGAAAATGAATCAATGAATCACAGAATGATAGGGGTTGGAAGGGACCTCTGGAGATCATTTTGTCCAACTCTGTGCTTGAGCAGGGACACTTACAGCAGGGGGCACAGGATTGCATCCAGGTGGATTTTGAATGTCTCCATGGAAGGAGACTCCACAGCCTCCCTGGACAGCCTGTGCCCCTGCTCTGTCACCCTCACAGGAAAGAAGTTTTTCTCATATTCAGGTGGAACTTTCTGTGTTCCACCTTGTGCCCATCGCCCCTTGTCCTGTCATTGGGCACTCTTGAAAAGAGCCTAGTCCCATCATCCTGACACCCACCCTTTTGATATTTATAGGTATTGATGAAATCCCCGCTTAGTTTTCTGTTCTTCAGCTAAACAAACCCAAATGTCTCAACCTTTCCTCATAAGGGAGATGCTCCAGCCTCCTGATCATCTCCGTAGCTCTCTGATGGACTTGCTCAAGGAGTTCCACATCCTTCTTAAACTGGGGGGCCCAAAACTGGACACAGTACTCCAAATGTGGTCTCACTAGGGCAGAGTAGAGGAGGAGGATAACCTCTCTTGACCTGCTGGCCACACTCCTTTTAATGTCTCCCAGGATACCGTTGGCCTTCTTGGCCACAAGGGCACATTGCTGGCTCATGGTCAACCTGCTGTCCACCATCACTCCCAGGTCCTTCTCAACAGATCCACTTTCCACCATGTCTGACCCCAGCCTGTGCTGGTGCATGGGGTTGTTCCTTCCCAGGTGCAGGGGACCTTGCACTTGCTTTTGTTGGATTTCATGAGGTTCCCCTCAGCCCAGCTCTCCAGCCTGTCCAGGCCTCACTGGATGGCAGCACAGCCTTCTGGTGTATCAACCACTCCTCCCAGCTTGGTATCATCAGCAAACTTGCTGAGGGTACACTCTGTCCCTTTGTCCAGGTCACTGATGCACATGTTGACCAGGACTGGACCCAACAGACCCCTGGGGAACACCGCTAGTGACAGGCCTCCATCCAGGCCCTGCTCCATTGATCATGACCCCCTGAATTCTGTTGATGAGCCAGTTGTCTGTCCACCTCACTGTCTACTCATCTAACCCACACTTCCTTGGCTTGCCTGTGGGGCTGCTATGGCAGACAGTGTTAATGCCTTACTGAAGTCAAGATAGACAACATCCACAGCTCTCCCTTCGTTGACTCAGCCAGTCTTGCCATCACAGAAGGCTATCAGGTTGGTCAAGCATGATCTCCCCTTGGTGAATCCATGTTGACTGTTTCTGATAACCTTCTTTTCCTCAACATGCCTGGAGATGACCTCCAGGATGAACTGCTCTATCACCTTTCCGGGGATGGAGGTGAGGCTGACTGGCCTATACTTTCCCAGGTCCTCCTTCTTGCCCTTTTTGAAGATTGGAGTGACATTGGCTTTCCTCCAGTCCTCAGGAACCTCTCCTGTCCTCCATGGCTTTTCAAAGTGATGGCGAGTGGCTTGGCAAGGACATCCATCAGCTCCCTCAGCACTCGTGAGTGCATACCATCGCGGCCCATGGATTTGCGAGGATCCAGTTTGCCTAGGTGATCTCTGACCCAGTCCTTCTCAACTGATGGTAGGTCTTCCTTTCTCCAGATTTTCTCTCTCACCTCTGGGGGCTGGGATGCCTGAGGGCCAGCCTTAGCAGTAAAGACTGAAGCAAAGAAGGCATTCAGTAACTCTGCCTTCTCTGCATCCTGCATCACCAGAGCACCCACCTTGTTCAGCAGCTGGCCCACAGTTTCCCAGTCTTCCTTTTACTGCTGATGTATTTGAAGAAGCCCTACTTGTTATCTTTGACATGCACTGCCAGATTTAATTCCAAGTGGGCCTTGGCCTTCCTCCTTGCATCTCTGCACACCCTGACATCATTCCTATATTCCTCCCAAGTGGCCAGTCCCTTTTTTCACATACTGTGAACCTCCCTCTTCCATATGAGTTTCTCTAGAAGCTCTTTGCTCATCAGATGGAGAAGAGAACAGAAATAGCTAGTAATTTCTCATTCCTTACTCACACTTAAAAGAGAACAGTCACGCTGATCAGAAAGCTTTTCCTAGTCAGAATGCCCTGGAACTATTTCTAACAAGTTGGAATTACTTAAATTTCTTTTACATGTGCTACATACCACACCTGACTTGTCCGCTTCTCCATTATCTCACTCTGGCCTACCTTGTCCCACTGAACACAGCTGTAGTATTGCTTGCATCTGCTGTAGTGGGAGCCAGAACTATGAATGCTTTTGAAAATCAGGCCTCTGGATTTCAGCTGGCTGTGGGAGTGGGACACAGCAAAACAACCAACCAACCAAAAATGCTTCAGAGCAGCTTGTCCCGATTAAAGGCATGCTACCACAGAGGTCTTGGTATCCAATTTCATGGAACCTAATCCAGCACACCACGGTCCTTACAGCCTACTGTAGCTGCATGCTGTTTTTCAGCCTTTGAAGGAATAGATTTATTCAAAGCATAGATTTTGTATTTGTCTTCATTTCTACATTATAGACATCTGTAGCAATGCAGTCTGGAGGCAACAAAATGACAGGCACTACGTCCAGATCCATTTGCAAAAGGAAGAATTGAGTTTGCTTGTAAGGTAGAGAGAATTGAAGACTCTCTGACACTATATTCTTTCATTGTTCAGACTAAGTGATGAGTTAACCTAATCTTGAGATTTCACAGCACTTGATAAATAAAGATCCATATCTTTGACAGAAAGAAAGGTCGTAATTTTGGTGTTCCTTGCATGGCAAGCCTTGTAAGGGGAACAGATATTCTGCTGAGTACTTCTCAATTTTAATAAAACTAGAAGCCATGGTTGCTCTCGACCTTGGCAAATGCCTTATATAGATACTGAAGAAGGAAAACAAGATAGTTCATTGCTTTTGAGCTGCGAGCTCTAAGGGAAAAGAATAGGTATGCAGCACTGTAGGCAGAAAGCATGTAGAAGTTACTGAATCCTGCCTTTTTTCCTCCCTGATCTGAATTTGTAGCTGGGTGCATTTTTATAGAAGCTCCAGAAAAGCTGTATAATATGAACAATATTTTGAAGGCATGTTTAGTACTGTTCCTTCTCCATGTGTTGACCAAAGGCTTATTTTTGAAGTCTTCCTGATGCACATCATTAGAAATAATTTGAAGCAATTTTGTATCCTCATGCAGTTTGTATGTAAATTAAAAGACGAAAGGCCTACTACATCTAGCATGACATATTTTGATGAATGCAAAATGTCAGCTGGAAAGCTCCTCAATTCTTCAAAGTGGAGTTCACTGTTCAAAAATACACTCTAGAAACAGAAGACCTATTAGAGTGTCTATAGGAACAAGTAGGAACTCAGACTGATCCCTAGCACCTTGGGGAATAAAAAGACTTCGGGTCACTGAACTGTCACCTCTTAATTGTATATTCCAGTTCCAGATCTCCCTATGGAAAAAATAGATAACTCTTCATTAAAAAATAATTATTTTAGAAGTATCAGTTAATATCTTCATACAAGTGAAATACAAGTTGGTATGGGAATGGAAGAGCACTTTGACAGCCTTCCATTCTGTTAAGCAATTCTTCCGAAGTGTATTGCAGTATGGAGAAGCAGATAGTTTAAATTGACTGACCTCCATATTTTTTCTGCCTCTCATTAAATTTAGACATGACTGCAGTTTTCTTTTACAAGAGATAAGGAGGGACAACAATCTGAAAAAATGATTATAAGGTGAAGATTGTGGGTGGGCAATAAACACTAAGCATTTTTGTGCCTAATCACGGAAACGAAAACAGGATCAAATGCTCAAATGAAACTAAAAGTGAGTGATATTTAAGTCATGCAAAGGAAACACAGTTGGGAAAAAAAACCCTAGCAAGTTGCCTTCAGAACCCCTCCACTTGCAGATTAAGCAAAAAATTATCTTCTTGAACTTTTCTATCTTACATGTTGCATTTATCTTCCATTCTCAAGAGGGAAAACACAGACTCTACCATTACTTGCAAACAGCTAGACTAATTGTTAAGCTGATGTGCAAAGGATGCTTGAAAGCATGAGAAATATTTTATTTGATTGTGATTATTTATTGGCAGTAAACTGTGTGTATACCTTTCAGACACAGGTGAATTTTGAAGCAAATATTGCAAGTGAAATGAGAGACGGAAGCTGAATTTTATATCTACTGCAACTGTACAAACAAGGACTAAAATAACCTGCAAAGATTAGACCTTTAAATTGTATTATTTGAGTAAAGAGTTTTTAGAGAAGTTGACACATTTTCTTTGACAGCATTCAGTACCTGAACCAATAAAAATGTATCCCATAATCACCATCAATAATTAGTTTGCTGATTCCTGTTTTTGTTTATGCTTGCGGAAAATCCAGGGAGGATAATGTTATGTTCTTGCATTTATTCCTTTGCAAATATATCCTCATGAATTCCTATTGGCTTTTATTCCTTTTTGAATTGACTCTGAACAGCACACTGTGAGTACTTGGCTGAGGTTCAAGCTGTGCATGCCTGTTGACCATATATATGGAGTCAGATAGCATTGATTTCTTGCCCTGATTGGAGGCTTTCCATAAGCTACTGGGACATCAAATCACTCAGAAAGAGGTAGCAGCTAGAATGGATTAGGCAAGTTTAGAAAATTTCAAACCTCTCCTGGCCACACAAGCCTGTGCAGAGCATCTTTCCTAGAAAGAAACAAATTAGAGTCAAGAGTTATCAGTTGGATGCAAAGTTTAGGATTCATTTTCCCCTGTCCCTTCCACCCAAACGAAAGGAATTCCTGTAGCAGTGGCTGGGCTGCTCCAGGAGCAAATGCTTCCTCCTCTCGGCTCTCCAGCTTGAACAACACCTTAAACGCAAGCAGCCTACTCAACATCTTCAGTGAATCAGGCGTGAGAGGCTGGGATAAAGAGTGCAATTTAACCATCCAGGGCTTTGGAGGTTTGGAAACTGTCCTAAGCAGTGTCCTGTATCATACCGGTTCTGTTCTTTCTTATGGGAGTGAAGAACATAGGAACATGCAACTCGCTTCCCACAAATATTTGTGTGAAAAACATTGATATTTGCAGAAAACTAAAATAAAAAGGATCAAGCTCAGGCAATGTGAGATATTTTTAAAGCTGAGCAAATGGGAGCTTTTGAGTTAGTTTCTCATCTTCTAGTAGATATTAGCTCTGAAATAAATAAATTCTCAATGAAAGCTTTATCTTCATGAAGATTTTCATTACTAGTGAACAACTATATGTTAAGAAATCTGTGAATGGAAAATATGGTGCTAAATATGAAATCTAGCACAGAAGCTAAACAGCATGAATGACCTTTGAAAGATTGGTAGGTCCAATAGACACATCTCATTTGTTCAATTGCTTCTGCTTCCTTTTGATTGCATTTGGTGTCCATAAGCTGTAGAGAGAGTCTTCACCTGCTATACACCTGCTTCACCTGCAAGTAAAAAATGCCTAAATTTGCATCAAAAAAGCGAGGTTTTGATTAAGTTTTAATTCAGTACGCTGTTGCAATGGTAGAGGTATCATTGCACACGAGACATCAAGCGACTGACTTCTGTGTAAAAATCTAAATAACAATCATTAAAAGAAACACAAAAGCGAAACAGTTATTTATCTTTTCCATTTTGTGAGTGACTGGGGAACTAGTAAGCATTTAGTCTGTGAAAGATTGAAGGTTGATCAAAGCAAAATGAAAAGTCTTTTCACATCAGATTATTTAAAAGAGTTTGGTTTTAGTCTTTTAACTTCTGTGCCTGGTTTATGCCTTGAACAAAGGGCATTAATGTTAATAAGAAGAAAAGGTATTTGGGTACTTCTTAGAAATGGAAAAAATATATTTAAGGGATTTTAGCATTAATATATGCAACAGCCAACATTGAATTTGAGAGCCAAATGACTAATTCTGAGGAAATATGTAAATAGTCTGCCGCAGATGAACAGTCTGATTTAATATTGTGGTTGTATTTAGGGTAGTGAAAATATATCTCAATGCATAGCTAAAAATTTATTAGTTTTCATGGTTCAAGCAATTTGATTTTAAATTCTCTTTATAAGGTTTAAGCCATAATGCACTTAGGAACACATTAGCTAAATTGACCTGTGCAGTGGTAATGTTAGTCCACAGCTACTGTAATGGAAACACATTGCATAACGTGGTTTTAAAGATGGAATATTTCTTGGCTTAGACGTGTCCTGATTGTAAGATCTGATTCAAAGCAATTTCCTTCGGGAGCTTTAGTTTCAGATGGATCGCAGTTTTAAAACAAACCTCTCGTCCTCCCAAAGAACCAAGTGAATTTGACATATCTCTTCATTATGCACAAGTTCATAAAGTACAGGAATGGGCATGCTGCTATGATTTATTTATTGATTGATGTGCAAGTTTAACTGAGGCTAAAATAAATGTTTCAAAATGAGCAGCGAATGGTTGAAGTGAACATAGAGCTAGAGACACAGGAACAAGTTTTAGCCTCTGATGTGATCACGCAAGAATTACAGCTAGCTGATCAAAAAAGTAAATTTTTTGTACAACATGGTTGCAAAGGAAAGTTTGAAAGTGGATGAGATCATTACGAGTATTTTCTTATCTCTCTGAGTCTGGAAAGAGTCTGAAACAATGGCTCCAAGCAAAGAAGCCAGCGTTATGCTTGCCAAGTATAAGCCATTTCCAAATCTTGCTTTTGATGTGTAGAACAGAAAAAGAGAGGAAGAAAGAGGCCAGCAAAACCAAATCTCCTCTGTTGCCATTTCAAACCAGAAGCCAGCTCAGCTTCAGTGCTGCAGACGCTACGTGGGGGTTCAGGCAGTACCTTCACCTGCTGCCGTAGTCCACATTTCCAGTCTCTTCAGCAGCATATCCACCTTCATTTCGTATTGGTTTCACCTCATCAAGTGCCAAGTGATGCACAACATTACTTCTTTTACCACCAGCAGAAGGGTGTTCAACCAGCACATTCTGAGTGGTCATCCTGGTGTGGCAGGCAAGGCGAGTGCATAAACAGGAATGGCTGAATGTAAGGGGGTGGAAATGGAGAGGAAAAAAAGTGCTCATTACATTTTGAACAATTTCTCTGTCCCACTTCAAGATGAGAAATTGGAGCCCGTGCCATCTGGTTACCTTCCAGATGCTAATTCCACCCAGGATAACCTTCCGGAGCTTCTCCATTGGCTGTGTTTTGATGGGAGGATTTCTGAGCTCTAGCAGCTCTTAATACTAGTTCAAATATTAGTGCCAGGCAGCCCATGGAGAGGAAAGTTCTCATTATTTTTTGTTAGGGTTCCATGTTTGGCAGGAGCTGTAGCAAATGAATTGTAAAAGGCTGGTAAAAGGGTGCATCATCATCCTGACATGCAGTTCACACATTGCTTATGTTAAAATGCCATCACTTCTCAAAGGAGTTTTACTAGGCAGACAGATTTTGGAGGCTTTCTGAGTGGATGACACACACTCTCACTGACGCCTGAAGCTTTCAGCTTCCAGATATTTCCAAAACCAGACCTCCCTGAACCCCTGGTTTATGTGGTGGAGCACTGTTCTCAGGACTGAAGTGTCTACAAATCAAAAGATAGGTAACCTAAGGAAGCAAAGGGTCAGAAGAAACAGACGGAGTTGGGTACTTCTCAGAAAAGGGAAAAAAATATTTAGAAGGTTTTAGAAGATTCAGGACTTCTATATCTACTCTTGTTTTTAAGGTGGTAAAACACTGAAAATGCCACAGATGTAGTTCACAGCAGGGCCAAAGGGAGATTAAATTAATCTCCAAACTCACAACAGGGACAGTTAATTCTGATTTGTGAGCTGTGAAAGTGCCAGATTTTATTCATTCCTAGGACACAAACAGAAGGTGAGAACAAAGGAAGAAAGGAAGACTTATTAGGTTTTTTTCTGATGTAGAAATTAATGTTCATCAATGCACTTTCTCTAATGACTCATTGAGACAGCAGAAGGAAAAAACATCTTGTTTGCTCTGCAGATCAGACCATAAATATTCTATCTCCATGCCACTGTAAGAAAAAGGCATTGCATATCTCTTTTTTGGAGTTGCCTGGCTGTTCTACTGTGCATAAGTGTAATAACTGTTATTTTCTGTAATTTTACAGCATTTTTGTATTCTTTTAAACATGGGCATGCAAGCAGTTAAGCTCCGTTATTTCTACTGCAAGTGCAAACCCAGAAATCTTCACTGAAGTCAGTGACCTGGTGTAAACCAAGATGAATACATAACATACACAGCTTAAAGACCCAGGATGTGGGGTGCTACCAAATGGCAATAAAGCACATGTACAATGATCTTGGAAAAACTCGCTTGCCTGTGAGTTTTGTAGCACTGCTGTATGCAGGAAACATTCCAGCACCTAGGAAAGCCGGGATGCAGGTGGCGCAAGAGTGGGCATAAACAAGCAGGAGGTGAGAAGAAGCGTGGCTGTGATGAGCCTGCCCTTGGCTCTTCTGCACCTATACAAGAACTAGCAAAGCAGAGATATAACTGAGGACTGGTTTAGTCTTTATCTGCAGAGCAAGTTTACAGGGACTGAAAATGGGAGATGTAAATTGTCACATCTTTGCCCCGTTGACCAGCAGTACCACTCCTTCAGACAAGAAAGCTCCCAGCAACGCTCTACCTACTGGCCCCGTGTTGGTGATTAGGTGTAGGATGCCCCATGGCAGGCTATGAAGTTTGAAGGGTGGGAGACGTGGCTGAGCACGTGCCAAGGCCTATACTGCAGCCCTGAGCACTGCGAGAAGGTGGTATTTTGGTTTAAAGTATGTTAGACAAGCTCTGTGATTTTTCAGATGTGCACTGCCCACAGCAGCAATCACTTAATGCATCATTAGATTCTGCAGTAATTGGCTAGTACGGGCGCCTTTACAAGGGGAGAAGCGATTTGCCTGGCATCACATTTTGTATAAGTGCACAATTAGTCATATGCCATTGCCGGTGTATTTGACTTGTTTGCTGTCTAATGTTTGAGGTGAATACAATTTATGATTTATTTTGTAATTTTCACCATGCCAGTGTAAAACATATAATTTCTTGCCATCAGGTTGGAAAAAAATTACCTCTTGATGCAAAAAGCGTGTCAAGATTTGAAACTTCACAGTGATAAATGACAGAGGCACCAAATATACCTTGTTCCTGTATATCACTTCTTTGACTATGATGTGCTTTTTATATAACATTGTGGGTTTCATTCGTGTCCCCAGAATACCCTTGGAACTGAGGAGTGCTGTCCCAGTAATGTTATTATGCTGACAAAAGATTTTAATTTTTAGACAGTTATAAAATATATGAATGCAGGCATAATGTTTTAGTTGCATAATGTAATACCAGGTATAGCTCACCAGTCATGTTAATCAGATCATCATTCACTCAAAATCCCAATAATTTGCAGCATACCTTGTCTAAATGGAGGTCAGAGAAGAAGACGCTATTAAGGTCAGCAATTAGTGCTGATACTGAAAGCTGGCACTCAGTGGATGGGACAGTATTTACAAACTGTATAAAACTTGAAATATTTTACATGAATGGCTGCTACAGTCTTGGGGTCTTTTTTGGTTCCTATGAATTCTCACGCACTGACACTCATTAAAGCTTTCCGATTTGAACAGATCTACAAATTAAAGGAAGAGCTGTCTTCAGATCATTAGCTCTCCAGTCTTTTTGAGTTAATATAGTTGATATAAAGTCACTGTTTTCAAACATTCCAAAGTCTGATCAGAGCTCTGAAATGACATTGTACCACACCTGTTCCATTCAGTTATGCCCATTTAAAATAATTACAATAGAAATTCCTCCTTGCTGAGAAAACTCTGGACATCTGGAGTCCTCCCTTTAACCTGCATAAAAATAACAGGCATCACACCTTTCTTGTTAGCAATTCTGCATAATATTTCTCCTGCCAATGCTATTTAAAGCACCTGGTTGCCTGAAGTAAGGTCAGCAAGATTGAAAAGAGGAACAAGTATGCTGTGTGCCTTTCTAATAATACAAATATATTAAACAAATGAAAATGTTTATTTCTTCACTGCAAGAATAATTACAGAACTAACTTTGAGATTTGCTATATTCTTGAATAACTATTGCCTAAATTATTCCCATCATTGGAAAGATGCTTACAAATGCTGTAAACATCAAGAACAATTTTAGGTTAAAGATCTAAGAAAAAAATGGTAGCTGAAAAGTTAGCTCATCGATAATTCAAAACAGTTCTGGGGAATGTATCTATTTATTGGCAATGCTTTATCTAAAACTGTGGCTGTAATGGTTTGATTGCTCTCCTGTGCCACAAGGTGTCATTGTTTTACCAATATTAGCTTTTAAAAGCTAATAGGAAAATATGCAAAAAATCCTTTGCCTGGCGTTTGAAGAACTTGGAAACGTACACAGATAATTATCTAGTTTTTAGGTGGCTGAGGGATGTAGAAAATGGCAACTTGTCAATGACTAAGTCAGAAAGATCTCCTTGACACCTATTAATGTACCAGAAAGATTTCAAGGTCTTCGGGCTGGTTTGTTTTTTCCTTCCTTGTGTACAGGGATGCCATGTGGCCATTCGATTCCCTTACCTCGTTATATGGTAAGGAATTTTATTTGAATTCTATTTTTATGGCTTGAAGGATGACAGGTGGCATTTTGACAAACCCAGGTTTCTGTCCCCCTCAGGCAAAGGTCAGGTTCACAGCCACTGGCTCCTTCCCTGCCTGGCTGCGTGCCCTGGGAGGCCTGCCCTGACTCTTACTTGATGCCAGGACCTGTGCAGTTGTACTGGTATTATTAATGCAGCACCTCATATGACACTGAGCCTGTTATGCAGACATCAAGCAGGACAGATACTGTAAAGAAGAAATTCTACTATTAAGAATCTATAGAAAGCAAACGGGCTACAACATTTTCTGCATGTGCATCAGCCAAATTAAACCCCAAGTATATTTATCCATTCAGATTTTCCAGATAGATACCTAGCTGGTAAAACATTTCCTAGAGAAGGCCTGTGGGGGTGTATCCATCACCTCTGCAGGGCTTGTCTGGGAGCTGGCTGCTCAGCTCGGATTTCTGCTTTCTTCTGAATGTGAACCACAAAGGGAGCTGCTCAGCCATTACACTGTTTGCTCTGTGCTCAACGTGGCCAGAAACACTATTTCAAAATGAGATCATTATGCAAAAACCTTCAGAAAACCTCGGGGATGGAAGAGAGGGGGAAGGAGGGAGCAAGATGAGTTGGCTCACAGATGCAGTGGGAGAGACCGGGCACTTACTTGCAAGGCTGGAAGAAGTGCTGGGAAAGGGGTTGTAGCAAGGGCGTTGTAGGGGAATGTTGTGCAGTGGACGAGGAGGTATTGCATGGGATTTTATGCCCAGGTACCTACGACCTTGGAGGGGACATCTGAGTTTTCTAACATGAGATGGTCGAATAGGAAGCTTTGATAAGTTAATAGGATCATGTTGGTATATTATACAGGCATTTTCTGTTGAGTCCAAGGATGATAAGCTGTGAGTTAAGAAGGCCAGATACAGCCACCCTATGTATATCCATAGATTATAAAGCTAGCAACCTATTGCTGTAATAAAATAAAATAAAATAAACCCCCAGATATTCTAGGCATTAAATCATATCACTGTCAGCTGAAAATGGATGATAAAGATAATGAGTAGATCCTTCATTTTGTAATCTGTCTTGGAAATCTCAGTGGGCTTTCCAAAACTTCAAAAACATTGGAAATGTTTCGTCAGCCTAGGATGAAGATTACTGACAGAACAGCATGTGAAAAGCTTGTTGGAAATTGCTGTCTAAATCATTACCCTTTCTGTGCATAAAAAGTGACACTCTGAAGAGCGTTCAAGTATAGAAAAGACAGAATTTATCTACAGGAGTTTACTGAATTATAAAAAGACATTAGGCTATGTTCTCAATATCAGTCAGATTGCCATATGGAGAGGAAAACCATGGCTCTGTTGCCTCAACTTTTCCTGTAAATTTTAGCCCTGGTTGGAGATACATTTTATTGTGCAGCCAGAGAGCTAAACTCTTACTGAGGATCCTTTCTGTAATTCAGTATTGATAGTAAAAAAGTCAGTAGTAAAAACCACAGAGATTCTTCTCTCTGGGACTCTTGCTTTGCTTTTCTTACCAGTGAATGTACCAAACATTTTTTTTGTCTTTGATTTCACACACACAACACCCACACTTCTTTATGCAATGTCCCTTATCAGGAGCTTCTGCGGGTGTTGTCACACAGCGTTTGTTGGCAGCAGCGGCTCGCAGCGTGGCATCCATCTCACCTGGTCCTGCTTTCAGCTCACACAGGTGCACACCTTCTCAGGCAGGTTTCTGTGTGTTTAGCTATTTTACCCTGCTTTTATTTCTGCTTTCATTAACCAGCATATGTATGCTATTACATATTTCGCTGAAAATCAGTCTTCACAAAAACAGTGTTTACAGTAGCGATAGTTAAATCTCATACTGGCAGACAGAGCATGACTCATGTATCTGGGATGGGAGGTAACACAGGATCTTTCTGAGCTGTGTAAAATCTTTTCCCCAGGCTGTCAAGGGTGCCTATAACCTTGGCTAATGAGTCTCCAAATGTCACTGTGTTAATGATCTCTTTTCAGCTCAAACCATAAGCCATGGCCGTCTATTTCCCATGACATAGATAGATAGCTTTGTGTATAGACTGCACCTCAAACCAAATGGGAAATAGCAAATAGTAATAACAATTATAGTGGAAACTATCTTCCACAAAAAGGCTCAGAACATCATATAATAGTTACAAAGATAAGCCGCAACAATTATTAAAAAAACCCACCAAACCAGGAGCTTGTACCATGCACTTTATTTGTTCAACCTAGGAAGAGGTAAAACTTCAGCCTTCTCTTTTGCCTCCTTGTGTGCCTGTGCAGTAGCAGTGGTTCTGGCCACCACTTGCAGCTGTGGCTGTGACCATGTGGTGGGGATTTGTGGAGTGGGACCTCAGAGAGCCACCCTTCCTGATGACACTGCCTGCTGCTGGCTGTGTGGCCACTCTTCGTCTGCAACCCTGGAGAGAACCGCCCAAGTGCCCAAGCCTGCTTCAGCCTCACTGGAAACATTTCTCTAGTGTTCAGAGCAGCAAGGCAAAGAAATGCTCATACTCCTTTCAGGGCTTGACAAGCTTAATTTCGTAAAGGCTTTTTGCATTTGCCAGATTTACAGTAGCTGATCGGGAGCTGTTTATGCAGGCGCAGCTTGGTCCCCGAATACCTTCCAGGCAGTGTGCTATCATGTACTTGCTTTGTATAGCATGCTTTTTACACAGTGGGTTTTCAGTAGATTCACTGAGTACAGTCAAGCTGTCACGCATCAAAGAAAGGGACAAAAACCCCAAAGTATTATTTGTCTTTTCAGAGTCCTTCCAAGCTAAAGAGGCTGCCCCCCGTAGCACACAATGACAACACTCAATGCTGAGTCAGATCTTGCTCTTGAAATATGTATCTGTGTACAATTACCACTGTCCACGGTGAGGGCTGGCATGAGTCACGCTGACACGATGACAGAAATATCGGGGCAGATAGTCTGCCCAGTGTTGGTACTCCCTTCATTAAGTTGTGCAAAACATTAGCAGAGAGCTGTGTGGATGCTGAATGCAGAAACTGGTGGGATACAAGTTGACATCAACATGGGGAAGAGAAAGTCAATAAGATTAGAGGGGACTGCCCTAATAATCAAGCTTTTCACTCACTAGGTTTAACTTGCTTTTTCAGCTCCAACCAGACTGTATTGCTTAACTGGGCAGGTGGTTCAAGGGGATGACTTTAATCTGTGGGAAAAATAAAGAGAAAATGCAGTGACCTCTTAGAATAACTCATCTCAGTATACAGAGGCTGTTTCTGAAGATCACTTAAAAAACAGGTGTCTAGTGACCAAAGTATTTTTCCTTCTTTCCCACTCTCATGTTAACCAAAAGAAATACAGATGCTCGTCTACCAACCTCTCATTAATGTTCAAAGGCACTTAACTCCTGTTTTTGCCTTTGAAAATCTTCCCCCCCCAATAGCTAATACATTTCCAGCAGTCCTTCATGCTCAGCATTTATCGCATACCCAGTAAGCCATATCTTCTCTAGCTTCTGTGCTGACAAGTGTTAGCCCTATCTTTCAAAAAATTAATAACCACAAAGACACATTTCAACTTAACAGAAGCTGAGGATTGTCTTGGTTTCCCACAGCAACCATGAGGAATCCTGGAAGAAAATGGATCAAATTAAAACAATATATGGCTAAATAGTAAGTAGAAGTATCATTGTCTTATTTCTGGAAGATGGCTGCACAGTTGTTAAGATGGGATGTGTTTTACCCACCAATTCCTCTAAACTATACTAATTAAGAAAAAAAAATCATACTCCAGGAACACTTGACCCATTTTGGATAGAAAGCAAAATTGATGGGTCAAAGGAAACTAGTGTGCACTTTCACTCCTGCATGGCACTTTACTGATGCATTTTCTAGAAAGTTATGCAAAAAACTAATTCTGTTTTTCCCGATTGGGGCATTGTCAAAAAGATTATACATTCAACAGTTAAAACAATCTATGGTGCAGATAACAGCAAAATATTGATCTAGGTACAACAGGGATTTAATAGGTCAGCTTTCTTTAACACTATTCTTGGCTAGTAACATGAATACCTTACAGCTTTCTATTGCTTTTATGGCTGCTACTTGTTATTTCATCACAGGATTGTTTGGGAGAACCTGTGATGCTCTAAAGAACTACTGTAAAGAATACAGACAGCAGAGAAGATTTTTCCAAGAACCTTATGGTCCTTCCCCAAAGACAATCTGTTCTTTGCAGAGGATAAGCAAAGTACATTAACGAATGATGCTAACTTTTGAGAAAGTGTGAAACCAAACAGGGTTTAAATAGATCAGGTGCTTGGACAGAAAATAAAGTAGGACTAAATTTAGCAATACTTAGGTTAATAAATCAAGAGAAAATCCCAAATTTTCAATAAAGTAGATCAAGCTTGAGAAAATATACAGGTTTTACATTACCACCTTATTTTGAGTAGGAATTGATCGCAATCTATTGAATTCAATGAGGAGAGCAAATGTCCCTCTTGATAAGCTAACAAATTGAATTTCAGAACATAGCTGCTATCTTTATAAGCTCAGGAGAGCAAAACTCTTCTCTCCGTATAGTATATTATATTGCTTTGGTTTTGCTCCAAACGCTTACCAGGGGAGAACACAACCAAATCCAAATGCCCTCTGTAGAGTTTCTCATTTTGGATAGGCTAGATGCTTCTGTGTTCACTGGACTGAATAGTGTGAAGCATTATCAAAGAACGGTTTGGGTTTGTTGTTTTTTTTTTTGTTGGTTGGTTGGTTTTTTTGTTTGTTTGTTTGTTTTTGTGGAAGGCATCATAATACCCAAGTCTTTTATTTCCAGTTATGTGCATTATTGAAACAAAGCCAAAGATGACCTCTTTCTTCTGCTGGTTCTGTTCAAAATCATTGCAAGAGAAATGTGGCACTGAAATTTTATATTTGCTTATTTTGGTTTTGCTAAATGCTTCCTCCATCCTTTCTATGCTTTTCTGTCCTCCGATGACAATTACACTAATTACTGCCTACAGGGTTCTTCCCCTTTGGCTGGGGCCTGGCTTAAAATCTCTTTGCCACCAGGGAGCAGTCTGGACTGAGCAGTCCTCTCTCACGGCACTGAGCAACTCGTGCCATAAGGCACATCTCTCTGCATCACTGGGACCTGCTCAGCCACCACCCCAACTCCATAGAAATATTCCCATAGGCCTGAGTAGAGGTGGATGAAACCTCTTGCCTCTCACAGACTCTCATCCGGACTGTCCTCGTATCCTCTATCACAGAGATCTTTGTTCTGATCCATGTCTTACAGGCATATGAACTTCAGGTTAGTCTCTATGCACAATTTAATACAAAGAGCATGGTATTCTGCTTTCACAAATAAACAGGAAAGAAATTAAACATTAGGTACTGGCTGTTGAACTTACCATCAGCTATTTTTGGAACAATCTCTGACTAAAACTACGTAACAATGGAACTTGCATAATGGAATTTACTTTACTCTGCATTATAATATAAATCTCCATCTTATAACTCCAGCCACAGCATTTTGTATCAAAATAGCTGATGATGCAAACCAGATTTCACTACTGCTGAGACCTTACTCTCTGATCTTTCTTCCGTTCATTTGGAAAAAAAAATATACAATTTCCTTCCAAATGTCTCCCCCAGAAGCTTTTAAGAGATAAACATTTCCCCTTCCTTTATTCTAATGTAAACTTGAACCCATAAAATTTCGTTAGAAGAGTGTAAATCTTTCCCCCCCCCAGAAGTTATCTGCCGTGTTTCTTCTTATCCTTTGGATGACTGCAGTAATTTTTATACTATGCTGTCGGGAGTGTAATGTTAAGTGCTTCATTAATGATGATTTGTGCCATTGAAAAGCTTAAAATGGGCAGATCCTGGCAAGAGCCTGACATTATTTATTTTCATTCTTTGTATTAAACTCGGCAAAGAGCATTTTAAGAGCAGTTTTGCTTCTACTTGGCAATGCTACAAGCAATACTTCACATGCCATTGCCTCAGAGACAACATTAATCAGGAGAACAATAATAATGGCTGCACACATTGCTAATAAATATTTGCATTTATTTGTAATAAAAGGCATACATTTCACCGTGTGAAAGGAAGGAGATAAGTAAAGAGATGCTTGTCTGCATTTGGAAATTATGATGATTCCAGATATTTGCTGCTTGAAGGGTTAAGAAATGATAATTGGACCTCAAGGACCCAGGCCCGACAGAGCATGGTGCAGCAGTGCAGCGGAAAGCAAATATAAGTGGAAGCTAGGGGATATGCTGGGGCTCCCTGGCATACCCCACTTCAAAAGAAAACCAGGGGATCACACTTTGGAGGTGGGGAGGGATAGGGAGGAGCAGGAGTTGGGAGGGGATGCCTCGATGCTCTGAGGTGCAGATGGATTTAGCTCCTGACCTGGCTCCTGGATTGGGACCTGGTCCTGGATTTGGGGGTGTCTACCTTGTTACCTGCCTGGAGACTGAACCAGGGACTGGAACTCATGCTAAAATACAGATGGGATAAAACAGTCACAGCACAACTTAATGTACGAAAACTGAAAGACTTTTTTAACATTTCGCTGTCTATTTGAATAGTAACTTTTTCTTTTTATTCTCCCCACAGTGTATTGTAATATAAGAGGAAACAGGCTCATTTTTAAGCAAAATTCTTTGTACTAAGACCAACACAAGGTGGTATAAAATGCATATGCTTTTGTTGCTTAACTACAATTTTTGCAAGATGTTGTAAAAATATGAAATTTATTGGAAACAAATTGGGAAGAAGCGTATCTTTTTGTCTATTTGATATATAAATAGAGATTTTACTACAGCTCAAATATCACATGACATCATTTAAACACCACGCATAGGGAATATCAAATGCTAGGTAATTTTATTTTTGTGTTTTACTTGACTCTGACTACATTGCTCTAGGCAGACTGGGGCTTAAGTGTGTATGTTAGTAAACTGGAGAGAATTACTTCTGAAGATTTGAGGCTCTTGTCAGTGAACTCCAAGATGGCTTCTGGAGTCAAAGAATGGGAATAAGCTGCCTTTCACAGTCAGAAAAAAAAAAAGGTTAAAAGTGCAGTGACCCAAAAATCAGTTTTAGGAGCAGTATTAAATAACTTTGCAGAACAGGAAAGGAAAGGTCAAACACAGTATTAAAAGGCTCTGAATTAAATACCCGAGAGAAATTATATTGTTAATAAAGACTGTTACAACCCCTTTATCAATAGTGTTTCTTGGAACTTTGAAGAGACCAGATTGCCTCTGCAATGTAAAATGTCACCGGAAAAATATTTATGTAATCAGCATGGATTAAAATATATGAATCTTTGCCTGGCTCAACTCAGCAGCAATAATTTTCCAGCACACATCTGCAGCAGTCAGATACCAGCCTATCTGGGTCTGTAGTTCATACTTCCGTCATTCATTGGTTCCCCCATACTGGAAAAAAACCCAGCAATCTGGTTTAGAGAGTGAAATTCTACAGAAGTTACAGTTCCCACAATAGAAGTACTAACACAAGGCGAGATGTAAGGGGCCCTCCCCAATTTCAGTGGCCAGACTGCTATTTATTTCAGTATGACTGGGGAAAAAACACACACACAAATGGGCTAACGACAGAGGAATTATTTACTACAGATTGTATTTAATTTTACACTTAATGAACACAAGTTATTTAATTTAGCAGTAGAGAAACAGAGTGAACGAGGAGGTACTTGCCGCAGGAGCGGGAAGTGACCCCAGGAGGAGAGGAGTCTGCAGGAGGGAAGGGGAAGGAGGGAAGTCCAGCTGGAAGAGCATACCAGTGCCAGTGCCTGCGAAGGAGAGAGAAGCTGGGATCCCCCACAGCTACCACACTTCTCCTGTCAAGAAATAGATTAACTTCTTACTCTGTTTGCAGGATGCAGCAACCTTGACATACTGCTAGTCCGTGGGACGATATGAAAGAACAATAAAAGAAAGGAATGTGTTCACTCTAATTGTCAGGGAAAAAAAGCTAGCAAAAAGCAAAGATATTTTGTGAACTAAAGCTTGTCAGGGAACAGGCCCACCTTAAGAGTTGTCCTGGTGGTGCTATTCCCAACAAATCCAATTGATCTGAAGTATTGACATTTATATCCAATATTATGATGACCTCACGTCAGCAACAATTTGCCAGCAGTGTTAACAATGGCAGAACTGATACTCAGAAACTCCCAAAACATTTAAAGCAACACAGATGTCATATGTCTACCCCCAGTTACCAGTACAAGACATTAACAAGCTCAATGATCAGTTTAAAAGTTTTAGAAAGCCTATATATATATCCATTTGCCTCTTGACTAATGAAACTGCCTCGTGGGTTCATTTTCCCCTCCCATTTTCTCCACCTAAAAGTAGCAGTTTAGGAGTCTTATTTCCATTACAGATGCTGTTGGTGCATAAAGTGAGAGTGCCTGTGGAGAAAGCTCTGGATTAGATGTGCTCCCTGTGGAGTGCTCAAAAACCATTTCTGATAAAACATGCTATTTGAATTATTTCTTCTTTGTAAAGAATCTTATGCAAAACTGTGCTGCAGTTTGGTCACAGTACACGAAGTCTGCAGTGTCCAACGCTTGACGTACTAAGAGAAGCTACAGCAGTGCTGGGTAAAGGCCCAAGTACAGGGTCTGCTCAGGAAACTGCACAATCACAAACGGAGATCTGTGGAATTTTTCAAATGAATAAATTACTCTTGTGAAAGGTATCTATATAGGAATCAATATAATTCGTCAATGTGTGCTGAATTTCATAAGTCGTTTAGCCTTCCACACCTTCTCTCCTCCCCAACTAGTATGCCAAATTGCAAGTTTTTTAAACCATATTTTTACCTGGTTCTTCTCCCACCATAAACCTGGATGTCTTTGCGTATTTCAGATTGACCATGCTGTGGAAATCTCTATTGTTATATTTTAACATATCAGGGAGCTGGGTAGATAAGGAAGATCCTGTACAGGCCCACTATGAAAAAAGGCTGAAGTAAATACTCAGTTCATGTAAAGTATCTGAGGCTCCATACACAGAGAAAACAGGATGAATGTCCCAAAGGAGGGAAACGTTTCAGGGGGAGTTAGTGCCTCATCACCTTAGTCACCAGAGACTCAGCTATAAGAAATTAATCCTTTGGAAACCAAATTTCATTAGTTCCAGTCCTCACAGCACTAGAATCTAACTAAAACTCCCTGTCTTTTATGTGTCAAATGAGGTTTTGAGATTAAATGGATGTCTCCCTCTCTCACCGCCCCCCATATACACCACAGGTAAATACCCTGAAAATTAAAGATAATGTTTAATCTCAAATGCAATCTTCCTTACTTTAGGAAGAACACTGAAAAATACTTCTTTAGTCTTCTTTAGGGTCACCTGACTCTATTTTTTTCCCATCCTTTATTTCTTTACCATGATTTAAAGTATTTTATTTTCAGAGTTTCACCCAGAAGCTGGAGTTCCATCTGCTTTGCCATGATTTGTGCAGAACAGCACAAGTGGTAAAACCCGTCTTTTATTTTGTGTAGTGTCTGTAAAGAAATACCCATTTCCTCCCATGACACCAGACCAGAACTGCTCCTTCTTACTGGATCCCATGATCCAGAAGGTGTGGGAGCACAGCATTACTTCATGTGCAGTCTTCAAATTTGGGCAGGACTGGAACTGGTTAGAGCTGTTCTGCCAGACTCACCTCCTGTTGTCTGGCAGAGGAGGCGATACACTTCAAAACTGCTGTGTGACCAGAGAAATAGGAAGAGGCTGAAGGAAGACAGAATACTCTGCCTTTAACTCTGATAAGAAAAAGAGAAAGGAAACAACAAATAGTATTGGTGATGTGCTGTTTTAAACCCCTTCAAAAGCTAGTAATAGAAATAATGAGGCCTTTTGGTTCCTATATTTTTTGCAGATAACAGATCGTGGCCTTGTACAGGTAGACAAAAGGGTGCTCTGAAAATGCTCTCTGTAGCCTGGGAACTGTGTGGCTACAGCAGGTCCACCAGTGCCTTTGAACTAACAAGCCTCTCTGCTGGAAGGGTCACTGCCACACTGATGGCTGCATGAAGGTGACAGATGATACAGCTTTTGGCTTATGACAAAAAATGGGCAAAGTAACATCATGCCTCTCTGCAAAATCTGTGTCCTTTCTCACCTACATGCAGGCATCATATATCAGTCTTGAAAATCACGAGGGTTTTTTGTCCTTATCAACAACAGGAATGTTACCAGGGTCTCAGCACTCTGGAAAAGCAGGAGGAGAGCAAACAGGTAAAGCAGAAAAAAATGGGAAGTAATCATGAAAACAGAACAGGGGGAAATGTCATCCTCATCTGAGAGGAAGAACTTGGAGAAGCTGAGAAAGCATGACACAGTGCTGAATGGTGGGCAATGTAGATGTAGGTGTTTCTCCTGTACAAGGAGAAACTTTGGGAGGCAACTTTTATCTCACAAAGTTGTTTAGAGGCATCAAAGCAATAAAAGAACAAAAAGCACTGTGCTGTAATGTGGCCTAAATCGGGTATATAATTTTTTTTAAGGTATTTCTGAAATTTTATTTCCTAATCATGGAACGTCATGGTTCCCTGGCAAATCCATGAAATATGGGTTTGCCAAGATCAGTAATGATTTCAATAGATAGACTGAAAGCTTTTATTCATATATTAAAGGGAAGGAAGTTTATTAAAGGAATTTTTCTTCCAACATTTTTACTTAGTCAACATAAATTCAATGATTTGTTGCAGTCTCAATAAAAAAGCCATATACTGTATGAATCAAACTAATTTTCTCTTTCAAACACTGTTTTTCTTATGAAAAGTATATCTGTAAAGCCTGAATACTTTTCCACACTTTGACTACAGAAAATGAAGAAAGCCATACAGATCCGGAATATCAACACACCACACATGAAATGACTGTGTGTCTACTTTAGTATTTTAGTTTGGACCAGGATTGCATTTTTGTCTGCACTTACTGCACCTCACATCAGAGAATTGTCTTGGAGGACAATTGAACTAGGTTCCTTGATGAAAGCCAACTTGCACATACTGTCCTGGAGTGTACATAAGGCACTTCAGCTGCTAATGCGCAATTAATCCATAAAGCTAGGGTAAAGGTAGTCCGGCATAACCCCCTCTGAAATGCTTATGATACGTACGACAGGTGCTCAGCATCAGCTGCTTCAATCAGCAGATCTGCTCCCATTGTTTTGCACTACTTGCTAAGACATAGCTTAAATGTGCCAGCACCCTACGCTTGAGGGAACACCTAACCCATGGGGCTAAAGTGCATTTCCCTGTTCTTCGCTCTGTACACCCACCGTGGCCCTGTTTGGTTTGTGTGCCATGGTGAGACCTTAGTATGCAACGTAGCGGGGAGATCTGGACCCATGACCAGGGGCTGATGTATGGTGTATCTCAACAAATACCTGGGTTGGAAAACTCAGGAGTCAATACGGTTGGGTATACTATGCTAATAGAGGCCACCTGACCCGAAGCGTAGCCACAGATGATAAGAAATAACTGTTCCTATGCTTAGTTGGAGGCACAGAGGATGAGTTATTTGGGGCCAGAAAGTTTGTCTTTATGCAAAAATATGTCTCCTGAGCATCCCACATGTTATTCTCTATGGTTTTTGTCTGACAAATGTAAAGCTCTGCCTGATGCTTTTCAGAAGTCACAGCTGCCTTAGACGATATCTGTTCTGAATATACATCAATCATTCCTACAAACTCTGCTTTAAATTCAAATTAAATAGATAATGTATGAGAAGCCATAAGTTACTGGTCGTGTGTACAAGAATGTACTTTCTTCAAGGCAATCACTAAATTAAGGAAAAATACAACAGAGAATACAGGGAAGACCCCAATTTACTAAAATAATCTTTTCTTTTTTTCACTCAATAAGAAGTCTGCCTTCTCAGGTGTAAGGCCTCATTCCAAGGGCTTTATTTTTAATGAAAAGAAAACACCTCAAGGTTAGCCTTGAAAAAACACATTGTAGTATATAATCGCACTAGACAGACAGCTTTGTTAAATGATTTTTCCCTTCATAGATTTCTCAGGCTTCTTATACTGTGTGTGTGAGCAATACAACGCATAGAGAAAACACTTTCATTCTGGACACATAAAAAGAGGTAGGAATGCATATCACCATATAGACATTTGTACTCACTCATAAACATACATGTATACTCACATATGCTGCCAAATAATCTTAAGCATATCTCTTTTGCCATTCTAGTGTGCATACAGCTACAGAAGTATCTGTTCCTATATAATTTTGCCCATCTATATTTCTTTCTACGAATGATAAATAATTAGTGGTGTAGCTATAAAGCTTATGTATTTCTAGCCAATGACATCTTCAAGGTCCCTCTGCTGCCTACTGCTTGACCTTGGTTTAAAAGCACACAGAATGAAAACCTTGAAACCAAGATCAGCAGGATTCATTTTGACAGAAAACAGATGCAGCACAATAGAGAAAAACACACATTTAATTTTAATCTTTTTTTAAACAGCCTATTACCAGTTCTTAAAAAAATCCTAAGGTACAGGCTGTCCTTCACACAAGTAGCAGACGTTTTAATACTCCAACTACATTTGGACTGGATAGCATTGTAATGACAATAACTATAGCCCTGTCTACATTATTCCTCCCTTTAGACATGGTAGCAGGAGAACATGTATGTACCTGCAGAAGTAACATAACAAAGGGTTATGGCCTTAAGACGAGCCTTCTTAATCAAAGATTCCCAACTTCATAAAAGTACAATAAGAAGCATTTGTTTTCATAATACTTGGACAGGGAGGTTATGAGACTGCAATATAGACAGATGATACACAGTGATGTGAGCTTAAAGATACTGCTTTTGTCTTACATTACTTTTCAATTTTATGTTCTGTCTCAAGCCAGCTAATCTTAGGTAGGACTTAACAGGCTCCTTGTTTTCTGAAAGGGAATGAAAACAATTACTTTACAAAGTGGGGAACAGATTTTGAGATCATGTCACATAACACCGCTGCGGGTCCGTATGAAACGGTCAAAATCATGCTTGGCTCTCCAGCTCCCACTTGTCCATGGGAACTGATCACTGAATAGAAGTCTGTCTCAAGTCTTCCCACTGGGATGACTGCTTGCCCCTCTGCTATTCAGTGCTTTTATGAGGAAGAAAATATAAACCTTTGCTGATATTGGTTGTCAATGTCACAAGATGAAAGCCGTGCTTAAATAATAGAAAGAGTCAGATCATTTGTACAAAGTGGCCTGGATTGCTTAAGCTGCTCATGACCAGAGAAGGAATGTCTTAATACTGCTAGAGCATAGGAACAACGAATATAGGACAGTGTTTATGAGGTTATCCTAGAACGCAGCAACGCTTAAAAGAATTAATTTAGAATAATGGTAAAAAGGACTAGCATTGTATTTGGATTAAAAAAGAGGGACGTATTAAGAAGTAGGAAAAGATACCTATAATGGTATTTGTAGGAAAAATACAGGGAGACAGTGTACATATCCAAAGTCTGTTTTTCGTAAGAGTATGTGAGGATGGTTTGTAAAGACAGGAAGGTCCTGAAGACCTTTCTAATGATTTGGGTAAGTTAAAGAATCGTAACGTGAGCATCTGATTTTTGGAGGCACATGAAAATTAACTACATTACAGAAATAGTTGAAGACTCAATATAACAATATTTATTGATCCTACTTTGACAAAGTAAAGATGGTTAACAAATTTTAAAAATGAGTGGAGTAGATTGCTTTGACAATGGAATCTTTCTTTCTGTCATGCCAGAAGACATTTCTGTAGCGGAGAGGCCTATTCCTTCCTCTTACACAGGTAAGCATTGTAGAATCTGTTAATCCATGACTCAACCTTTCTCGATTTATGTCTATATAGCCATTTTTCAGCACACATGCACAACCTTTTAGAAATTTCATGTATGCAGATGGTTAAAGAATTTCTGAACTTGTACCCTTCTGTGAATCACACAGAACCAGCACACGGGCTTCCAGAGGTTTCTTCATCACACATTAAATATCACGCCATTCTCTTTTCTGCAGTGGACATCTTCATGGACCTCAAATCGCTGATGTAGTCTCTTTTCAAACCCTTTCTCAATTTTTCTATTTATCCAATTCAGTGCTAGCCTGACGACAGTCTTAGCCCTATAATTCAGCCCAATACCTGCAAATGCAAGAACAGCCTGATGTTTTGTTCTTCCTCCTGGTGTTTTCAGGCATCACCATGTCATGGCTGGTCTCCCAGTTCAGCACAGAACAAACTTCTCTTTCGCCTTTTAATAGGAAAACAGAAACTTTAATTCTCCATTTCCTTAGGCATCACTGTCTCCAGGTATAGCCAGAGAGTCTTTGTCACACCTATTTTAGTAAGCTGTTTTTCATCTTTGTTTCCATTCCTGTGTATATACACACACACAACATACATTCACACCCATACCTGGGTATTTCTGAAGCTCAAAATTTTTTAATTGCAAAGCTAAGTAAAATTTAAGAAAGAAAGTGCTTAGTTTATTCTAGGAATATGGTTATGTATAGTTTAATAGGAGGCTTGTCTGTGTATCTATATAAAATATACATATAAAATATACATATAATGTTGTACATTAATGTTTTACTATACACAGCCCTTTTTTATTTCTATTTTATTCCTTATGCATTGAACTTCTCTGTGAGAAGAAGTGCAGATAATAATGAGAGCTTTAAGCACAAACTGTCTGATAACGACAAGAACAATGAGAAGAGAAGCAAGACAGATAAGAGAATAAAGACATTGGAAGAAAGGCAGAAAAAATCCTGGAAATCTGCACACAGGCCTGGGAGCATATTATTGAATCTGAACCATAAACTATATTTAACGTAATTTTATCCATTGTACCTAACTACAAGGGTGAGCGCAGGCAAAGGTAGGAAATATTTCTATGAATTGTTATGCTTACTGTTTCTCTCTTCTATTTCATTTTATTATTAACCACTTTAAACTAAATTAACTTTTAGTTAAGACCTTTTTGTCTATAAAGCTATAAAGCCCTATAGCATGTTTTTGAAGGCAAAATAAGCTCCTAACCTGAGAGATGAGTAAGAGGAGCCTGAGGTCTTTTCATCAAAGCAGCCTAAAAATGGTGCATTGCGGACTTCAGCTAAGATAGTGCAGTTAAAGGGAAAGTCAACTAATCGTAGGAAGAGAAGAACAAAGATCAACATTTTTTATAAATTAGATTTCTAAATTATTGTGTGGGATTCACAGTTCACAGTTCTGGGAAAAGGTTAAAGCAAGAGATTTTATTATGCAAGAACAAATATCTCTTGGGAAATTCATTGCTGTTTAAAAGATGCTCTGACAAGTTTTCCACCATTAGGCTGCTGGAACAAAGGCTGTGGACCAGTCTCCTCGCCAATAGTTATCGTCATGTTGGTTACGATTACTTCTGCCTGTACTGAAGCACCATAAATTAGCTAGCACGTGATGTATTTCACCCTTTAAAACAATTGAATCAGGTGTTACAGATTATTTCCCCCCCCAACTGGTCTTCACGGGCTTATGCACTTGGCAAAACCTTTGATTTGTATTTTACTTTTAGAGTGCTTCTTTAAGCTACTTAATCATAAGTAGAAATTTCCCCTTGGAAGCTGCTTATGTTGTTTCTGAAGAACTGTTCATGAATAGGGCAGGTGTCAACTTCTTATCTTTTGAAGTGGTGTAACTCAGAGAGACTGTTTCAGCTTTGAATTAACCTGCAGCTCTTGTAGGCAAACACAAAGCACTGACAACTCTATAAATACAATAAAGACAACTCTATAAATAAAGACAACTCTATAAATAGACACCAAGTATTCATACACTCCAAAATGTGTACTGATCACTGAAAAATAAGAAACGGACTTCAGAACATTGAAATACATAGGAGACACTTTTAAATAGATTCTTGTAGCAGTTTAGAGCTTAGAAGAACATTCTCAAAAGGCTTGATTCGAAAGGAAAAGATCAATACCTCTGATTTTTGAAGTAACACTGACAGCTTCATTTTACTGACATCATCTAGATTATAATTTGGTAACAGGTTGGTTTTTTATTTTTTAAATGAGGGTCTATGGTAAGTCCTACATTACGGTGAAATAAAATGAGACAGTAGCTTTGGCTTTGTTTCAGATCTTAAGACAGAATTTGTTATATTTATGATTTATCTTGAGACTAATATGTTCAGACTATCTCAACATTATTTAATATTAACTTTTCTTCCAAAATAATACAATTTATGTAATATCTGAAATTATGGAGTAGAGCGTGAGGCTCCTGCTTATCGGCTGAGTTAAGCTGTTCAGTGAGGTAGACTTCAAGCACTTAGAGATTTTTAATAAATTAACAACCCGAATCTATACTTCCCACTCATATGTTTCTATGGGCTTTGCCATACCTCTTTACTGATAGTGGAACTGTGCTGAAACTGTAACGGCAGCTGAGTTAGAAACCGCATGGAGGCTGACTGAAAGCTACTGAGCCAGCTTGTTGCAAAGAACAGAGTCCCCTTCCCTCCTTCTCTCTGCCTGGCCCGTGGTGACGTCTCTCCTGGTCCTTGGCAGGCAGCTCCCGGACTCCAGCACGTGAGTTGTACTATAGAGCCCTTACACTGCTTGAGAGCTTTATTGCTTGTGTCTCCAGTGAGCTTTATTATGGTGTCAGACACGCCTCTGGACATTCCTAGCCATGAAACACTACCAGTTCAGTTTCCAAAGCTGTTCTGTGTAATAATGGCCTGAGACAGAACCAGCATTAGAGAGCTTCGGAGACCTCAGGCAGCTGCCTCCTTTGTCAGGTGCTTAGCTCCAACCAGGTAATAAAGTGACTTGAGACCTGAGAATCTATAGTTAACTGTAGCATTACATTTGTTCTATATTTATACAATAATCATAAGTCACTTCGGGCAGTCCATTTTCAGGAGATGACTGCCTTGCTCCCCAGACTGAAATCTCTATTCCCTCAGCCTTGTGACTCATAATGCACCTTTAGTCATATTTTAACCTTCAGCACTGTACTCTCTGTCACATCTTATTGCTTAATACATGCTGTTGAGCGCAGCGACATCACACCACCAGATAAACCTCAGTGACTTCTGTATGAAAAGCAAGTTCACTTGCCTGGTTTTTAGTAAGAGTTCTCCGTTAATATGAATGCTTAATATGAATGTTCCCCTTTAATATGAATGTTGCGTGCATGCCCTTGACATACTTGCTAGATAATAATAACAATAATGTCTGTATACAGCAGGGTAAAACAGGGTACTTTTTGCCATATTATAAACCTACGCTGCTTTAGTGGTTTCATCTCATTAGATGTAATAATTCTTTTTTCAAAGTCACTTGAGCTATAAAGCACAATAGATTTGGGGGTGTTTCAGGAATTACTGGATTTCTTTACATTCAGAGACACCTCCCCTACCTTCTACATACTTTGTATAGAATCTAGTGGAATAACAGTAGCTGAGGAGAGACAAAGGAGCCCTGAAATGCAGTTGGTATTTCAGATGTATCAATAGTTCAGTCTATGGCTTTACAAACCATATGGCTTTACAAAATTGCATTCCATGGTAAACAAAATGTCCTATGCTATTTCAAAGATGAGAAGCTATTGAGGAATATGCTATGGGGTTGCTAATCCTCATCAAATATTACATTAATAAAAAGATAATGGGAATTTACCTTATATAATCTTTAAAGACAAATTTTTTTTCCAAATTTTTATTTTGTTGTTTTCACCCCTTGGAAGGAACCTATTTGTTTTCAGAAGGGTATAAAAGTCCTGGGATCACTATTTGGACTCTACCATGCACGGGCAATAAGAGACCTTGCTGTTTATTACTCAGTGAGATCTCCTTTTTCTTTCACCGTTCCCTGATGTGTGAGGAGCTGTGACTTTCATTACCTGCTGTCCCTCTGGCTGGGATGCAGAGGTGACCCATTCACAGCTTTTTCTTGGAGACCTTGTTTTCTCACACATCTTGCTGCTACATTCGCTTGTGACCATGCCAGTGCTGTCAGGGAGCTTCCAGCTCCCACCAACTCCTTCAAGGCAGTGGCTGCCTCTCACTGTCCATGGCAAGCCCTGCCTGCCACTGCTCATTCCCCTTCCTGCATAGCTCTGCTATGGACACCTCCAAATTCCTCTGACCCCCCATTTGCCTCTCATGTGGTCACTAAGAGGGTTTTTCACACCAACCAACTTAAGGCATCTAGCGTGCCGTGCTCTCCTTAGGCTCCTCAGAGAGCAACTGCTGCCTCACCTACAGAGATTAGGGAGCTGTGCCTCCAGTGCAGCTGGATACAGGAGGTGCCTAAAACTATTAGAAGGAACAGCTGTCTTTATTAGTTTCCGAGATCTTAGACTACATTATTTCAACTTATCTGACATATGAACATGGCTCTTATTGCTATTATGGCTGCAAGTGTATTGATCATAATAACTGTATAATTTTAATTATCGCAATAATAAGAGTATATAGCAATAACAACAATATTAGTTATTTTTTCCATTTAAGTGAAAGACTTTATATTCTAAATATGGTAATATTTACTTTTCTACCACAGAAGAATGGATTGCTTTCAATATAGGCCAAGATTGTTTCCTAGTTAAACCCCTCAATCCATTTTTAGGAACACAATTACCGATTCTTGCTACTCTTAACTTCTGACAATAGGTTCATTTACGTGCTTACAAGGAGAAAATTTTTATAAATCTTGGTTTTCATTTTTAATGATGGCATAACTATCTCAAATTCATCATAAAGAATTAAAATATAATTTTCTGTTTATAGAGTGCAAGCCATGCATTTTCCTCAAATGAACATTAAATGTATCGCAGCTTTTACTGAAGTGTGACAGAATGCCACTCTGCAGTAAAATTTATGGTTAAATAAATAACAAACAGCACTGGATAGGGGAAAACGAGCAAGACAATCCAAATAGTTCATTCCAGGGACACTGCTTTTTTTCTAGATAAGAATTTCTTATACTTCATACTGATAATCTTTATGCATGGTATTTCACTAATGCAAAGAGAGAGATTAGAAACAGTCTTTCAACCTGCATTAATCTTTCATTACACAAGGAAACAGTATATCGTATCCAAAAAAAGAGCAGAAGATGCTATTGGCCAAAGACCCATTCAGATCTTCAGATTACTAATAAAGGAGAGACACAGATTCAGTAACAAGTTAAAAATTAATAGAATGTGCCTTGCCCCTTTTTTAATACTTTGTTTTAGGCATTCCTAATGGAGAATAAAAATATCTGTTGTATTTGTTTTATCTGTTGTATGCTGGCGAGGGTGTGGCAAGGCTGGTAATCTGGGAAGAATATTCAGTGACAAACACAGCCCTAGCAGGTGGCCAGTGCAGTCCAACTTTCGGCCTTTTGGGAAGATAAAGGTAGGGCCACATTCTCTACACTTCCCCATATTCTTTCAGGAAAGATAATGCTTTGTTCAGTGTTCACCTCAAGTATAATTCAACTCAGATTTCAGACCCTGCTCATAAGGTTATAAGTAAATTAATTGGAAAACCTTCTCCCTGAGAGTTATGGAAGTGAAGACCTCATTGAGATGATACGCTTTACTCATATCCTAGTGAGAGACAATGAGAGACTGAGTGGGATACTAGCAAGCACAGGCTTATCTTTGCAACAGCAGCCAAGGAAAAGCATCATTAAATTCTCTAGCCTTTGCTTCATTAGTAGGTAGTGCTTGTATTGACCACATATAATAATAGCCAGGAATGGGAGCTTGGCCAAACCTCTGTAGAAGTGGGCTGTGATGTGGGAGGCACGGATCACATTGCCGCTGCATGGGTTTCCCTGCAGACACAGCTCCCTCAGCTGCATTTTGTTTCAGTGGTCTCTCTTGCAAGTCCAAATGAGAAGATCCTTAGGAAAATGGCATCAGAGGCAAAGAACTGTTTTCCTGCTAACTCAGGTTGTATCTCGGCTTGAAGCACAAACCTCAGCCATTAAAGTTAAAACCAAGTGGCTGGCAGAGACGGCGCCATCCCTTTTAGGATGGGCTACAGCATGACTACATACGCCTAAACTGAGTTACTAAGCCCTTCGATTAATCAGAAGATTTGCAAATAGCTTTCTTAGCTTTGATCTGCTTGCTTTTATCCTTTTCTTGCTGCTTTGATGGATTGCCCAGACAGGATAAGCAAGTGACAAGACAAATACTTTCAGAGGTGGGAAAGTAACAAGTTCGCAGTGCAGAAGATGCCTGTCCTTTAGTGCTGCAGTCTAAATTTTAATTTAGGAACTCTTTTTTCTGGGAAAGAGCAAAAGGATGTCACCTTTCATCTGGATAACTGGATGTGTTTAAATTAGCATTTTAATTTGGATCTGGAGTAAACTTTTGAAGCAACTCTCTCAACCCTTCTTGCTTGTGGTGCTTTGGTGTGCACCATGGGACAGTCACAGGGTGTGTGGACTGGATTTCCTTCAGCTGGAACCAAACCCCCAGGAGTGATCCAGGAGCACACCTACTGTGCTTCAACCACTAACGGGCATTAATGGGCTCAGCTACAGTTAGACTGAAGAAAGGACACTCTGCCCTCAGAGGGTGAATGCCAAGTCTCCAGCTGTAATGGTTTCACTCTATGAGAAGGTTCCTATTGCCCTATTTGACTTGCTATGTGGTCGTAAGCAGATACAACATTTGTGAATAGTTCAAAGCCCAGACAGAGTAAGCAGTTCTTATTTACACTGCAATAAAGCTGTTGTGCTGCTTCAGTGTATATATATAGAGAGAGCACAAATATATAGAGGCACCTCAGGCTGGAGCTGCTTCTATCAAAGACAGACTTCCGTAAGACCAAAAAATTCTGAAACAAAGAGGAAATCAGGATTCCTGCATGGGGAGAGCAAATCTACTTTGCTTTCCTTGTTTGGAAGTGAGTTGCGTTATTATCAGTTAGACAGGCAGACCTATGCTATTTTCTAGGTGCATCCAAAGACTGCATATAGGCACCAACAGAAAAATCACATTGCTAGAAAGTGATCCCATCTGCTGCTGCAGATTTCACATAACAAACAGAAAGCCAGACTGAAGATCTAGAGCTTGAAATCATGTCAAGTGTGGAGGAGCAGAGGAAGACACTGAAAGTGGAAGTTCAATGGCTTACGAGGGTAAGACATCCAGATAGTAAAACAGAACATTGTGACACTGAGGCACGCAGGAGCTACAGGGCCTTGAGCAGCATTCAGGGAGGCACTGACAGACATTGACAGATGAAAAGATGATCAGGGTTGCTGCAATTGTCTTTAGCAGAAGTACCAGAAGTACCTGTAGCATTGCTCAGACTAGGAGAAGTGTCAACAGCTGACACACATTTCTGTGACTGGTAATGACAAGAGTAACATCCATCTGCTTATCAATCGGGGGAGACTCCTGTTTGAAATCTGAACTTACGCTGTCTGCCTGGTTTTTTTATCTTGGGCCAAGATAATGGAAACAGATGTAAAGGAGAAACGACAAAATATCAGCTTCCTCTGAATACGGTTAATGGGGCAAATGGCTACTCTATGTAAAACTTGATTTACAAGCTCCCTGAGAAGGTGGTAACAAGATCAGTGTGCATGTCTTGAGCCATCAAAGAAGAGATTGTGAAATTTTGCCCAGCTCCTCTTTAGACCCACAAGACGTGCGAGTGCTCAGCACCTTTCTGAAGTCCAGAGGGGATGACACAACCTGCTGTAGACTTTGGTGATTAAATACAAATATGTAAAGTCACTATAAAATGCTTTCCAAAACCTACTTTTACAGTCTTAATAGTTCTGTTCAAGGCTGAAAATAACTCTTGCTCTTTCATATGAAATTCATTAAGATGCTAATTAACAAATCAAACATAGTTCATTTAACAAGGACACAGTAAATTTTATTTTATTCAAAGTTTCACCTTGGAAAAAACCAACAATCTGCTCAAATCACACAGGACTTGCAAGTACTGGAAAATATGATACAAAAGAACTTGTGAAAATCACACAGCTGTACTGTTTCACCACATGCCTTCCCTAACTAGAAAAAAGAGGGTAGAAATTAAGAGTCCTGTTTTCTCTGCCAGTATTAAGCAAGGACTGATGACAAATATTATTGAACTGGATAATAAACAGCACTCTCTGTAATCTTAAAAATAACTACTACAATGTGGTAAAACATTGTGGCTCTATTAATTATTTGAATATAATTATTTGAAAAAAGCTTATTTTCTTTTAATTCTATGGGATTTTTCTAAAAGGTGAAACTATTTTTATACTATTTAATACACTTCAGAGAAAAATTATTCTTTCTCAACAGAAATTTCAGGGGACTAAAAGCTATTCAAACATTAATCTTTCGTATCATGCATCATTAGCAGGGCTCAAAACTCTCACATTCTACAAGGTTTTGGAGCACAGCTGTAGAATACCCAGAGCACACCTTCCAGTAGCAGAAATTAAGTAAGTGGTTGCATGGTTTCATAGAGATCTCAGCTCTATTATGCAAAAGGTTGCTCTCTAGAACAGAATTTTCACCCTTTCTGTTCCAGACATCAGCAGATCAGGTAAGCAAACACTCACTTTAAACCTGTGCTGGCATTGTTTGCTGGATCAGGACTGTAGCTGTGGTGCTTGATCTCTAGCAGAGCATTTCTGCTCAGAGGCACATGGAGATTCAGACAGGGCTGCCAGTGAAGTAGTACTGATTTTGTACCAGCTGTATTTATTTAAAAAAAAAAAGCTGTTAAACTCTTCTGTCATCTTTGAAAAAAAAAAAATCAAGGAACTCCCCCCAAGAGCCTTTTTCTTTGTAGCTCTGGGTACTCTGATTTGAAATAGAGTTTTACAAATGTACTCATCATAGAGAATTCTGAGTATTCCACTGGACATATATAAATAAATAGACAAAAATGTTCCTGTTAGACAATGAGACTTTAAAGACACAAAGAGCATTCAGGACTTTTTATAAGGCTGAGGAAGAAATATGTGAAGGAAAATGCCTACCATGTAACTGGTTTTTCATAGGTCAGAATAACCTCCTGAGTCTTAAATAATTGCTTGCGCAACTGTGTAGCCTGCTTGTGATGGAGGAGAGGGGGAAATGAGGGAACTAGCTGATTCCCTCTTTTCTTTCTCTAGAACTTGCTTACCACACAATCCTAAAATAAACTAAGATGAAAGGGACCTCTGGAGATCACCTGGTCCAGACTCCTGCTTAAAGCAGACTAGTTTTGATGCTAGATCAGGTTCCTCAAGCTTTGTCCAGTCCAATTGTGAGTAGCCATTTCACCACATCCCTGGGCACCCACCTACCAGCAGCACCAGCACTCGGCCTCTGTTAACCATAGCCCCAGGCTGAGTCTGAAGGAGCCTCTCAGGAAATGTATATCCCCTTTTCTCAAAGGATCAGAGAAGTTTAATTCTCCATCCCTTGCAACTCCATGTAGAATAGCTCCCCTGTCTCTGCTGGCTATGTGAAACAGAGATTTGGAGATGCTCAACCTCTTCCCATCCAATACAGTGAGGACCCTGTCCTGCTGCTTGCACACAGACACATTCTTGCTAGCTCAGGTAGCATAGTTTGAAGTGGTAAAAAAATGCGGTCTCCAATGCAGTCATGTCAGCAGGACTTCCTTACACAGCCAAAACTGCATTTTAGAAACATACCTTCCATTCCCCAAAATTCATGGCTTTATTGTGCTGGCTCTTCTAACAGAAACAATCCACAGACCTACCAGTATAACTGCAACTGTTTTCTGCCAGGGGAAGCACCTCCTAAGATAGCTTCCCTAAGATAAAGAGGACAATTTATTCTAGGAAAAGAATGCATACACGAAAATGACACTGATGCAACTGTACAGAGGGAGCAATAAGTTTCCTCAAGACCGATTCTTCATGGTACTTTCAAGACGGGTTGCCTGAAGTTAGAACCCTAAATCTATTTACTGGCACATAGACAAGTGACCTGATTTTCAGGAGTGCTTAGCGCTCAGCAGATTCCCTAGGAAAGAGTTTACTTTTTAGTCACTACTGCCACTTTCAGAAATACTGCAACACAGACAAATCTGGGTTGCAGAGTTTCTTCCAACTATTTACATATGGTAATATTTTTCTCTGCTCATCTTGCCTAAAAACAGAATAAATGCTACCAGTTTCATTGATTTTCATTCCCTTAACTGAAAAGAACCCACCATGCTTAAACAGCATCCCACAGTATGACTCTTCTCTAGCATCTGGGAAATGGTACAATCACAATCCTATCCCATGCAATATATGACTCCTCCAGGGAAAGAAAGTCAAGACCACAGGTAATACATTCTTCTTTTCTAGCTATTATAGACATTATTTAGTGCTGCATGCAACTTTTTGTTCAAGTATTTATAAATGGCTTTGACATGGTTGGGGTCACCAATTTGCTCTTCAGTTGCTAACATGACAGAGCATATACATGTCACTCTTCATTTAGGATTTCTGGCACTGTCTCAGATTAGTCCTAATAAAATATGAAAACAGTGCATTGTAGATTGTTACTGCATGGAGATTTTTGGAATGGTACATTAATATCTTTTCATATAGTTTTACTTGCTGCTACTTGAACACGATGAATAAGTCTGCCTGCTCTAGTAGGCATTTGTTGTGTTTTTTTTTAAAAGTAATTTCTGACCTTGTTCGTGTTGGGTTTTTTTAGCGTCCTTGAGCTTAGCTTTAATCTTAAATAAAAGCACAAGAACTGCTACATTTTCAAAGACAGAGCTGAAAAGCCATTGACAACAAATATTGTAATATTTTTATTCCAC